>NC_135502.1:49017790-49617790 GCF_052857255.1 Amblyomma americanum
AGGAGGCTAATAAGACGTCGCGAACTTAAATCCTATGGTTAGAAATTAAATGCCTAATGAATGTCTCGCGAGACAACTTTCTTTTCAGAATTCCTTTTTACCTGCCACCCGCAGATTATCTGTCCGCCCAACTTTCTGCTTTCTAAGCGGAACGCAAATATTGATAACAGTATCACTTAGGCTAAATGCAGCCATGAGGCTACAAAGCAAAGCTGTACAGCTTTTTCTCCCATCGCATTGCCAATCTTGTGAGAAAGTTGTATAGCTTTTCTTCGTAACCGTATGGCTGCGGTCAAATGCTTGCTAATGAATATTTACTGACGTAATCAAATGTAGTCCACTTTGAAGGATTCTCCTAAATACAATGTAAAAAAATTGCTGGAGAAAAAACTAAAATAGTTTAATCAATGGCTATTGGACAGATTTAATGGATGGACTTTCTAAAAGGTGTGCCCTTCAAGGTATAGTAAAAGCAGGGTGGAATGTTGGTGTAAATGTGACTGTCCTGCCATTGGTCACTCTTGTGGGCTGGATACACACGCCACGCGCAGTAATCTGCTGAATAAAGTCGAAACGCAGGCTATCTCTGATGTCCGCCAGCTCCACGATGAAAATGTCTTTTCTTATATATTGCGGACGGAAACACTTCTTTCGCTAGTGTTAAAACATAATTTGACAGCCGTTGTGGATTCGGCTAAACTATTCACGAAGGCATCATTAGGCATATAGGCATATATTACCTATTCCTTTCCAATTAAACTTCAGTTCTTTCTGTCAATATTTTTGACGAATTTGGCTCTGAAATTGGGATCAGACGTATGTACCACAGAAAACCGTCTTTTGCAATCACCAGACTTCTTTGCGGCCGGATCTACTCCTCAATAGTAAAAAAATTACAGCTTACACGGTACGTTAATCAAAACTTTTGTCGGAAAACTTGGTGCGCTATAGCTACAAAAGAGAATTTCTAGTGATGAGTTCATTGCTTCAGCAACTCGTTTACCAGCAAGCAGAGGCCAACCAAGGGCAATAACGCATAACGGAAAGGAGGAGGGACGCGTATTCATTAGAGGTGAGATTTTAAACTATGCTTTAGAAGCACTGGTACCATAAAGACTCCTCTACTAATACATTTCACTGCCCACGAGAGATCTCGCAGTCTTTTTGGGTGGAGGTGCAAAATATTTTCGGCTCGACCAGTTTATCCCCGCTTTGTGCGTGCGGCTAAAATCATCGAAGGTCTCAAAACGTGACGTCACTACGATGCATTGATACCATTTGGAACAGATGCGACAAAGGCGCGTGAGTTCATGCTACTAAATTTTTCATTTTATTCCGTCGCAATCAACATACGATACAGTGAATTTTTTTTTGCCATCACCTGTTTAAGTGCGCTGTCCATTTGTTTCTTTCTGAGCTACTTCACTCTGCTCCACGTTCAAACTGTCACCTCAGGAAGTTGGGTAGAGCATGAAATTTCCGCAACCTGCAGGAAATGAGACAAGTCCCGGGAAGATGCAGCAATCTTACGCAGAGAAGGTTCCGCTTGGCGAGAAAAATGTGCCTGTAGGGATGCATCTAGGTATTAGCGATGGCCTCAAACGCTTTACCGAGAACGAATTCGGCGCCGCATTTAATAGAGAGAAAAAAAGCGGGTAACAGGCCTAAAGAAAGACAGAAAGAGGAAAAAGAAAGGAAGTGCACGAAGAATGACCAACTTGGCTTTCCTGCAGAGGAGAACGATTGGAAGGACTAAAATACTGTGCCGCCTAATTCCTTCCCGTGTTGGCAATGCGATCGAATTCGAAGCTGTTGATGCCTTTGCCGGAAGTGACTGGTGGGACTCCGGGGCTTGTGAGACTCAGGTTGGTTTCCTCGAGTGCAGCCTTCCTGAGCTCTTCCCGTAAACCACCGCCCACCCACCACTCTCCTCAAGTGGCGGCTTCGTACGCACGAACATGGTATGGTGACGTCACAGCCGGTCATGTGAAATCTCCAGCGAATAAGAATTTCCGATGTGGTGACGTTTCTGCCGGCCTAGTGACGTCACACCTCTTCAGGAAATAAGATTTCTCTGCTCTGTTGAGGTCACTGATGACGTCACTGCCAGCCAGCCAATACAGATTTTTCTGTACGACGTCGTACGGTCACCGCCGGTTTTCAGCTCCAGTGTGGATTTTTTTATGCCAGCGCATAAAAAGTAGAAAGAGAGCAGAGAAGGATTTAAAGGCGGATGCAACAAGCGCTTGCCACTGTGGCAGCCTGTCCAAGAAGCCCGACGCCCGCAGGAAATAGACCTTTGCGGGGCGAGCTCTCAGGCCGAACGATTATTTTGAAAGCGACTGGCGGGCATATCGTTCTTTATTCATAGTCGTTAATACATAAAAATGGGGGCTGTCTTCTAAACATTGCTAGCCACTAAAAGTACAATAAAACCGTCATAAAAATTAAGTTCTTTACATTAGTGAAAAACGCTGATTCAGGTCAGAATATCTAAATGGAAATCCCACCATATCCCCAGTATTTAAGCGGTGTGTTATTCCTTAGATATTTCATGAGAATCTGTTGAGTTTCTAAATATTAACCGCGATGTTTTCACCCTTACCGCTCAGTATATGACATAAGCTACAGGTAGTAAAATTAACAATAGCTTTGTTTATGCTCACAAAAGGTATATTAATTGAACAGAGTATTGCACAATTGCGCATTCCAGCGTACCTACTCAGCATACCCAGCACCCCAACATAAAGGCGGATAACATTTTTACCAGGCGTAAATGTTCTACCATGGATATTTTTTCTACAAAACATGAATTCATGTAAAATGCATCGGAGCATATTGAGGTGGTGAGAAGTGTAAAAATAAAAAAGCGAAAGGCTGGTCAGAAAAATAAGGTTAACCAGCTACTTTGTGCAGTAAACTTATTCATTTCAGAACATTATCATGCATTGCCGCTAGCATAGAGACGCTGTCGAAATAAATATACAAAAAATCAAAAAGATTTCTGTCCGACGCTGCAATTTTGTTGTTGAGAGAAGATGCAAACCAGACTTCAAAACAATGTGGTGACACGGTAGGAAACTAAAAAGAATTGTGCACAGAAGAGAGGGAGTGAGAGTAGAAAAAGCGAAGAGATTGACCACGAGGATGTACCAGTTGGCTGCGGTGAAAGGTGGGATCGCAATTGGACAATAAATAAAGTATTTTTTGCATAAAAACATGAAACCTGAAGCGAGGACCGACCAGACGGCTGAAATGCCTGAGAAGTAATATTGGGATAATATGATACCATTTATCTTGAAAAAAAGGTATATTTTTTTCGGTGTAAGACAAACTGCACTTTTCTTCTTGCTATTCTTTAAATCGAGACCCTTACGCACGTGTTCCGTAGATATAAAGTGTCCTATATATCGAGGAAAACGCTTCATCTGGCTGCCAGGTCAGTGTTCATCATCAGGAATCCATGAAGTGGTTACTGGTTCGAGGCATCAGAGCGCGCACTCGAAGAAATATGTGGTAAAAGTTTTGTACTAGGGATATGTGTCCTTGCCAAGTTTAAAAATGAGGTTAACTTCTATATTTTCGCTTTTGCACAATTTAAAAGTCAGCTTTAAAACTTTCACATTACCGTACGCTGCTCCTTGGGCAGGGCAGAGCGGATTGTGTTCTTTGGGCAAGACAGAAGTGATTGGCGCGTATGAAAGTACACAGTGTATGGTTTGCATAAAGGGCTTGTGAGATAAGCTTACTATATTCACTTTTATTACATAAGAAGATGAGCACTACAAGAAGCACAGCTCGGCACCATGAGGAGTGGCTCACTCACACTCACATCGACTCGCACTCACATCTCCTCACTCACTCTCACACTGTTGCCCATTCACATTCTCAACCACTCACACACACTCTCACTGGCGTCCGCTCTCACTCAGAATGACTCGCTGACACACTCACTAGCGGCTAGCAACAACTTTTCCTTCCATTGTTATTTTAGAAAAAAATGAAAATGTGTTCATGTCACTTTTCACTTATCTCAGAACCATTCTCCCGATGCTTTGTTTCTTTTTTTTACGTGTATGTGACCGCGTTTTTGATTGCGTATTGTGCTCTATACTTTAGTGTAATGTAACCCCGCACTGAAATGCCGAATGGTGCTGTGGGTATCAGATAAATAAAGAAACAAATAAATGAACGCTTAGAAGGCTTAGAAAGAACGAGCAAACTCGGCTCCGAGAAACCAGCCTTGCAATAGCCGGACAATGACGTCACAACCGAGTGACATGGAATAGCTACGCCGGGAGTCGGAACGGCCGCACTGCCGAGCCTCCCGGCGGTGGCCGGTTTACCCCCTAGGCTGTTGCTGTTGAGACTGCAGGAAGAATCAAAAAGGAAAGTGCACGGGCCTGCCCACTGGCTCAAGCTGAGCCACAATCACTGCCACGTGCAGAGAGTAGTAGAGTTGAAAGAAGATGAAAGAGAAGACTAAAAAAAAAAAGGACGCGCGTCGCCACAACAGCGTCATCTTAAGCGACGACGACGATTTGGCAACAGATGCCTCCGGTGACAAGAAGTCCTCGACACATGTGCGAGAGCCCTTAGATCCCAGCCCCGTAAGGCCAAGAAGCCGCTCTCCCGTCTATCCCAGCCCCATTCTCCAGCCAGCGGAATCCTCTGCGTAAGACGTCGAAGGACACCGGCATAATGCCTCGCCGTCGAGCGCCTTCGGCAGTGAATATTTGCCTCCCTCGGCTGTCAGCAACACAACAAAAATAAGCGGACACTGTCACCGTGAAACACATGCGGAAAACTTCGCAGTCGCGTTCTCCCACCACTCGCATCTACTTGCCAGCCACATCCACTTAGAGCCATTCACGTCAATTGACAAAACCTCACATCCAATCAGAAAAACTCACAGCCATTCACGTCCACTTACCCCTCAGAACCACTCACCGCTGACGTCCACTCACCGCCACTGACCACACACAATCATCTTCACTCACACTTAAACTGATCTCCACTCACACGAGCAACCACTCAGTTGCACTAATATCCACTCACTCACACTCGCACAAACGTCCACTCGCAATCACAACCCTTCGCTCACACTCATAGACGCGACGATGATTGTAAGGCGAAATGAGTGCACTTATGAGTAAGTGTGCTGACCTATGACTACAAGTGTCATATATATACGGAGGCACAGCCCATAAAAAAAAAGTGGTAGCCAGAATCGACGAGAGGACAATCGCAATGAAGTCGCTTCTGAAGCCAATCTTTGCGTATATGCGTGCTTATCTTCTACTACATACTCTGTGCTGTATTTTGTACTGATCTAAGTGCAGACCGGTATGAATATTGCACTGGAAAGCTGCTCAGTTAAATCTGCAGTCATTGCCGAGTCATAACGAGCTGCAACCCTCTTGAGTATTATTGAAATTTATTCAAAGCTTCAGAAGTGGAGCTGTATTATATGGTTCAACGAATAAGCAGAAGGTGAGGCATATATATATATATATATATATATATATATATATATATATATATATATATATATATATATATATATATATATATATGAGTAATAGTGATCTGTAGCTATTTGTTTAGCAAAATATGTTGGGCTGGTTGGTCTACCTCTGAAAAGCCAGAAAGGTTTCCTCGAACTAGATAACATACGCGAAGAGCATGTATGTGTCGAATTTCGTGCTTCACAGCGTATATATATATATATATATATATATATATATATATATATATATATATATATATATATATATATATATATATATATATATATATATATATATATACGAGTAATAGTGATCTGTAGCTATTTGTTTAGCAAAATATGTTGGGCTGGTTGGTCTACCTCTGAAAAGCCAGAAAGGTTTCCTCGAACTAGATAACATACGCGAAGAGCATGTATGTGTCGAATTTCGTGCTTCACAGCGTTCGTACCATGTTCTTACTGTGTGTAGTCTAGTTCATTCAAATCTTCATGCATTTTGAAAAAAAACTTAATTCCTTGCGTGTTACTACATGTCTATCCTAGTGTTTAGCGTGCCAAGAACTTAGTGTTAAGTAAGAACTGGTGTATTTGGCAGTGCTTATTTTGTAACCCATAAATATCAAAACTGGAATTTCAGTGCAAGCTATTTGCGCGATTCTGCACGTTTGAATGTACTCTACAAAACTCAAACACTTGCATTTTTTTACATTTGTGCTCGACATGGTCCAGTCATATTAAGATTTAGGGAGTGACCGCACGAAAGGTGTTACATTTGCCCCCTCTGGCGTAGGGAACTGTTCCAATTTTTGCTTACAGCTTTTCTCGAAATTCAGTGTTCACAAAGAGAGGAGTGCAATCGCGGTGGCTCAGTGGTTAAGGCACCTGGCAGCTGATCCCAAAGACGTGGGTTCGATCCCGGCCGTGGCGGTCGAATTTTGATGGAGGTGAAATTCTAGAGGCCGGTGTACTGCGTGATGTGAGTGCACGTTAAAAAACCCCAGGTAGTCGATATTTCTGGAGCCCTTCACTCGGCCCCCCTCATAGCCTGAGTCGCCTTAGGACGTTAAACCCCATAAACCATAAACCAAAGAGGAAAGTAAACTAGTAAAGTTATTTCAGTGCCCTTACAAAGATTTCCTCATTGCAACGGCAGGCCTAAAACATTGCTGGTGTTCAGGACAATAGCCACTTTCAGTGTTTGACGTTAATGACGCGCGACAGACTGGACCATATTTTATAATTTACTCACAATACGAGCTCGCGCATTTAATAAAATCATACTACCCTTACTTCATTAGAGTGCTTATTACCCATCTGGTTGTCGCAGTGCCATATCTGGTCGTATTTTGCCGAGATCGAATGAGAGAAAACCGGCTGTTGCTTTAAGGGTGATCGTGCTTTCTTCGTACTTGGAAGGATCCTTAATGATTCAAACGCGCACGTCCAAGATGATTTCGTAGTCCCTTTCACGACAACGCGTGTTTTTACTTGTGTGTCTCCTTGACAAATACCGCTGTGTCCTCGACCGCGTTAAACGTTTAATCGCACAAGACATTCACAGTTTTCTTGGCTACCCACTTTGTGTCAAGCAGCCGGGTGGCATGCCGCATATACTGTACTGAGGTCGTGCGTGCAATGCATACTGCGACGTACTCTTCGGAAAATAGTATTTCAAAGGAGACGGCCGTCGCCAAGCAACGAGTTGCTACATATGTCCTCACATCTGGTCTTGTACATTATTTATGCTGGATCTGCCAACGAGAACGAAGCATAAATCGTGTGTGCTTAGTACGTTTAGCTAATAGCTCTGTCCGAGCATGGACTGGAGGGCTAATGCGGCGCAGGGAAGCAGACCCAGGCCATACTCTCAAGAGAAAACTACCCCAGGACCCCCTTTACTGCTCGAAGGGGGGGGGGGGGGGTACAGCATTATGAAGCAGACTAAAGCAATCAGAGCGAAATCAAAAGGAAAGAGAGTGCTGACATTAGCCAGATCCTGAACACTCACGCACGCGAAGTGTATCTGTGGGAAGATAAAGCAAGAGAGCGGCATCGCTTCAAGAAAAAGGCAAATTTGAAGGGCCGCGACCTCTTCCAAAATGAAGCTGAGGGCACCACAGCTGAGCAGGTTAAGAAGAAAACCTTTCGGCAAACTTGGAAACCAATAAGCACCGTCGAGGAGTGCTTTTCTTTTTTTTACAGAAATTTGGAAATTAGTTTCTTTCTGATCTACTCATTTGTCCATCGAGCCGTATCCGTGTTGTGGCTGCTTTTTCTCTGCATTATGTTATGTTTCAGCGAGGTTATTTTCCTGCGTTATTTGAAAGTCAGTATTGTTTGACTATATCTTCGCATTTTTTGAAAAGAATATCTATATTTTGTTTGCGCCTTTTTGAAATTGCAATCTTCGGAAAGTGGTCTCATTGGTAATGTTAGTAGAAAACAGGCCGCCGAGCTGTTTTGACGGCAAGTGGCTACAGGCATGCATTGCAAGCACAAAAAAGCCTTCACGTAGCCACAAATGCCAACTCCGTAAGGGTGATAGCTAAAGCCCGATTAAAAATGCCGATGCTTGTAAAAGACAGAAAATTTTCAGGTATTGCATTCGCGTGCTAATTGCTATCTTTCTTCAAATGTGGGTAATATGTCAGGACAGAGGATCTGCTTATATTTTATAGAATAATGGCCAACCTAGAGATGAGGAGCCTGCTGCGTTTACCCAAATTAAGAATTTGAAGAGGATGGCAGGTTATATCAATTCTATGACATATAGAACATCACGTCTAGAAAGTACCTTGGTTTGCTTTCTTTCAAATGGGAGCCTATCTCTGTGTGGCTCTGGTTCACTCTTGAATTCTTGAATCGATTCTTTGCGCCGCTAAACTATGTGGTGGTGGACGCCAAATGAGGTTCCCGATTATTCAAATCTTATCATCATAAAAAACACTATCAATACGTTGAAGGCTGCCGAAACTTCGCTACTGTGCTCTGTAATGTTCGACACATGTTCCAGATTGACGTTCGGATTTTACAGTGAGCTTCACTGTTGCCAACTGAAATAAGATTACGTTATAGCTAGCTAATACATCGTCGATATTTTTATATCAGTAATCAGGATTTTCTTAATAAGATGTATTTTGAAAATCAATAACTCTGCGTTGCTATGGCAACCGTGTATAAAGCTTAAAAACTAGCAACTTTGTAATAAAATCTCTAAACACAGGAAGGACTGCTTTGTGCTTGTCTGGTGCCCTACAGCCTGTTTATTTTTGATTAAATTTTGGTGAGGCAACTCAGACGAGAGAAAGCATTCATCGCAGGTTTTATACTCTCTATTTTGAGTAGCTAAGCGCATCTTCACTTGAAACAAATGAGAAACAATCAACGCCTGCTAGAAAATTGCCTTCTTGACTTTATTACAAAAAAAGTATTATGAAAAGCTGTAAGAAAAACTGCCATCTCACGATGAGTGCAGCCATTTTTCCATGTGTCTTTACGTCGGCGAAATGAACTTAATGTCTTGGCTTTCCTTAGCTTACCATTGCACCGCGTACTTAGACTCGTACTTAGACTTACTCATTTTCGACGCGAATGGCTACCGCTAGATTGACTCCATTTTTGTGCTAGTGCGATTTGCGCAAGGTTCAACGACTCGTGAACACTTTTCGGCCTCGCTGTTCACTTGACGTTGAGGCAGAAATGGAAGGGTGATTGAGCGTACCGAGGGCACACTCAGGCATTAGTGAAAATACTGCGCGCCGCGTCGGGGTGGCTGCGCGCTGACAACGGTAAAAAAGTTGGTAATTCCATTGGTGCACTCCCCATTCGGGCGCCAGCCCGCCAGGCTTAATAAAGCGTGCCGCCGCGTGTCGTTTCGCGTGAGCGCCCGCATTTGCAGGGTCGCAGGTTTCCTCGTGCTTCAATATAGCACGCGGTTGCTCCGGAAGAGTAGTTGGAAGCGTCGGGTAGGGATGAAAAAGGGCTAAGGTTAAATTCATTTTCTCCACCGTTCACGTCAGAGGAGGAAAGTGGATTGCCGCTTTTCGCTCTTGCTTCCCCCGCTTGCCAGAAGACAGCTGTGCTACTTGTTCGTTCCTGAACTTCTTTTTAGGTTGAATAAAAGTGAATCGTATTTACCATGAGAAAAAGAACACGCGAGGCAACATCTTAGCCTGTAGTTGCTTCCTGTATCAGTGTACTGCGCTATGCCTGTGTTGATGGCAAGTTCGGTGTGGTGTTAGAAAAATTCTGTGCGCTTATTCTTGGGAGTATGCTTTCAAAACTAATTTTCTAAATGCTCGCATTGGTTCACATCAACTGATAAATTTTTTTAAAGGAATAGAAGCCCGCAGAAAGACTCAGCGGGGCATACTCTTAGCATTTGTTATTCTTTTGCGTTGCCCACGGGCAAAGGTGTAGCCGCGAAGGCACTAGTACTGCTCGAGACGTCTAAGGTAAAGATGTCCCAAGTGCTTTAACTCTGCAGAATATTGCCGTTGATTCCGAATCTGATTGCCTCCTGTTACGCAAGGTCTGTTGCGCAATGCTGAGCTCGTAAAGAGGCCGCCCATTCTTTGCGTGCGATGAAGGGTCCTTTGTGAACCGCCTCTTCGGGCGCTTCCACCGACGTCTTGTTGCGCAACTTGGCACAATTTATACGGCAGTGCAGACAAAATGGTGCTTCATCGATGCAAGGTTTCCATCTGTGCATTTCTGCGTATCACTCAGACACCCTCAAGAGCGTTACGAAATGCGATTCGGCGTTAGTTTCTTACACGTGCTCTTTCCTTTTGTGAGCGTGAAGCTTTCAGGGATGACAGAGACCGAACTGTTGAGCAATAGGCTTAAGAATAAGAACCATCGGCAAAACAATCAAAAGCAAAGCGCATAGAAATAGATAAATATAGACCTTCAGGCAAACAAAGCCAGCAGCTTTAAACTTCACTTGTATGGACCTCTCAAAACCAAGCATCGAAACTGTTATGTCAGACCAGCAACACAGCGTTAACATAACAGTAACGGAAACTACATAAAAAATGGACTGGTTGATGCTATTGAGAAGGAATCAATGCGGACTCAGTAGCTTCCGCACTCAAGTGTTAGGCTATAGATGAATGCTGCACTTGCATGCTGCTTTAGGAATACCCCTACAAGAGTTATAGTACACTCCCAAGGTTGCAGTTCTTCACGAATTACAGCCCAGATGTCTTCGCTGATGGCTTATCGAGCTGTGTTGGCTTACAATAAAATGCGTAGAAACTTCCTCTTACCAGATGACGTGAGCTGCTGCCTGTAAGGTATTCAGTTATGCGCCAACCAAAAGTTGCGAAGTGCACCGCGGTGAATTAAAAGCCATACAGGCACGATACTTGTTGCTTTTTCGACTGACACCTCAGACCACTCATCCACTTCCTAAATGAAGAAAACGGTTATTTGAACAGATATCTCTATAGATGAGCCGCACATACTATAGAGATAACGTGACCCGGATGACTGGAGTTATATAGATCACGTAACTGGGAAGAGCGTACATCGCCGCATTGGTAACACACCACGGAGCTGTAATCGCTCTGGCAGTGGCTCAGGGAAAGCACAGGTGACTGCTGTTACCACACTGATGTGATGCAAACGGCTTAAGTCTACTATCATACCCGGTCACCTTTCATAGCTCGGACGATCATCCTATCATCCTGAGTCAGAAAAATGAATCACGAAGTAGATTACGCCCCCCCCCCCCCCCCCTTGTAATCATTACGGCTTCGCATTGTCATGTCAGATTTTTCACTTTATCTGGACATAATTCTGATCTTTTCCTCTTTGTCTTGAAAACAATGCTCTACCGCAGCTGCGTGAAACCTGCGTGAAAAAGCTGCCATTACGTGAGTAGGATAAATGAGTACATTTTTTTTAGATTATCTGCGCAATACCGGCAACACTGGACAGCCCATCTAATGAACGGAGGTTTCGGGAGGAGCATCCACGTTTGAAACACCTAGGGTTCATTTCTTGTCTCATAATACAGAGAGTTTAAGAAGTACAAATTCGAGCAACAAATTTTTACGACCCCTGACAGGATAACAGAGCCCATTTATCGCAACCGTATACCGTACTACCGTTACCGGAGTAACGGGAGCCGCCCGCAGTCAGTGCGCATGCGCAGGCCACCTTCACGGCGACAGATGGCGCCAGGTACCCGGCATCTCGACACGTACCTGCCCCTTTGGGACCAATTCGGTGGGCGTGCTCCCAGTATTCCGGTAACGGTGACGGTAACATGGTACACACTATGGTAAAGGTATCCAATAATTTTTGGAGTATTGTTTAGCGCCAGTTCTAATCATACATTTTTTTCAACATGGAATGTAAAATAATATACAATAGTCATTACAAAAAAATCATGCATGCAATGTTACGTACGCGCGTCGCATTATTATGCGCTCCCGCTCGTGCATAAAAACTTTTCAGTGCTAAATGCAGCAGTAATCCTAGGTTATGACACTGTTTCAAAGCTCCTCAATAATAAAAAGAATGAACAGTGATGACAGGCTTTTTTTTGTAGTTTTGCCAGGAGAAAACCCCCAAGTCCGAATGTTGTTGCCGCTTCGAGTCATTTACAAAACTCCTCGAACAATTCTGCAAGTCACAGAAGTGCCTAAAAATAAAACAGCCTGAAAGCAGAAAGAATGAGCGAAGGTGCCTGGGGCTCTGCTTTTAGGTACGGACAAGGTTTTGGAATCAAGTGCGAGGGAGACGTGAGTCGACTACAGCGCGCGTCATAACGGCGCGTTTTTTGTGGGAAGAAACCTGGTCACGCTAGGATCGGATGTGCAGTAGGCATGGAAAGCATTTCGAAGCGAACAATGTAATGCCTTGTGCAGGTGACCGCGGTGACATGTGAATGAAATTATTCGAAGGCTGTTCAGTTCTTTTGGCTCACCGATTTGTAAGTTTTTTTTGTCTATGGAACTCAACATGTTGTGTTCAAATTGAAATTTGAAAGTGCCTTTTCTAGGAGCATAGGGTTTCTCAGTTTAGTCTAGGCCAGTGGCGATGTGCTTCCGCCAGTGGTGCAATAGCCTCCGCAAGTAGATGTAAAAAAAATGAGAGTGGCTGGATACATCACGAACGGTCCACTTCAGCGGTGACCCATTTGTATACAAAAAGCACGTATTGTTCGAATGTTGTTTGACTTCGCGAAACAGCCCAATGGCGCGAAATCTGCGTTCTTGGGTTGGTTAAACACAGCAGCCCCATTCGCTCTGCTTCAACGGCAGGCGAATATGAGTGCTCCACTGGCTAAGTACACCGCTAGTATTAAAGATTGATACAGTAAATGGGTTATTCCGAACTTTTATTTGATCGCTAGACGTTCAAATGTCCCATGCTGCATAAAGATGGAGTGTTTATAAAGATGGTGTGTCCTAGCTCAGTCAAACGAACTGAGGACTGTTGACTCTCGCATAACCTAGTCTTCAAGATTATTTTCGTTGTGGAAATTTAATTAGCTAGCAAAAATTAATTAGCTAACCTTTCGAATATTTGCTTCTGGAATAAAGCATGAATTCAGAAGTTGTCGATCGTCTTGAAAAACAGGCGGCTGAAATGTCTGCACACACGTGCCATTTATGTAAAGTAAGTTTTTCTTTTTACGGGCCTGAAGAAATAATTCGAGCAATACAAACGCTTCTACGTAGAACGGGTGCTGCTTGAGATTTTCAGAGAAGAAAATCAAACTTTTTTCTAGAGCCATGTCTCCAACTGTGCTTCGCGTGTGCACCGCGGGAGATATATGGGATAGCAGCTGGCCGGTAAATGAAGCTACGTAGCGCTACCTTGGTAAAAACATTTAAGCGAGCTTTTTTTCAAGACGATCTGCTATATCTGAATGGACGCTTTGTTCGTGAATCCAATAATTAAAAAGTTGGCTAATTAGTCCCTAAAATGCTTCAACCTAGGCCACACGACTGTCAATAGTCTTCAATTGGTTTCACTGGGATAGGACACTCCTTCTATTTTCAAAGCTAGATTACCATTGGCTGGTACAAATGGTACACAGAGCCTGTCAACAACCGTTTGTCTGAGCGACAAAAGTGGGCTGGTATTAAATGGGGCCACCGCAAGACTGCCTACTAAGAAGCTATGAGACGTTGATAGGTATATTGTACGAATAAGTAGGTTAAGAAGGATACGACGAGAAGTGCCAGGGAAGAGTAGCGCAGATGGCGGCTGCTCAAGTTCAGATGCATAGCTTTGATTAGGAGTGTTGCTGGGATGCAGTGGCCGTGGTTTGCGCAGTACATGGATAATCGCAAAGCAACATGATTGGTCTTGAACAGCAGTGGACGTTATCTACGTGACGGTGCAGTGCAGTTTGATTACAGGGACACTGCATGTTCTTTTTAGTCATGCAATTTGTGTTTCCAGGAGTGAGTATTTGCCGAATGTGGCTTTCTATTGTTCACGCGGCCGCTGCTTTTGCTGTCTCTAACCTACCAACGAAACTACGAGGAAGAGAAGTTGTAAACATGTAATGTTGGAAACCGAAGTGTGTACTCTTTCTGTATAAAACTTTGTTGCATTTAAAACGACAGAGAAACAATAAAAACTGCACGAGTTCAAAAAGATGATTCGGCACAGTTTATAGTGCGCTATAAAATAATGTACAAGGGCCCAAACTAAACTTGTGCAAGCTAGCTAATAATAGTGAGTTTGTCTGTAGTGCATGGTACTTTATAGCCCCTGGTTTGAGTTTTCAGTTTTAATATGTTTCAATTGGCTTTCTCTTATTTTAAATGCCCTTAATAAAAAAAAGCCACAAATATTAGTGCATGGTTTTATTTATATTGCCCACTATAGGATTCTCAAGTGTAGTGAAAGAAGAATAAGCACGGAGCTTTATTTCCTGATACTTTTGGCGCAATAGCAATGGCGGAGAACCCGGCGGCACCGTTTCTGGCGCCTGCGGCGTGTGTGAAAATGCTGATTGGTGGAAAAGGTAGCGACATCACATATGGAGCGGCCGATTTGAAAAGTGATTAAAACATCCGTAAATTGTGATTTTAATGTCGCAGCATGGCTCATATGTCCTACGAGATGCAAGAATGCAAAGTAAATTATTTGCACGGCAAAGAAAATTGGAGCCAGATGTAGATTCTAAACATGTAGATTCTAAACAGGAAATTATGAATTTCAAGTTTTTTTTCTTTTGGAGCATCGCTTCCGGATGTTTCTCAAAATATGTCCTTCACACGGCGCGGAACATAGATAAGCGCTTGGAAACGGGCGACAGAAAACGTTGGATAAAACACGCTGCAAGATCGAGGGCCCCTCAGGAGTGCCTGCGGCCAAAACGCGGTAGCTCCTTGTATCTGCCAAAGGCAAGCGCGCGCGCATTGGTAGAAGGCGGGCGCGTCAATCCATGTCTGTGGCATGCTCGTAATTTGTTGCAGGGTTGTGCCGTTTTACCACAAAGATGCTTTCACTGTTGACGGGGCTCTAACTAATCTAATTCGGGAATGCTGTCAAGGATTCCGAAGCCGCATGCCCGACAGAGGGAGAACCTGGGTCTGAAACGAATTGCGGTCGTCCCCTTAAGGCGGCCAGATTGAATTCTTTCCCCGCTCTTTATGGCGGCTCGTGCGCCGAATACTTGCCACCGTGTTCTTTCAAGCTGTTTTCTTTCAGGGGAAGAAAAGAAAAGAGTCTTCAAGTACAGCAAAGAATGAAACAACGGTTGGCTAAGTTGGCAGGGATATGGATCGCGAATGTGCACTGAGGTGAAAGTAGCGGTGAACTCAACCGTTTTCTGAATACGATGGGAACGAGAATTTCGCTCGATTTCTTGGTTATTGCTGAATGCGGCAATGTCAACATAGTATGTATAGTTTCCAACACCTAGCGTAGTCCGAAAGTCTTACATAGATGCAATTTGGTAGCTCACTTTGAAAAAAGAAAAAAAAAAACACCTGCGAACTAACCGAAGAAGGCAGGAATAGAACAGGAAATAAGTAAGGCCCGTTTTGTTAAAATTACAAATGTAGAAGCACTAAAATAGTGTTCATTCTAAACAACCTTTACCAAAAATTTAATGCTCAGTTCGGAGCTTGAGCTACTTATGGGCCTCAAGGTCCTCACTGCAGTTAACAAAGTAACAAAGTAATGTAATCGTGAAAGTATCCGGAAACCCTACTTAACGCGAATCCCTTGGCGCTCGCACCGAAGGAAAGAAGAACTGGAAGTGACACAGGGAGCCCTCAACCCGAAAGAGGAGCCTACAGATGCGTCTTTCTCTAAAATACGAACAGCCGGTCAGAGAGGAGATTACTGTCGCGCTATGCATTGCGCAACGTCGTCTTCAACTAATACCACTATCTACCTAATATACACAGTCTTGTGCTGTGCATTCCCCATCGTCTTCTTCATAAACTATTACTACTATCGAACCAGTATCGTCGCCAGACATGCCGACGACCCAGCGAAACAAAACTATGAGCCAACCAGCCTAACACATGATTTCATACGTCTACTCGGTTTAACTACGTTGAAACCCTACCATTTTCTTCATTGACCATCAGACTTCTGATAATTTCAGGTTCGCCAGAAGCTCATAATGCACGCTTTTCACTTCTCAAATACATAAATCCAAGCATCTAATCGATCTGGCATTCCAACATAGCACGAAATTTTGGGAAAGTCCTATTTCAGTCTTGCCAGAGCCCGCCTATATGGGCTGGTCGCATGAATAGAACACAGACCAGACGCGCAGACTGGCGGAGGAACATGGCAGAATAGTAGATAGAAATAAAGTGCGCCCCTGTTTCAATGGGGAGTTCGAGAAGGCCTAAAGAAACCAGACACGCAATAACAGAATTCCAACACCGAGGCGGTGCATTAGTGGTGGGAGAGAGCGACCCCGAAGAAGCGGGGACCCCGCCGAGAGGGCTTCATTGAGGGCACTCACCCCACGCCCGAAAAGCCGGAAAGGAATATCTGGCGAAGACGGCACAAAAGCATTTTTTCTTGCGGTTTTGCTTCAATTCGGAAATATTTACTTCTTTTCCTGGCTATGGTGTCTAACGTCGTACCCACGCGGCCTTATCTAGTGCGGAGAGGTGTAACATCAGTACGGCGTCCATTCGTAATGCTATTTAGGAGCGCACTCAAACGAAACGCGTAGTGGCGCTTTCAACCACACGCTTTGGCCGGGATGGGAAGAGACGCACTACTCTCCCTCCACCTTCGTTTTTTTTTTACTGTTACGAACGCACTAGGCGTGCTCTCGTTCACCTGCCCGCTTTCGCATCGAAGGCATTTTTATCTAGACGAGGAAATTGCGAGTTCACCTACATTGCGTATCAGATGAATGCAACGTGTGCCTTAGAGCAGCGATGTTGAACGGTGCGCTGTGAACAGTTTAAAGGAAAGGAGCTCGCTACGAGCTGCAAATGTCTGCAAATGTGCGAACCTTGCTGCTGCCTTTATAACGTGTTCCACTACAAAAGGGCTGCGACCCGTATGATTACACTCGCTTCAGTATCTGTCTGCTTTCATGTAACAGCGGTTTTGCGGAGATAAATGAGCATAAAAAAAGTGGTGACAACAAGTTTTTTCTTTTGAGATTTTCTGATGAACATGAAGATAACAAAATGTGATGCTATTCTGCAAACTTAGACTTTCAGACGTCGCGCTTTTGAGCGTAACAGTGTACTGCTTGTCTTAGCGAAAGATCTCGTTACTTTCGTATAATGTAGAAAGTATCACAACAGATACAGGCCACAGAGATAACGAGTGGGTCCTGAAAGCACCAAGGAAGTACTTGACAAATAATCAAAAGTCCTTTGAGAGCATGAGTTTTCTAAAGGGAAGTCGCAGCTCGCAACGCGGCAGGGAAGCACGCAGGCTCCGTTGCGTGAAACGCCACAAGCTTTAGCACTCTCCGAAAGCTTTAATCGACAGACTGGTTAGTGTGCTTATACTTGGTTACAGAACAGCGTGTCATCAATATCACGCGAGATAGTTTAGTGCTCAGTTTTTTGCAACTGATGGTCGTATAAAAGGTGTAACTACCTTAGTCTGTAAATAAAGTTGCTCTGAAGAAGCAGGTCTAGCTTTGCTGTATTCACCATGCTCAAAAGCTGACGCAACGACTACACAACACGGGTTTCGCGCTTGCAGCTGCTCTGTCAGCTAAGCGTCACCAAATAACTGGCATCACCACGTCGGTACATAAATAGGAATAAATTAAATGAGTTACGTTAGAAAATCGCTCGTGAATATAGTTAGATGCGGAATAATTGAGAGCAGTTAAGAGGAAACAGTTTAAGAAAAAGGTGACTTAATAAAAACGTGTTCAAAAGCATTGACACTAACAAACGATTTCCACCAACCCAAGATAACTTTTTCTTAACTATCTGCATTCATATTGGACGCTCTCGAAACCATTTATTTGGTCGCAGCCTGAGTAGCCCAAAGAGCGAGTGTTTCTCTTCCCGGATTGTTGCCAACGTTTCGAAGCACGTCATGCGAGCCTCAATATACATCAAAAACTTTCGCGGAAGCGATCCATCTCTATACGGCAAGGCCTGCCTCGCCTAGACAACGTGTATAAGACTTCACGGCCCACGAGTGGGCTGAATCACCCCCTTGGGAATTAGCTTGCATCTGCTCCGACGGAAGGATCGTTCGTCGCAAAGCCTTCTGGGAAGGACGGGCGCGTGAGTGGAATGCGTTAAATGTTGATGCCACGCACGCAACTTTTGGAAAACATTCATGAGCAATCGTGTAAATACTGGCCGTAGTTATGCGCAAGCTGAGGTCAGAATTTAGTGTTGCAAAGCCTCATTTATGGAGATATAAAAATATAGGACATCGCCTCTTTTATTGGAAAAGCTTAATTACGGGTTTATTTTAGTCCAAAGGATAAATAATAAAACATCTTGAATAGAGATCAATAAAAGAGAGCTCGGTAAAGAGGATCCTGAATATTTGTGCGGAGAGAAAAGCCGGGAGAGCAGAACGGAAGAACATAGAGCATACGTGCACAAGCTATACATTTTCACGGTGTAATCATGAGCCCTGCTTAGAGTGAACATCCAGTAAAATGACTTTAGTTTTCTAGTACATGCAATGAATGCTTTTCAAGCAGACAAATTAGGGAAGAAGGTCGCGATTGTCAGGGAGGGAGGTGAGCTTATCATAGGGAAGAAAATATGTCAAAACCAGACGAAGAATGCCGACAAAGCCAGCTCACATTGCCACAGTTTAGGTACATGCATGTGCTGCTTTTTATCCTGTCGCTTGATCACAGTTTTATGCATATGTGGTGTATGTTTCTGTCAGCGAGTGGTATGCCAAAATAGGCAATAAAAATGAGAAAACACATTATAGGGAGCCGCTGTTCTCATTATTTACCGTGGAAGGCGACGGGACAGGCTGAGAGACTAGTCTGCGAAGGTATAACTTTTTACTGCCTTTTTTTACAGCGATTCGGAGTCTAGAACATAAAGTAGTCGGATGCGCCAGTAGGAAACTAACGAGATCTCTAACTTTATCAGCGGTGCTGAAGGCCCCATTGCGCGCTTATGATTTGAAGCAACGCGCATTTAGCCCGTTCGTAAGTGGATACACTTCACACGTGTTCACTTACGCCGCTGCTTTCTCTCTAGAGAAAGTGTCCCAGATTTCATCATTAATAGCTGCTAAATCCCCTAAATATAGTCGCTGGCACCTTCTTAAGTAACGCCATGCTTTTAAGTGCGCCACTGCCTTCTTTCCATATCCGCATATGGCTTTTGCGGTTCCGATTTCCGTTTTGCGCCGGAAGTCGGCGTTCATTTTGTATCTGCTCACATGAACATCGGACCTCGTCAAGTCGTTATCCGTCGCAGGGGTTAATCACTGACACGCACATTGTTTTGCCGAGATGTTGATCTACCGAATACAAGTCCCTGATGCAAGCACGTAATTCGTGAGCACTGGCGTTATCAACGAGGTGCGAACGCGCCCCACGGCATCAACAAGCAGCAGCTCCGCTCCCTGTCCCTCAGCGTCGGTCAGTTTCGTGGCTTGAACGCTCAGAAATCTCGACGCATTTCACACGGTGTAATCATCCCATGCGGACATAAGCCACTGGCACGACGTGCTCCTTTTGCCGACACTGCTTGAATAAATAGCACCCAAACAGCAATACGGCGATGGATGAAAACAGCAGTGATGCAACGTAGCTACAAACTCAGCCCGAGAACCGAGACACAAGATGGCAGCACTTGAGTTCGAGACCGGAAATCGGGAAGATATGTGAGGAGAAAGAGCCGTGGGGGAGGGGAGGTTGGTGCTATTTAACCTGGTCGGCAGAAAACGTCATATTTAGCCACAAGAACCGCATTCTTCCTAGGACTCATGGATACGCACTTCAGAATGAATCAACTGCTTCGAAAACACTGCTTGTTGAAGGATAAACATGAAAAATGCCTGTGTAGAGCTTGTCGTCCTTTAAGAAAAGTGAGCCTAAGATTGCAAATTTCACACAAGCATTCAAATGCATATGCATAAACCACCACATTCGCTTTCAGTACTTGTCTTTACGTGCAACCCCTGCATACGAAGCAAAATCTCAAGCATTCCTTGAATTGGTACTCTACCACGACAGCCTACTCAGTACATATCACCACTGATCGTATCTCGACTGACGTTATAGGTTAAGGGACAGTCTATTTTTCACATTTGTTTCACTCTGTGTTTGCAGGAGTTTCAGGAAAATTGAGGTCAACATGGCAGTGATGGTAATTACTACTACGGCTATGTACTTGTAAATAAAAAAAAGCAAAGTATATTTCGTGAACATTAAAGTGCCTCTAAAGTAAACCGAAAGGCAGCTGGGGCATGCAATTGGAACAACTCTCGAATAGGATCGACACTGAAAATTCAATGTGACAAACCAGTCCCTGATAAGAGCGACGGAGACCGTTAAGGCCACACAATAGATTCTAACGACCCGTCCCCTTTCCCCTTCTTTAACTCAGAAACGGACCAAGCACTACCTCTCAGTCTTACATGTGAGCATAAAGAAAGACGACATGCAGTAAAAAATTCAAAAAGTAGACAAGCATGGGCCTAGCCTTTTCAACTGAACTGATTACGTACGGAGATTTGAAAGCCATTCAGCATACGTAACGAAGCCGAACGATTCTCTAAAAGCCTATCTGCACTTCATTTATTGTGTTTTCGTGGCTATTTTTTTGACTAATTTTTCTTTAGTGCTGAAAATGTGTGCATATTTCATATTTCCGGCAATGTTCTTGCCGTTGAAGCGGCTTCTGGTATAGTTAAAATTGCTAAAAATATTTCGTTATCAGTTTTTATGCCACAGTTCTTCTCATTACTTCAAGGTTTTGTGCATTTTACTTTACTTAAATTAGACGGCTTTTCTTGTATTCAAGGAAGCATGCGTTCGCCAACTGTTTGCTTTGGATAACGAATAACATGCAGTACGTGCTGAAAAAAAAATCGCAAACAAAAGACGCGACTTTAAGATGCGTAATTGCGCACACATTTGCGGCTCTTGATCTTTTATCATACCTTTTATTACGCACCACTTAACAAAACTGACAGTGACTGAGTCATCGTCTTCTTTCCTTTCTGTGGTCGTCTGATTCACGTTTCTATTTTGAAATCTTTTTTTTGCACGATAATAGTACTGTATAATTAGGGCCGTTCGTTCTTGGATAAAAGCCGCTTCTACCCTAGCTGTCCACCCGGAAGAGATTTCTCAACTATCAGGGATAACCACAATTTCTCCGCGAATACACGCCTTCAGTAAAACCCAGTTTTACAGTGCACCTAGCTGAATACGTCGCACAAAAATTAGCAAATATCCTGTACAGTTGTCCAGACACCTGTACATAGCGCTCGAACGCCGCACCGGGGAGTACGCTTTTGTTATTGAAAAGCGGCCTAGAGCTTCAAACCTTGCCTTATCGTGCATGCACATTCCCGTGAATTGTGTTTATGTCCTTCTATGTTTAAAAGTTGTATGGGCCCGCCATACAGCGCCTATCATCATAAATGCAGAACAGCACCCACCTCGTGGGCTTTAGACAGGTGTTATGACGCCTGTACTAATTCCAGAGGGTCCTTTTTAATTAACAGATAACTTTAAACCTCCTTTAACGCTTGTTATTGAGAACGCGGATTAATCTGAGGTAGATAAGTACATTTTAAAAATGAAACCAAAACATGGATATCAACCAGATGTCTTAATGGCATCATTTTATCAAGCTCTATTCATATCAACGTCGCTGCGCTCCAAGCATCTTATGCGATTAAAGTAGTAGCTATGATATTAGGTGATCGTTTCCGTACTGTGGAAACAAAAGCAGGCTGGTCTTCCGGGCACATGGAAATGCAGCGCAGGAGATGGTAATTTACACGACGAAATAATTACAATAACTGAGGAAAATAATGATCTAATTTGTTGAAGAGCTTTACCGTGCGCACCTCCAATTTTAATAGTGTTTGTTAAAATAGGGAGCACAAAGCGCAGGATGTTTTGTCCGCACGATAATGAGGGCTCAGTAAAACTGAAAAGCTTTCTGCACAAAAATAAAGCGTGAAAAGCCCGAATTGTGAAACTTTTTAGCGAAATTGCTCGATTTGTAACCGGATTTGAAGTAAAAAAATGCCACCCGATTTATATACTGATTTCAGGAAAAAAAAAAAACTTCGACACAAAGCGCCCTACGTATAATGTAGTAACTTTGAACAGAATTCAATAGTAGATATTTTGCAAGACATGCAGTATTCACAAAGGCAATGTTTACGCTTCCGAACATGTACTGTACATCGCACCAGTGTGCTACTAAGCGCACTTGTTTAAGATAATTTCCTGTGTGCTGTAAGAGAGTTAATCATGTGGTTTCTTTCGATTATGCGTTCCTGCAGACAAAACAGGCGCTCGCGCTCACTTTCTTCCATTAAAATACTTGCTTCAAATCATTTTTTTCATGCTAAGCAGCATATTCTTAGTATTTGAAACAAGGACTCGCAGAATGTAATGAACACTTCGGACGCTAATGTTGCCATCCGCAAGTTATTCAGTGTTGTTACATCTGCCATTGCGTCTTGCGCTTTAGTCGCGTCCTCTAAAAAACGTTACAGACACCACTTAGTCCTCGGCGCATATTACCTGAAATATAATAAAGCGCAATCTTTTAAAACACTCGTGAATAGAGGGTGCAAGAAATGGTCCACTACGTTGTCCTCACGGAAAAAGGTAAGAGAAATCGTTAAAGAAACCTAACGCGAAAATCACAATTGCCGAAGCGGAAAGGATGACAAAAAAAGAGTTGCAGTTATTGCGCGAGGTTTTGAACTCGCTTTAGATGCGAAGCCATATTCCGTCATTCTTAGCAAACGATTTTTTTACGTCACTAAAGGCAGTTGTCACTATTTATGCAATCATCTTTTTCCAAGCAACCATTGCTTTCTCTTCCCTGTACTGGTAAAATATTGTAAGGAAGCCATAGTGCTCGTTTCCTTGTCCTAAGTACCGCCTAAAATTTATTTTGTCGCACCAGACTTTCTTATAACCGGCCAAGACTTGAATAATATCTCCTTAAACAACACAAAATAGCGAATACCTGAATTACACCTCTTCAGAGACTGATCTTAAAAACTGCCATACTTCGTGAGGAATTCAGCAGACACGTGAATGGGAAGAGGTGCTCGTTATTGCATAAATGGCCAAAGCCAGCAGTCACTGAAGCCAAGGAACATAGAGGATGTCTTTTGTTACTTTTAAGGTTTTTATTATTGAGGAAATAATAAAAGCAGAAGAGAAACAACCATGGGTCTCATGGTCTAACCTGACCACCACAAATATGATCATTATCTTTTTATCGAGTAAATGTCGAATTATTCTATTGCTGCTCATTGGTGTGACTGTAATACAGTATAAGTGTTCCTTAAGTTTGGATATGATGTCCGTTTTTATTCGTAAAATATATAAAAATACTATTCTGTGTTTTCATTACTCAAACTTATACGCAGATGACACAATTCACGTGTCATATAACTCCGATCTCGTAATCTCACCTCTAATTTACAGTCTTACGTGAAAAGTCTTGAACTTTGTAGCGCCATAAACCGCTTGTTCATAAACATTCTGAAACCGACCTACACGCCTTTTAATTCGCAAACAGGAAAATGCGAATTTCACCTTGTTAAAATTGCAGCAATCTTCCCAATGCTCTGCCCGAACACTCCATGTTTCTCGGTATTAATTTTGGCTCTACTGCGTAATGATGTCATTTTGATTTAGGAAAGTTTGTTTACGTGCTCTTGTTAAAGCTGAAATTTATTCGCTCACAGAAATAATAATCGCAACTTACGATGCCTTAATAGACAGCCACCTAAATAACTGCATTGAAGAAGGATGTATAGCTGGGCGAGTTGGTAATAGAAGTTCATTGTGGTTGGTACAGCGCGAAACAGACGAAGGACAAAGTAGAAGATGACACGAATGAGCGCTGACTCATGACTATTTTTTTATTCAGGAAAAAGACAGGCATTTCACTAAACAGAGTCATGTGACACTAAAAAACAAGGAGCACTTGCACACAGCACTTTATTGAAAAGTTATGAGATTACTACAGCACTCGCATTGGAGGACTGCGTAAGCATTTTCTGAAACTCCTTTCTACTCTTTCGCTTCTTTGCACTTAATTAGTTCTAATTAAGTGTCACACCATATGACATCAGACCACATTTTTTTTTCCTTCCAGATGTCGATGTAACCCATCCACACTTTTGACGTCCACGGTGACACGTGACCCTAGACGCAATTTGTCGCATTTTTTCCACTCAGTGAGCTGTAATGAATTGTCGCACCATATGACGTCACACTTACGACGTCACACCACATTTTTTTTCTTCCTAGACGTCGATGTAACCCACCCAGACCTTTGACGTCCACGGTGACACGTGACCACAGAGGCCATTTTATCGCATTTTCTCCACTTAATTGTTTCTAACTTATTAATTACCCCACATGCTCGTCATGATCTCACCTGCGAGATTTTTTGATGCTTTATCTAATGGAACCATTTGTTTTCTTATAACTCAGTTTTTTCGAACGTTATCGTGGTGACAAGCTCGTGATGACACGAAACCGCGAACATAGGCATACAATGCTTACCCATTAATAAGTAACCCCTCATAAATCTTACTTTACCTCCGAAAGGTTAACAGTTGTTTCTGTTCTTTTTCACAAGTAAACTTACAACCTCAGCCTTCGATTACGCAAAGGAATAAGAACCCTGCAATCACAGCGGGGGTCACGCCTTATCGGTGCCTGACATAAAACGCACAAAAGCTAAGGAGGTCAGTGTTCAGGCCGAGCATCCATTCTTTTTCCACGGTCATGCTTAGCAAAGAATGCTAGCTTTCTTTTCAGACGCAGTGGTCTGCATTCTGTAGCACTGTTGCAACAAATTGCTTCAATACTTTCGCACTGGCGCACCTTTATATTCATAAGCTCACTTCGATTTGGCCAGTTCTTGTTTACTTCCAAGTTCTCCGTTTGCGGCCGCAGGAGTCAAGTCACGTCTCATTTCATTCTCTCCTCCCTTGAGCGCCAGGCCAGAAATACAAGCAACCTTCGGGGACCCTGGTGTGTTTTTCTTTTTTTGGAGTGTTTATATCATTCACAGCTGTTTTATATTATAGACGCCACTATCAGTCCTGGAGGGACCATGGGAAGGTACGTGAAAACAGATAAACAAAATAAAAGCAGAACGAGAGGGTGGCGGCCCAAGAGAATTGGGTAGATTTCCTATTGCCTCCAAACTTGTCAAATACAACACTTGCTTTTCTTCGGGTTCTTTTTCGTTCTCACGGACTTCGACCTTAACTTGTTGTGGTTTTTTTGATGAGCAGCTTGCACCTTTTTATTCCTTGCAAACTTTGTGTATTTGTACGGCTATGTTTGGGTCTATTCCCCTTGGGAACACCTCACATTTACGTTCCGTCCGGTTCGTTTGTTCGCGAGAGTCATCGCAAGCCTGCGGCTTTCAAGGCGACGGACATGAAGTCTTGGAGTTGGTGCCGTTGCGTGGCGCGTGACTGACATGAACAGTTTCATGCTTTCTTTTGGCGCTTTCTGCTTATTTGAAACAATCACAGTAAGCAATACTATGCTTTTCAGCTGCTAGTCGTGAGCTGATTATGCACGCAGTGACTTCCTCGAACGCTAGAGTTGCAAAAGAAAGCAACGCGTCCGGCCCACTAAGCGACGGATGCCAAAACTCGTGCTGTTACTTAAAATTATAAAGCGTGCTTTGTTTATTTCTTGCTTACGAACTCAATAATGGTAGAAGATAGGAGTAAACGACATTGATGGGCAATGAAGATGCATGATGACATGTTCACAAATGTAAACGTATAATCTAACTACCATTCGTTCAATGACTGCTGGAAAGTGCACGTCTTCATATTCAAATCTACCGCTAAGGAACCACAAAGCGACTACAATGGCAAAGTGTCGCGGCGATTGGTAATATGACCCCAGTTGCAGTTGGCAGCAAAACACAAAAAGAGATATGTAGATATATTTCGACATTGTTGCCAATTACTGTAGGTTACAACTTAACACTGCGGCTCTCTAACCCCTGTGCTCGAAATTATGTTGGCTGTATTTGCAGTATGCATTACTTCCAAATAAAGTGTTAGGACTAGAAAAAAATACTCATGTAATTTTCAGCCTCACAGAGGCCGGAGGCCATTCGTCCTGCCACACCCTCGTGAGCACCCGCTCACTTGCTTGGTTTTATTTTATGACTGCAGATGGCACACTTCCAGGAGCTCGCACTCTTAGATTCATATTTTTGTTCTTGGGCAACAGATTTTTTGCGCAGCTCATCAATAATGGAATCTTTAATCAAGACAAGCTGACATGTTTACGGCGACGCTGTTGCCATGGAGCTGCAGTGTAGTGGAAGGCATGTCTGACGCCATAGTCATTCTCTCCATGCCCTCGCTGAAGTAGATATCTATCCCATAGTGCCCATTTGGCTGGAATGCAACCCTGCTCCTAAGATGACATGAAATTTGTAGCGCCAAATGAAAGACCGGAGTGAGATCTGCGGTAAAACGTTTGTTTACAATGAAAGCCAAGGCAATACCCCGCAAATGGCAGTGAATCGGTAATGCCTGTCTCGTACAGTGAACAGTGCATAGATACAAAACGGCATGAACGATCTCCGCAAAACACCCCGCAGAAGAGTTAGCTTTGTATACTATTATCCTTAGCGCCTCCAAACGGAGGCAGCTAGCAAACGTTCTAGCCAACCCCCGCCTCCCTCCCCAAGAAAATGAAAAAAAAAACTAAACAAAAAGAAGCTTAAAATGCAAGGAACCGTGATTTCAATCTCTGCGCTTTGAAAATATCGACGGGAAATTGAGTCTACGATACCTCTCTTGAGAGGAGCAAAATAGTCGCCCCTGGTAAGAAGCGATACTCGACAACTCATTTCCGGGGTTCTAGCAAGGCGTATAAACTCGCGTGAAAGAACCAAAGCGCACCTTTTGAAAGTTGCAGTTTAGCTGAAATGCGAGACCAGGAGCTATTATGGGTATAAAAGAAAGTGCATTCTGCTTGAGTGAGTGAAATGAGAGGCACGAGCTGGAATCACCCTCTGTACGCTCCGTACGAAGCCTCGCAAACAGCAATAAACGATGGAGAACTGAACGAGGCTCGCTTGCGCGCCCGCGGGAACTTCATTTTTTGGGGATCACAGCCGCTCCTCCTCTAGAAAATCCTCAGTGCCATGCTTGTGGTCTTGCAGGGAATTTTTTGTTTCGTTATGTGTACGGAGCTTCCTAGAATACAGCCTAACTTTGAAGTTAAGTAGTACAGCCTTTTCACATTGGGCTTGTATACAACAGTGCTGGCAACAGTAACCCAAGTAACACGTAACCGTCCAGGACGAAGCCACCTTGCATCTAAGGCACACTGCGTAAACGAGAGGGCATCTCGGAAAGCGTGTTTGGTATGGTTTATGAGGGTTTAACGTCCCAAAGCGACTCGGGCTATGAGGGACGCCGCAGTGAAGGACTCCGGAAATTTCGACCACCTGGGGTTATTTAACGTGCACTGACATCGCACAGTACACGGGCCTCTTGAATTTCGCCTCCATTGAAATTCGACCGCCGCGGCCGGGATCGAGGAAGGCGTGTTAAACAAACACTTTTCAAAGGCACCAGCATCAATGTCGCCATTATTGTTATGTACCATACTAAGCTCAATGCAGAAAAAAAAGACTCTCCCATATATCTCTACCGAACCTGGTCCTTGCATGCAATTCGTGTTTGTGAAAGTATTAGTAGGTATCGTAAAAGGATAGCAGAGAAGATTAGACACTAAAATTAAGAGAAAAAAACAAGGAAAAACTTTATTCTGAATGGCTTAGGAAAAAAAAAAACAAGTGTAGGAAGGCAGATGTGTGTCACTAAACTCATCACGTCAAACATGCAGCGTTGATCTGAAAAAAAAACTCATTTCGGGAGCGAAGTTTGAAATGGACATAGCTTACAGTGCCACTTCCATGTAGCATCAGTTCTGAAGTCGCAGCCAGAACGCGGTTTAAATGACATTTCTTTTGAACATTCAGGGTGTCACGCCAACGAACTTCGAAAGATCTCCGTTATATTAAAAATGACATAAGAAAACAGAGGGAAGGTAAGTTATCTTTATCGATGTTGTACAAAATAACAGTTGGATACGAGCAGCTTCAAATTTATCGGCATTGGTTGCACCTGGTAATCTACAGGCTGTGGGATTTTATTAAAATATATAAAGAAAAACTGGCTTCACTCAAGTAAGCTCCAAAAAAGTGCTATATTGTAATTACTAAGTTAGGATTTCATTTCTTTTTGAAATAAACATTGAGCATGGTACAAATAGCGTTTCTGCCCATAGCCTGTACTGCCAAGCCGACGCAAAGTGAGAATTATTTCAGCCATCAAGTTTATAATTCACTAAAATAAATCAATAAATGAGCTATTTATTTAGTGCTGTTGACATATGTCAGAATATTGAAAACTTAGAGGTGGTCGTATTCCTAGAATATTTTATTTGAGCTATTCGCGTTGCGCAGCAGTAATTCGAGATATTCGCCTCGAAATGTCCAAATAAATCAGTTCAATTACGTATTCAAAGTGGCAGCCGCTTCTTCCTGCGTATATAGCGCAGCAGTTGCGTGTGGGGTGCCGTTTGGCAACGGATTAGAGAGGTGAAGCTGGTTGCTGTCCCGTTTTCGTTTTCGGCTAGCGAAGTCGAAAAAAATGAAGGTCACTTTTGTGTTTGATTTCTCTATGTATGTTATTGGTTTTCTCAACTGTAATAAACTCCGACAAAGTAGCTTGGGGACAGGCCAAAATCCAAAGTTATCACGCACTGTTTGCTTCACATATCGACTACTGTGGTCTAGTATCGGCTAAAAAGACAAAAGGAAACGTTGCAAAGATACTTGTACTTCAAAAAAGGATCATGCGACATATTGCAAACCTTGACTACCTGTCTCACACGCGAAGTGCTTTTATAAGCTACAACATCATTAGTGCTGAATATATGTATCCGTATCGCCTGCTCCGCTCTTTTTACTTTTCCACTGTAGCTTTTCAATATTTTTAATGAATCTAGGATCTCAAAAAGAAGACATGTTACACTATCCACACGTAATAATGATGTCTGGGTCCGCCCGAAATTTCGAATTAATTATAAGTTTCAGTCACTACAGCATATTCTGCCATTTATTCTAAATGAGCATAAATGTGTGATGAGTTGCGGCGTAAAAGGACTGAGAATGTATTTTCTATTCAAAGAGTGAATGGCTATGCGTGTTTACCTTTTAATTTGCGTGTGCTGTTTTTCATTAACATGCATGTATTCTATTTTTCTTTATATTTCTGTCTGCTTAGCTTCTCTTGTTGGTATTGTGCTGTGTTCAAAACTATAAGTACAGTTACTATAGACACATTTTGAAATCATATGCTGTTTAGTTAATAATTTGATTTCATTTCTGCTATTGTATAACTCATTGTTCTTTGCATTTCTTGATGTCAATTAATATGAACACTACCTGTTGCTGTAAACCACTACTGCCTTGCAGAAGGGGTCATGGGCCTAGTCAAGCTGTCGAGACAGCTTTTAGCTGTTTACCCTTTCCAGGATCCATTATTTCTGGAAAAATAAAGAATTCAATTGATCACTGTAACAAGGAGTACTGCGCAATAAACAGTATTTTTTTTTTCACATGGTTGTTTTTCATTCGCAATTCGAGGGTTTCGCAGGGTACCACTTTACCGAGCTTTGCAAAGCGCGCTGAGCAGGTTGCGGTGGATTGTGGGTAACTCTCCGGGAATACATCAGTAAAGCGAATACGCTCCGTATCTAGCGGTGCTTATGCGGATTTAATGCAGAAGCCAAAACAATCCAGGCGAAACCCTCCCTGTGGTAATAAGGCCGGCAGGCCTCGAGTGTTTTCTGCACAAGATGGAGTGTTCTCCAGCAGCTCGGAGCCTATATTGTCTCGCTATTGAGGAAGGCAGCGCAATAACAGCCGCCGGGGGAAGGAAGTAAGAAAATCTAGACACCAAGACGCAAAGTGCTCGCGCAGATACTCGCGGAGTTGTGAGCATGCGGGCAGGACTGGACCGTGTGCTCGAAAAGCAATGGGAGTGGTGGTTCTTGCAAGTTGCGAGCAAATATTGTGAGAGAAAGCATAGGAGCGACGAAGAAAATCCAGTAGGGGAAAACTTATCCTCATGACTCGGTGCTTTTTACTTAACTTTTTTTTTAGCATAATGCTTCCACATCTTGCGAATATCAACAAGATATCGTCGCAAGCGTTCGCGGAAAATCTTTGGCTCTGATCGGCCGAGGCATATTGAAAAATATTTGCTTAAGCCCATTGTGTAAAAATTTTCTTGCCAGATTAGAGTATGGCGTAAGCGTTAGCATTTTGAGTACTACACTAAAATGTCAGCGTAATGCCAGTTAATATTCGCAGCGGCTAGAATCGTAACGCTAAGCTAAGTAGCGTAAGACATTGCATGCGCAATTAAAAATGAGAAAGCCATATCATGATAAGTTAAAAAAACTGAAGTATCTGGATGTATGCTTATTTGAATGAAGTTTCAAGATTTTCACCATGACAACGAACACTTGACAATTTTTAATGGTACCAGATTCTATATACAGATTAGTGACTATAATTTACTGCTTGGATGTCTCATTGCATTATAAGGTACTACTTGTTTTCGAAAAAGAGCATTCTTTACATAATCGTAGTGCTTGACAAAGACGCACAGAAACAAACGCCCTTCGCGTAGAATACATTTATGTCTTTGGCTTTCGTGCAGAGGCGGTCACGTAGTTTGATGCTATTAAAAGATTTGATTTAAGCATTTTACATGATGCTGAAGGCCTTGCAGGAGAAAAGAGTATGGCCAATTGCTCTGCTTAAGTTCTGTTATAGCTATTCCTGTAAAAAAAAGTTTAATTGACGCGACAGTTTGCTTCTGCAGCTAAGGTATGTTTTTGCAGCTTCACATGGCTCGCTGCGCTTCTATATATGCACTACCAGTGAGGACGACCCTGAGCCACCATGGCATTACTGTCGATCAAAAACGTATTCTGGTGAATGTGCCGGGACATGACGGCATTTTGTTTGTTTCTCAGTCTTACTACGGCCAAACTATGTTTTTAGTAAAACAAGAAATATTGGCCTACAAGCAATACCGTACGCTTTATATACCGTGGCTCCCAATTATTATTGCGGTTAGTATACAAACTAAGGCTAGTACGTTTGCGATCCATGGAACCGCGAACCTCAGAAAACTCAGTGAACACTTGTAAGTAATGAAAAGAAAGCCGTGTTCTCCAGACTTTGTGGTTTATTGACAGGAAACTACGCGAGCTCTGTTCTTGGATATTGTTGCCAGCCTCAGCGAAGTGATGCCTCGCTCAGCCGAAATTGTGGCAAAGTGCAGAAATATAAGGACAACACCAAAGGAAATTAGTAAGTAGTAGGATCTAGAAGATTCCTCATAGGAGTGCCTACGATGCAGTTCCCAGCAACAGCAGATGTTAAAAGAAATGAGTATTAAATCATCTTACCCAATCGCATCTTTTTCAAAGGTCATGTGATGTAGCTTCCAGAAGCAACCAAAGCGGAAAATATGCTGTAATTTGAACTTTTAATGCACATGTATGTGCTTCCGAAACGCTGAGGCATGCCATAGTGTTGTGCTCGGGGATCGACCCCCAGGTAACGTTTACAGTACGCCAAGATTTCCCCTCTTAATGGCTTCCGCATTTTGCTGTCATCCAGATCAAGCGACAACGGCCAGAAGAAAGCTTGCGGTTCTACTTGAGCAGCAGAATGTCACAGTCAAGCTTCCACGGCGGGTTTGATTACCCAGATTGCGAGAAGAGTGCAGCTTGACTTTTACAACCATGATGACCGGAGAACTTTTTCAAAATTCATGCAGCTTCTAGTTTTCTGAAAATTCAGCTACCTGTACATTTTAAAATAAGGAAGTCGTTTAGAAAAATACGAGGCTTTTTTTGCGGGATCGCAAAACAGTGAAATCAAGAAGAAACAAAATTAAAGTCACACTAAGAGAAAATTGAGGTAGCATCGGACGAAGATAACCAAAAGACTAGTGGGCTCATGTCGCAATGCTAATCTACGTCAACGCATATATTTCCGCGAGGGTGTCCTCGTCTAGACGACCTTTGGCGCTCGTCGCCCAAATCCAATTACGCGTCGGTGCTACTCGCGCAGCCAGCGCCATTCCCCGCCTCTAATGCGGCTTTCAGAACCTCCGGAGATGATGCGCCAGGGGAACTCCCCCTTGCAGTCCCAAGCCAAAGCTCTTCCCATGGCTTCCCTCACGCCTGCCTCTTTCTCTCGTTGCATACGATGGCCATTCCCGGTCGACGGTGACAGTGCGGAAAGAGAAAAGAGATGGACCCACGGTGGGCTGGTGCAATTAGCCTCGTTTCCTTGTCTGTTTGGTTTCTGCATCAGCTTGCACAGCCCCATCAGTTGCTGTTTCTCGCTCTTCTGCTGGCTATAAGTTGCTTTACGTAAGCACGCCGAGAATAGCGCCAATTTCTTCATCACGGGCATATTTCTATTGCCTTTTCTTTCAGTATATTTTCGCATGACTGCTTCGCTCAATTAGATGCTTGTATTCTGCAAGTGTCTGGGACTTGTAAACAACGAAAGTACCTCCTTGTTTCTCTAAACATGGTCTCTTTGTACAGGCTGATGTCAGGTTTGTATGGGAAACAGATGAATTTACGATATGATTGCTCGCTTGATTCAGCTCCAAATGAGAGGGGTCATGGCTGTATCAAGTACTTTTTTCCCTGGCGGAGAACTAAATGACTGCTTAGCGGGAAACAGCGGTAAGGAGTGGGTAATATCAATTCGAGCAGTTCAAATTTTCAACACAAACCAATATTTCGGTTTCACAACATTCGCTGTATTGCGTGCAAATCGTCTTGAATGAAAACACAAGCCGTGAACGCGACTAAGGAACGGTTTCGCTGTGAGTAGGCGTTGCGGAGCGAAAAGCCGGAAAGCGATGTGGTCACCTTGCGGCATCAGCGGCAGAGAGATTCACTGATGGCGGAGACTCTAGCACCCATGTCGTCGAGAGCGAGGACTTCGGCACCTTCCATGAATCCTTCGATGACATTCGCAGGGATGATACGGAGGACTCGAGGAGTTCGAAACAAGCGCAGTTCTTGCCCCTGAAACTGCGACTGTTAGGTTTTTTTGTTAAAAAAAGGGACATGACGTCGCAGCATTAAAGAATGGGAAACGTCGACAAGCGGGAGGTGACCGGCCAGAGGCGTATGTTTGCAAGGACAAAAGAAGGACCTGCGGTGTTCGCGGCCAGGGTGGCTCGGCATCGTACGAGTAGGATCGCAGACCACGTCGAGAGCGGGGAAAGTGCTGGCGGCAAAGCCCCGCGACATGACCCTTGAGACCACAGACGTGGCAAATTGGTCAGATGTCCGAAGTACCTCAGGGGTTCGTAGGGTTGAGGGTGGAGCTTATATAGAAAGGATTATAGGACGGAAACTCAGACGACGCAGCGGCAGACAGAAGGAAGGGGAAGGATTTTAGGAATCTTGCGTGTAGCACAGCTACCTTCCCGTAGCACAACAATCTGTCTGTTCACCAGAAACATTTCTTTTAAACCTGTAGGACATCACGGTGGAGTGAGTGTAGCCTCGATGATGGCGCATACTGCCTTTCCGCAGCCCTCACGCTGCACACTTTAGCAATAGTTTGAACATTCTCTAAAGTTACCTCGCAACGGTGCTCTCAGTCCCGTGCTCCTTCATCTAGAGTCAGACTCATATCATGAGGGTGAAACCGTGCGCTTTGCTTGATCATAACTTTGTATTCAGAAAGTAACCACCGGCTTTCCAGGGTTTCCTTTTCTTCGATGTTTTGGTGTAAGCTCTTTAAGTTATCGCGCCAATGAAATTACTTATTTTCTTTGACCTGTAGCTGGTAAAAATTGACACCAAGAAAGGGGTGCAGTGCGAGAAAACCTGCTTAAATGCAGCTTGAAAGGCGCCGTACGACGACTCGGTCAGGCGAAACAATGTTGCAGCTGCTAACAAGTAGCCGCACTGCCTCATTAGGTGCCTGATTTTGGAGCGACATTTCTCGTCTCTGTCACTAAAACTTGCACACCTACCAAAATGAAGTAAGTGCTACTAGTCAACTACATTTAGCTTTTGCAGAAAAACAAGGATACAGGCGAAACTTAAATCGAGCGCAGCAAAGTTAAAAAAGTCAAGGAGAGAGAGGCACCAAGATAATGAATATGCGGTGCAGGTCGGATAACAACGCGAATAGTTTCATACAATAAAAAAGCATACACAGGCATTTAAAAATCGTGAACAGTTTAGGCTGAACTGCGAAACTTCTTCGGTACGTATTTCGACTAAACGTAACTACGACCGTTGAAGCTTCGTTTTCTCTGCGTGTTTACCCTGTGTTTGCTTTGTATGTCAGTTTCTTAAGTTTGCTTCGCGACACAAAATCCAGGCACCTCTCGCTTGCTTAAGGCCGCCGGCGGCTCTCCCCGGGCTACGGGACTTTGGGAGCCAGGGGAAAGAACCAAATGCGGAGGCAAGCAGAGAGCTCCTCCGTCTGGAGAGGCAAGGGAAAAAGGCAGATCGAGCAGGGAGTCCCAACGAACCGCATGTGGTTTTTCGAGCTCTTGCTCACCTCCTAACGAACAGTTAGATTTTTTCTTGTTCTTCGCAATAAACCAAGTTACGTAAAACTACAACTGTCTACTGTCACCCGCAACGAACTAAATTATTAGTTCGTACAATGACCACAAGGATCTTCAGAAACACCCCATGCGTGCTCGAGTACGTTTACCCTGTTCGTCCCTTTCCTCTTTGTCTTATGCCGTGGTTGTCGCTTGCGCAAAAAAAGCAGAGAAGACCTTGCCGTCACTGCGTTTATTTACTTTAGTACAGTTCGCTTCTTTATTTTCCTCTCGAGTGCATGCGCAGAATCTGGAAACGTACGGCTTTCCCATTATGTTTCGGAAGGTTTATGAGCACGTTGAGTGTTTTTTTTTCTCATCGAGGTTTCTATCTCGGCTTGCGAAACCCCACTGGAAAGCCGGAGACAGACTCACGCCTTCACTTCTTCTGCCACAAAAAACAAACGTAGGTGCCAAAGGGCTTCGCCGCGAAAGGCTTGCGTTCCGTTTCCGAGTTATAGCGGAGGCGAGATTGCAGTCCTGCAATAGCAAAGAGCCCAACCTTTCGCTCAAAGAGAAACTTCTGCTTGCGTGCATCCACACCTGCTTCGTCACGTTTGTGCATTCGACATACGCGTCTCTCGGAAACAACTCTAGTTCACGCCTAGCACTTCGTTGTTACGGCGTTGACCCGTCTGGGTCGGCTTCTCTGACAAGGGGTGGGCATTTCGGAGATGATGGTCTCGCGCAGAGGTATAGTTTCTGGGGTGTGAGTATATCCGTTGTGGCTATATAAGAATTACTGGATAAATGACTCAACTTCCCTGACAATGTAGGAGAAATCCTAGCAATTATTTCTGCTTCAGTTCAAATTGTGTTCCATTCTCTGATTTTTTTTTTCTGCGTGTGCTTGCGTACGCTGATTTCAAGTAACCAGGCACCTGTATTCGAAGTGCCCTAAAATCATTCCTTGTCTGAAGGAAAACTTAGACACCGTGACTACGTTCTTCAACGGATGCTAGGTCTTCTGTGGAAACAAGTCGACGGAAGATCGGAACATTGGTGCGCTAACGGGGCATGGATGAATCAAATGCCATGCGTAGCAGCCATCCGACGTGCCATGAAAGAGATGAATAAGAAAAATGGCGCTTCACCAACAGATTCAGAAACCGGCTGATCCTGTCCACAGGTATCTTGCACGTCATACTACGGCTTCTACAAAATATACGCAGCATGTTGCGAGCTAAAACTGGCCACTGTACAGCGCTGTTATTCGGATATGGGAGAGGCCTTCGTCCTGCAGTGGGCGTATTAAGCCTGACGATGATGGTGACAACATAGGCAGAGCAGGAAGGTGAAAAGAGAAGCCCCAATTTAGATTAGGTCATTGAATGTATGAGCTTGCGTAGCAGTGTCATTTGTATCGGCCTACTTGGGATATGCCGTTCTAATGCAAAATGGGGGAAGCTGCAGTCCTAAAGAACACGAAGCCGTTGTGTGGACCATTTGATGAGCAAACGAAGGGAGACACCTTACTGAGAAAGCAGCAGCAGGAAGCAATCTTTTATTTACATTAATCGAGTACGATCGATGCTGTTCAATATAGTTATCTTTTTTTTTCAGCAAAGCAGGTAGCACGCCAACAACAAAAGTATTCACCCTGAGAAGTCAAGAAATGTAAAACAGCAAGAGGCAGACCTGTACAGACTCGACAGCACTGTTTTCACACACCAACCTCTCCTTTCATGCCCGTATAAATAAAAAAATTAACTGCTTATTTTCTCTGCTGAATGAAACAAAATATGCGTAGAATTTGCATTATATAGTGCGCACTTTCATTCAATCGTTCTCAGCACTTGTGCCATTTCTGTTGGCCTCTCGCTTTTTTTTCTTACAGCCCAAATGTTCTCTTGTCTCTCGAATAATAACAGTGAAGTAGTGGTAATTAGGGGCACTTAATTCGCCGTCGCTTTTTTGGCGGGGTGATGCAGCTTCACAGAGAACTGCCCATTGGCTGATTCCTTTGTCATGCAAGTTGGTCAGCAAGTTAAGGAACTTCGAATTCAGCTCTGATTCGAAAGTGAGGGTTGAGTGATTGTAGCGGTGAGCAGGGACGCACGGAAGGTACTAATGAGATTAGGACGACCCGATTACGCCCCGACGAGAGGAGAAGCATAAGAGTGCTTGCAGGGCTATTCAAACGCTCTACTGCGTTCAACTTAATGAAACAGCCGCCAAATTCACACTCTTTCTTTGTGTTTTGTGCCGAAATCTCCAAACAGCGCACAGCGAATGCAGCGTGGACTAAATGATTGGATTCAATTAGTTTGTACGTTATTTAATTACTGCATATATATATATATATATATATATATATATATATATATATATATATAAAATTTATTTTACAGGTAGCGCTGGCCTTATTATCAGGCCTTAGGCAGGAGTGGACAATACAAATCAACAAATTAAAAAAACATCAAAATAAGCAAACAAGATACAGGACGCTGAATAATAAATCAGAACAAAAACAAAAACACTGGATACTATTTACAACATGAATGTCATTTTTGTGGGGGGAGGCACATGTCACTAAGGATTGATGCGCAAGTGCACGGAGGAATGACGAAACCGTTGGGCAGTCAACCATGTCGGCAGATAACGCATTCCAATCACAAATAGGGCGCGGAAGAAAGGAATTTTTAAATGTGTTAGTCCTGCACGAAAAATCTAGGACTTTTTTGGTGTGATATGAGCACGTAGAGCGGCGGTTAGCTGGCAGAATGTATAAACATTTGTCTATTCCCAACTGGTTATGATAGAGTAAATAGAGAAATTTCATCCTAACCCTGTAACGTCTCAATGTGAGACTTTCCAGTTCTGCAGCTTCTAGAAGTAATGATGGGGACCTGCGCCAGCTGTATGAGTTAAAGATGAACCTACCTGATTTTCTTTGAACTTTCTCAAGTTTGCTAATGGATTTTGTATGTGTATCCCAGACAATCGCGGCATACTCTAGGACGGGTCAGATAAAAGTTTTGTAGGCTAAAATTTTAATTTCAGGTGAAGCGTTCCCTAACGTACACCTTAAAAATTCAAGTTATTCATTGCTTTATTGTAGGTGTGTGTTACATGTTATTTCCACTTAAGATCTGATGAAATAACTCATTAGTATTCGTATCTGAAAACGACAGCTAAGCACTGGTTGTTAATGTTATAAGCAACGGTTGCCACGGTTTCTTTAAGATTAATAGTTATCTGCTATTTCGAGCACCATGTTTGTATTTTAGATAGGGAGGTGTTTAAAACTGCCTGGTCGTTTGCATTACGTATTTCATGATACAGGACGCAGTCGTCTGCGAAAAATCTGATCTTGACACGTATGTCACTGACGATATCATTTTTGAAAATCAGAAAGAATGGACCGAAAAGTGAGCCTTGTGGAATGCCTGGGTGAACGTTTGCCAAGGAAGAAGCTGCATCATTGACTTGAACACATTGCTTCCGTAATGAGAGGTATTCTTGAATCCAGTTAAAGTGTCGTTCTTTAGTATGTGTCTTAGTTTCAGCAGTAATTTGGAGTGAGTGTATATATATATATATATATATATATATATATATATATATATATATATATATATATATATATATATATATATATATATATATATATATATATATATCGGTATAATCGGTCCTCCGAACGAAACGTCGAGTAAAATAAATATGTTTCCTTAAACGAAGCGTATACTTCGATGTATACTATTTTAAGCAGTCAAGTACCTCATGTTTTCGCAACTTCAGAAATGATACTGCTGCCTAATGTTATAGAGACACGGCCTAGAGCTGATTTCAAAAGCTGCGAGGTTTCCTAGGGTTCAAACACTGCGCGAATGTTGCGACAAAACAAGCATGCAACGCACAGAAAATTGTGGACGACCAATAGATGTTGTGGCACCACAAACCAGACACGCTGAAGAACAAAGGACATGACGTGGTGCTCTTGTGGTTCATCTTGTGGTGCCACAACACTATGAATCCCTGCCAACAGACCCAAATTTCCACCCTTTCGCAATCGAGGACGAAGTTTGAGGCGGCTGCCAGCCACAAGGGAGCGAGTGTCTTTCGACTGTCAGTGGCAGGCAAGCGTTATATTGAACTGGGTCCATTCGTAAACATACCGAGATGCTTCCAAGTAAGCAAATACAATACTCTACTCTGAAACAAGCAAGAATGGCAGGTGTGAGGTTCAAACAGTCAGGCTGTGACAGGACGCCCCTTGGACCTGCTTCGGGTTTTGCTGACTAGTTGCTTCCGTTACACGAGCGTTCCCGAATGGGCCTTGCTCAACGAGAAATGCGTCTGCACCTACAGCACCTGATATCAAAAGGTGCACAAAATATATATAAGCCTGTAGCAAAGTTAAAATTGCGCCGCAACGCCTGCTCGTGCGGTTTCTTTCACCCCTTCTTCCCTAAGCTATGTTCCTGCTCAGCCCACCATAGTACTTACAGCGGAAAAAAAAATCTGAGGCAATGGAATAGAGCATCTCATTTCCGCCGCAAGACTTCAACAGCAGAAACAACGACGTATTAAGAAAAAAGTGTTCCCGCTCAGCAAAAAAGAAGCAATCACTCTATGCTGGTCCTTTGTCAAGGTGATAAAATATTCTACTGTTAACTTTCAAACCTGTGCTTTTGGTGTAGTCGACGACTTCCGATAAAATTTTGCAGCATGATGTTCTTTGTTGCTCGCAAACAAGTCTCAACATGGCCCCGAAATCGTTCCGCCCTGTTCGCACCGATGCAGCAGCGGTCAGGCACATAACCAATCTCTTAATGTGATCCGCATTGGCTTGTTGTCTTGGTATTAATTGGTATTAATTTATTGCTTAAAGGGAGACACCAAAATCTAAAAGAAACAGAAAAGGTGATCGTTCCTTCTTAAATTTTGCCAACACAAGAAAAATACGGGGAGAGAAGCAGCCCTCTGGGCCTTAGCTAACGTTTCGGCAAGAAGAGATCTTCTTGTCCTGCAGTGGAAACGTTGGCTAAGAGATTAAGGCCTTCCTAACATCCTTCGTTCTTTTAGTGTCGCCAGACACCCAGCCTTACCTGCCTTCTCTCTGCTGTAAGTACCTAATGTATTGTAACAGTTCCCGAGACTACGCGGCTTCGATCCCAGCCAATTTTCGTCGATGGCGACATGCAAAAATGACCTTATTTGTTATATACAATGCGATGCAAAGCAATGCCACACTATGCCACGCCATACCGTGCTCTGCCATATCAAGTGTTGTACTGTACTGCACCGTACCGTACCGTACTTTACCGTAGTGTACCATACCATAACATACCATACCATACCATACCATACCATACCATACCATACCATACCATACCATACCATACCATACCATACCATACCATACCATACCATACCATACCATACCATACCATACCATACCATACTTCCCACGCAGCTAAAAATAGTCTGGAGCACTCTACAGTGACCTAATTCATATCCTAGAACTTTACACTGTTAACTTTAAAAACCATTAGCTTGAGGCTACCCATAACCGTGCCACCGAAGTAGTTTTGACCAAACAACTTCCCAGCGGACGTCGAGTGCATCCAGTGCGCTTGCTGCTCAAGTCTACTTATCCCGTTTCAAAAACTTTCAAATTTAAGGATTTTTGAGAAACCGGTAATCGCCAGCATCAGTACTGAGCTTTTTGTTTACATTAATGAGAGCCAACGACGTATCATATGCGAGTACTAAGATATTTCGAGACAGCGTGCAGCTCTTTGCCGTAAAAGCTTGCTCCTGCTTTCGGCATTATGCAAAGTGATTCGAGCGTCCACTTTCGAAAATGTTTGCCACAACCTTCTGTAAGGCAAGGGTATTATAAGATGCTGATTTTTATGAAGTTACAAGGGGCAGAAAAAAAGATTGAGTGAGCATAGAAAGCAAAACCTTGCCAAGGACCGCACTGTGCGACGCAGCTCATTTCTTTTTTCATTGTTAGGTGGCGCCACTATTTTATTTAAGATCTAGCGCAGCACACCAGTTGGAGAAACTTAAAAATGGGTGCGGCAAGCGTTGGTTAGTTTTATGCCACTTAGCGTTGTCCCGCCAAATATACGCATACGCGTGAGGAACACAACTCATGCGAAAGCGGCACCAGTCTACAAAAAGCGGAGCTCCATGCCTGGCAATACACACGGATGCAGACCCGTGCTTATGAACTACGTCTTAAACCCGAAGAAGCTTAGTGGTTCAGAAAAAGGCAAGAATAAAAATAATGCTAATAGCAAAACAAATTCCTGTCTTACGAATAATGAGCAAAATTTCCGAACTTGCTTCGCCGTTTCCGGCTCGAAACGAGCACATTGTGTAAAGATTTGAGCTAAGCAAAGTAAACGACAGTCGTTTTGAATTCCAGACTGTTCAGTTATCGCGCTCAAGAAACATATCGACTTTCTTGATGACAATGCCCACTTCTTTATTTTCGTAACGACGAGCTGTAATGCAATTTCCGGCCAAAATATTATATGCAACAGCTACGGTATAAAGATTAACGATTATAATGACAAGCTCGAGGGTCTGCCTGCTCTAATAACCCGCAAGTTGTCAAAAACAGTGCACCTGAGAAAGATTACTTCAGACAATTTATATAGTTACATGAATTCAATATAACACGAAAGCAACATCATGCTAATAACTGCGTACGAGGTCAAGCTTTGCGAGAAAAGAATAAGGCAGCTCATTAGCCGATTTTAGAGATGAAAATGACACTTAGCTATAATTTTCTTCTTCCTCCTGGTCACGTACAAAAATACTTAGAAATTAATGACAGAAAATGAAGCTGCAGGAGAGTTCCGGTGTCCGCGAAAAAAGAAAACAAAGAAAATTACTCGTTTACATTGAATATTTGATACCCTGCGAAGAAAATGACTCCACCAGAAGCGGTCGACACACGCTTCGCCTGTTTTTATTTTCTATTTCCTGGTTTCGAGAGAAATATTTTATCTCGGTCCCTGTCCCTTCCCGTTGCACACACGTGCTTCATCAAAGGGCACGAAAGATTAATGGTAGCAGTCGAATCAACGTATCGCCACCTCTTCTTTTAGTTTACGAAGAACCCTGGCCATCGACCACGGACAAACGTACGAGTGTGGGTCGCAAAAAGGCGCGAACACTCAAGTGCATAATGACGGAAGCACAGATTGCGGTCATCGCTCATGCTTAAAGCGACTGCGTCTCATCCCGCCGTTACTCTCTCCTCGCCCTAATTCCATTTTCCCTAGATTTATTTTCTTCAACCTGCTCTTTCTTTCCGCAGCTGTCTGGGTGCCCTTATTTTGTAACAGGCTGCTCGTTTCAGAAGAGGAGGAAACAACATTTTTTTATGTGTTAGGCTTCGTGAATCGCCAATTTACCCACTCAACAAAATTTTTATTGTTGAATTCTATCACTACACCCCCCCCCCCCCCCCCTCCACGATTTCCGAAGAAGAAAGGAAAATCAGATTGAGTTAAAAAAGACGCTTCTATAGCATAGCACATAGCGCGCTTAGTTATAAATCCTTGCTGTGAAACGCTTTTGGAGAGTCGAACTGCTGCTATTCGGAGAGACATGTATTATTTCTGATAGCACTCGACAGTGGCACTTGCTGCACGATATTAGATCGTTCTGTAATAAGGGAAATCTACTAGAAGAAATAATAAATTCATGCTGCTGCTTTGATTAAGTTGAGGTTAGGAGCCCTTTTCCGTTTGGTCAACCCGGTTATTTTTTTCTATGGTTGCATCAGCTCTGGGACACAAAGTTCTCTTTAGTTGTTATGTTAAGAAACAGGAAAGGAGAATGTGCAGAATTCTATTTAGTTTATTAAAGAAGTCATTTACCCAGAATAATTTGTCAGTTATAATACTTGCTGCATTTTATTAATTTCAACATAACGGTGGCAGATTAGTTTCTTTAAGCCACTTTTGCTTCCAGATGAGTTGGTAGTTGCATAGAACTTGCGAAAAGATGATCAAGTCTATACAAGGAAAGCGTGAATATGCCAAATACAGTACTTTAAGAATGGCTCCTCAGTTAACTTCAATATGCGAAAATAACTAACGGTTCGCCAACTGTTCCTATTCCTAACCTTCCTCTGTGCGAGCTATGGTCACCTGATCCCCACAAACTTCACATTCTCAGTGAAACAGCGCAACGGCACAAGGCCAGAGGACAAGAAAGGACGATATACAGCGCTGTGTATCGTCCTTTCTTGTCCTCTGGCCTTGTGCCGTTGCGCTGTTTCACTGGAAATCATGTCAGACCAACGTGCCCATCAGTTATTATTGTCACATTCTCATTCGGACCCCTCGTTTTGTCCCCCCCCCCCCCTCTCCTATCACGCACGTTTGTTTCCATTAGAATTCAGTATATTGCCCTAAAGGACAATCTGTTGCCTTAATGTCGCATTACAGTCCTTGCCAAGTCCATGATAAGGTTTACTGCCGTAAACCTAGTGCCATCATATAACCATTGTGGTACTCCTATTTTTAGAAACTTAAACAGTCCTCCAGAACCTATCCGCCGGTAAACACACAGATGCGTGGAGAACCTGGTTGTGCAAAATTGGGACAAAATAAAGATGTCTTTTTTTTCTGGCTGATTATTTCATAGACTCAAAATGAAAACAAAACAATATTCTCACGCGAGAAGAAAAAAATACATCTAGTCAGGTCCTGTGCGGCATAAGTAAAATAATACCGGAAGAAAATTTGCTGTAAACTGCTGTGACCAGTTGTGGCGTAAGGTGGTGGTAGTGGTTTTATTTAAAATAATAGTAAAAAGGAAGGAAAAGATTTTTGCTAGCCCCGGCATCTGCCATCGATACTGAAGCACCTGAGCTGGAGCAGCGGAAATAAAGGACAGCAGGCAGAATGGAGAAATGAAATGAAAGAGGTGAGGGGACAGGAATAGAGGACAGGGGGAGAAGTAATATGTACAAACTATTTACACAATAAGTAATGTGTCCAGGTTGTGCGCGTGATTAGTTCAGTTTAGAGGAATTAAATCACACACGCGCACAGCACTGTGTAGGTTACAACTGGAGTGGGGCGTCCAGTTATTAATCGTTCAAGGTAGAACTCGCGGAGCGTTCGGTCACTGCGTGTAACTGCCTGACGGAGAACAGACGGGACGTCAAGCCCGTGTGTTCGAGGAATGCACAGAGGCTCACCAAAGTTCGCTCACGAGTGCGCGCACTGCCCTGCGGCCACAATAGCGTCTTGATGGAGTCTGGTAGTATGCCCTGCGCCCTATAGGCCGCGAGCATATCGCGACGAGCATCGGCGAACGCGGAGCAGCGAAGGAGCAGATGTTCTAGTGTTTCCACTGCACCGCATCCGTCACACACATTGTGGCGTAAAGGCGATACGCAATTCAGGAGACAGAGAAGCCATAATGCTGCAATCCGCAGCACAATTTCTTGGTCTCTACAAAGTACAAATGGTCGCCGGCGCCAATTTCGCTAAGAAATTTCTGCAGGAATGAGCACATGGAGTACATCTCCACCAGTAAAAGGAAACCTGATCGGTTCGAAAGAACATGACATCAGAAAAAAATTAAAAATTATACCCCTGATTCTCAAAACAACCTTTGGCTCAAAATCGTAACAAGAAGTTGAGATATTGGAAAAATGGCAGCAAAGCCGCAATGAACGCTTTTCCAAAGCGCTTCCACATTCCCATATGAAATGTTTGTGAAACTGGACCAAGAATGTAGAGGTCGCTGTGAGAAACAATGAAGAAGACAGAATAGTACCAGCAGTGTTGGCTGTAACGCGTTACAAGTAACGGCGTTACCTGTAACGCGTTACCTTTTTGGGTGACTTGGTAACGTACTCGTTACCATTTCGGAACTTCAACGGGTTACGTACTTACGTTAACATTTTTCGGTAACGTGAGGTGTCAGGTTACTAGTCACTTTTCCTTCCAATTGTCCCCCACTCCAACCCCCCCCCCCTTTTTTTTTTGAAAAAGCGCAGATCACCCACCTAAAGTGAAGTTGCAATAAACTAAATGTACAGGTGCTCTCGACGACCCTTGTTGCGGCTTGCATGTGTAGCAGAAAAGACCTGCCGTTCACGATGCACCCAACTAAAAAAAACACAAAAGCCAAAAAGCACGAGACGCGTGCAAAAACACGCATTCACGCATTTGACTTCATCTACCTCCCCTACCCGAACCACTCACACACACAACTTTCTAAAGAGCAGGAACATGCCGAGCATTTTGGAACATCTCATTTTTCAGAATTACTCTACATTCGTTGAGAGTTCAGCGATGTTTTATTTGTGAAGTCAGAATTGAGGATGAAGTGTCAGTTTGTGCTTAATGTCGCATTCAGAAAATGGTTTGACCATGCGCCGCAGAGATAGAAGCTCTCACATGGAACTCTACAGCAACTCTTGGCCACTAAGCATTGCTGAGCTCCTGCACATTTGTGCAAAATATTCTCGTTAAATCAGGATTTCGCGTAAAATCGTTGTTTGGGCTAAAGTTTTATGTGAAATATGAGCTTTATGAAATTGTTATCGTGAGTTCTTAAGGCAAAGAAGCCATGATTAAAATTTTTGGCTATGAAGTAACGGCAAAGCAATGTGCGGTACTTTTTTTCGAGAACGGTAACGGTAACGCGTTACCTTATTTTGTAGGTAGCGTAGGGCGGTAACGTGTTTTTTTATCGTAACGAGCAACGTAGAAGAACTGAGGATTGGGTGAGTTGGTGGTGATTCATCGTGTTAAAAACCAGCGCTTAAGAACAAAGAAGTGGACGAGACTAGACACACTGAAGGCGCTGAACTTACAACTGTAAGTTCAGCGCCTTCAGTGTGTCTCGCCTCGATCGTCCTCTGTCTGCGTTCTCAAGCGCTGGTTTTTAATACGATGGAGTAACGTATTTAGTTACTTTTTTGGTAACGCCTACAACACTGAGTACCAGGCAGTGCACGTCGTAATCCAGCCGTAAAGACAAGCAAATTCTCTCGTGGCGAATACACGCAAAGCTGTATTATGAGTACGTCCGACACTGCGCACATGTTGAAGTTGAAAAAGAATAGTGGTGCGAGGTAACGCGGGACCACTGGCTTGCGTTGCTTGATCTTCGTTGAGAGAAGTTCTACACTGTTTAGAACTTTTTGGTCATTTAATAGAGTTAGTACGGTATTTGGTTCGACATCTGGGTCGAGCGTTTCCTGGCGCCTCTTACTACTTGGCCCTTTGTGTGCCGCAAGGCGTAAATTCACTGCAGTTAGACGTTAAAAACGGTAAGCACTCTTCCACAGTGAAGCGTAAACTTTTTTTTGATAAGTTGCAGCATGAACTTATCCTGTTTCAACACACTACACAGAATATTGAAAAAGTAAATGCACTATTTTTATGGCACAATTGTGGACGATTGTTGTTCTTGGAAGTTGCCTTACATTTCCAGGTGACAAAAAACGCGTAAATCTCGCTGAGATGGCTCAGCGATGAGGCACACTGCTTTTCCTTAGGAAAATGGGTTGTGATACATATCAAGCGAATTAAACTGCTATGCTTACTTTGATGGCGAGAAGTTTTTCCTCTTCCTCTCAACTTTTCAAGCACCGAAAACGAAACGTAAGCTTGTGTTTCTCCATTGTTTCGGTTTCTGAGAGAGCAAGGAAAAAATCAAGTGTAAATCATGGAGACAACCTTCAGTGTATTTCACGTTTTAAATGATTTCGCTTTAACAGAAGGTGAGTATCATTTGTGTCTTTCTCGCGCCTTGCTTCGATAGGCCTTGGCTGAAAGGAGGTCACCCTTGTCTGGTTATTGAGGCGATCTCGTGTCGGATATTACAATTGCGACTGCACATCTGTAATCTCTAAATCTTGTTCTGGCCGAAAAAGCGTACGCTTACACCAATCCCGGGTACTTCTGGCTTGGTAGTTTTTGCAGGTGGTATATTATTTGTTATTGATTTCGTTCTATTATTGAATACAAAGATAAAATAAACTTATAATCGAAATATTTTTTGTCATTTATACGAATGACACAGGCCTATTTCCTTCTGGCACAGAATTGTGTAACCTCAAAGATCAAACAGTTTTCAGGAAACCTTCATTCGGGGCCTCGCAATAATACCCTAGTATTCAACATAACGAAGACAAAAACGGTTTTTCAGAGCAAGGCATATCTAAACCAGTTTTTAAGGACATACTCTTGGATGGTAATACAGTTGAAATAATCAGTGCAGTGAAAATGTTAGGTGCTTATTTTAAAGGGCATATGCGTTGGGATGATGGCTTAGAATTCCGGCGAAATAAAGTACCTCACCCTTTAGAAATAATCAGGAGATGCCAGTTTGTTCTCCCCATTAAAGTGAAGCTTCTCGTGTTGCTGTACCATTCTTTATTAGAATCACATCGCAGATATCGCCACTTAGTCGGCGGCGATATAAACTATTCTAATACCCTGCAGCCTTTGAAATTTTATAAACAGGCTTTGAGAGCTATAGAAATTGCATAATAGTCAGCCTTTACACAGACTCTTTTTACAGCACAGGGGTTTCCCAGTAATCCAGAGTTTTGCGTTTTACATGGATATGAATCACAACTTCACGCAGAAAATAACTATTTAGTAACCGTGGTCAATCTGCACCGTAATCAAATTCATCGGATGACAAGACAGCATATGAACTGGTACTTACCACGTCCAAGAACCAGTCAGGGATTTCAGTGTCTAATTTCGTTACTTTGTCAGCACTGAACAAGTTCGGGCACATCAATTCATTAATTCTACCCGGATCATTTAACTGCATCCAGAATATATTCGTATAGCACTATGTTTTATATTGCTGTGAGAAATATTTTCTTAGTTAAGTTGTAATTATCTTGTTTTTTCGGAAGTCTGAGTATTGTAGTAAGCCAGGAGTATTTATTAATTAGCAAATTTTTTAATGCCTGTTTTCGGTCCTTTAAAACCATTTTCATTATTTATTCCTGCTTAATTGCTGAGCAGAAGTATCAAGGAAGCTGGGAGCTCAATCAAGTCCGGCATTCTATTCCTTCTCCTCAGCTTTGTGACTGAATTAACTAAGTACACATAGAAAAAAAACATCACTTTAAAGCTGCATTTAATTAACAAGATTTTACAAGATGCTCAACTAAATTTTGGAATGTGGCTTAACAGCGCTTCTAGACAATTTCAGTGTCTAGCTCACCTGTGTATTTTACGATCTTATTGTTACGAGATATAAATAAAATAACACGACTCTGGGCGATACAAAGGAAAACAAAAGATGCGCCACAAGGTGTGAGAAATAGATACTATACATTTCTCACGCCACACAATTTTCAAACTTCTCACTTTTTTCTCTTTCTTTGACTGCCATTCACTGCTTTTATGTTCTCCTTTCATTATTTCCTTTTGCGCTAACATTGCACTAAGAAACTTCGACAATAAAACAAGTCCCTTCTCGCACTATTTCACTGCTTACGCAAGCTGCCTTCAGCCGGGCCTTTCACAAGTTCCGTTGCCCAAGCGACTCCATGAGGACACACATAGGATCAAGTAATTTATAGTACCTGGGGAGATGCTCTGCCAGGAAAGAACTACGCAAGCATTGCTGGAAGGAGGCAAATAATAGAAAGAGTCTGGCTTTCGTGTGATAGTGAAATATGTGAGCGAGCGTTTCAGGGCGGGCAACGGAAGCAACCTGATGTTGACATTTATGTTCGCTCCGAAAGCGTTGCCAAGCCCCTTGTTCTTTTTCAAGGATTGGTGTCACTTTTCTTTCTTATCTTTGCGCAAGAAAATATGACAAAGAGGCACGGTTGTACTTATTGGTGAAAAAATCTATGCATAAAAAAAAGCTTAGTTTGTTCATATCTTAAGACAGGTTAAAGTAGTGCCCTGAAACTGAGTGCTTCGAGCTAGATTCGGAGCCCTAATTGCGAGATTCTAGACCAAGAAAAGGTTCTTCATTAGTTCACTCTGCAGCATGGAATATTTATTGTCCGTGCGTATCCATTCCGACTTGCACCCGGTGAACATTGTTTCAGTGGGGCTTAAGTTTTTAAAAAATAGGAGGGACGTAAAATGCAGTGTCAGTAATATACGGAATAATTCATGTGAAATTGTACTGAAGGAAGACATTATGTTCATTGCAAAACGTTTGGACATGGAAACGCCAGCGAATAAAGTGTTTCCCGTCTTCCCTTTGATGTAGTACTTTGCTGTTCAATTTTACCTTTTGCTTCGTTTAAGTGACTGTAGTTTTCAGTTAAATGTACTTTCCGGTGCACGTGTACAGTTTTCTGCATGAGATTATGTAATCAGTTAGGAAATTATTTCCCGACAGTAGCAGCAGTTTGCGCATATATATCTAGCAAAAGTAACAAATCATGTTGGAAAGAGCGCAAGCGGTGGTTAAAGAAGTAAAACGACCGAAATTTTTGCCATAAGCAGAGTGACCGGATTGCAATCAACTGTGTGGGAACTGTTTCTGAGAAGTTTTATATTTTATTTTCTTGGCCACCTTCTGAAAGTATAAGTCAAAACTACATGCAATTTTTCAAAAATTCAGAGATTTGCGGCGCCAATGACTCCACTGCACCGGGAAACGCGCAAATGTTATTTTCCTCTGAAATCAATCGTTGTACTTGGGCTGCGTGCATTTTCGAACAATTCGTTACTGGTGTGAGGGCTTTTTTCCTCTCCACCATAACTTCTTACTACTTGTGATTTCGGGAATGGTAGCTAGCAAGCTGAATGTATGTCGCCTGTTCTGATGTCAAACGTCTTGTAAGTTGCTGTTGTAGAAAATAAAAACCGAGTTCCGTAAGTGGAAACAGACACTATTTCTAGTTCCCAGTTAAAATACTGAGGCACTGTGCCTAAACTCACAGGCATTCGTCCTCTATTGGCGTTCCTATTCAGGGTTATGATAGGGTGGTAATAAATAATGCACTAGGTCTTAGATAAGTGAGGGCGCAGTAATGGGGCCGTAGGGCCACTCGATTTAAGCCCAAAGCAGCTATTCAAATGAACGCTTCACCAGCTACAGTCTGCTTATAGTCACCGTTTCTGAATGCAGAGCTTCCTTCAGAGTAAGTTCTGGAAGCATTTTGAATGAAACCGGACATACTGCTCATGCAGGCAAAGATCACTGATGCTGTGCAAGCTGAAGGGGAGTATCTTCACACACAATCCTTCTTTTTATTGAATCTAGTTTTTACGTTACCACCTCCACGGCGAAACATGACGTTCTGCTTCTATGCGCAAGACCTTCCTTATCTGAAGTTACAAGGACGATAGAAATACGCATATACAATGAGACGTGGGAGGGTGATAGGCAAGGCAACCTGTAATTGTTTGGAGAGTGATAAACCGACGCTTTCCACAGTCTTTGCGTCGAAATTTTCTTGCCTTTTGTGCTGATGATGCAGAACGTCGATCGAAGACGTTGTTCTTCTTGTGGGAACACCGCGTCAGTACTTGTCGTAAACAGCATTCATGTGTAAAGTGGTATCTGCATAGATGTGGCTGGATATACAAGGCATTGCCTCCTGTTAGAGGTGGAAAGTGTATGCGATACCAAGGCCATGGCCGGGTGTTAAAAAGCAGTCGCTTTACACCTGGGTATCATAGTTGAATAAGCCTCGCCATCACCAAGAAAGCTTTCCTCTACTCAAAATTAGATTTTTGATATTTCTATTAACATGGGACATATTTTCTCTGTTGAAACGCATGTTGCACTAGGCTGTTATTCGCGTTGTATGCTTGCATCTGTTATTTGTTAATGCGTATGTCAGTTCATATTACCTATATTTATTATTCAAGATTAAAATACTTACCTTCCCCTGGGTAATGTCTCAGGTTGCACAAATTATAAAATAAGAGCGAAAAATGGATGAATATAAAACGAAGGTTATTATTTATGCGGTTTCCTGAGCACCTGCTGCATTCTTATAACATTCAGACAGAATCCAAAGAACACATAACCGTCTTCAGTTCAAGCACTTTTTAATTTTTATCGACATGGCTATGTTAACACATCTTGTGGAATACAACTCAGCTCATAGTGGCGCAAGCGGCATACCAATGTACATGTCTGCCGAACAGGTTGTGAAAAGAGTTACCGCATACTGCTGCTACTTTCCGGGCAACCGTCTAACGGTGTTCATCAAGAGCAGTTTAGGTGGTCAGCAAGCTCAGTGGTAGTAATCTCGTTAGCCAGAAAGCCAGTGATCCCATAACCTTGTTTACTGAATTGTTTAAACTACCCTAAAGCCTTCGACTGTCACATCGGAGTTTCAGTGACATTATATTAAGGCAACGCTAGCAGTAAATTCGTTCCCACCCTTCCCGGTTTGCCGTCCTGGCGGCTCGCTTTCGAGGCTAATAGCGGAAGGAGGACAACAAAGAGAACAATGTTTGCCGTCAGCATCGGACGGCTGACATCATTACAGTTCTCTGGAGGCACAATGGCGTCAACAGGGGTGGCACTGGCGTCATCGTAATCAACCTTTCACTCGTGGTGCAATGCTTCCAGCTGCAGTGCAGGCCTCGTTGACCAACACTGCAGTGTCCCGGGCGACTATTTATTCGGTAGTAGCGAATCTAGCATACCCGTTCACCTAACCACACTGTTGCACTGCAGTGAAGCCAAGTTATAAAGCGACATTCAAGTTATATGGTGAAGTTCTTGTCGCAGGCGCGACGATCTTCTAAGAGCCATTGCTCCTAAGGACATTTCTGCTACAGCAAAGCCACCTCACAAGGCGCCACTGGCTCCATTGACAGCTTGGCGACGGCCGACGCTATGCTCGCCAGCTTCTGACCGAGCATAATGTCAAAGGGACAAAGAATTTCAGCGTTGTTCCAATCAGAGAAGTATAGAACTTGTGAAATTTTAAATCCAGTGAGCCCCCAAATTAGCAGCGTATTGCGAATGAATAACCAAATAGATGGACGGGCTACATCATTTCCGACTCTTAATGAAGAATTTTGTCGCGCACGGTGCAAAACGTGCCAATCAAAGTAGCGGCCGGAATACTAATATTAGTAGATATTAACTTCGAATTGAGCACTTGGGGCATTTTTTTTTTGAAGCGATGTTTATTGCCTCAGGGCATAAAAACTATGAAATGAGAGATGAGTAAGGTGCTTAAATAAATGAAAAAAGGTGGACTGATCTGATGAAATCAAGAAGTGAACGATGATACGGACCCTGTGTCCAGGCAATAAAGGAATCCGGATTGTCCGGTGAGAGACCTACTGCCGCCAGGTGCCGAATTCTCGTCGGCTTCAGCGCCGGGCAGTCCCACAAGTTTTATTATGGTGGATATCCGCCTCACCGTCTCTGATCTTGCAGACTAGACACCCGAGGCGGGGATATAAACCTTTGAAATGCGGCCACTTGGGTGTCACAGCTGGAGTTAGGGCAACACCTACCCATATCGTCCGAAGCGCAACCTCCTCTGGACGGGTAAGACCACGGGGGAGGGTTACCGAACACGGAGAGATTAGAGCACGTGTACGGCGCCGGAGGTGTTCCTTTCTTCTTAAAAGGAGGGTGGTGTCATCCAGTGTCAGGACTCGGGGCAAAGAAGAGGTTGGGGTATTTGAAAGCGCTACTAGCCGCGTTGCATGGGGCTTAAGCACCTTGATAGGCCTATGAACTAGGTACTTCTGTCGTCATTAATGAGCGTGTCTAGGAACACGGAGCAGGCCCTCGCTAATCTCTAATTAGTGGCCTAGTTATGAATTGGCTAAACTTGAGGTCCTACCACGCGCCAACTAGCGCAGAGGTGAGCCGAAGGGCACACTTCCACTGTAATTAGAGCGTTAGGTTAGTAGAAATAATTACGCGTGTTCCAACTCGTTCGAGGCGGTGCTTTCCACACCCCTACCTTCATCAGCAGGAAGCTGTAGCACTTTCTGCATTGAAAATCCCTGCTGCCTCTGTAGGACCGTATTCTCTGTTGGTCTACAGAGCAATGTAGCATTCATGCAGAAACATTCGGGGTACTAACGCAATCACGCATTTAACGCGTACATCTGCGCCTCACTGTGTCCGCGAAATTTTTTCCGTCCATCCATCCGCACCATTACAAGGTTCCCAAAAATAAACTGCGGCGAAATAGAGAGTAGCTCCCCAATGGGTTTAGAACAGAAGCCGGTTGGGTGAGCAAGCGGAAGCGGATGTGGCGCTTCAAACCCCTAGGCTAGAGTGGCATTTTAATGCGAAAGCATTACTAGTCCCATTACGAGAAAGGCCGGAGTGTGTGTCAGTGTGTGTACTCGCAGACTGTGCAGAAAATCCTAGCGATGGCGAGAATAATAGGGCGACGTCATCAAGCGGCCGTAAGAAACAGAGCAAGGCGAGCACCGCAATTTAATAATAATAATTGGTTTTTGGGGAAAGGAAATGGCGCACTATCTGTCTCATATCATTGGACACCTGAACCGCGCCGTAAGAGAAGGGATAAAGGAGGGAGAGAAAGAAAAGAGGAAGAAAGAAGTGCCGTAGTGGAGGGCTCCGGAATAATTTCGACCACCTGGGGATCTTTAACGTGCACTGACATCGCACAGCACACGGGCGCCTTAGCGTTTTTCCTCCATAAAACCGCAGCCGCCGCGGTCGGGTTCGAACCCGAGAACTCCGGACCAATAGCCGAGCGCCCTAACCACTGAACCACCGCGGCGAATGGACCGCAATTTCACAATATCGTATACCTTGTGCTCGTCTGTATATTCTCCCTACTAGCCGACCTCAATGTGATGCCAGTTTTCCTGACTTATTCGTGCGAAAATTGTGAAGCAACCGTTCGACGGATAGGATTCCGGGTGGTGTCAGGATTTCTAATTGGATAAAGCTTACATCTGCTACTGAAGTTGGAGGCTTGCTAACTACAGCGATTCGAACCGATGACATAAGCACCTTTAATTGTCAGCCTTCCCAGACTAACACACTTGGCGCCGTTGAGGCGTCCCCGGAGACATCAGCCACTTATTGTGCGATTTCATTTCCTAAAAAAAAAACAATTTTCGTATAAAAATTGTGATGCAGCCGTTCGTCGTACAGCGTTCCGAGTGGTGTTGTACGCACGTGTGTGTGGTGTGCCTGGTGCGTGTGTGTGTGGTGGAGGGGGTTTCAATGCACCCAGGAATACAAATGCTTTCCCATTCCCAGAAGTAAGCAATAGAATGGTCTCCGGAATTTTTTTTTTTCACTGTGGTGTTTATTACTCTGAAATTTTATATGCATTAGAGCCATTTCGAAGTAAACCAAGATGCTGCACCGAGGTAGCCTAACCACACAGAACACATCTTAACACACGCGCGCGCATGCACACGCGCACACGCACACACACTAACGCACACAGAAAAAAACGCCCTGCCCAATTAAGCATTGAGGCAGAAGCTTTTTGTTTCTTTTTTATGGGGGGGTTTAACGTCTCGATGCGACTTAGACTGTGAGGGATGCCAGGCAGGAGTGAAGAGGCAGTAAGGGCCCCAAGTAACCGCGAAGAAGTCCGCTGCCTTGAGAAGTGAAGACAGAGAAGGGAAAGATAAAGAAAGGATTTCGTGTTTTAATAAGATTATGTCCAAAACTGAAGCGGATGTCCTCTATTCCCTACAGTTTCGTAATGCTAGCCCGCTTGACGCGTATCAAAGGAAAGAACGCTTCCGGTGGTTCTTTACGGGTGATCGCCTGGCTGCTGCGTAGGACATTGAAAGGCTTAATAGGAGATTGAAACGTTGCTCAAACGTGTGGTGTGCTCATTAACCTACAATATGGACGTCATCGCAGCGCACTGCGCAACAAGAAAAAGGCCGCGTTAGCCGACGACCCTCATTGGACATGTGCTGCACATTTGTCGCTCGCCCGGCTTCAGTGGACACGATTACAGGTTTAACATTATGTACGTTGCGGTATACTGTGGTAGGTTGAGCACTAACTGGCCTAGAATTGTAATGAAGGGCTTAATGCATGGCCAAGCGTCCGTGACTGTAGCCGACTTACTGGTCAAGTAGTCGCGCTGGCGGTTGCTATGCGCGGGACCACGGGACGGTAATCTTTTAAACGCATGGAACATTTGATTTCGCTCGCGATAGCTGCTCAGCAGAGCATGCGCTCTCAGGTTCATCTTGAGCCCTTATAAATATTGCACACCTGCGGGAATTATGTACTGTGACCTTTTGCCAGCATGGTAGCGCTGTTTATAACATATCAATGCTGCACCTTACAAAAATTTTTTTAGACAGTCTATAGACTATCCGTAGACTTCCGTCAATAATGTCAATAGACTCTCTATAGACAAACCCTAAAGAACAGTCTATAGGCAATACAAATCCTATAGACAGTCTATGGACAAAATATAGATTTACGGTCATACGCTTTTCGTAGACATTAGTCTATAGACAGTATAGAGGCTATGAATAGACAAAAAGAAATATCTATAGGAAGGCAATAGAGTCTATAATAAGTCTATAGACTGTCTATAGACCGTTTTTACAACCTTCGTCCGTAAAGCTCTGAGACTGAGTTCATAAAAAATGCGTTTTACATTGAAATCATTTGTGCAGCACCGCTTCGAAGTAGTCTCTCTTGCAGTCTATACAAAGCTTCCAACGCTTATTGACGTCTGCGAAACAGCTGAAAAACGCTTCTTTTAGCAGGGGTATCAGTTCCTTTGTCGTAGCATCTTGAATGGCCTCCACGCTCCCCATCCAGCGACCTTTTAGCGCTCTCTTCACACATGAAAACCGGAAAAAATCGCATGAGGAGAGGTCAGGCAAGTATGGCGGATGGAGAAGTACAGTAATACTGTGCTTGGAGAGAAATTTTGTCACGCTAAGAGCAGTGTGCGTTATCGTGGAGAAGGCTCCATTGTCCAGATGCGCATAAGTCAGGGCTACGGCGTCGCAGTGCATCACGCTTGTGTTGGAGCACACTGATATAAAACTCCTGATTCACCGTCTGCCCTTGTGGGACGAACTCGTGGTGTATGACACCTCTGGCATTGAAAAAACTATCAGCATTGTCTTTGTTTTGGTCTTCTGTCGCCGCACCTTTCTCGACGCCGAAGAGCTTTCGGACCGCCATGGCGCTCATCGCCATCGACAGCAATGATGCTGTCAACGAATGCAGCATCCTTCTCGGCCTCGGAGAGCAAATCAGCGCTCACTGATGCCCGCGTGTCCTTCTGGTCCTGTGTGAGGGAGTGTAGCACAAGTCTGACATTCAGCTTTCTTTTCTCCAAGTTCTCACGCAAAATTTGGTCGCATGTTGTCTCACTAACGTCGAGAGCATCTGACAGCACATGGGCTGTAATGGCCCGGTCTTGCTATACGATTTCCTTGATCCGAGCCACGTTGGTTACATTCCGTGAGGTTGAAGGGCGCACCTGCCTTGCGTCGTCTTCCACCGACGTTCTCCCCGAAATGAACCTTTTGTGCCACTCGAAAACTCGCGGCCGCGATAATGTCTCGTTGCTGTAAGCGTCCTGAAGGAGCTGTATTGCCAAGTTTCACACAGAATTTTATGTTTACACGCTGTACATCTCTCCACATTCACTCACAGTAGAATGCGCAGATGGCTAACGACATTTTTTTTTCTACATGTGGTGCCGTCTAGCGGCTGCCACAGCAATTAACATAAATAGCTCAGGTTAGCCCGCAAAGAGCGCACTACACAAGCGCACCATCATTTGTTTTGGGGAATCATTTGTAGAGAAGAAAATAAATCAGTCTCGAAACCTTACGGACAATGGTTGTATAAGGGATGTATACGGCACAGCACGGCTAGCTGTCGCGATCCCGATCGAATAAGGCCGTTTCGAATTGCGACGTGGTTAGGTACGAACTACACCTCTGTACCATGGTCTACTTCAGTAGAGTAATGTTGATTCCTATTGCAACGCAGCCATAGCCGTCTTCAGTACTGTACTTTCATGAAATGGGGGAAAAAGCGAATGCCTTGTTCAGAACCGATAATTTATTAACATAAACTACGAAGAGCGGAAAAGAAGCATCAACATAGCAGCTCTTCGTGGCTCGACTTTTTACCTGCCCTGGCTGGGTATTTTGCACCAACAATCGCACGTACAGTCGCAATATGTGTTAACACCTTGGCACGCCACAGTAGCTGCTTTAGGATCGTCGTCGACAGCCGAGTAGTTAGTGCACGAGTTATCCAAAGCGCCAGCTGCTGTGCAGGCATCTTATTCGATACGGCGTCGTTTTGTTGATGACCGAGAATGTGTTTTGGCCTTTGTCAAGTATCGTGGGAACCCTTAAAATGTCCTGGGAACAGCATCATGCTTCATCTTGGGCACCTCACATCGAAGCAACACAACGTCCCCATTCAGTATGAACTCGTCACGCCGAACGATGTCAGAGGTACCGAAATGCTCCGCACAGACACGCACGTTCTGTCAATGGAAGGAAAAGCCACGAACTTCTTTTCGCGGGATGTCGTGTCTCCAGCGCTCTTGCAGTTTGGTGTCTGGCGGGAAAAGAGAAAGTAATACCTTTTCTTCATTGGTTCCGTAGCTGGAACGGCGGCAGGCCGTCACGCAACTACACGACGGCATCGTTCACAGAAAGCACTCGCTTGGTCAAAAAAAACACACGAATTCACATACGTCGGCACTGCGGCTCATGAAATGCGAGAACAAGAAAACGACGCGCCGAAAAACGTCAGTTTCTACGCAGTTAGGCGGCCTAACGCGTTGCCGCCCGCCAAAACATACTCTTCGATTGACGACAGCGCTGCCGTGCGGCAGCTTTGGACAGCCCACCAAGCTCTCCATAGAGCTACGGAGAGATTTCATGTTCATAATGCGTTATTCAAGGACTATGATTAGACCATTTCCATCAGTATATTCAAAACAGTGTCTTACCATATACCGCAGTTGCCTCAAAATTAAAATATGTCCAAGAATGCTAGACTTGAGCTGAAATCTTAGCAGGGATAACATGCAGGGACATGGCCTTCGTGAGGCGCAACCTTAACGGACGAGACGTGGTGAGAGCAACTCTGTAACTTTTGTGAAAAGATTTCAATATTAGACACTTTCTACAATATAGCAAATGACATACGTGCATCGCGTCTGATATTGATGAGCCCGCCGACATTTGCAGAACTTCGAGGCCAAGGAAATTCTTTGGTTGCAAGGCTTTACCTATGAACTTTTCGGTTTCACAGTGGTCAACAGCTCACTTTAAACGACCGCCAGAGGCGTTTGCTGCATCCACCATTTCTTCGCACGCATGTAGATGTGGCTGACATTAACTGCGCTCCGTACTTTAGCTATAATACGCCATTATTTGCCATCCCGGGCGCCGTCGCGACAGATAACCGCAGCGAAATGAGAGAATAACGTCACATTCATTAACAGCGCTCGGTGGTTATTTAGGGCAACACGGCGCAGCAAGCATGCATTCCTGTAATAGAGTAGTCTGGGCGCAGCAATGTTTACACTACAATTTCTGACTACGTTTTCTGCTCGTATGCATGCGTATTATATTGTTCTAAAGGTTTATGTTCACAGATATGGTTTCCGTCCTGGCGCGGCTTGACCAGTTCATTTATGTAAACTTTGCTTTCCCGAACGGTCATTCGCATACAATATACAATACATTTTTGTACTTTTTATGTTTGACTAATCCGAGTGCGATAAAAAGCAGTTTCTCATGTTTATTGGCTAACGTAGAAGGCGCATTTCCCAAGGACAAAATTTACTGCGAAAACTGGGGGCACATGTTTGGCTCTCTTGTATGGGACCTAAACAGCGCCAGTTTAATCAGAAGACGTGTGCTTGTATATAATGAGCGTGAATTTAGCGCCCACGGGCGATTTATGATGCAAAAAAGACTTGCAAATCAGTTTATAACAAGGTTGAGCTCATCTGGGTTTTCAATACATTGGCGTCCTATTCTCTGACCTTCGATCTTACGGGGCACTTAATTGTTAGAGCGCATAAGGGCCGGCTTATGCACTCTGCAGGTAGCACAAGCGAAGCGTTTGCCTTTTTAGAAATGTAGGGTGACCCAAAAGATCTAAAGTGCACTCCGTGTATCACATCGAGGTGACGCGTTTTACTCAGTATGAGGTCTCGGTAAAAAAAAGCAGGAAAACAGTGCATTCAAAATATGTAAAAATGATTTTTCCAACAGCAGTTGAAAGTGCATTTTTTTTATATACGTGATGTGTGTGGCAATAAAAAAGGCTGTAAAAATGAGAAAAAAAAGTATAATGACCAACACAAGTCCGAGAAACACAAGAACAATTTTTGAAGAAACTCTCAGAGTACGGACAGAAAATACTCATATATAAACAAATTACAGTTGATAGATATGTTTCCAAAACGGATTGTGCGCTGCCAGCCATAGCAGTGATTAAAATAGCAATGCATTTGCTCTACTGGGCAACTTTTAAGGCAATTTTCTGCACTTGGTTGTTCAACATCATTGTAGAAAGCAGTGATCTAGAAAATTGGCCTTTACAGTGGAATTGATAGTGACATCAATGAAAAGCTTGGCCCTTTTTATCCGGCGCAACAGGCAATAGGCCTGCCTCTCAATCAGAAACTTCTGCTGTTTCTGCCTCAGGTCATGTCATGAAAAAATCTTTTCCGTAATTGACTTACTTCTAACAATGTTTCCTTTCCATGTGGCTGTGTATTAGCAATTTTCTGTTTTCTAGCACCATAAGAAAGCCGGTGGGGGGGGGGGGGGGGGAGGGGGAGGTGGTGGCTATAAAATTCGCAAAGGTCTGTTCTGTACTGATAGTTTGTTCTGGTTGTGGCCCTCCCCTTTCTTCGTCTTTTGCAGCTCTTATATTAAATTGAACTTCCGCTACCGATCTTCATTTGCACCGCAAAATCTATTTGTTGTCTTTTCAGGGAGGTAGGGGAAAAAATTGGAGAAGAATGCCTGTAGTGCGGTTAGTGAAACGGATCCACCGAACATCATTTTTCAATTATACCGGCTTAGGAAAGAAAGCTTCCTCTATAATCAAGATGAAACGCGCCGCCGCCAAAGGAGGGTTTAGTAGGTTTTAAACTTTTTCTTTACTGGCGTCTTTCTGCTTTACTTTTCATACCCCGGAAACCAGTATCCCGTCCGCTCGCAAAACGTGACTTCTATGCGGTATCACTCGAGCCGCTATCTTCACTTAACATGTGTAACGCGAACGAATGTTGCCGCTGTTTCTACAGATCTCGGTTACATGAAAGGAGGTTCAGTGCACCATTAGAGATCTAACAAACGTATTTTCCTTTCGAGACGTATCCCGGTTTGAAAGAAATATTGTTTCGCTGGTACGTTTCCCATTTACCGTAATTACAAGCCCTGTGGTTTTAGCACATCTGACTGCCCCTCTATTGAAGGCGGAAATGCCACGTATGAATCCCGGTTGAAAAGCTGGCTTTGCGGCAAAAAAGGGAGCCCTACTTTTCGGTTGTGGAAAATCCAAAGAAAGCGAGAACACAAACTTTCGTGCGCAGTCAGATTTTACTTGTAATGGTCGATATGAGTTGCCTGCTTTCCCTTTAAGATACTAACAAACGCCAACTGGATGCGGATCCGAGCTGCGTATTAGACTCGCTAATTGAACCATTGCAACAAGGGAGGGCACTCAGATACAATGGGAGAGCAGAAGATGATTATATTTGTGTTTTCTTTATTACGGACGATTCAATTATCATTTCGACTGCGTTTTGATCATATGTACAAAACAACGTTATAGAAAACAAACTGTTATATAGGAAGGTCGATTTAATAGGATAATAACCTCTCTTCTGGGAATAATGAAAACTCGCTCTCTAATGAGAATGTTGAAAAAGAAGAAACCGCGTTGTGCTAGTTGTTGATGCTAATTTTCTTTTAAATATAGCGCATGCAGGTTACCGCTGTAATATTTCTGATTTCACCGACCAGTCTCAATATTTTGCTACGAAAATACCCGGATGGCTTTTAGGCAACTGGATAAAAGTAAACTTTAAATACGTAATTGTATGTTAAGCTTTTGCCTTGCTTTGGGGTTACATTGCAAGTAAAAAAAAGGTAAAACACTTGCATTTTCATATTTCCTGAAGATTAGAACATCTCTTGTGTCGCAGTTCTTCCTTTGCGGGGGTCTGCATAAGTTTATAGTGGCCGTAGATATTCGTTCCATTATAAAATGCTTTAAGCAAATCCGGTTTTAAATTTGGTACACATCCGTTTTGGTGAAGGTTTTTTAAATATGACCTCGTGACTGATTAACATGACATTCCCAAAACTACCACCATAGAAAATGGTGTGAGCAGGTGCTGAGAAGATTTTGAAATTCATTCCAAGGCGCCAGTAGGGATCTAACCTTCTTAAGCTGAAAGCTAACTGGTCACTTAGACCGAACACTACCCTGGTACTGCCATGAAAAGCCATTGCCGGCCATAGCGGCTTGATTTATAATGGGAAAGGTAGAAGAGAAAGAAGTCTGGATGCCTTTAATTACTGTGAGGCAACCAGCAAATTATTTATGTAATCTAATTTCTTTTAGGCCATAATGCCGAGCACTGCTCCGAATCAGCAGATTTCTGGCCCAGTCGAGGCGGCCGCCTTTGTACGGGGAAAAAATGCGAAATTTCCCAGTTCACTGATGATCCGGAGTTCCCGGGTTCGAACCCGACCGCGGCGGCTGCGTTTTTATGGAGGAAAAATGCTAAGGCGCCCGTGTGCTGTGTGATGTCAGTGCACGTTAAAGATCCCCAGGTGGTCGAAATTATTCCGGAGCCCTCCACTGCGGCACCTCCTTCTTCCCTTCTTTCATTCCCTCCCTTGTCCCTTCCCTTACGGCGCGGTTCAGGTGTCCAACGATATATGGGACAGATACTGCGCCATTTCCTTTCCCCAAAAACCAATTATTATTATTATTATTATTATTATTATTATTATTATTATTATTATTATTATTATTATTATTATTATTATTATTATTATTATTATTATTCCCAGTTCACTGACACTCCCCGCTTTAAACAAAACACTCTGTTACGCCACCCGCCGTGGCGCAGGATGCTAATGTGTTACTTTCGGGAAAATATCTAACCGCACTGAAGCGTTCCCTTAAGGACAGGTATTTTTTAACGGACCATATTATATGCTTTCACAAAGCTTTTCACTAGTCGGCTGCCTCACAAGTTTCTCACCTGAGGAAACGAGGCCAGCACACTCGGATACTCAACTCAGCTCGCGGATTTGATTTCCGGCAAAGGCAAATGCATTTAAACGTAGGCAACATAAATAAAAGAGCGTATATCACATTTTCAAGTGTGTTAATAAAATCTTGGAGCTCGCAATCAAGACGTATCCCTTCCTTTTAGTCTGGATGTTGTTTTTGAATATTAAACTCAACAAATGACACCTTACGCCTAGCGGCCAAGAAAATAATATATACATTCCTGTGCTCTTCCAAGCAAGGTGCTATTAATTATCCCTGGCCGTTCAAAACGTATTTTCCGACCCATCGGTCTGCACCCGAGAAGATAATAGGTCTATTCGCCGCTGGTCTTTAAGGTGGGTTATACGAGCGGACAGGATCGCGGATGGTCCGGCCGCGTCAGCGCTGTCCGCGTGCCACGTGACGTGAACGTCACTGCTCTGAGCGACCTTGAGCGGGCGGCGCGCACTTTTCCGGGCCCGGACCGCGGGCCGAGTGAAAAAGGCGAGCGCCTTTGTCAGTCCGCGGGCTTGGCGGGGGACAGTAATTGTTTTTGCTTTTTTGCTTCTAGGTCGGTCAACGTTGGCTCGAGCGCTCGTCTTAATGGCGTCGGCTCTGCTCGATGCTGGCGCCTTTCGTCTTGGCGAGCTTTTCGCCGTATTTGCAGCTCGAGTGCAACATTGTCTTCTTTCCTTTTCGTGTTTCTTTCACTGCGTTGTTCACTACGTACCTGCTGCACTGCGTCGTTACTGTGCGTCTGAGCGTGTGCGCTTGCGTGAGTGCCCGCTTTGCTTTGTTGTTTCTGCTAATATGACTAATGTTGGAAAGAAGACGCTCGGTGACGAAGCGGCCGCCGCGTTTTTAGCGCTCGTTTAGAGCTGTCAACCTATATGGAATATTTAACACGCTTACCACTTCAACATGACGCTAAGGAATATACTGCGGCAGAAGATCGCCACGGAAATGGAGGTGCGGCATCCCGAGTCGGCCCCGTACACGACCGGTACGTAATGTTTTTTTTTTATTTTTGCTTAAACTTTCTAGCAAAGTGGGCTCTCGAATTTGCGCTTGCGATGCATTATACTTTGTTACGATTCCCTACGCAGGATTCTTGAAGGCGCTGTTTGGAAATAAGCGCCGGGCGTTTCGAAATGAACGTAAAAAAAAGAGGGCGACGAAGAGCGGCCGGTACATCGACGTTGTTTGCGCTGGCAAGTGGCGGTTTTGCTCGCGTTATTTTCAAACGATGGCTTTGTCCAACAGAACCGCTTTTCAGCCGCGAAGGCTTCCACGTCTTCCTCAGACATTTCAATGACTACAGCCAGCGCAGCGAGACGATGCTCGTCTGAACCCACCTTTAAGGGTAACGAGTGGATTACAAGAGAAGGCAAGCGCAGCAGGGGGCGGCAGAAGGTTCGGTGGGCGGATGAGAATAGGAAGTTTGCTGGCATATGGAGAGCGCCACTGGCAAAGGACAGGGTTGATTGGAGAGACATAGGAGAGGTCTTTGCCCTGTAGTGGGCGCAGGCAGGCTGATGATGATGATGGTGATGATCCCTGTTTCTAACTGTGAACAATCGTTCTAAATTTGCCTTGTTCTGGTATCACAACCACGATTTAAGTGTTTCAACAACCTTTTTTTGTTCATGTTCAACTTCCCTACTTAGACGGCTTTCGTTTTCGTGTCCAGCGTGTTTGGGACTAACCTTTAAACTGCGTGTGTATTCTGTTTCCTACGTAACACCGGTGTATCCTGCCGAACGAGGAAACATCGGCTTAGGAGTTTAGCAACAAGCACTGATCTTGTTATCCGGAAATAGACCTTGTTAACCTCCTAGGATTTATTTTCTCGTAATACCCCTCCTGGTCCTTGCTTCTGCAGGCTTGACGGTTTGCCCCTTTAGGCGAAACCTAACTTAACCTTCATCCTGGAAAGGATTACGCCCACTGAAGGATAAATGGCTCGCGAGCCATCGAACTAAATCCAACCCGGAAGTTCTTTTAATTTTTATTGGAAGCGAAGACTCTTTTTGAAACTGGTCTCATAATGAACAGACTTAGATCATTACCAATTGCATTCACTGGTCTTTTAAACTGGCGTAATATTTTATGTCGTCATTCACACAAATTGTCTACTAGCGGGGCTACTGTGTTAATGTGTTCTGGGCTTAAAAAAGTCCTGTTTTTTTGAAATTCTTTCACACTTTGCACAAGTCGTAGCTTCTATTCTAGACGTTAAGAACAACTTCTTTCAAAGATCCCTGTGTTGTAAACGAATGGAAAGTGTTAAACCTAAAGGCGGTGCTAAATTTTTCATGTTAAACTCTGAAATTAGCCTCAATTGCAGGAACATATTCATTATAAACTTTATCCCTAGTGTTATAGTGATGTTTTTGGAGGTTTTATGCGTTTTTTTCGAACCCGGGATGAACAAAAAAAGAGCACAAAACTCGTCAGTATCGCCCAAGCGTGCTCTCGATGGCAAGATTCTATTTCACAGCTTTTCAGAAGAGCTGACTTGCCCCTTCTTCACCTTAGAAAAAAAATAGATACGGCTGCTTACCGCATCATAAACTTGTCGCACACGTTACAGAGATTACATATTCAAAACACTGCTTCAGATAATCATGTCTTTGGTCAACATTACGAGACCAGAATAAACTTCTCTACCTCTCTCTAGCTGCATCGTCAAGTCACGAGCAATTTTGGGTACGTTTTAAGACATGCGTAAAAAAAACATGTAATGACAGCTGTGGCCATTTCCTACTGTCTACTGATGGCGCTTCGTTTAAGAACAACATTCCTCTTGTCAGCATGCACTATCTTATGTCTACTATTTCAAGCCTTTGTTGTTTTTCTTTTCGATGTCCGCCCATTTCTTGCTCCGAGCTGGTGCCGGTAGTATGCATAAATAAATAGTAAAGAAAGAATAACATCTGTTTTATCGTCAAGAATGTGCGTCTTCCATTCCTGAATGACACTAAGCAACCTGAGATTGAAACTACTGAGAATATTGAAGTACTTAAAGAAGCAATTGCTGATGAATATACGACAGTAAAGATTGCTGTAAAAGGCTCTTTCCTTACAAATTCCTACGCGCTACGATGCCTCACAGTAGAGCTTTGTATTACGACATTTTCCGGAAAAGTCTGTGCATTCGGAGCTCATCGATACCATATTCCTGAAAAGACAATTAGGTGGAGTAATATGGGTTTATAGTAGTAGGAGGCATTGAGTATTGCGTACTTATAGAGAAAAATGGGAAGTATTTGAATATTATACAACCGTGACTATTAGTTAGCGTCCATAATTCCCACAGTGCGCTGAGAATATTTTGTTTTCCAACCATACCTGTATAAGAGTCTTTCTCATGGGACAAAGAACGCCGACATCGTAGGAAGGCAACTTTTTTTTCACTTCCGCCTTAATGCTCATATCGCCGACATAGTCCTAAAGGCGCACTGTGGAACACACCATCGAATTTTTATTGCGAGTAAGAGTGGAGTATATGCTTATTTCTGGTGTGCTGACATTTGTTTGGCAGCGAAGGGCGGATTTATTGCTGAGCCAAGAACGTGGTAAATTGTGTCTTGAACATACCGGGCAGGGATGGCAGTCATGTCAAAGCGCAGTGTAGGCTTGATGGCGACGCGGAACGAGTTAGCAGCAGGTGGGAGCGAGACGGTGGTGTCGGCCCTTGATGGTAATGCTGAACCGACGCGGTGGACACAGTTTCTTGAGGGAGTGCCACAGACACGGTGGAGCAGTCCATGACACAGGCCAAATTCGCTGCATCGGTAGACGGAGCAGGCTGGAGGCCCTAACGCGCTGAAGATTGCGTGGACGTGGTGGCTGCCTCAGATGGTAACCAAGCGGGCACCCGTGTATATGTCATTGACGACGCATAAACCATGCAGACGCATAGCGCGGCCTCACTCGGTAGCACCGAGCTAAGCCCAGCTTGCGCCTGAGGGGTCAGGCTGGGTTTTTTTCACTTGAGAATGAGCCCACCTTACCGGGAATCTCTCCGCGAGGGCACCTTCGGCATTCGTTCTCACAGAGGGCACTGTCCCAACCACGCTATACACGCGAGAAAAGAGGCGAAACAAAGTGAAAACTCACAGCTAAAAGCAGACACGTATCCACCCACTAGCACAGGCATAATCGTGATGCGCTAAACAAAAACAGCACAGAACCAACAAACGCACATGCCAGAAGTAAAAAAACTGGCAGTGGCTTAACTAGACTAACCCTGGAATTCAGCGAAAAGCAAGGACGCTACTCGTCTGAGGCTCGTCCATGGCAGCTCCGCTACAAGACAACCGTTTTATACATACCCACACGACCACGTGGCTATGACGTGGTATCACATGGTCTTACGACACCCCCATCGGATGTCATCGCGCGGCTTCACATCACGCCATCGGATGTTCTCAAGGCAAAACGTCAACCCAAAGGTCACCCAATGTCAAAGGTCAACTAAAGGCCATAGGTTAAGGTCAGGAGTCCAGAGTTTGACACCATACCTGTACCACATATATGGTCATACAGGACTAGCGTGGTTGGGGTGAAGGTCGTTCAAGGTCATTCTCCGGCCTACGTGACGATTGCTTTACCTAGCGCAGTGAAGCTGTTCGCTTAAATAATGTACGTTCTCGCTATTAGTTAATTATTACACTGCCATCAAAAAGCAATCAACAAACCCTTACCCACACTAACTAAACAGCCTGCCTGGCATCATGTCTTCTCACCAAGGGATGCGTTGCTGAAATTTCAGTATTCACAGCGGTAAGCGCCCAGGGAACTTTTTTATAGTAAAGTTCCTCTGCCCCATTTGAATTACCTCCGGCTTCACCAAACACTTCTGCAACAAGCATAAATTCTAGAACTGCAATCGAGCCCCGCATCCACAGCACCAAGTAAGCGCGGCGCTGAACGCTTGCTATTCGTCGCCCCATGTCATTTACTTACGCAGCCATACATCCTGTTCCTTTCTTGGTCTTCGTACAGGCCCGTGGCTATTGAACTTTGTCTTGTAGTGCTCACGAATGTTCACAGGAAGGTAATATTTGCGTTCTGCCACTGAAAGTTTAGTGCCGTGAGACCATACGAGCTATATACGACGTGAGGAATTATGTGCTAGTGAAGTATTAAAAGGGGCTTAATAAACAATCGATGGCCTTAATGACCACATCTCAGACAAGCGCTGGATGGAGCGCGCGTTCTCCCTTATGAATTATTGATGTTGGCCTTGGAGATAATGAGCTGGTTGTGCTTCTTGCAGCTAGAACAAAGACGGAAAAACACTTTATGCCTCTCATGTTTCCTTGAATATCGCTAATCTGGAAGAGGAACCGAGGAAAAAAAAACTGGGCACGAAAAAAACACACACACTAGGCGCCACTCTTTAGCAACCAACAATTTATAATTTATGGCTACCGAATTTGACCGAAGAAAAAGGGGACGACCGTTGAAACTCCACGCGCAGTGAATCTCGAGACACCTCTGGAAGAAGAAAACGGAGTTTTAGTACGACGGCTATTCACCTCGGCTTTCTTTCCAAGCAAGCGCTGTCGTTCCGTAGCGTTAGCGACCAGCGTTATGGCTCGGAGACTGTCGCACAGGAGCTCGAGGTGCTCTAGGAGCTCTATCCCTCAGCTCTCCGAATACGAGACAGGACAGACAAGCCGCAAGACATCGACGGGTAACCACACACGCACCTCTAAACAAGAGCTGGGCGCGGACCAGAGCGTGTTATCCCCGACGAACATCTCAGGAAGAGGGTATCTAACGAGTCCTGCTAGCGTGCAGGGGCTAGTTTCTACCACATCTGGCTACAAGGAACAAGACAAGGCCTGGTACCAAAAGCATCGCACGTGAGTGCAAGATGAAATCCGTTCCCCAACGCTTCTTCCAGTGTAGATTAAGGTAGCAATGCGTTCAAAAGTGACCCCAAAGAAAACTCAATCCATATACGATTCTCAATAAAAACTGATTCTCTTCATTTCTTACGGTACGGTAACGTTTCCGCCGGGGTAAAAGACGCATTTGGCGGCGAGACAATTTCATTTAAATTTCTTCCCGCCATAGTAGATTCAAAATACTTTACCGAAAAAATCGGCTCGCCACCATTTAGCAGTGGATGGTGGAGTAGCATAATCTATGCGACACGCGGAAAAAAAAAAAAAGCAGTGCTGATGTAAGCATTTTGCTTGGGAAATTTGAATGTAGATGGCGACACCGGAATTTGGTTGTCTTTTACAGCTTATAAAAGCTCCGCTTTTCAAAAATTATTCTCCTTCCTATTAGAACGAAGTACCCTATCGATACGGGCCAACTTCAGTTTGTGTTCAGTGTCCTTTAGCTGTCAACCTGTCGTTAATAACCCAGCATCCAGAGCTAGGCAGTTGTCGAAAGCAATCTTGGCATTTCTTCATCACGATATTTTCGTAGTGTAGAGGGAAGCGGAAGAGGTCGCTTACTGTAAGAAGCTGACACCACTAAAGAAAGTGCATCGTTAAATGCGCATGTCGCAGGGCAGTGGCTCATATTTTAACCGCTGCACCACTGCGCCAGGAATGATCTGAGGACTCCCAGGGATCTATTAATGTGGAGTAGAGAATTACCAAGTCTGCATGCATATATGGGAATAAATCCATTAGTCTATCGAGTCATAACATTGAGGCGGAGTTTAGGTATTCTCTCAATTTTTTATTTTGTTTTCAAGGGACTGAAGCATCCAACAAATAGGGTAGCGCGATATCACAGAAATAACTAGTAAGAAAGCATAGACGATCGGCCCCTAGCGCTTCACTAAAAATTAAACATTTCTTCAAAAATTACAAAGAATTAGGTTCGCAGTAATCTAGACTGTATTGGTCGTTGCCAATTAAAAAAAAGAAATCAGCTCGCCCAGTTTTTATTTATTCCTGAGCGCCCCTCGTCTACTTCCCCTCAGAAATAGTTTCGTGTGATGGTTTGATGAGCAGTGCCGTGATGCAGTGATAGTCTAATGAACAGTGCCGGAAATCAACGCATTTTTTATCGATGTTCTGCTTTTGATTTCATTTGCCAGCCTACTATTCTTCCTTCTGCCTATGGCTGCTTGTGTTATCACGTTAAGTAATGACAATGACGATAACCAGATTATCATGCCCGACATTGAGCGTCGAGACCGCAGCCGTTGTCTGGGAGCAAACTGTTATTGAACCCCTTAATACAAGCCTTTGCGCAACCCTATGTGCAAGAAATACCAGCACGTCGATACCAGCACGTGGAGAAGGCTCAAGAAACATATAAAACTTCCTCGAGCAGGGAAGGCACCGCCTTTCAGCCTGCTGCGCTTTTCAGGTTTTGCGATTTTTTTTGTCACTTCCTTTGGTAATGTCAAGTGCCCTTAGTAGAATGGACAGAAGCGCAAATTTCCTCAGAGTTTTATGCAGCAACCCCATAAACTAAAGAAAAAGTTGCATTTTATACTTCTGCGAAGATCTTTAAATACTGACACGCTCTCTTCTTGGAGCAGTTCCTAAGCGCGAAACTGCGTCGTCGTCATCATCATCATCATCATCATCATCAACATCATCATCATCATCATCAGGGCAAAGGCCTATCTCATGTCTCTCCAATTAACCCTGGCTTTTGCCAGCTGCATCCACCCTATGCCTGCAAACTTCTTAACCTCATCCGCCCACCTAACCTTCTGCCGCCCCCTGCTACGCTTGCCTTCTCTTGCAATCCACTCCGTCACCCTTAAGGACCAGCGTTCATCTTGCCTTCGCATTACATGCCCTGCCCAAGCCCATTTCTTCCTCTTGATTTCTACTAGGATTTTATCAACCCACGTTTGTTCCCTCACCCACTCTGCCCGATTCCGGTCTCTTAACGTTATACCTATCATTTTTCTTTCCATAGCTCGCTGCGTTGTCCTTAACTTAAGCTGAACTCTCTTCGTTAGCCTCCACGTTTCCGCCCCGTAGGTGAGTACCGGTAAGATTATGCTGTTGTACACTTTCCTCTTGAGGGAAATTGGTAAACTGCCACTCATGATCTGCGAGAATTTGCCATATGCGCTCCACCCCATTCTTATCCTTCTAGTTATCTCCCTCTCATGATCCGGATCAGCTGTCACTACCTGCCCTAAGTAGACGTATTCCGTCACAATTTATACGCTCTCGCTGCCAATTGTGAACTGTTGTTCCCTTGCTAGGCTGTTGAACATTACCTTGGTTTTCTGCATGTTAACTTTTAGATCCATCGATCTGCACTGTCTGTCTAACTCATTGATCATGATTTGCAGTTCACCTCCTGAGTGACTCAGCAAGGTAATGTCATCAGCAAATCGCAGATTATTTAGGTATTCTCCATTTATTCTTATTCCCAACTGTTCCCAATTCAGGCCTCGAAATACCTCCTGTAAACATGCGGTGAACAGCATTGGCGAGATCGTGTCTCTTTGCCTGACGCCCTTCCTTATTGGAATTTTATTGCTGACTTTATGGAGGACTACGGTAGCTGTGCAGTTGCTGTATACCGGGTGTTTCAGTGAACACTTTAAAAATTTTCAAAAATGGGCTTTTCTGAGGTAAAAATGTGGCTTTTGCGGCATAGTATTACCGGTGTTGGCGGATACCATGAAACCTGTGAATCGTGTTAAGCAGTCAGCTGGTTAACTAATTTTTAATAATTACCTTTTTAACTAGTAGAGTTAGGTGCCTTCTTGCAATCAGAGATTTGTATCCGGTCGTTAGTAATAGTCATATCAGTTTCTAGAATTACGAAAACGCGATTACCCTTGGCGCTGTATTTCGACAAAATTTGTCGTTTCCATCTAGTTATGCGCACTGGAGGGGTTGCTTTGCCTGCGTGCTTTCGAAAGCGCATGTATTTTCGCATGATGCAGCCATATTTTGTCGAGCCACAGCGGCGAGGATATTCGCGTTATCGAAATTATAAAAACTGATATGGTTATTACTAACGACCGGCTACAAATCTTTAATTGTATTTAGGCGCCTAATTTTACTAGTTAAAAAGTTAATTATTAAGAATTAGTTAACCACCTTACTACTTAAGACGATTCACCGGTTTTCTGGTATCCGCCAACACCAGAAATACTATTCCGGAAAAGGCATACTTTTACCCCAGAAAGCGTATTTTTGAAAATTTTTCAAACTCTTCGCCGAGACACCGTATTATTTTGACATAAGGCTCTTCTACCCCCTGATTCCTCAATCCTTCTATGACTGCTGAGGTTTCCACTCAGTCGAATGCTTCCTAATATTGAATGAAGGCTGTATACTAAGCCTAGAACTGCGTCGTACTATGACGTAACTACTCTCTCCCTCCTTGACGTGCAGCCTAAACACGGCGTTGACCATGAGGGCTTGCGCCGGAAATGCCACAAAAACCAGAAAGAGGGTGCTGTTGAGAGCGCTTAATTTGTGCTTATGCGTCCTACTAATCAAATTCCCGATGAAGTAACATGTTGCTGCAGTACTACCAAACTGTCTACTGCTTCATGTAATGCGCGGTCTTTGTCAAAAATATACAGCCCAAGGGGTTTGTTTCCAAGCCGTGTAGCTGGTCTCATTGACATTTATGACAGTCCTAAGATTGAGAGAGTTGAGGACTTGAATTCTTCCTGCCTTTGTGAGATTAGGGTCCCTGAGTATGAGAGAGGAGCTGCGCTGCAGGGCTCAGAAGCGGACCCCTTGGGTTGTATACTTTTCACAAAGACTGTACATCACACAAATTACTCTCCGCCTCTGCAGCCTCATGGTGACGCTGTTCGGCCTGTTCCTGGTCACCTCTTCCATGGCAGTTGTGTACATTGTTCTGCGCTACGCGGACAGCAGCGTATTCGCCGGAACCCCAATCTCGCAGTTCACGTGTGCTTACGACGAGGCACAGCTGAGCGTCGAGCTTAAGACACTGGACGTCACAGTGCGTGGACACTTCATTTACGAGGGGAGGATTCGCACCTTCTTCGGGATCCCTTATGGCGCAGACACAGGTGGGAAGGAGCGCTTCCGACTCCCGAAGGCAAGGAGAGAGTTCGGGGAAGGAGGAGTCTTCAACGCTTCGCGGCACGGACCGCGTTGCCCGCAGGTAAACGATGGTCGCTACAACTTTCAAGCTGAGCCACCGTTTATATCGAAGCCAAAAAACACGCCAGGTTACTAGGTGCGGATGAGTTTAAAATTGTACATACAAGTCATAATGGAAGCGAAAACCTTAACAAGGAATAAGTGTTGAAGCTCTTGACATTTTACATAAGGCATGCATACAATTGCTTGTTAATAGGTTGGGTTTATACAATTGCACGTTATGGACAACGTGTAATAATGTGTGCTCGTTGAAGAAGACTTTAGAAGTACCGTGTGAACTCCAACATCGGGACTGCTGCATTTTACTCTGGCTATATGTCGAACAATAGTGGTGAATGACAGTGGACTAGAAGAATGTTCACCGCCCTATGAACGCGCGCCTGGGCAGTAGACACGTGGTAACAGAGATGACACGGAAATAAATTAATTGATCCATACGCAAAAGTGCAGCACCATTTTAAAAGTTTTTTTTTCGCTGTCGGTATTGAATGATTTTATTTTTTACAGGACATTGCTACGTAGCTTCTCCTTATGTTCGGAGCTTTATCTTTAGCAATGGTCTCTTAGAAAACAGGCAGAATTTGCAAATAGTCATGAAAATGGGTATCTTGCACGCAGGATGTAGCGACCAGGCAAAACATGAGCGAAGACTGCCTCACTCTGTCCATCTGGGCACCTGTACAGTGCAACAAGAGTTCTGCACTTTATGCTGTCCTGGTGGTGCTTTCGTCGGAGTGGTTTCGACGTGGCCACGTGGAAGAGTACGCGTCCATCTGGGAGGGGCTGTCCGCCTCTGGCAATCTGGTCGTGGTCTTCATTAATCACCGCCTCGGAATGCTTGGTTTCTTGGACCCGGAAGTTAATGACGCACCCGGAAACGTGGGAATCCACGACGCCTTTCTTGCCCTGACCTGGATCAGTGAGCACATACGCGCGTTCCATGGTAATCCGAACTTCCTTGTGGGTCTTGGCGATGGCTCTGGGTCGTATATTGTATCTTTGGACCTTTTCGCAGCGACATGGGGCAGGAAACGTTTCTTCAGGCGTCTAATTCTACATGGCATTTCTCCTGCGTCCCTTCTTCCAAAAGTGGGCTCTTTCAGTTCTATATCATCATCGTTCAAGTGTGACCGAGACGGTGATGTCGCGTCCAGTGTTGCCTGCCTCAGAGACATGCCTTTGTCGCAAATCTACGAAAGCATGGAGAAGCAGAAGCCACTTCTGTTTATGCCAAGCTGCGACAAGCCTCCAATAGGACACTGCGGTGACGTGTTGTCGCAGCTGCCGATGAGCCCACAACACAAGGAAATTCTCTGCGGTTACAGAAGTGAAGACGCAAGAAAGCTGTTCGACCACTACATGATGCAGCAGGCAGGGCGTTCTCACAAAGAACCGTCGGAGGCGTTTGACCTGTTACAGCGCTTCTTCACTGGGAAACCGCCACGACGCGAGTTCAAGGAATTGCCGCTCGGGTTGCTGCAGCTGCTCAACCAGTCCAACTTGCAAGGCTTCCGGGAGCTTATGGTTGACGTAGTTTTGCGCTGCCCGCTTTTACGCCTCGTCCAAGAAGCCGTCCTCAAAGGGATAAAAGTGTACCTGTATGCTCTGGAGACACGCAGCGTGGTCTTTGAGCCAGCGCTTACGAAAGAGGAGATCATCGATTTTGTTAAAACTGGGTAAGTTGGGCAATGCGAAACGAAATATTTCGTTTTTGCGTCATATAAGTGCGCATCCTATTCCGGAATGCACGTAGCGTATACAATACACTTTACTTTCAATTCGCTTCTTATAACACAAGAAAACACATCGATAACGGTCTTTCTTTAAGTATTATGGCAGCTTCGAACACAAGGACACCTTAATAAAGAGTGTTTTAGTCCGCATTTTAACTGTTCGTAGGATGAAGTTGGCAATACATAGCTGCTACACATTTCTTAGCGCATGTTGGGACCGATGCAAAAAAAAAAAAACTGTTAGAGGCAATGAATTTTAAGGTTAGCCTGCTGAATTTACCACACTTTTGAATGGGATGATTGATCGAACTTATTAAACATTGCATTAAAACCGAGATAGCGACCAGCCTAGGAAAGCCACCCTACGACGTGGGCCAGAATGGCATGAGGACGACTGGAAAACACTGAACTTGTCAAAAGAAATGATTAAGCGTATTTGTAGAGTATAATTTATTTCTGGATACCTTGGGAACTGCAACGTTATTTGTACGAGTACAGCTGAGTTCACCTGAGCGTAACTTGTAAATTCTGCCTTTTTAGTCGGAAATCTCGATGGCCACTACAGGAGATTTTTAGCGATGTACGTGTATAATATGTACAATAGGCTTTAACAAAAGAATGACGCACACAAATTGGCCCATGCTTCATGATAATTTCCTTGTGTTCACATATACGGGAACATGGCTAGCTAGAGTTGTCAACTGATACACTGCAAGTCAGCATAGTAAAGAAAGGAAGGCTTTGGGCGTTAGCGCCAACTTCATACCACGAGTCTATAATTATAAGGTATTTAAACTGGATTGCTCTGTTACCTGGTACAGCGTTATCTACCAAGCAGGGCTTATTTTGTACGCAATATCTATCCTTATTTTTCTTTCCTTTGGTCGGTTGCGCCTTTGGTATTCGAACCGGTGTTCCTTGCGAGTAAGGAACCCTCGTGTAACAGGTGGCAGGGACCAGTATTAGAGAAACGAGAAGCCTAATCGCACCAGCATAATCTCTGCAAATACGATGATGCTATTTGTAGAGGAAATGCCGAAAAAATTTTGGGTCAATCAGCCCAGAGTTAGTGACATGCATCATCATAATCATCATCATCATCATCATCATCATCATCATCCTTACTACACCCACTGCAGGGAAAAGACCTCTCCCATGTCTGTCCAATTAAACCAATTAGTGACATGCAACTGACAAGAAAGATAGCCAGTAATAATTATGACAGTAACTAGAGCTCAAAAGCCCGAGCACCACACCGGCTCATTAACTGGCGAAACGAGACATTAGGACACTCGCTCTATCAAAGCAGGATAATGTGGGCACCCCAACATGCAGCACATGGGGATCTGTCATTAGGCCTACCATTTAGTTTTAGAAAAAAAGCAAATGATTCAAATTGTAGACTTCATGAAGTGCAGTTTATTCAACGCTATAAATAGACACTTTTAAGCTTGTGTTTGAGGCCTGACAGTCTTAGACAGTTATGTGCATTAAAACCCAACGCAGCACAACACACGACACAACACACTTTTTATGGAAGCTGCGGTTATGCAGTGGCATTCTGGCTTCAATTAAGACTCCCTATTAGAGAAAAATAACAGCTTCGCACTTTGGGTTCTTTATGCAAAACCGATCAAGACTAGATAAGTGCGTCAAAACTATTTTGTTGGTAGAGATCCTCCGGATACCCATGCCAACATTCTGAACAAAGTTAGCACCTGACGGTATCGTTATATGTTCCAAATAATCGACAAACCCAATGGCCGTAGACCGCAGCAGCTAAACAGAAAAGTCAGTCGTTACTAAGGTTAACAGCCTCAATAACCCTCACAAAATGCGTGGTTACCATGATTTTTTTCAATAATGAGGTTTTATTACGCACACAAAGAACTGCTCTTAAAATAACTGAGTTGAGAGGATTTAGACAGATGTGACAGGTTTTTAAGGCAAAACGTTAGAAACATCGATTTAATTATGTTTTGTTTGTTGTTATGCTCTTTCTTGCAGAACCGCTGACTGGAAATCCTTTTCTGAACACTCCAGTGTTCTTGTCATCGCCAGATCATCACGTTCTGTTCAAGAATGGGGCTACAGCATCTGTTCGCTGGCGGACACTTTTTCACGTTTAATCTTTCGCTGAGGGATTTTATGGCCGATAATTTTTTCGTCGAGACGCCACAGAAAGTTAATTTTGAAAATTTATTTTCAAACAACATTTTTCCATCGGCCTAGCTCCACTAATTTTTTTGTTGCCTGTGATTGAAGCCCTGAGAAAATAGTGCCCATTTCTTTTCTATCACGGGGTGGCCATATCACTGACACCATTATATCGGCGTCTGCCAATTCTACCGCATGATTACTCTGCATCAACTGATGATTGTCGCTCCTAGCTATTATGAGGGTAATCAGGCTTGCTCCGGTTTCCATAATATGTGTGTTGCATTGTTCGTGTACCATTTGTTATGACGCATTATTTGCGAAAGTGTACGTGTATTTTTCAGTACTTTTGCTGGATAGGACATAGTTCTTTTTTGCCTTGGAATAGACATCGGTTGTTGACTGCTCAGACAAAGGTATTTTTGTCTTCACGTTCAACGCCGATATTTTATGCTACTCAAACTGCGAGTGAGCGGAAAGCATTGCACGTGATGCGCGGTGTTCCCCGCATTTGCTTTTTTAAAAGAAAAGATGAATGGGAAAATAAATACCGCTGCTTGAACGAAATAATCCCACGAATGTCTAGCGTGTATTCTAAAAAGCATTGACTGATGTGATGCACAGGCACAAATAAATTTCTTGTGATTTCAACAGTGTTCTCGGTCGCAGAATAACTCCCTACCCATATACAATTACCTGCGCACGCAAATCTGTCACGAACCAGAGACGTTTACACAAGGCAGTACTTCTAGTTGGGCATGTTGGTGCATATTCAGGAATATACAGAAGTGCAAAGTACTGACATGGACAAAGTGCGTTAACGGAATGAGCTTTGTACCGCTTCCTCACTTCGTCCCTGTTCGTGCTTTTCGTTCCTGTATCATTCCCCTTACACACCATCACACACGAAGCCAAACAAGCAGTTCGCTAAATATTACGCGCACTCTGGAATCTCCGCAATGAAGGGTAAAGGGCTCCCGGTTCGCCGCTGTTTTCGCTGCTTTGAACTGCTCTTCAACGATAGCTTTATTCGAGATGTCGGCCTGTCTCCTTTCAACTGCCAGCTTTTATTCAGGCACCGTTCGCGGTCTAAGCTGGGTCTTACCGCTGGAACACACTTGCGTGTCGAACGCTACCAGTTCGCTTAGTATCACCGGCTTACATCGTCATCTTTCGACAGCATTTAACGTGACGTCGTGCTTTCTTTGCTTTGGGTATCTACCGCTGCGTGCACGACGCTTATCAGGTTTCGATGGATCATCTTTGTCAAAGTGCATTTGAAAATGCAGGATAGGAATGAAGTGATGTAAGGCAAGCTGTTCACACCCAGAAAGGGCCGTGAGTTTGAGCAGAACCATTGCACAGTTTGAAAATTGGAACCGAATTTTAATAACCAGCACTCGAAGCTTGTGCGATAGATATGAGAGGTAGGTCACTATTCCAGATTTATCAAGGGGCCGAGGGCGCAAATGGCGAATAATACCTAGGATGTAAGAGCATTAGAATGTTATGAAATTATCTTGGTGGATACTTCGCAATTTCATGAATTGATTCCAAGATGCATATCATCTGCGTGGTGTTCCCAAATAAACTGCATTGAGTAAATAGCAGAGGCAATCATTCTCTCATATTTTTTTAGTGGTTGTGTGCCCGAGAGTGTTTTAGTGCACTAGCATTTGAGCCCACATTTACGGAAGAAGCCGTTCGTCGTTTTGGTACTCGCTCGGGGTATCACGGGACAGCTGGGAGGAGCGTCGCTGCAGCGGCAGTGGAGTGCCGAGAGCGTGTTGAGACGGACAGCAGAAAACGCGGTTGAGTACACACGCATGTGCCAGAAAGAAGAGGCGAAGGATAAAGTCGCTGGATGAAGGAACGCGTTACTGAGGTAAACAACGCGCAGTGCAGCAAACGGTTAAGCATGGATGGAGTCGGCTCTACGACGGACTGCGAAGCCAAGAGATTTCCACGGCCAGCATAACAACAACGCAAAAGAAGAGAGCACCAACGTGAGTAAAGCGATCCAGTGGATATAGCGAGTTGCCTAGCGCAAGCAAAGGGGCGAAGACAGTATACAATTGCTGTATGAGATGCGGAAAGGGATAAAAAGCATGAAACGCGGTTGCGTTGCTACGCATATGCCAGATGGATAAGACGAATGATGATGATGTTGCCGGAGAAAAACAAAAATAAATAAAGCTCGATTAGGGCCTCCCCTTTCTGTTCCGATGTTTCTCTCTTTTGGGGCAAGCGCCAGAATGGATATGCCCTAAGACCACTGTGCGATTATCTTTATGATTACATCGTATAGCCTCAGATAGATTTTTGGGTGAGTTACAATTTTCAAAAGTATTTCCGTTAAGACAAAATTTCACCTATGTGAACTTTAACTACGCCATTGTATCAGTACTGTTTTAATGTGCAAGGTACCCTGGCTAATCTCCCACTTTGGGCATATGCAACTTCACCTCAGACCAACAATAACGGCAGGGGCAGACCTGCTAGCGCACCCAATTTGCATTTAGCTAACGATGAAAATCGGGAGAATTTATTTTCGTGATGTTTTTTATCGAATATGTGGTATATTGTTCTCAGAAATGCTAGTATGAAACCTTTTATTACCCTTTTACCTTCTCCTGATGAGTTTTACCATTCCTCTCAGGCATTATTGCTCGAAATAGAAGACTTGCAGCCGGAACAGCGGCATATTTTATGCGATACCACTCTCAATGATTTTAATTTTTCAAAAGACAAAATATAGAAACAAAATCTGATTTATTCACTGTCCATACACACCTTGCAGGGAAACTGATAGTAACCTACAGAGTGAAGTGAAGAATAAAACGTCACAGGCCGCTGTAACTGCCACGTTTCTCCGGGCCGCACAGAGGAAACAATTCTTTATTATGCCTAAAACATGTGTGCACGCAGAGTGCAGGAGTTAAGTCGCGCACGGTGATGAAAACTGTGGCTGCAAAAAGCGACGTCATCCAGAATATTTGCTGCACATGGTGGGCGTACCAGGCCAGCTGTTATAGCAGAGCTCGACGTGCAACGAGACGCCGGGACCTCGCTAGGTACCGACTGCGCGTGCCCGACACCTGCTGCGGGCGTAAACACGTCTGGCGGCAGCTTGTCGCAGAATGCGCTTGCGCAAGCCACGGCTATATTGCACAGTAAAGGCTTGTGAACACTGACGTTTCGTGATGCTGCTCGAGGAATGCATGTGATACCGCCGCACACTGTAAGCAGGTTTCACCGAGAGGTGAAGCGTTCGAAGACTTCACCATTAGGCGGCAGATGTAGTGCCGTTTTGCTGGCGAAAGCGCTCTGTGTGGTCAATTTTTCTCAAGTAATACATGTTGAAGGCAATGAACGCGTGTTAGGTCATGTAGTCATCTGGTCGAATCACTTGGGGGGGGGGGGGGGGGATTCACGACACGACGTCCCATGGTGCGCTAACACAATGAACTTTTGCTGCAGAATGTCTTACTTCTTGAGCATGATATGCTCTTAGGCATGGGTAAAACATGCGCTCATGTAAGGTCTAGCAGAATATGAAGCAAGGCTCGCCGACACGCCGTTATGGCAGTGGAATCTTTTCTCTAAGCAGGAAAGCGACGAAATATGCGAAGACGAAACAGAACATTTTCGTTCGGAATAATTTAGGCTTTTGTTCAAAACGTAATGGCTCCTAAAAACACTGCTTCTATATTTCTTAACGTTTTCACAAATAATTTTTACCACAAATGCGTCAAGAAAACGTGCAATTCAGTGTAAAAATTATGCTGGCATTTCCAGATGTGAGACGAATACTGAATTCGTGAGGGCGTATGGTGCGGTGAAATATATAAAGAAAAGCTAATGATGGTTATATTCATTGGCGAAGGCTGCACTTGAGTATAGAAAATTCTGGAAGCCGCTGGTAGGGCCTGGCGCTATCACCATCAGCAGTAAGTACACTTGGGGTCTACAAAGCTGGCTTGTCTTTTTTCTTTTCACGTCAGGCTTTTCTTTTTTCAAACGTGATCGACGCGCTTCGGCGCATCGTATTTTAAACGCGAGAGTTCGTGTGAAAGCCGAGTACTTTATTAACAGTGGCATTGCGTATAAGTTCGATGTAGCTAGCATTATTGCCTGGGGCGGCTTGAAAGAAATCGCAAGAACACAAAAGCGTATTTCAGACCAGGGGCCCTAAGCACAATAAAAGTCAAGCAGATTCCTTTGATTGCACATTAAAATACTGAAGCAAAATTAATGACAAGAAATAATCTGCCCATCACTGCAGTTTTCAACGTAAGTTTGTGACCCTTATTCAGTGAAAAACCCCTTCAAGAATGGTTGGTAGGCAGAAATGAGGCCAGACACAGCTTACAGTGCCGGGTGCCTCTATTCGACAAAATTCGAAAAAAAAAGGAAAGAATACCAGCGGTAACCAAATAGCTTGAAAAATTCAACAGGAATTCCCGGGCCCACCCATGAACTGATTCGCTCTAGTTTCGAGCACGAAACGAATAAAGCACCGCCAGACACAAAAAAAGACGCAACCAAATAAGCGGCTACGGGGCAACATGCTAATCCTGCCCGGTTAAGTAAACGCGACGCCAGTCTGCTGGTGCTCTGAGGAAAAATAAGACGGCCAGCTGCCTCCACAATTGACCAGCCTCTTTTCTGCCCAGTGTGCACAATCCACGCATTTGAATTGCAACGTGAACACTCCGACGTGTTCACCCGTTCGCTAGGATGCCCCTCTCGGCCGTTTCTTTTGGAGGTGTTCGTTCGCGCGTGTCAACAAAGAAGAGCATTTTGCTTTGCATGCCCTTTTCTCTGGAAGCGGGCACCTGTCGCCGTGGCCCACTATTTTGCGTGGTTTGTAGCGCCTGTGGCATTCCTTTTCCGCTGACGCTCGTAGTACCGAACTCTTATGCCATGGAAGATTTACGCCCTAGATGATCACAGCCTTTTGCGGTGTGTGAATTATTTTGACAGCCTTGCTGCCAAATCGATGTCATCCTTGTCTCTTACACTTCAAAAATTTGCCCATTTGAGCCTTTTAAAACGCGTTTTTGTTTTTTGCGGTCGGCTTTTATAATATCTTGCTGAGTTTTTTCTTTTGAGATGGCATTCACACGGTGATGGCTTGACGTATCGCTACAGCTACGTCGTGTGGTCAACTGCAGCCTGTTAGCCATTTAATAATAGAATATCCTTTAAAAAGATAATACCCTGCCCGTTGCATTGCATAGATAAAACTTATTTTTTAATGTACTCACTTTGGCTGGAGCGCTCAATTGCTAACCATTGTACTTACATAATCACTACAACGCTCTACAAGAAAATCCTCACCAATAACCGCCGTTGCTAAGAGATGTTAGCAATCAGCCTGTGCCCGCTGGCATTGGCTGCCTAAAGAGAACCTTGGTAGCTCTAGTTTCTTGATGCCTGTCGAAGGGAGACGTTTAAATATGTCATAAGTAGTGAACTCAAGAATCTGCAGCTGTTGTGCAATTTTCCATGGCTTGTCTGCTCGAACACGTGACAGATGGCACAACACCATCTCTTCTTATAGCTTTCAATTATGTTTTATTGCATACATAAAAGTGTCTATACAATGTAATTTCAATTATTGACCTAATGCTAATCACAAACTACATAGTTAAAGAAAAGCAGATAAAAAACTAAATGACACATTGTGTTTTCTTGACTGAAAATGAACGCTACATGTTCGCTACACGTGGGTATGGAAGGTGAGTAACGAAAAAGAAAATATAACCGTTTTTTTTAATATGAAGCAGTTCTTCAGGTCTATAATTATGTGTTCTCAAAACGTACAACTCAACAACTCAACAGCACGTAACCAGTGAACAGGCGCAATAAACCACTTCCAAGCTCGCGCTCAGCATTGTACTGATGCCGGAAAGATCAGCTTAAGAATGCTATAATCATTGGCTATTGCAGTGCTTCTAGGCCCCCCTTATATTGCAACATTTTGCTTGAATTAACGAGGACAAGCTAATTACATCCTGTCCTGGACAGCAGAAACACGGATAATCAATAGGGCTTCGCTCTCCGGCCTTCTGCATCGACTAGGAATTCCTCGTGGCAACCCATTATCGTGAGGCAGAGAGGAACTGTAGGGCTCTTGCAAGTTTAAAGAGGCTACCAATTAGCCCCAGTCTATTTCTCTGAGGAAGGCGGACAGCCCACCACCAGACCTATTCCAGAAGTCGGCCCCTTTGTCTTGTCGCTCTTGCAAGGTTGGTTTCCTTCCTTTGTTGTCCTCCTCGGCTGCCCTGTTTATATAGGAGCGTCCTGCTTGTGGTAATTAGAAAGGGGATATTAGCCGATGCCTTTAGTCTTATTTCTTTTAGTGCATCACGCGAGAACGTACAGCACGAAATAGGAGACGCACGCTTCGTACACTTGTGTTCTTCACCTGGTGGCGTGATGCTGATGACTGCGACTAGACGGTCGCCACGGCGCGCGCATCGCAAGCAACATGTGCTTCGGTTATTAAACCTGGCTCGATGTCCGGAAATACATGATGTTATACATAAAAAAAATCTTCCCCGAATCTGTTTAGCGCGAATCAGATCCCGTTGACTGATAAGTTCTGTTTTTATTCTAAACAAGGGTAAGAACATTTTGAGAATTTGTTGGCTGATGTAAGAAGACGCGAAAAAAGGAAACTTAACTTTAGCGGTGACACACGAGGCGTAAATGGTAATAAATACGGCATAAAATATGTGCCCTCAGAATAAGGAAAGCCATATAAGAAGTCCCAGCATCAAAATAACATGCACAAGTCTTTCATGGCTGCAACTACTCTGATTCGTAGAAACGGGACTGAAGTTATTTGCTTAATTTCAGGTTTTCTTATCATCAGAATAACAAAACAAATGTTAACAGCATGCAGTTATAGAAAATTTCTGCACTGTCACGCTATATTGCTGTTACTTCTCGGAAATGTGGTCGTAAACAAAAACTGTCTTGTTCTTTTAAAATGAATCGCTGTCTCTGGCAATAATAGAGTCGGTCGCTGGCACCAAGGTTGCACGTTCTACCCCGGCCGCAGCGGCTGTATTTGGATCGAGGCGATATGCAAAAACGTCTGTGTGCTCTGCGATGTTGGTGCATGTTAAAGAATCTCAGGTGGTCTAAATTATCCCAGAGCTCTATAGTAGAAAAGCCGGTGTCGTCGGCGGCGTTGGCCGTGAGCGAAAAATGGCGCATCTCAGTGGACAACTGAATTACGCCGTAAGGGAAGGGATTTTCCTTCCCTTACGGTGCGGTACGGGTGTCCAGCGAGAATTGTGAGACAGGCATCATTTCCTTTCATTAAAACCAATTTTCATTTCATTTTCCTTCCCTTACGGCCAGCTCGGGTGTCCACCAAGATATGTGAGACAGGCGTCCTTTCCTTAAATTGTCCGATGGGCACGTGTCGCGTCTAACGGGCGATGGCGTTCCGTGCACCCCTTGGCAACTCTGCAACACGCTGTCGCGTCTCACTCTTAAAGACGAAGCTTAAGCGTCCCCCAAATTTTTGCTTTTTCGCACTGCTTGTACTGCATACTGCTGATAGTAGTGCAAGCTTCACACTTTCACGCATGCATATCATTGCACTAACAAATGCTGTGCGCCTTCTCTTTGCTTTGTAAAGCTTCTTCTACCGCTGTTATTTGTAACTTACTGAAATAGTGCAAAAAAGAAAAGCGCAGTTCTGAATAATTATCTAACAAATGCGCATGGAAGTGTCGAGACTTCTTCTTAATGGCTGAGTATTCGAACACTCTTATAAGAGCTCATGATGTAATGGGCAGCGTGGAGACCCTGAAAGGAGACAAGTTCATTTCGTGTAAGTTATCTGCCTCGTTGCTACCACGAACTTCTCCGCTGTCAATGACCCAACGGCAAACGTTCGCTCGAGCAGTAAACAGACATCGTAACTATTTGGCTGGGTGCTCCATGGGAGGAAAACGCTTTTTTTCCGAGTACCATTGGGGCACCGCTCTTTTCTCTATTATGAAAGGAAGGGCTACAGAATGCGCACTTCCGCCGACTATAAAAAACGATTTTGTAAGCGCGTGAGGTCACCACTCCAGCTGCTCAGCCGAGACTGTCAACACGCTGCGTGTGGCTTGAAAATGGCGGTATTCTCCCACACTAGGTTCATCTAGGACTTACAATGAGCAACTGGAGGCGCCTTCCTATATGTCGGATTCAGCGGCAACGCTAGGTAAGCGTTAGTTTGAAAATTCTTGATAACCATTTTATTTTTGTGTAATAAGAGACGTTTCTATCGAACCGTCTGTGAGCGTGAGCTGGACTGAGGCCTTCGTTATACGTGCCAAATTTTTGCCTGAGCTTCTCTTTTCCATGGTAAGAAAAGTAAAAATTAGAATTTCCAAAGCTTTCATTTCTTTTGCGCTGTTTCTATTTAGTATCGATTTAAATTACCTTTCTGCGCTTTCCCAGAAATGCAAGGGGCATAGGCAGTGTGAAACTATTTGGTGGTAGCTTTTCACTTCAGATACTTGCGTTTCTTTTGAAATCATGAGAGTTTTATGTTCTTCCTCACTTCTTTTTGCAGCATATCCCACTTATCTAGAGCCGGAGTATGAGCCTGTGTAGGTTCGATGTAGGGCGGGGCATAAACAGTGTTGTCCACTGTAGTTTGGATAAGTTTATTCGGCTGTTTTTCTCCAAGGTTGGCGTTACTTGCACCGATTGGTTATATTACCAATTGTATTTCTTCGCAATATTGTCTGCTTCAATGGCAACCAAAAATTTTCGATTAAAATTTGTAGATTGTCCTCATAAATGACCAATGTTCGTAATGCCGTTCTCGTAGAGCTTTTTCCGCAAGGTGCAAAATGAGCCCTCTAAATAAAGAAAGATAACAATAACATTCAATGTGACTACCACTTCCAAACGACATGCACACAGGGTTAGCGGGGAGCCTTAAGAGATAGCCTCGATGAACAGCGGGGAGGTTTTAGAGACAATCTCGATGAACTTTACATTGAACATGTCGACAGCTGCTCTCAATAAGCAGCACAGTCTAGACGGAAATTTAATTGATATCACGACCCACATTTCTGGGCAACTTGAGGGTATAGAATGTGTGACTGGGCAGCGTCGCCGAAGTATTATTCCTTGAATGATCCCGAACTAAGAGGCGCGTGGCAACGAGGCTACTTTTCAAATTCTCAGCGAACAAGAACGTAAGCGAACCAGGCTCCAAGATTGTAAGTGACAGCGCGATGACAATCCCGCAGATGCTGACTGTGGCTTTCCTCGCCCTCTATGGTTTAGCCGAGGATAGCGCTATGCCATCGTGGAAATGAAGTTCGCAGATCTATTCCAGCTTGGTAGTCTTCTTGGTGCCGCCATGAACTTGTGACAGACTTATGGCGATTTCAAGTAATGCGCAACCGTAGGGTGACTTCCGCGGGAACCATTCGGAGAGTGGCTACCGTGAAAGGAGGAGGAAGATAATGGTGAGAGCGGAGGAACATAGCAAGGTGCATGCCCACCTGGCACTTCGAAACTCGCCACCCAAGGAGGGGTTGAGGGGTTCAGGGGCGGTGGTGCCATGCGCCTTTAAGGGCGGACTGGAAAGAAATGCTAGTCGAAAAACAAGCATATGTTTTGCAAAAATCTATCTTCCCCTCGTATCGACACCTCGTATCGGCTGACTACCACCTCACCACGCGCCTGGACAGCGTCCGCTGAACAAGAGGGCAAGTCTCCTCATGAGGGAAGCTGAAGCAGTGGAGGGAATGTTTCATAGACGGCTACACGGATATCCGCAGCCGGTGGGAGCCTCTTCTCGATCCAGAATGCGTCGCGAGCAGTCTTAACTGCAGTGGTAGCCGCTTCTAGTGTCAGAAGTACGGGAAATTCCGTCCTGCGCTGCCTATAGACTTCTGGTCCTGGCAACGAAGCAACTGGAACAAATGCAAGATATCGCCGACTCCCTCGGCAAATGCCCAGGAATGGCTTTGCGCCAAGAATATGGCACTCACAGGAAAACCCAGCCACCATTCTCGGTGCGTGAAAACGTTCACCGTCGATACCGCTGAAGTCGCGCCCCGGTACCAGCCTGTCAGTTGGTAGCCCTCTTATATAGCCTTCTCCTTCCAAAGAATTTTTCTTTGATTTTTTGTAGTTAGCTGGCCCGCTGTGTGCATTATTTGCCGGTGCAATAAATAGCAACTGAGTGGACACGCCTTGCAAATCCTTCTTTTGTTCCCTCGAGCGTGGACCCCTCTGCGGTCAGTGGGCGAAGACGTTGGCACCGCGGATTTGAGAGAAAGCGTGCCGGAAGGTTTTCCCCATTGTTCCCCACAACAGAAAACTGAAGAGGCCTCTAGCACTATACTTGTATGCATTTCGTTCTGAAATTGTTCGCACGCAATGTATCGTCAAATGAAAATGCGTCATTGGCTGTCGTTGTATCTAGCTTTACAAAGCCGTAATCATCCTGGGATCTCTGTTCTACCATTTGGAGTCATCTTTGTTCCTGGAAGAGGCATTCTGTACTGTCTCAGCAAACGTAAAGCGAACAGTTTAGAATATTCCGCCTGTGCATGCTTTCTTGCTTGCAGATGTCCCTGCGCAGCATTAGAACGCGCAGGGGCCCCGGCCAACGCAGGTGATGGCATTACTGAGTACTGAAATTCTGCTGAGTCACAAATGGCTACGTGCAAGTGTGCTCTGGAAGCGTGTTTTTTCTGATTTAAACTCAAAATATATGTATTTATTCCAAATACGCTAGTGCGTATTCTAACTTCAACATTCGAATGCTCTCTACCGCAGATTGTGTCGTAGGAGTGGGAGGCCGACACTTTAAGTTTTAGCTTATTGATGTAGCGGAGTTTCACACATTCATAAAGCTCAGTGGAAGGACTACGCACAGTACTTATTAAGAAATTTAGCGTAGTTACAACCTTAACGGAAGTAATATGAACTACCAACAAACAGTAACAGTAGGTTTGTTCTTTAGAAACGGATAATCACCTAGAAACTCTGGCATGAAAAAGTACCGAGGCAGGCATTTTTTGTTTGTCTCTGCTGAGCTCAGAACTTAGGCTCCGGATGCTATGCTCTCAAGAAGCGTTTCTTATTTCTCGGCTTGGCAATTTGGCTGCAGTCTTTAAATAGCACCCTCCACCTGAAAAAAAAAATACGGAAGTTGTAGATCTACATCAGATTTCAGCTTGAAAGACATAAGTTTACAACCACCCCCTTGAAAAAAAAAATCAGTATAAGCTCCATATATTTTGTGTTGGATCTCTACAGACTATCTGAAGATCTTTGTTTCTTCAGAGGGACACACGCATACACGCACAGCCCGCAAAATTCCATGAACTGCAGAGGCGTGCATACCAAACTTGCGCACTTCGGCACCTGGCGGCAGTGGGACTCTCACCGGACAATCCGGATTGCTATATTGTCTGGACACTGAGTCCATATCATCGTTCACTTCTTGATTTCATCAAATCAGCCCACCTTTTTTCATTTATTTAAGCATCTCACTGATTTCTCACGTCATAGTTTTTATGCCTTAAGGCAATAAACATCGCTTCAAAAAAAAAAAAACTTCCGCACACATACCTGTACAAGGCTACACGTGCCCATACACGCGCGGGCACAAGCGCGATCGCACATCGCACAAGCGCGATCGCACACACACTAACATGAGCGCGTACACACACGCACAAACCGTATCCGGGCTACATCAAGAAGGACGAGTGCCTCTTTCACAACAAGAGCAAGCAGTGTATCCGCCTCTTTCACAAGATAGAGCGTACTCGGGAGATAGCGAAAGAATGCGTTTGCGTCACATAAAACCTGCGCAAAGCACGTGCCCGTGAATGCCACATACACCACCCGGCTCCATGAAGCGCCAACTGCTCATGCACAGCGGCAGGCGCACGCTTGCAGCTGCCATTGCCTATAACTGCCGACTGTAGCTGTTTCTAACACTGACCTTCCAAGCAAGCTACAAAGCAGGGGATAAGAGAGAGGAGAAGCGCGCATGCGCAAAGCGGCACTGTAAAAAAAGGCTGATAGGTACAATAGGACGACAATACCGTGAATCGAATTGGTTGAAGGATCTTTGAAATTAAAGCGGAGACTGTGAAAAGGACGAAATCTGAATGGCTGAATCTGTACTAAGTTGCCTAAACGGCCATAATGTTTAACACACTGGGATATGGCAGTAATGGAAACAAAGAGAAAATGTATTTACATGCTCGAATAAAAGATTCAATGCGGGCAAGCAAAGCTGTTATTGTAAGCGCTTGCTGGAGCGACCATGACAGACTGTAACCGACGTTTGATACAGTTTGGTAACGCCGGCCTCAAAATTCAAGCGCCAGCACCCCATCGTTTAAAAGTTTACGGCATACGATATTGGCGATAATGTTCCTTTAATTCGTTGTCTCTGCCCGCAAACCACCATAATGTATACAAATATTCTACTAAGCTTGTGCGAGATGACCACACGGTGAAGGGGTAAATCTCTTCCAATGCAAGCACATTGCGAACAATTTAGGCTTATCACCAATGCCGCCATTGCCAAACTTTTCAGCGCTGTAGTGCGTTTCTGCGCTTTCGGTGGCTAGTATTAGTTTTATGAAGCGCTCTGAACAGCTTCCTATTCGAGCTCTTAAAGCGTACGATGGTTTTCGGCCATTTCATGACGAAGTCGAGGACATAGATTGCACTTTGTACTTTGAGCGTTTCATGAAAATTAACAGACGCAAGAGAACGTGATTAGCATGCATTTTCCTTTTTACTGAAGCAAGACGGAAAAATTCGCATTGACGCATCGCTTCTTCACAACCTTCGTTCGATTTTAACTTGAGTGAGATTCAAGTATATCAAATTACCTGATTAAAATTAACTATAAAACATCATTTATCACGAAAATGGGAAGCATGCAAAGTCTATTTTCAAGTTAACGACAATAGCGAGCGATATTTAAGGAAAGTAAATGGTACATCGGAAAACCTTAGAGAAAAAGCATCTGTGCTGTTCTAACGATGTTACTGGAACTTTACGGTGAGCGGCAGCTGTCGAACGCGAAGTGGAATTAGCAAAACGGCCCATTTACTAAACTTTTCTTCAGGCATATCGACATGTCTCACAATTTCTAGGGGACCTTATTTCACTTTTTGTTTCTGTGATGCGTTCTTCATTCTTCTGCCTTAGTAGACACGCAAGTGACGTCAGCGCTGAATATTGAAAGCAGCGTGGCTCCCTGGTTTTGCTTTCAAGTGGAGGGCGGAAGGATGAAAATGCAGAATTTCATAGCAGCAAAAAAAAAAATGCTGTGGGTTAGCTGCGGTTAAAGTTGGAGTGACGCGACAGCTACATCTGGACGAGTGGAACTCGCTCAGTCGATTTGCAAAGTCAGTCTTTCGCCGCTCCGTTTCGCTGAGTGTTCCTTCTTCAACTTCGTCCCTGGACGTGGATTCACTCTCTCCTATCCAACCCCCCCCCCCCCCCCCCTCTTTCGACACGGCCCATTCGTACAGCTGTTGTACTCGATTTCGCTGCTGCTCCGCACCACGTGAACACGGCGCCGCCACGGAGCTTAAGGGGTGCCCCGCTGAAGGCTCGAATAGCTGGCTTAGTGTTGCTATCGCTACAAAAATGCTTACAAAGGATGGCCCTCAGTATTTTTTTTGCGAACGGGTAACCCACTATGATTTTTTGCGCAGCCTTCACGCTATACTGAGAGTTGCATTCGTTTTTTACTACATAGAAACCTTTCAACAATCGGCCAGGTGCGCACCTTAGAAATTAGTACTCAAGCTATGGCTGCCTCAATGCCGGCTTCGTTTTTTCAGATTTTCTGCTTCGTTCCCAACGTCCTGTGTTTGATGCGTCGAAGATTCCTTCAACGGGTGCGTATTCACCAGTTGCTTCTTTTCATTGGCTTTTTATCGCATGAAACAGGTCACTGACTAAATGCTAGGAGATCGTGGCGAGTACGGACCACATTCTGTACTCATGTAGCGCTTCCATTACCAGCCTTTGTTTCCCTCACCTTGCCCCTTCCTTCCGGAATGCTTTGCTTTATTGTGCCTCGGCTGATGACCAACGAAGCTTAGCGGAGGCAGCTTTCTTCTTCGAGGAAACCGGTACTGGCCAGTTTTTTCCCTCTTCCTGCTACTGCCTCTAACTCTAATATTTGCATATACCTCTCCTATAAAACAGCAATGGTGCATGCACAATTAATATTATTAAGCTTGTAGCGAACCATGACGGCCGCGCCTGATGCCGCATAGCCAGATCACTGACCAAGCGCCGATGAAGACGACGCGTCGCCGCACTGCACGAGATCGCTTGGTTTTTTGGACTGGCCGTCGGCGCTGCCCGCCGTTCTGTTCGCTGTTTTGTGTCGCCCGCCGTGAACTCTTTCCCCGGACCTATTTGTGCATAAACCCCCTTTCACTTGGTGGAGGTGCGGATTTGCTGACGCCCTGCAGCTTCGAAGCCGTACGCTTCCGGTCATCACCATGCCCAAAGATTCCAGCCCCAGTTTTGCCGCACTGCCGCCGACCGTCGTCTGCGCTGGAGCTTTGCGCCAGCGCGATCCTGCTGTATTCAGTGGTACCGGGGACCATGACGTCGAGGATTGGATAGCCTCGTACGAGCGGGTAGGCATCCATAACAAATGGGACGATGCCCTCAAACTGAACAACGTCATCTTCTATCTTATGGACGTTGCGAATCTGTGGTACCGCAACCACCCACGAGGATGACATCACATCGTTGTCCGCCTTCAAGCAGAATTTCGCCGACGTTTTCGGCCGGTCTGGGGTGCGCAAGTTGCGCGACGAGCAAAACCTACGTGCTCGGGCTCAGATGCCCGGTGAAAATTTCATCAGCTACATTGCGGATGTGGTGGACCTGTGTAGGCGTGTGGATTCTTCGATGCCGGAGCGCGCCAAGATCGATCACATCCTGAAGGGCATCGAAGGCGACGCGTTTCAGATGCTTCTAGCAAAAATCCTGCAACCGTCGTCGACGTCCTTGCCCAATGCCAGAACTACGACGAACTAAGCGAGCGTTGTCTTCTTACTCGGTCTCCACTCTCGCACCCGGAGCCTCTGGGGGCTTTGACATCTGAATCCGACCAGTCTCCACTGTTACCCCAAATAAAGCAGTTTGTTCGCGAAGAAGTTGCTCGTCAGCTCTCTCTCGTCCACCCGAGTCCTGACGCTGCCTCTCGTCTTCTGCCTTCGCTTCAGCGCTTCATCCGAGAACAAGTCGCCGAGGCTATTCCTACCCTGCCTGAAGTTCCTTCCGTTCCTCCTTTTTCGTACGCCGAAGCCGCGGCACGTTATAGCCCCTCCACTTCTGCGGCGGCACCCTTGACGTACGCCGCCGTGGTTGCGCGGCCTCGGCCTGTGGCGTTTCCACCCAGTCAGTCTGTCCTGCGTCCGGCACCGGTCCCACCAGCGGCCCCGCTTGATCCTCCCTCTTCGCCACATTACAACTCTTGGTGCACACCGGACAATCGTCCTATATGCTTTTCGCGCGGTTTCTCCGGCCACGTGGCACGCCTCTGTCGTCGCCGCATGGTCGCCCCTACAGCGTTTGCGCCTTCTGCCGACTCACCCCTACTGCTTCGGGCTGCTCCACCTCCGGAAGCGTACGCCACCGACCAGCGTCCGTATACGACCCGTCGATCCCCGTCCCCACATCGCCGTTCCCTGTCGCCTACGCGCCGTCGCCCTACGTCCGCTCAAGGCCTCATCGTTCTCCCACGAACATTCTAGTGGTGTCTGTCGATGACCTGTCTGTGTCCGCGTTTGTCGACACGGGTGCTGCTGTGTCAGTGATTGATGAGAGACTGTGCCATCGCCTACAGAAAGTGACGACGTCATTTTCTGGTTTGTCGCTTCGCACTGCAACCGAAGAGAGGATCGCACCTTTGACCACATGCACAGCGCGCGTTGTCAGCGCTGACATTTTGTACAGTGTCGAATTCTTGGTCTTGCCATCTTGTTCCCACGACGTGATTCTCGGGTGGGACTTCCTGTCAGAAAATAACGCCGTGATCGACTGCGTCCGCGCTGAGGTAGAATTTTCTGCATTGTGTGACGAATTGTCCGACGACCTCCATTTCGTGTGTCCGCAGAAGCTCACCGTCAGTGAAGACGTCCATATCGTTCCGGAGGCTTCAGCGCTTGTATCCCTCTCGTGTCCTGCCACGCCGGCCGTCACCGTTTTATTTGCGCCGTCTTCTTCCTTTGTTCACCGCAAGAACCTGCCGCTGCCGTCTGCTGTTCTCGATGTTCACGGAGGTCTCACGAAGATGCTTATCATCAATCCATCTCCTTGCCCGCTTATCCTGCTACGTGGAGAATCTCCTCGTTCAATTCAACCTACCCACCTTCTCTCTGACCTCGATGCCCCCGTGACCTCTCGCCGTTCCTCCATTAACGCTCTCCACTCCGATTCGGCACCTGATCCATTGCCCGACGTCGCTTTCCAAGCCGCCATCGATGACGCTCTTCCTTCCGCCCACCGGACGCAGCTCTCAGCCCTTCTGCTCACGTTTAGCTCCGCTTTCGACGTCGCCCACACTCCTCTAGGCCGCACTTCCACCGTCGCTCATCGCATAGAGACCGGTTCTCACCCGCCTTTTGGACAGCGGCCATATCGTGTGTCGGCAGCAGAGCGCCGTGTGATTAGCGAACAAGTTGAGGACATGCTACATTGTGGTGTCATCCGTCCGTCTCACAATCCTTGGTCTTCGCCGGTGGTACTTGTAAAGAAGAAAGATAGCTGAATCCGATTTTGTGTCGACTACCGCCGCCTCAAGAAAATTACCCACAAGGACAATTACCCTCTTCCCCGCATCGACGACGCTCTTGATTGCCTCCAAGGCGTGAGTACTTTTCTTCCCTTGACCTATGTTATGGCTACTGGCAAGTACCGATGGCTGCACCTGACAGAGAAAAGACAGCATTTGTTACACCCGACGGCCTCTACGAGTTCAATGTGATGCCGTTCGGGCTGTGCAACGCGCCCGCCACATTCGAAAGGATGATGGATAACCTCTTGCGGAAGTACAAGTGGCAGATATGCCTCTGCTACTTGGACGACATTGTTGCCTTTCCGCCGATTTCACCACGCACCTCGCACGCTTACGACAGGTTTTGACTTGCCTGACTGACGCCGGTCTGCAGCTAAATCTCAAGAAGTGCCACTTCGCAGCTCGAAAGTTGATCATCTTGGGGCACAACGTCTACAAGGAAGGCGTTCTCCCTGACCCGGCCAAGCTCCGTGCTGTGGCGCAATTTCCTAAACCTATGTCGCTCAAGCAACATCGAAGCTTCATAGGTTTGTGTTCCTATTTCCGGTGCTTCGTACGCAATTTCGCGTCGATCATTGCGCCACTGACGAAGCTACTTGGCGGAAACAATGACATGTTTGGCTGGTCGGCCGAATGCGACGAAGCGTTCACTACCGTACGCCATCTTTTGACTTCCCCGCCAATACTCCGATACTATGACCCAACAGCACCTAGCGAGGTCCATGCGGATGCGAGTGGCGTTGGCCTCGGAGCTGTCTTGGCTCAGCGAAAAGATGGGTTTCAAGAATACGTTTCAAAAATATGCGAGTCGCATGCTCACCAAAGCTGGATCCAACTATTCCGTCACGGAGAAGGAATGTTTAGCTATTGTATGGGCACTAACGAAATTCCGGCCCTATCTGAACGGTCGCCGGTTTGACGTCGTCACGGACCACCATGCGCTCTGCTGGGTATCGTCTATTAAAGATCCATCCGGTCGCGTCGCTCAATGGGCTCTTCGCCTTCAAGAGTTTGACATCCGCCTAATCTACCGTTCCGGCCGTAAGCACATGGACGCCGATGCTTTGTCTCGGTCTCCCATTTCCAACGACGCTGCCTGCTCCTCGGCGACAGATCCCGTGCTTTCGTCTCTTACCATTGCTGAAATGCCTGCGGAGCAGCGGAAAGACCCGTGGCTTGCTTCCCTAATAGACGCCGTGTCTTCGTCACCAAACGTTGCGCCTTCAAGAACATTACAGCGTCAAGCTCTGCACTTTGCCCTTCGGGATGGCCTTCTATACCGCCGCAACTACATGCCTTGTGCGTCGGCGGTGGCTTCTCGCGATTCCCCGCCATTTACGATCTCAAATTTGCGCCTCTTACCACACCGACCCTCAGTGTGCGCACACTGGTGTACTGAAAACATTCAGAAGACATTATCATCGTTACTATTGGCGCGGCATGTATGCCTATGTTCGGAAATACGTCTGATCTGGTATCGCCTGTCAGCGGCGGAAGACCTCCGCGCCTCGTGTCACCGGCCCATTGCAACCACTCCCTTGCCCGGCACGTCCTTTCGATCACGTTGGCGTTAATCTTTACGGTCCGCTTCCCTGTACGGTCTCTGGGAACCGCTGGATTATCGTCGGCGTCGACCACCTTACCCGGTATGCCGAGACAGCCACCCTTCCTGCTGCTACTGCCCGCGAAGTTTAGATGTTCCTGCTGCATCATTTTGTTCTTCGCCACGGCGCGCCGCGCGAGATCCTAAGTGACAGAGGCCGCGTCTTCCTTACCCACGTCATTGAAGCTCTGCTTACCGAATGTCGCATCGCACATCGAACCGCCATTGCCTACCATCCCCACCTAACGGGCTGACCGAGCGCTTCAATCGTACTCTCGGAGACATGCTCACGATGTACGTCGCTGCAGATCAGATCAACTGGGACGCTGTCCTTCCTTTCGTGACGTACGCGTACAACACCGCCACGCAGTCAACCACCGGTTTTACCCTTTTCTTCCTGCTGTATGGGCGTGAGCCGTCGTCTGCGATGAATACCATCTTGCCATATACTCCTGACACCTCCGAGTGTACGCCCCTCTCGGAAGTCGCAAAGCATGCGGACGAATACCGCCAGTTGGCGCGCTCTTTTACCTCGGCATCCCAAGGCCGCCAAAAGCATCGTCACGATAACGATAACAGGCAACATTTTTTCCCGATAGGATCCCTAGTTTGGCTCTGGGTTCTAGGCACACCACCAGGATTGTCGTCAAAATTCCGTACAGAATACCACGAACCTTATCGCGTCGTCCAGCAAACGTCGCCTGTGAATTACATCGTGGAGCCGCTCAACCCCTCTTCGGACATGCGTCATCGCGGCCGAGAAACCGTCCACGTCAGCCGCCTGAAGACCTACTACGAGCCGCTCCTGTTGTTCTCGCCATATATCGCCAGGGTGGCTCCTCTTCGTTCCCGGGGCCGTTGTAGCGAACCATGACGGCTGCGCCTGATGCCGCATAGGCAGAGCATTGCCCAAGCGCCGATGAAGACGAGGCGCCGATGAAAGACGAAGCGTCGCCGCGCTGCACGAGATCGCTTGGTTTTTGGACTGGCCGTCGGCGCTGCCCGCCGTGCTGCTCGCCGTTTTGTGTCGCCCGCCGTGAACTCTTTCCCCTGACCTATTTGTGCACAAACCCCCTTTCACGCTCTTAACGTTGTTGCTTTTATTTATTTTCTTTTGTAAAATAAAAGTGTTATACTTACGGCAAAACACTTGAGGTTAGCAGCCCTGTTTAATCGTTTTCTTTTTTTGTATCCTTACAGGCGGCTGCCAGACAGGGTAGAGCTATGGGCAAGCGTAACTCCCTTCCCGAAATGGTCCTGGACTGTCGCAGATTGCAGCAGCAGCAGCCGCAAAGGAACCTCAATGAAGGACCATCTTTGCTTAAAGCACTCGCCAAGGACGGCTACTCACCACGTGACCGCATGGTCGGCTGGTCCTATGTCCTAGTGGCCGTCGGAACATGTCTGTTTGCTGGTGGAGGCCTGATGTTGGTGCTGGCGCTTACTGTTGAGACCCACCAGGTCAGCCTGACAGGGTATTACGACATACCCACAACGATCATAGGCGCCGCTATCCTGGGAACGGCTGGCGCCTTCTTCCTAGTAGCATACATCAAGAGGCGCAGACATGGGCATGTCTGATCCTAGATGTCGGAGCCGAAACACTCTGTGTATATATATACAGTCGGCTGGAAAAGTAAGTGGATCACGGCTCCGGTGGCAGGAGCAGCTGCCAGGGACACTGCCATCTCACGCCGCCCGCATTAGCGGCCAGTGTGTCCCGAGTAAAGACGGGTTTCGCCCTCGCTCTCGTGCTGGTGCTAGTCTCGAGTGATAAATTTCCACTGTGCTGTTCGGCTGTTCTCCTGTTGACGGTCGCTCATCGCCAGTAATCGTGTACATGGCGCTGTCGCACTGCAACGGTGCAAGCGATTGGCCGCAAGGTATTAAACCGCTGCACTGAGAAGAAACGAAGCCACGTTTTGTTTTAGAATGAAAGCTCTACTTTACTGCCAAAGCTTCAGAGCCATTTCATAGCTAATGCCTGACCTAAACAATTAAGATAGGTATTGCCGCAACTGGGTTTCGAACCAGCGGTGGCGCGAACAGATCAGCTTCGGTGGCCTGCGTTCGAGAGCACTAACCTATCGCCGCAGCCGATCACGCCTGCTGTTAAACTGCGACTCACTCTTACGCTGTGTATTGCGCATCGTCGTCTGCATCAACTGCCATCTGCGACTCGAAGAGATCAGATCAGCCTAACCTCGATCAGAGCTTCAATGCCACATGCCAAGCTAGGCGCCTCGCCCTCAGCCTAAGAAAAGGATGGATTCCGGCTGAACTGATCACTCTTTACGGACCAGTAAAGCCTTCCTGGGGACATGCAAAAAGACTGTGCAAGGTTCTTAGAGCAGAGTTATGGCGTCAAGTAAGACTTTTCCAGGACTGGCTACGCTTCACTTGCTGCACCCTTTACCCAGAGTGGCTCGCTCCACGGATGTGCAGCTCCCCCAAGTCCCGGGCTGCGCAGATTACTGAGGTAAATTGGGCTTTTCAACTTACGCACCTTCTCAAAAGTGTGGGAAGAAACGAGCGAGAACTCAGAAAGCTAGTCTCGGTCGTGGGGAACGTTACTATTCCGGAGAACGTTCAGCAAGTTTTGCAGAAAGGGCCAAGGTTTGTCCTTGAGCCGTATGTGTGCCAGCTCACGAACTGCTCGCCTCCAACAGGAACATTGCACAGAAGGTAAATGCGGAAGAACGTGAGAGGTGCATCCTCGAAGGTGTGGACTGCATCAAGAAGTGTGCTTCAAGAGCTTCCAGACACCGCTCGAACCGTGTTTTAGATAGCGTTATGAAGCATTTCAAAGATCATGAACTTTACCTACTGCAGGCGGACAAAGAAGGGAGCTTCGTCGTTATGTAGCAGGGTGCTTACAACGCAAGAGCCTTGGAAGCCGTTGAGAAGAACTTTGTGCGCGTGAAAAAAGGCGATGTCCGTGTAAAAACCAAGTTCATGAATTTCTGTAAAGACCTAAACTTAACCCAAGATAGTCAATGATATCTCCCGCTGTACAGGCAACTACCTGAACGTCTTTTTCAGGAAAAAAACTCAAACCTGGTTTTTCGTTTAGAACTATTATTAGTGAGAATTCCTCTTGGCAGCAATGTGTCAGCAGGTTCTTGTTAAAAACCTCAAGTTGAATAATGTAGAAGACCCTTTCCTGAATAAGAAGTCTCAAGTTGCAGAGTTTCTCCAGAATGACCGACGGGCTGGATACGCGTTCTCAGTTGATGTTGTGGATTTATTTTATTCTGTTCCTCAAGCTGAACTTTTAGTTGTTGTAAAGGAGTCCACTGAAAAATCGGGGGAGCTCTCCTTTCAGTCCTCAGTAGGTGTGTCCCTCGACAATTTTTTAAACCTTTAGAATTTTATTTGAGTGTCACTTTTATCCAATTTGACAGGCAGCCTTTCCTGCAACGCAACGGCGTTTGTATAGGGTCCTGTTAGGCGCCTATTTTATGTGACATTTTTCTAGCTTATATTAATCGCCTTTTGGATCAAGCTTTTAGTGAAGGCCCAGTTTTAAAGGTTTTTAGATACGTTGATGATTTTTTAATCTTTCTAAAAGGTTTTAATCACTCTGCTTACGAACTTTCAGTTGGGCATACCTTACAGTTGTTTAATGACTATCACAAAGGACTGTCTTTTACCTAGGAACTCCCAGAGAATAGCGAGATACGCTTTTTAGACCTGAAGTTTAGGTTAACGAAGGGACACAGCTGCTGGGCGTATTTCCCACGTGCCAACAAAGCGCTCCTGCCCTACGATTCCTCCCATTCTAAGACTATAAAAAGAGCCACTGCTTCGCACTGCTTAGAATCTGCGCTTCGTAAGTCGTGTTCGCACGAAATGCACGGTAGCTTCTATAATCAGATTCTCGGGCTATTGGCTACAGACTTTCCTTGTTCGGTCCTAATGGCAGTCGCTGAAACCCTCCTTAAGAAGCTCGGACCCCTACGAACGATGGCTGGAACTGAACGCGCGAGGGCCAATCCCGAGGTGATGCCTTACATTCATAAGGTTTCTCATAACCTCAAGAAAGTGGCCAGTAGGCACAATGTGGCTCTTATTTTCTCGGCACCAAATAAGTTGGCCAAACTATGCCCCCGTATTTGCGGGGAAATTGAGCGCGGTTGCAAGAACCAACATCAAGAAGCCTTCGTCAAATGTGTCTTGGGAGTGGTCTACATCATTCCCCTCTCCTGCGGAAAATGCTATATAGGGCAGACGGGGCGCTGTCTCAACGACCGATTAAGGGAGCATGCTCTAAACTTAATACTTCAATATAAGCTCGCGAATTTGGTTTCGCATGTTCAGACGTGCAAATGCGAGCCCCGCTTTAAGGAAGCAAAGATTCTGGGCAGGAGCGCAAGCACAAAAGCCAGAGTTTTACTGGAAGCATCCTACATTAACAAAAACTCGAGTGATTGCATCAGCGACGTGTCAATAAGTTTGTTCTCATCCGAGCGCGCTTTTCTGGGAAGGTTTCTGTAAGAAGCACACCGCCTCTTTTGTGCGTGCCGGTTCTTTCTTTCATTTTTTATCTGTAAGTGCATCTTCATTGCCTGTTCGTCCCCCCCCCCCCCCCCCCCCATCTCTCTTCCCATTTTTCGTAGATCATACATTGTGTTACTCGTTCTTCCTTCCATTGTAGATATGTAATCAAATTTCCCTTTTTTTCTTTTTCTTTTTCTGTCAAGAAGCCCAGAGCCACCCTAGTGTCATGTGCGCATGCGATGTGTACATGTATATATTGACATCTGTTACGGAAAATAAAGCCAGTTGTTAGTAGCGTTCGTCCTTGTGTCTCCCTCCCGTGCTCGTCTTTTTTGCGCTACATCTTTTTTTCAAACAGTGCTTAACCTTAGTCTAATATTGTCGCCAGACGTGCAGTCGACAGATCCAAGCAAAACCATGAGCCAACCAGGCTAAACACACGCTTTCGCACGTCTTCTCGATGCAAATGCGTTAAAACCCTACCAATTTTTTTTACTTTGCCGATTTGTATTATCCCCTCTCATTTGGTTAAAAATTGCTGCTGTGTTTTTGCCTTCATCCAGACATGTGAACTCGCGTCCTCATCGGTCGAGAGCGAAACTGCGGAGCGTGCATCTGAGTTTGCTTTTTTCGCCGATCCGTAACGAAAGGTCTTACACTTAGAATAAAAAAACGTGAGAGTTTCGTAGGTGATGCGGCTTTTTAAGCATGAAATGCTTTCAGCTCCCACCGTGGGCGACCTTGTGGTGACGTCGAGCCGAAACCAAGAGCCAGCATCTGGGCACCGATTTCCAGTAATTCGGGCACTGATTTACCGTCATCTGGGAGTCTAAGCTGGATCATCCGTGCACTGAACGAGATTTAAAGAGACGAATTCTCCGCTATCTAAGCCCTCGTACAGGACCAGCATGCAAGCGCTAGATGCTGGCTTCCACGCCGTCGCCAAGGATGGCATCACAGTCCCACACTCTCACGAAATTCACACACGTAGAAAACTGCCTGACGGCGCCGGTCGAGGGGGCAGCAGTTTGAAGCGCTTTCGGGCATAGGAATAAAGTCTGTCAGTGGTGCTGCGGCGTCAGCTGATGGCGTTTGTCCCTTTGGCAGGCGGGTGTACATATACACGCTCGGAGAGCACTCGAACGCTCTGCTTCTCTTGTACATTCTTGTCGGGCCTGAGTCGTGTCGTGGCCGCGTATGGTTCTGTATCGTTCTGCGTTTCAATGCCGTCACCGCCACAGCTGCTTAAGCCAAGTAATAGAGCTTGATAAAAGTAGCAGTAGGAAGCGTCTTGCGGAAAGCGATGGCTTTGCGAGTTATACGTGACCGCTATGCCCGTAACCTTTTTATGCTTGCATCTACGGCCGCCGCTGTGGCTCAGTGGTTATGACACTCGGCTGCTGACCCGAAAGGCGCGGGTTCGATACAGGCCGCGATGGTCGAATTTCGACAGAGGCGAAATTCTAGAGGCCCGTGTACTGTGCGATGTCGATGGATGGATCGATGGATATGGCTGAACCTTTACATCGGGCGGTTGTTCCAGCTACCAAGCCATGACGTGAGAAATTTTACCGTTGTCTTGATTTTGTCTTGATGCCAGTGCAGGATGTCAGAACCCCAGGTGGTCAAAATTTTTGGAGCCCTCCACTACGGCGTCCGTTACAGCCTTAGTCGCTTTGGGGCGTTAAACCTCCGTAAACCAAACCGTAAACCAGCTTGCATCTACTCTCGATTACGGGGGAGTAATTTTTGAAGCGAAAGCTTCACTACATTAGGTAAAGCCGATTTCGCTGTGCGTTGCCGGATGACCTTCAAGTGGGCCAGAGGTGAAGTGTGGCTAATAGGCCTTACGATATGTGGTCCACCATGATGTCGCCCCACTTGACCTTTGACCTTTTGATTCGCTGGTAGAGGGCGGTAGAACAGTCACGTGGCTCTGTGGAAAACAGGGATGCTGATGAAATCAGCGCTAGGAACATACAGGATTTTTAGTGCAGGAAATTGCCAAATAAAATATCTATGATAATTTTAGGGGAAGTTCTTTTTGTTGTTTGTTGTTGCTTTCCACAGTAGGGCTTCACCCTACAGTGGAAAGCAGCGGGGCTGATTTATCCAAGGCATTAGGGCTTAGGGACAGTGAAAGGAAAGTAGATTTTAAGCGGGTATAAGTAACCAAGCGAAGGTTATCTGATTGGTGGCTAAAATCAAGACAAAAGTAAAATTTAATAAGTCATGGCTAGGTGGCTTGAGCGACCGCCCGATTGAGAGGGTTCAGCCGTATCTATCCATCCATGCATCCATCCATCGACAATCGCGTGATGTCGTGTGATGGAAACTGCCGTTGTGACGTTAGTCTGGGGGGAATATATAGGCTGCAGCGTTCATTGGGTGACCAACCTTTTGAGGTCAATCATTAACTGCCTCCTGCCAGGGTGACAAGATGGGCGCGCTGCCTATTCAGTGTACGGAAAGTTTTCAACGTTACAGACGCCAAGCCGCGTCTAGTTTCCTGATACACCAGAGCTTTCGCTCTCTAACCAGGTTCAGCAGTAGTTAAACCGCAGCTAATTTTTTTTTGTTTGGGAACACTCCTGCGAACTTTTTTTTGGTTCCGTGTTGGCACCCTTGTGAATTACTGGTGGCGCAGTAAGAAGGCTCTTGTCACCTAAACGCGGGTCGGTGGGCTGTGTACGAAAATAGACCAGACAACGCAAGCAAATAAAAAGCTCACTTAAGTGTTCACAAATGAAAAAATGCCGCATCGCCAGCGAAGTTTCAACGTCTGGTATAAATGCATACTAATGTGCATTTTTAGTTGCAAGTGTAATACCCTTGGTTACGCGTCGGTAAAAAGACTAACAAACTCGGATGTGCCCTCAATAGCGAAATTGTTTACTGTTGAAGAAAGATTTCGCCATTTCGGAGAGCAGGTAAAAACAGCACTATTTTTAAACCTGGAGGAGAAATATAAATCAGCAACTTAGAACAAAACGAGGATAAGTTTCTTCGCGGTGCAGCTGTTGAATTCCGCGCGGCGATTCGCGTCCTCCGCTGTAGCACAACAGCGCCATGCGCTGGACACCTGGTGATAGGCTTTTTTCCGGCGCGACCGACAACAGAAGAGCAGCGGAACTCCACACTGGAAATTGCTTGCTTGCTTGCTTGCTTGTTGCAATGAAGGGGGGGGGGGGTACACTGGAAATTTATGGAGCTTAAGAAGCACTCGGGTGAGAGCGAGGGTGAAATCTGTGTTCCCTCGAGGCACTCTGGCCGCTCCAACCACCGAAGTCGTGGTCCATTAGCTTTTACGGCCGATATTACATGGACTCTGCAGCTGGTGATGTGTTCTCATTCCTCAATGCGTGAGATGCATTCGGAACTGTGATCCATGAAGAACTCTGGACAAAATACGTAGCCCGGTGCTGGTTGTGGAAAGTGTCTTGAGGGAGAAAATGCGGCCACATGCACAAACACACAGACTGAGAAGAGTCTCAACAAGCCTGAAAGTCTTTTTGCAATTCTGAACAAGACCGACTAATTTACGAGCTTTATATCGGCTTCCTCTTGCCTGCGCCTTTTTCTGGCAGGGTTCATTGTTATGAGAATGGGACTGAACGTTTGCAAATCCCGAAGTGTCCGCTTAGTACAAATTCTTTGCTGTAGTAGCTTGGGCACTCGCATTTATTGAAATTCGCGCTCAAATCACCCTCTTTTGCCCCCTGGACAAAATATGCTGGTGCGTTATTTGAACTCCCCCTAGCTGTTACAACCGCAACTATGGAATTCAGCCAGAACACCGCTATTCAATCCATTTTATTTCACTCTGTGGCGGCAGCAACAGCACAGCACGCTAGAAACCTACTTTCATAGCAGAACCTTCGCTTCCCGTCGTAAAATTGCCCGGCTCTCTCTTTCATTGATTTTATTATTTATTGCCTCTACAAAAAAATGCGATCATCAAACTGCTTTAATGTTTTCCTATGAGTACCCACCCCAAAGCTTTGTACCCTCCCCGAGCACATATAAAACATCAAATAATCTTTCTCATTTCCGCTATAAACTACCCGAGTAGCCCAAGTTTACCCTGTGAATGCCCTGTGTTTTGCGACGAAGGACGGGCGATCTCCTGTGCTCTGGACAGCCTTGATCTCAGCCATCTGACTGAGTCCTTGGTCATCACTCAATTCCTCTTTTTCCTGCCTCCTTCCTTTCTTCAGGTTCACAGTGGCTAACTGGAACATCTCTCTGATTAACTTGTTTTCCGCCCTTTCCCATCCTTTCCTGTCTCTTGCTCATATGGCCCCAATTATTGATCTGTTCTGTGCGGAATATATCACTGAAGAAGCCCGTCTTAGAAGTCGGCGCAACTAGAACTGTCTTAGCTGTCCATGCCTATCCTGGAAGTGATGTTCGGGTTTGTGGCTTTCGTTGTAATAGAATAAAACAAGAAAAGAAAGTAAATATAATTAAACAAAACGTGGTGTCAACGTCAGAGCGTCGTCCGGGTGACAAATGTCTGATGAAGTTTACAAAATGTTTTATACAGCGTACAAAAACCTGACCGAACTTTAGTCTTGCGGCTGCAGTGCTTTCCGGCGTCACAAGTTGTTTCGCATGTTTTTTCCCTTTATTTTCTTTCTCAATAAACGGAATATTTTGGTTTGAATAACGCGCTACACACTAACAAAACGACACCGGAACGAAGGACACAGGACAAGTGCGCACTAACAACTAAAATTTATTCTGGTACGAGGGTACATAAATACATTCCACGCACATGCTGAAACAATCAATTCATTGCCAACGGCTGTGTCGCACACTCCTTCGTTTTCTGATTAGATGCACCTCTCACTTTATAACAACACCGAGGGTGTGCTATGTCGGAATATGTCGGGTGCAAATGGATATGGAAATGCGAATCGTTCGCAAACATAGACACAATCGTGACTACGATTGTCATCAGACCTGCGCTCTTGAAGCTGTCTTCTTGCGCAGCAATTTGACCGAAAGTACAGAGTTCAAAATATGATTCTCTGCTTCCTTAAGATTACAGCGCAGTGGTAACAAGAGCAAGGCAAGCAAAAGACGTAAAAGACAAGCACTGAGCCCATTCCAGGGTTCACAAGGAAGAGGAGGGCCAGAAGGACTAGAAATGCTTATTTTTGCTTGTCTTGCCCTTGTTACAACTGCGCTGTAGTCTTTAAGTACGCACAACCAAATAGCCAGCCAGCACGTGGTAAGCTCATTGCTTCAATTTTGTTATTTTTTTCTTTCAGCGGCGTCTGGGTACTAAGGATAGGTAATGGGAGGTTCGGGTTCATAACGTACACTACGACAATTTCTTCACTGTAAAATGCAGACATGAGCAAGATTTTAGATTGTGACCGATATTTATTCATTTGCGCATTACTAAATGAAAATGCCTATGCGCTGCGGCCACCGAACCATGCGTTCAGAGTTGACCCACGAGTGGACCCACTGAAAGAAAAAAAATCCAGCTCGCTGCTAGAAATATGTTGTAGTTTCTGGCATTCAAAATATCTGCCATATTATTTCGGCGCAAAAAGTTTTCATTGAAACGTTCCCACACCGAATCAGTATGTATCTAAGCATATAAAAAATTGGCGGTCAGTGCGCTTTTATCCGCGACCAACGTATCATTTATCGGCAGAAAAAAAAAAAAAACCCGGCATTGCACATTTACTGGTAGATAAAAAAGTTCAGATCTCTTCGAGACATATTGGATGTTAATAAGCACGGGAGGTTAAGGGAAGAAAAAGAAATATAAGTTATTGCGTTGAATAATTACATAAATTGAGCATGGCATATACCTGGAACGAGTAATCTATGAAGCAGTGTCTAACTGCTTTCATTCAGAAGCACAAATTCTGTCGGCTGACGAAGGTGTTGGCCTGATACGCGCCTTAGTACGTCGCATCTATTTTCCGAGAGGCTTCAGGCGAAATGACCACCTTGTCAGTGACGGAAAGAGGTACCCCGGCACCTGAACCTCGGCAGGAGCTGCAGTTTGCAGTCCGTTGCTGGTGCGTGGCAGTGCAGTCTCATTCTCGTGGCGCCTTTCTCGCTGAATCGACGAGATTCCAGCTTCTTTTATTTCACCCATCGACGCTAGGGGCACTCTCCTGTCTTCGCATCACATCTAGGAAGTGTGGAGCTCAAATCAACCAGGAGGAAACGATTTGTCAACCGCACAGCCGCCTTTCTTGAAGCGGATCTCAAAGTGATGTCTGTCTAATCGTCCACAGTAGGTGTAAGCATGACATGCATTGCTGGCAAGGCATAGCGCATTTTATGATTCCCTGCAAGTGCCACTCGTCGGCTCGTGTACTGGCCAGTTTACTGCCTGCTGAGCGTGCGGTCGTCTTCACACGCTTGTCTTCTTCGAGCTAGGCATCGCGCGGGTTCGCGGTTTGAGAAGCCTCCGCGGTGACACGGTTATCTAAGCGGGACAGCGTGCTCGCCCTCTGGCTGATTTTGGTGCTTTTCGTGCTGCCGCGTTCAGTCACTTTTAATTTTCGCGCTTGACGAAGTGCTCAGCTTCTCTCAATGCTTTCGCTTTTTTTCTTACGGCCATAAGGACGTAATTGGCCGCCTTCTTTGCTTCCCTCGTTGCTTTGGCTTTTTTGACGCGCCATGAGACTTGCACCACTTCGGCGATATTCATGAATTTAGCCGCTTTCCCTCGCTGCTTTTACTGTTTGACGCGCAATAAGACTTGCACCTCCCCTTCGGCTATAAGGACGAATTTGGCCACCTTCGGAGCTTCTCTCGCTGCTTTCGCTGTTTGACGCGCCACAAGACTTGTACCTCCTCTTCGGCCATAACGACGAGTTTCGCCGATTTCTTTCTTATGCGACTTCATAAAGCCGCCGTTGGCGATATTAGTGACCCTTCTATTTCTTGACTCGACGGGCTCACGTTAACGGGCGTGGCTGCAGCCTTGTACCTACGAGCATTCGGGAGCGAAGAACGAACGGTTCAAAGGTAAGGAAGGCGATGACTCAGAGCGCGTAGCCCGAGGGGTTACGAGTAGCGACATGCAGCAACCGAGGACACCGTAAACAACTTGGAAATCGGGTTACTGCGCTAGAAAGCGCGAACAACAGAAGTAGAAATAGAGAGGGCGTGCCCAGCCTCACAACCGAATTTTACTGGATGAAAGGTGACGCGTACGACATATATATGACAGAAGCTTCTCTTTTGTTGTCAGTGTTTTCTATCGCAGTAACCGCATTTTCAAGATCAACATTCACCAACTAGCCCAGCTTGCCGCTCTACCACGCTCTACCACCTGTTTGTATCAGATTTGGTAGCGAAGGTGCCTTATTCGTATTTGGTTATGCTTTTGAATCAAGTGCTATTAGCACACACAACATTGATTTTGCTAATGACGGCAATTACGGCTCGTAAATTCTGCTTTTAGAGAAAACAGAAATGAAAACTATTGGTGCTTCCAAGTCAGCGCCACAGACACGCTCGGCGTTGCCACTGCAAGGCAGAAAATTATCACATTCGCACGTTCCAGCAAGCCTAGCAAAAAAAGAGGAAAAAATGCTTTACTCCCACTCCGTAGAAACTTCTTTGGCCGGGAAATCTGCGGTGCAATTACATGCACGCGAGCTCTTGAACGTGCACCAATTTGTGGCCGGTCACTTTATAATGCAATTACTGAAAATCGACCAGACTGATATATTGTCGGTAACACGGAAAAAGATTCTAAGCACTCTCGTACTAGAAGAAGAAACAAAATTCTTTTTTTTGGTACAGCTATAGTATACACAAATTCTTCAGGCGCTGCCAGGTAAAAAAATGCCGTGCCAGCCGCATTTATTTGTTAACATGAAACTTACTCAATAATTTGAAAGAAGGACCCGCTGTACAGATCCCATATTGTGATGATTCCTTGTTCAATAATTATTCTAAATTCTAAAAATTCTACCTAATGATAGTTATAGCTCTGCAAGGCGAAAGAACCTACATATTTTTAAAAAGAGAATAGGCAGCCACGGTGTTTTCATTAAAGACAAAACTAAGAGCTGTAAATAAGCGGTACACACGTAAAACATTGAATCATTTCATGACAGAAGGCTGTTCGTGATAACAGGATGCAATCAATGGCGTAACATGGCAAGCACTAAGTTTGTCATGCAATAGCAACGCGCAATGAAAATGAACAGCTACAGGAAAATTCACGATGATCAATGAAGCAGACGTGCAGCGGAGAAGTAATTGTCGTAAACTCACGAACATTGCCCGAAACACAAACACGCTAAAATAATTACACTAGAAAACAAAAACCGTAACGTGCGTTTCAGATGTGCCACGAACTCCAGAGCACAAATAATAATACCGTTCAGAGGCTAACGAATATCTATTGCGTCCGGACTGTGATTGGCGTCGAAATCCTGAAATACTTTTGGAGCAACACTAGAAGAGTAATGATCTGGTAACGTTATAATAAGAATAAAACTTTCGACAAGGGAGGAATAAAAAAGGTATGGGATAGTTCCGACATTCTCGTCACGAGGCGTTTGTGGTCGTTACGAGATGTGCACTGCGAAAGATGGTTCGTGACAGATTGTTCGCCAGCGCGCAGGTGCTTTCGTCCCACTCTCTGACCACGCTCGAAGACCGGGTGATGACCAGAACACTGGAGTGAGCGGAGAATGGGCGCCAGTCAGCTCTCCTGCAAAAAGAGAGCGGAACGTAAAGAAAACTTTAAAGAAAAGAAAAGAAAGAAAAGAGAGACGCGTGAAACCGTGGGCTCAGTAGCTGCAAAAATGCATTCGCTCTAATCGCGTTACTATTGGCAAGAAATTTACAATCTTTTCCTCAAATGTTCATCTCACAAAAACTCAAAAGCCCATATATTCTATACAATAGTTTATCTACTTTCTCGCTTATTGATTGTTCATATTTTACAGCGAGAGCTGTTAAGCGCTCGTTCCTGGGTTTCGCGCAGTAGTGATAGTTACAGTATGGTCGTAGTCGGTGGTAGTCGCCGGAAAAACCCGTGGGTGCGTTGCCATGGGACCTATTCAGATAGTGGTTACCGTGGAAGAAGGAAGATACTACGTGAGCGGAGGATAATGCGTAGACCGTACGTAATTACCACCGGAACCGTAGGGAAAGAGGAGGGTATGACGAGATCATAAGAAGGTTAAACTGGAGGTTGCCTACCGCGAAAGGAGGAAGGTATGGGGCCAGCGTAAGGCGCAAGCAGATGGTACTTGCCACGGGAACCCCGCGGAGGGTAATCACACCGGAAGCAGGAGGAGAAGGATTACACTGGCAAGGGGATGGTATGGCCAGAGCCCTGGAATTAATGAGCGGAGTGCGGGTACCATGTGAAACATCCGGAGGGTGGCACGGCCGGTCTTGACGCGCGCTTTCTCTCTCTCCTTACGGCCTGAGCAGGCGCCAAGGGGACAATGCATTTTTTTGGCGCTGCTCCACCGCTGATGTCGGCGAGAGGGCGCAGCGAGCCAACCGTTGTTGCCGGAGCGCCGTAGCCGGTTTTGAGCAGCAAGTCGCCGCGCGCGCGGGCCCATTTTTTTCACGCGCTGGTTTTGTCGCTGTGCTTAAACGTGTGAACGGAAGGCTTGCCACGTGAAGTCATCAATACGCCTGCCTCATGCTTCGCTCGCCATGGTGACAAGGTCACCTTCCCCAGTAAGTTCCTGCGTCGGACTTCTCATGGATACTCGTCTCACAAACTTGTAAAGTGAAGCTTCGCTATAGCGTGGCCATGGTGTACTGTTGTGGGCCGTTTTGTCAATCGCGGTCCGGTAGGACCCCCGGTGTGTTGCTTCACCAGTTTCTAGTTGACCAGGAACTGTTCACCAAATGGCAGAAAAACATATCTCGGGAGGATCTCGTCATACCCTCGACTACTGCATGCAGCAAGCATTTCTTAGTGTGTGACTACGCAAGTGATTCTAAAATAAGAAAACTGGTTACGGTGCGACTCCAACCGTATTTGAAGGGCATCCGTCAACCTAGCACCCAGTGCAAAGAAATCACGCAGGACCCTAAAGGTCAGAGACACTGCTCCTTCCTGGAAGCCAGCAAGACGAATGGCAGAGCCGGAAAATTGCGAACATGTATTAGAGCCGCCGGAAGGTGAAACCAAGCAGATGGCTACTATATGCACGCAAACAACGATGCGCAGCGAGCTAGCCGATACCTTTTACTGACAGCGAAGCTTCGTTCACAGGAAGCGTACTATCGCTCCAAGGTCTCAAAAGCACAGCAGCAACTAGAAGCAAAAAGGAAGGTGGTATCGACATATCGCGACGACAAGCACTACTCATCTCTTAGAAATATTGCTTCAGACGCTGAAAAGGGGGAGAAAATGGATGTCTTCCTGCTTCACCATATCGACGGATATCAGAAGAAATTCCACTCTTATCCCGAAAAAGTTATCAGAGATTGCTTTATATGGCGATTTGTTTCGCCGATGGCTTATGATCATGCCCGTGCTACTCTGCTAACACTGCCACATAAGTGCACACTGCAGCACTACGTTGGTCCCAGCTCAACTTCTTCTCGAATGAGTTACACCTAGAAAGGAAGGTTAATTCAGGAGGCTTCCCTTCTCAGCCACAAACAGCACAGGAGTTCATTAATAATCGATGAAGCAGCAATAAAGCCCAAGTGCATACATGATCGGAAGTCCGACGTGGTTTTTGGAATCAGATTCAAGCCAGGAAACGGCGCGCCACGTACCAAGAACGAAACACTTGCTAACCGAGTGCTATGTTTCATGCTCCACGGAGTGGTCAGCTGGTACAAGATACCATGCTCATATTACTTTACAAAGCAACTCAGCGGGAGAGACTTGCATGCGTGGACGAAGGACGTCATCTCTGCAGCTGAGGAATGCGGCTTTGTAGTCATTCGTATCGTTACGGATAACTACTCAGCCAACAGAACGATGTTTAAGCACATGGGGAACGGTTCGTTGTCAACTATAGTGAAGCACCCTCAGGATGATGAAAGAGCAATTTTTTTAAGCTTCGATCCTTGCCATGTTTTCAAGAATGTCCGCAGCCAATTTTTGGAACGGGAGCTCACGGGCGGCACTGGCCTCATCAGCGGTGCATTTGTGCAGAAACTGTATGAGCACCAGAAGGAAATGACGGTAAAGTTGGCCAGAAATCTGACACGAAAGCATGTGTATCCGTCAAACCTCGAGAAAATGAACATGCTACGCGCCGTGCAGGTGTTTTCGCCCCAAGTCACCGCGGCTCTGGAGCACCTCCAGCAGAACTGGCGAGTCAGCTCCATTCTCTTTGCTTTCAAGGACGCAACATCTACGATCAAGTTCATGAAAGTGATGAAGAAATGGTTCGACATTTATGACACAACATACAAGAGAAGTGACTGCGAAATTCCCATCTCCAAGGAAGACTATGGCCGGCTACTGTGGCTGCAAACTGAGTTTTGCGGCTAAGTGAAGAGTATTCAAGACTGTTCCATCGCCACTGGCGTTGGGAGCTTCACAGAGGAAACGTACAGTTGCCTAATTTTCACCCCGAAATCCACAGTGGAGTACCTCAATTTATATTGGGAAGAGGCGTCAACTACGTTCTCACTAAAAAGGTCAACAGTGATCCTGTCGAGGCATTGTTCGGAAAATTGCGTTTTATGTGCGGAGGTCACGACGCGCTGGACGCGAGAGCCGTTACAGCAGCTCTGGATAACATTGTAAAGAAAAAAGCACTGCCATCGAAAGAAGCCACTAATCAAGGTGACGACGCCGAAGAAGCGGCCGCATCTGTTCCCCAAGATGTAGTTGAAGAACTGAAAGCTCTGCGAGCACATCTTCCAGCTCCGCCTGCTTCTGTTGCTTATTCAGGCCTGGTGTACGTAGGCGGCTATATTGCCAAACTTATCAGTGATCTTGGGGCTAGCAGCCTCCATTACAAACTTCTGCGTGCCCAGGAGGATGGTGAACTTCACTATCAAAAGCCAGAATTTCTAGCTCTCTTGGAAATTATTTCGACGCTTTTTTGAAATGGCGTTCAAGGATCATCCACGATCAAATATTCTTGAAACCTAGCAACTAATCGTTCAGCCACATCTTGAAGATTCTCCCCGCCTATGCTGCCCGGAAGGTGTTGACAGGAACCACGCCAAAGGCTTAGAACATCTGATCTCTGAAAAGTTTCTCCGAATTCTTCTCGTCAATTACACAACGAAATTGAGACCAAAATGACAAGAAGTCTGGGTTTATCCACAAACCAAGGCGAAACCATTTCAGGCTCTAAACGACATCACTCGGAACTGTCAGTCACACGACAGTGTTGTATAATTCAATACAAGCAGTTCTTGTTATTGATGTAAGTTCTTTGAAGTATGTGAAACGTTGTCGGAGTTTCAAAGAGCAAATGGTTTGTCTTATCTATTGTTTCGTGCAGTGCCGACAGATGTGTTTGAACGTATTGGAGTGGCAAATGCTATTCTTGCCAGAATACACTTAGAAGCACCGACAGAGACTGTGTCGGCCTTTGAGATGAACATGAATGCTTCCTAACCCTGGTTGTTACTGATAATCCTTGCTTCACTTTTACTCGAGCCAGTCCCAAATGACCAAGCCGAGCTATGCGCCATCATTGCATGCCAACTTCAATGTTTTGAGATCCATCTACTACTTCCCTGCTTTTCATGCCTATAGCGATTGCTGCATAAGACACGGTTGCCAAGTTCTTGTTTAACGCTGGGAGCAGCCGTTCAGTAACATGTGCAACGTGTCAGAACCAGCGCGCCGAGGCTGCCTCCAGCGAACAATTCAGAGGCTCTCTTCGAGCGGAGAGGGTTGGCTCGCAGCGCCGCCGGAGGGATGCGGTGGAAGGTCGCAACTGCCCCTCTTGCGCAGGCCGAAAGAGAGCGCGCGCTCCTCTCGAGACCGGCCGTGAGGTTGGTTACCGTGGAAGAAAGAGGGAGAGTAGGGACATAATGAAGGAATGTAGCACGGTCCATCTGCGGCAGTTGCTTCAAAACGCAACGCCAGAGGAGATGGTTATCGATGGAGCCACGCGCCTAGAGTCACGCAATGATGAGGGCTGCTAGTGAATAACGTGTACCTGCGCAAAACTAAAAAGAACGCTCTAAGGCGTATATATATCAAGTCGCTCTCATAATCTCTAGCTGAACACATCGTACAATATAAGTATCTTAAGAGCTGTCACAGCATCTCGTGTTACACGGTCGTGACCATGCTATCAATGTTTTCTTAGTTTCTAGCGTAGCTTATACCATTATTTACGCTCCATGCATAGCGTAAGCTAAGATGCATAGACGTAATATTCATATGGGTTAAGCCCTGTATTTGTATCTAGATAAAGGATTCAGCGCGGACCCCAAACTTGGGAACCAAACGTCTATGGCAGTCTGCATTAATGAACTGGAGCTGCATTAAAATGCTTACTCATATCTAGAGAGATGTGATCAACCGACTTCAGGGGCGGACACACTGTACATGCTGAACATATTCTTGAGAGTAAGCATCTGCGGGTGCCAGTGGCATATTCTCCCTTTCAAGATTTCAAATTATATTGCGCACATGAAAAATAATTGTGAATTAATTGATCGTCATTCCGATCTCCCAGTTATTTACATGAGGAGGTTAATGTTTTCGATCTAACGTTTCTTGCCACTCAGATATCCCCAAAGCTTTGCAGAAGCTCACTTTTCCTTTATATTATGCTGCTTGACGCAATGAAGTGAGCCATTTGTTTCGTTTTTGCCAGAAAAATGCCAAATTTAAGTATTTGTTTTGCGCATTTTTTTAACCTTTGAAAGCTATACTCGGGCTCTGCTGAAAGTTTTCGCCATATTTAGCGCGTTGCTCATCTTACCCCGTCTTAGCGAAATCAATGATATCCGCCCTCGTGAGCGCTGGCTCGAACACCACGGTGGGGACCTCCGCGGCGTACATATAGGCAAGAGTCCCCTTCAAGACAGCGTTGCGGACCAGGCCCAGAAGAGGGCACCGCAGAACCATGTCGACCACCAGATTGCGGAAGCCCTCCAGGTCGGACCGGTTAAGGACACGCTGCGCCTCCGGTGACAAGCTCTTGAACTCGTGCTTCGGCGGCATCCCAGTGAAAAAGCGCTGCAGATGATCAAATACCGCCGATGGTTCTTTGGGAACTGGCGATGTCGGCTCCATCACAAAGCGGTCGAAGAGCCTGTACCCGTCATCTTGGCTGAAGCCGCACATGATTTCACGGTGTCGAAGAAATACTGGCAGCTCTTGCAGCATATCATCGCAGTCCCGTACTGGAAGCTTGCTGCAGCTAGGAATAAAGAGAAATGGTTGCTCCTTGGGCGTACCTCTGTAGATCTGCGACAGCGGGAGGTCAGAGATGCAAGCGACGCTAGAAGCGGAGTCACCATGGCGGTCACACTGAAGTGATGCAGCTACTGAGGCTAAGAAGTTGGGCGCAGCTCGAGGGAGGAGGGAAGCCGGAGAGAGGCCTTGTAGAATTAGACGCTTGAAGAAGCGCCTTCTATGCCATGTCGGCGCGAAAAGGTCCAAGGACGCAATGTAGGCTCCAGACCCATGGCCAAGACCCACGAGGGAGTTAGGATCCCCACGAAACGCCTGTATGTGTTCGGCGATCCAGGACAAGGCAAGATAAGCGTCGTGGATTCCCAAGTTTCCGGGAGTTTCCTCGATTCCAGCGTCCAGAAACCCTAACATTCCGACTCGGTGGTTAATGTAAACGACAATCAGTTGGCCGGACACCGTGAGGTCTTCCCAGATGTTCTCGTACTCCTCCACGTAGCCTCGCTGGAACCACTCGGAGGACAGCACCACCAGGACCACGAATGGAGTGGCACTCATGTTGCACTGCACCGGAGCCCAGATGGATAGGGTGAGGCAATCCTCGCTAGAGGCCTCGCTTGGGTTTTGTATGATGGCGATGTCCTGCGCCCAAAATACCCATTTCTGACCAGATCCTCAGGGCTGATAATATTGGGATGGGTGAATGGGTTCCCTCGTGTTGCCCTCGGATTCAGGCGACGACATTAAACACGCGGGAGGAACGATGACGGCACGTGTACTTTACGACTGTTCAGCCTATTGCGCATAGAAGCTGATTATTTGCTTAAAATGCGGCGATGCGTCGTTTCTGAGCGCCATGGAACGTAGTTTTGAAAATAACAATGCAAAATAGTTGTTTAAAGCGTGGTTCGGGCAGCGAAATAATTACGGGATAGACCTGTCTTCTTTTCTAGTCTCAGTAGAGAAACCAAAAGCTGTATTAGATTAGGCTTATAAAGTATGGATATAAACGGCGACCATATGAACTTTGTTAATTCTAATGCCCAGATGTCTACTCACCATTTTTAACAAAGCCGATTTGCGGATATCTTTGATAATGTAAGTCTCTTGTGCATTCCGTAACAATTCTCAGTGAATGCAGATAATGCTATCGATAGTCGACGTCTTTTGGCTACGTTTTGCAGGTTGACGTCGAAATCACTAGTGACCCTAAATACTGCACTATACATTGAGTTGCATGCACAGGCACTTTAGATTTAATAGCAACACTAGAGATTCAAATGGTGCCTTTACAACTATGAAAACCAAAGCGGGGAGAAGTTATGGACGCCGACTCCTATTCCCGTTTTCGAAGAAAGCAATGATACGCTTTTATAAGCAGGACATTAGTTATGCTTCTGAATTCTGCGCGGCAAGATATTTTTCAGAGCTCGTTGGTCACTATGCACAATCCTACTGGTTCTAGACTGGTAATAATGCATTGCCTCAACGAATGCCAGCACTGAATTAAACAGCACATACCTACAGCCAGATTACGAGCAGTACTATAGAAGCTGTTCGTTAGTCGGAAACGTATGTGAGTGACCTGTACTTCGATGTTGTACGTAGGACATCACTTTCGGCTAAGTAGCGGTCGTGAGTCAGTCGTGGACTGTCATGAAGCGTAAGGGCACATCCTGGGAAGCATCCAATAATCCGACTCACAAGGTACTGGTGGCTAAGGACAACCTGGGGATCAGTGCTCAAGTATGGAGGCTCGACCAAGTTGTCGGCTCGCTAGACTAGTGGAGTGTGTTTTCAAGCTTCGATCGATAGTTACGGCGTCTTTCACTTTATATGCAGTGCTCGTTAGCCCTTCGAGACTTATTTCAAATTTGCTTTTAAGGGCAGTGACTTCCTCCGCTACGTGATTGCGCATAAGTGCAAGAACGACCAAACCAGCGACCCCTGTTGGCATTTATCGTTGGCACTAGCAGCGCCGCCTGGTCAAGGTAGAGCTGGCTACTATCGGCTTTAAGACGAAAGCGAGAGTTTGACATACGACTGTGATGCCGAACTGTGTCCAAAATCCCCCTGAGATACAGCAATGCAAAATATGTACAATATATTTAGCAATCAAAATGCTGGCGCGGCAGCCAAGGAAGGCGCTTTAGTGGCGTATAAACCTCTAATATATTTAGAACCTTTGCTACTAAATAGTAAGCATGGTGAAAGTGCATGTTATTGTTGTCCACTTCTTTTAAGAGTTTGCTTTGTTGGGCGATTCGGTCAATCTATATCAACACAGTACACTGTGCACACACAAACAAGGACGAGAGAGGTACACATCAAACACAATAGTGCTTGCTGTGCAGTGTTATCGTCCTTGTTTGCGCAGCACCCTTTGTTGATAATGTAACTTACTCCTTCGGAGGCTATAAAAATTGTAGCAGCCAGCACAATTGCAGTTGACATTTGCAAGAAAAAAAAAGCGGGAGCGTTCACCTGTATTTAAACAGGAGGTAAAACCTTTTTAAGCACTCATTAGCACCAGAAGTCGTGCAACCAACACACACAAGAGCGCACATCTGAATGAAGCCGGACTGTTATTTTCCTGTGATGTTAGGAATTGGAATAATTTTTTCTATATTGATGGTTTCCGAGCACACCAAGAAGAGGTTGGAAGACAGCATATAGCAGTCATATTTCGGAAGCCCGATAATCACATCCTAACCGAATGGAAGTAGTCTTGACTCTTGACACAGCTTACACTGCGCGGCTCAGATATCGTTTTGAAATGACCGGTCCTCGCTGTGAAATTTTAATGGTTTATGGTATACGGGGGATTTAACGTCACAAAGCGACTCAGGCTATGAGGGACGCCATAGTGAAGGGCTCCGGAAATTTCGACCACCTGGGGTTCTTTAACGTGCACTGACATCGCACAGCACACGGGCCTCTAGAATTTCGCCTCCATCGAAATTGGACCGCCGCGGCCGGGATCGAACCCGCATCTTTCGGGCCGGCAGGCGAGCGCCATAACCACACAGCCACCGTGGCGGCTACTGTGACACTTTTGCCGCCGCAAAGACGAAATGGCTGTTGGTTATCACCACTATCATATGGTCAATGACCCAAGACTACGAGTCCCTCACCTGCGGGCAGAGTGGTCCATGCTCGTAAGCGTTGAAGACTCCGCCTTCACCCATCTCTGTCCGGTTCTTCGGGAGTTGAAAGCGGTTTGCTCCACCGGTATCCGCAGCGTAAGGGATACCGAAGAAGGTGCGCAGAGTACCGCTGTGGCTGAAGCGTCCGCGCACTGTGACGCCCAGTGACCCCAGTGGGACACTCAGTTGAGTCTCGTTGTGGGCGCACACGAATTTCGAAGAGGGTGTCGTTGGTGGCGTCAGGTGCACCCAGTAGCGGAGCCCGATGAACAGTGTCACAGAAAAGGTGGTCAGCAGCAATGCGCAAAGCGCCGCGACGAGGCTGCAACGGTAAAGAACAGTGGTTGGCGCCACCTAATGGCTTCGTCACAAGTTTATAGCTCAACACGGCCTTTGCTGGTGAGGGAGCACTACCGCCGGGAGGCGCTGTTAACGCAGGCATGCACCTTTTGCTATCGCGGACACAACGACGCCGCTCTGCAGCGCCCACGCTCCCTCTACGCTCCGTCTGCTTATTTGTGCCTATTTAATAGCATCTACTTTAATATTCTTGTCCTAAAGAGCTGGCTACTAACTACCCCTACATATGTTTCAGGTTACAGTCGCCTCCACAAGATAGGTGTTCCTTAAACTAGACATGTTTTTATTGATTTGCCCCAGTTCTTCTGAGAGTTGTAACCAGCTTCCCAGGAATGTAGCCGACATTACTGACTTCAATCGCTACATCGCTACTGCGTACGATAGCTTATGCGAGGCTGGGCTTTATTTGTGACGTTTGAGGTGCGTGCTATGCAAGTTTTAACTGGTTCCTAAATACAGCGATGCAGAGGGAAACGGCAGATCCGGTAATAGCCACCGCGGAGCGCATGTGCTGTGATCACCGATGCCAACACGCTTTTTATTTTTGCGGCCACAAGAGTTGCAAATTTTACGCCAGTCTTCCTGTCTGTAGTCTACGCCGGCATCCCTGCTTGTTGCCGCAAACGCGTGGCACTGCCATTGAATATACAAGATGAATTTTCATATTGCACACCGGCTTCTACGCAAAATATTTATTTTAAATGATGCCACTTGCTATGCGACGATAAATGAGTATCTTAGTGAACATTTTCGGTGAACTCTGCCCTAATGCTGCGCACCGCTAGGTACACTTGTGTGGACCGCAGCGCCTTAAGGCATGTTCTTTGGTGCCTGTTGTTGGTGGATAGTTAATTCCAACATTCTACTTCAACGCTGCTTTCATGAAAATATTTGAGCAAATTTTTTGGTGGCGTGAGACGCTGTTCTGTAAAAAAACTGATTTAAAGATTTTGCGACCTTCGGAGATACCATTTCTCTAACTTGCATTGCCGATTTGGAAAATGCTTTTTTGATCATTTTTTGCGGTGGCGTCGAGCGGCAGGATGGAAGTTTTCAGAGGCTCGATCTTCTTTTTCGTGATAACAGCATTTCAGAGGCTTCTGTCCTTTTTTTTCTGAAGCTATAAGGCGCAATCACACCATTTTTTCGAAGACTCCAATCAATGCTTTTTACATGACTGGAACTAAGTTTGAATTTTTGGGACTAAATAGAAATTCATGCCTAGAACCACCAAAAAAGAAAAAGAAAACACGTAATAAGGCAATTTTTTGCTCCAAGCGCGTCATTTCATTCCAGGCTGTCTAACATAACCATTTGGGCTTTCACACGAAATTTTAAGAAAAACGTTCTTATTTGAGAGAAAACTATTAAGAAAACAAAATAATAGTAGGCAATATTTTAATCTTATTTTGAGCTCTATTGCCACAATATGTAGCAGATTTCAAAAATTTTATTATCACTAATATATAGCCATTCTTTGAAAACCATTTTAAAAGTATCATAGCACCTTAAGTGAACACATCTTAAGCTTTATAAGCTCCAGTAAATGGGGGGTCAAAATGATCAGCAGCATGCCTTGGCTAGCTAGTACAAGACAGCCTTGTCCCTTCAAACTTCGGCAACAGTGCATGAGGACAAAATTAAAGCAGATAGTTTTAACGTTTAATAAGCACGAGAAGTGCTCTTCTGTCTCTTCATAAATCGCCAGTGTCATGAGAGTTTACCTAAATCCTCAGAAGAATACGCATAATTCTGTTACCTTAAGGAAGCTGCAAAATGTGTGGTTGTCACGTTATACTAACTTGATTTCACATGAATACGTATGTTGAGACTTTCTTTTCGGTACGCTATAAATCAAAGCACACTCACAGAAAGTGCCTCCGTTGCCAGGGTCTTTGACGCATTCCGTAGAAGGAGCCAGTGCTGTAAAGTCCTCGAAAGCTGCCTGTCCTGGGTAGCGCACCTAAGGCGGACATGCTCTGCGGTGACAAGATGCTCGGGCTCAAAACGGTTTCGGAGATTGGCGCCAGTTCGGGGTTGCCGGAGGACACCTTGTGGCTTCCCGGGCCAGACTGCGTAGAAGGTGACTTCCGCACCGAAGCGGTAGGCAAGGAACTTCCGGATGCCCTGGCGGGTATCTTGGGTCCCCTGACACGCCTTGACATGCTGCTGTTCTGAAATAACAGTTGAAAACTTCAGCTGGAAGAAAGCGCAGGTTGAAGGCCAACAGCCGGCAATTTTCTTCTTTCTTCTTCAAGTATGCCTCGAACCGCACGAGGCAACAGCGTACAGAGGCAATGATGTCTTTTTCTTTTGTTATTTTACACGCCACCAACTTTGCAACCGTCTTATGTGCTCGTAATAATGGCGTGTTTTTTTTTTCTAAAAGATATTTGCCGACGTTCTCTCTCATGTGCGCTACGTGTTCCGATAGTCAAAAGTTTTAATTCGGATGACAGACGAGGTTAAAAAAAGGCCGCCACCGTGTGGAAGACGTTGAAGTAGCAAGCGTTAACTGTTTGGCTTACTACGTTTGGCGCTGAACAGCTGTTAGCTTCGCTGCTCCCAAGTTCACTGCGATATCTGCAGGGGTACTCTGCTCGAAGTTCCGTTAGTACACAATGTTTTCTCGCCCCTACTCATATCGGGGTGTGTACTAAATTTGAAATTCTATTGTTTTGGTTCTCATTTTAAAATAACGGTTGAAATATTCTTTTCGGTAATACAATTTTGCATTCTATTTTCATTTATTGTTTCCGCGCCACTTAAGGTATCGAGGTTTTCTTGTGAACGCTTCTCTCTGCGGGGAAATGCCATGTATATGAGTGGGCTCGGCAGCACGCCAGCGATGGCCTGTGCTAACGTCCCGCGCCTAATCCTGCCGCAGTTCATCGGACTTTGGAGCATGCAGCTTTTGGAGCCTTCAAGCCTCCGTGTCCGATGTCCAGCCTCTGTTGTCTGGCGTAGCCGAGGCGGAGCACTCCTGCTTTCCTGACGTCATTCAGTGGAGCCTTTCTGGTCCTCGCATCCTCCGTTCACCGACAGCGCATCCCGGTCCACGCAATCCGCACGTGACCCCCGACCATATTTGCAAGCATCGTGCTTTTCCCAGAGCCGTTTGAACATCGGAACCACCCCTGTACTTTCCGCGCATGCGTAAAAATGGGTTCAGAAGTTAGCTCGGAGCAGCGCAGCTTTTAGTGGGCTCGGAAACATGCCGGCCATGACCCGTGCTAACGTCTCGCGTTTCTTTCTGCCTCCTGCTTCTTCATGGAGTGTCGCGATATGATTGACGTGGCTCTGCGCCCTCCTGCGAGTGCGAGGATTTCGAATAATAATAATAATAATAATAATAATAATAATAATAATAATAATAATAATAATAATAATAATAATAATAATAATAATAATAATAATAATAATAATAATAATAATAATAATAATAGGTTTTTGGGGAAAGGAAATGGCGCAGTATCTGTCTCATATATCGTGGGACACCTGAACCACGCCGTAAGGTAAAGGATAAAGGAGGGATTGAAATAAGAAAGAGGTGCCGCAGTGGAGGGCTCCGGAATAATTTCGACCACCTGGGGATCTTTAACGTGCACTGACATCGCACAACACACGGGCGCCTTAGCGTTTCGCCTCCATCGGAACGGGGCCGCCGCGGTCGGGTTCAAACTCCGGAACTCCGGATCAGTAGCCGAGCGTCCTAACCACTGAGCCACCGCGGCGGTAAGGTGCGAAGGTAATCGCGTTTTCACAATTCTAAAAACATATACGGTTATTACCATTACTAGGGACTGGCTACAAATCTCTAATTGCCATCGTGTGGCTATCGGCAATAGTTGAAAAGTCAACTAAAAGAATTTAGTGAAACGCTTTAGTAATTAACATGATTAACTAAGAACTGATTACTAATTAACAAGATTCTCATTACCTAAAACTTTATTTTCAAAATTAGAGGCTTATGGTTTACAGGTGTTTAAAGTCCCAAAGCGACTCAGGCTATGAGGATTGCTATAGTGAAGGGCTCCGCAAATTTTGACCATCGGGGGTTTTTCAACGTTGTTACGTCTCGCCTACAACGCGCGGTATAGCCGGCGCGGATGCAACGGACGCCGCGGCTTTGTTCATCGCGGCCGCAACGCCTCCCGCCAAGCGCGTCCAGGCAGGTTTCAGTGCCACGTGTCGTCGTGCGTGCGTGTGTGTGTGTGTGTGCATGTTTTGCCCACGCTTGTCAAAGCGCGGCAGCCGGGGAGAGGAGCTCCCCAACTGGGAGGCGAGGAGGTCTGACCGGCGCCGGCCTGGCGGACGCGCCCGTCACGTCTGGACATGTCGAAGCGACGCCGTATCGGATGACTCTTCCCAAGCCGTTCCCTCTTGCCCTCGACTCCGATGGTATAAAACGCCGCTGCCCCGGACGCCGAGAGAGACTTCGATTTCTGCCTTCGAGTAACGTGGTCGCCCTGACCGGCTGCTCTTTTGCGATGCCAGAATAAACAAGTTGTTCTGTTGCCAGTCGACTCATCCTTTGCCGGGACCTTCGGATGTTTCCAGCTTTGCCCCAGGCCGCCAGGCCAACGCTACCCTTGGGGCTTGCAACCCAAATGCAACAACTGGTTGCCAGCGGTGGGATCCCGACAACGGAGGCCAGCAGCGAAGATATGCGGTCAACTGTATGCTGAGCAGCACAACGACCATCCGGGAGCAGTGCAACGAGCCCTGTGTGATGACTGGTTGCCTGCAGCGGAACGACTGCGCTGAATTCTTGGCTGCAAGGTTTGGTGAGTGCGGGACTTTCTTCTTCTGAGTTTTGCCAGGCTTTTGTTAGTGTCAGAAACAGAGCTGGTAATTGTGTTGTCGTTGCTGCCGGGTTAGTTTGCGGCAAGACAATAGTAGGCAGTAGAGAAAGCAGCATTCGGAGCAGCCATGGATTTGAAGTCGTTGCGCAAACCGAAATTGCTGGAGCTTGCAAGAGAGTTGGGTCTGGATGTCTCAGACAAACTCAGAAAACCAGAACTGCTAAGGGCTATTCTTGAGTTGGAGGCTGAGGATGACGAGCTGTCGGAATGCCTTGAGACGATTGAGGAGAGGGAACAAAAAGAAAAAGAGAAAAACGAGCGCGAACGTAAAGAACAAAAAGAGAAAGAGGAGCGCGAACGTAAAGAGCAAAAAGATAAAGAGAAAGAAGAGCGCGACCGTCAACACGCTTTGGAAATGAAGCGTCTCGAGGTAGAGATGGAACGCGCTCGTAATGGAAGTCAGGCACACGGTGCAGGAGAACGGGTATCGTTCAAAATGACTGACCTGATGCGGCCGTTTAAGCTTGGAGAGGACATTGGTTTGTTCCTGGTTAACTTTGAGCGAACGTGCGAGAAGCAGGGGTTCTCTCGGGAAACGTGGCCACAGCGCTTGCTCACTTTGTTACCCGCCGAGGCGGCCGACGTAGTCGCTCGCTTGAAGAGAGAGGAGGCAGAGGATTTCGACCAAGTGAAATCAAGTCTGCTAAAAAAGTACAGGCTGTCAGCGGAGGCGTTCCGTCGGAAGTTTCGGGAAAATGAAAAAGGCAGAAATGAGTCATATACAGAGTTTGCCTACAGGCTTATGTCAAACATGCAGGAGTGGCTCAAAGAAGAGAAAGCGTTTGGTGACCACGAGAAAATTCTGCAGTGTTTCGGGCTGGAACAGTTTTATAGTCGGTTACCTGAGAACGTGCGGTACTGGGTTTTGGATAGGCCAGACGTTAGTACAGTGGCTAAAGCCGCCGAGCTAGCCGAGGAGTTTGTGACGCGTCGGGCTCGCGGAGCTAAGGACGGTCAAAAGGGTGAATTTGGCTCCAAGTCTGAGAGGCCGAAGTTCACACCCATGAGAGCAAGGGGGGACACGCGTAGTGCGGATGCGAGTGAAAGCAGTCCGACCGAACGTAAGGAGACGGCGGCAGCCGAAGCCGAACGCAGAAAGCGGTTCGAGGCGAGGCAAGCGCGCGTGTGTTATACGTGCCAGAAGCCGGGTCACTTTTCGGCGCAGTGTCCAGAAACAAAAAGAGAAGTCGTGTGTTTGTCATTATGTAGCACTGACGAGAACATGAAGCTTCTCGAGCCTTACATGCGAGACTTCCTCGTGAACGGGAAAGAGTGCCGAGTGCTTCGTGATTCCGCAGCTACAATGGATGTAGTTCACCCCTCTTACGTAGAACCCGATATGTTCACGGGCGAGTGCGCATGGATCAAGCAAGCTGTGGAAGCTCATAGCGTGTGTCTGCCCGTAGCAAAAGTGCTTATTGAAGGACCTTTCGGAGCACTTGAGACGGAGGCCGTAGTGTCATCTAGGCTGCCCCCCCAGTACCCGTACCTATTTTCGAACAGGTCCGATCACCTCCTGCGCGAGAAGGGGCTTTTGTTTGGTGAGGCTAGCGTTCAGGCCTTAACCAGACCGAGAGTTCGGGAGCTCGCTGCAAAGGCGGTAGTTGCGGGGCCAACGTTGTCGAGCAATGAGAAAGGGTCGGAGGCGCAGCAAGCTGATATTCAGAGCACGTCCGAACTGAATAAAATTGAGCCTGTAGCGCTGAAGGCACCAGGTACTGGAGAGGAAATGCCCGACAAGGGAAAGTTAGAAGAGCTTCCGGTCGAGCTTCCGGGACTAAGCTCAGTGACGAACAGGGAAGGCACTGATCAGGTCATTAGTGACTTACTCAGTAAAGCACCGCTGTCGCGTGAGCAGAAAACCGAACTACACCAACTCTTACAAGAGTTTCAAGGTCAGTTCTCTGAGAGGCCTGGTAGGACTTCTGTCCTTACTCATGATATAGAACTTACCTCCCCAGAGCCAGTACGATCCAAGGCGTACCGGGTGTCACCCCGCCAGCGCGATATTATGGAGGCTGAGGTAAAGAAAATGCTACAGCTCGGTGTTATTGAGGCGGGTGAGAGTGATTATACCTCCCCCTTGATTTTAGTTGAGGTACCGGGCAAGGAACCTCGTCCTTGCTTCGACTACCGCAGGCTTAATTCCATCACTAAGGATCAAATTTATCCGATCCCTAACATCGAGGAGCGCCTTGAGAAAGTTAGTAGCGCTCAGTTTATTTCCACCCTAGATCTTGTCAGGGGTTATTGGCAGGTTCCACTTACAGAAGAGGCTAGTAGGTATGCGGCGTTCATTTCACCAATGGGAACATTCCGTCCTAAAGTTTTGAGTTTTGGTTTGAAGAACGCGCCATACTGCTTTTCAAGCCTCATGGACAAAGTGTTGCGGGGACAGGAAGAATTCGCTTTACCGTATTTAGACGACGTAGCGATATTCTCCGCCTCCTGGTCTGAGCATATGGCACACTTGCGGGCAGTGCTAACCCGCCTGCGCGAAGCGGGCTTGACAGTCAAGGCTCCCAAGTGCCAATTAGCACAGGCCGAGGTTGTCTACCTCGGTCACGTGATTGGACAGGGTCGTCGCCGCCCCTCTGAAATAAAGGTGGCCGCTGTACGAGACTTCCCGCAACCGCGCACGAAGACCGATATTCGGTCGTTCTTAGGTGTCGCCGGCTACTATCAGAGGTACATCCCCAGGTACTCCGATATCGCGGCTCCCCTGACGGATGCTCTAAGAAAAACAGAGCCCCAAACAGTCGTCTGGAGCGAGACAAAGGAAAGAGCTTTTAGCGCCCTAAAGAGCGCCCTAACAAGCCAGCCTGTGCTACGATCGCCAGACTATACAAAAGGGTTCGTTGTTCAGTGCGATGCTAGTGAGCGAGGCATGGGCGTTGTACTGTGCCAAAGGGACAATGGAGAAGTGGAACACCCCGTCCTGTATGCTAGTCGTAAGCTGACCTGTCGTGAGCAGGCGTACAGCGCCACCGAGAAAGAGTGTGCGTGTCTCGTGTGGGCCGTTCAGAAATTGTCATGCTACCTAGCCGGCTCGAGGTTTATCATTGAGACGGATCACTGCCCTCTCCAATGGTTGCAGACCATATCTCCCAAAAATGGCCGCCTCCTGCGCTGGAGCCTCGCTTTGCAACAATATTCCTTTGAGGTGCGTTACAAAAAGGGGAGTCTCAACGGTAACGCCGATGGCTTAAGTCGAAGCCCCTAACGTAGGAATCCGCCTCAAAGTTGTTGGTTACTGATGTTTTCTTCCTGAGGCAGGATTTTTAACATATTGCTTTTGTTTAGTGTTTCAAAGTGATTATGTGCTTTCTAGTGCAATTTTCCAATTTGTGGACGCGTTCTGAGTGCTGCTTGACTACTGTAAGGAACTAGGCAGTAGTATAAAAGGGGAAAGAGCCTGGCAGAGCTTAGTGAGGGTTGTCTCGTGCTTGCTGACTGAGCGGTTGCGTTTCGGCGTAGTTCTAACGCTTGCTGGGAACGAGCACAAAAATGGCAACTCTCCCGAAGTCACTTTGCAGTGTCCTATGTGATCCTGAACCCGAGAACGAGGCCTTCTCTGTGCGCTGCGCTCAAGCAACGTCGAGGGACGATCGGTTTCGATTACGAGCATCATCGAGCGACATCCCTCTGGACAGCGGATGCAGTCCCCTGACCATCGGGATCTCCTTCTCCCGGCGGGGCGGTCTGTTACGTCTCGCCTACAACGCGCGGTATAGCCGGCGCGGATGCAACGGACGCCGCGGCTTCGTTCATCGCGGCCGCAACGCCTCCCGCCAAGCGCGTCCAGGCAGGTTTCAGTGCCACGTGTCGTCGTGCGTGCGTGTGTGTGTGTGTGCATGTTTTGCCCACGCTTGTCAAAGCGTGGCAGCCGGGGAGAGGAGCTCCCCAACTGGGAGGCGAGGAGGTCTGACCGGCGCCGGCCTGGCGGACGCGCCCGTCACGTCTGGACATGTCGAAGCGACGCCGTATCGGATGACTCTTCCCAAGCCGTTCCCTCTTGCCCTCGACTCCGATGGTATAAAACGCCGCTGCCCCGGACGCCGAGAGAGACTTCGATTTCTGCCTTCGAGTAACGTGGTCGCCCTGACCGGCTGCTCTTTTGCGATGCCAGAATAAACAAGTTGTTCTGTTGCCAGTCGACTCATCCTTTGCCGGGACCTTCGGATGTTTCCAGCTTTGCCCCAGGCCGCCAGGCCAACGCTACCCTTGGGGCTTGCAACCCAAAGGCAACAACGTCCAGTGACATCGCACAGTACACGGGCCTCTAAAATTTCGCTTCCATCGAAATTCGACTGCCGCGGCCGGGATCGAACCCGCGTCTTTCGGGTTAGCAGCCGAGCGCCATAACTACTGAGCCACCGCGACGGCTTTTAAATATTATTGACCGACCTTCCTGATTCACCTGGTATATACATATGATGCCCTCCAGGGTTGCGTTGTCCATCATTGAATGCAAAAGTTGCTACTTAAAGCATTTTGAGGACGCTGACGGCGGCGTTGTTGAGGCATAAGAAAGCCTGCAATATGGATAATGCTGTAGAAGGAACAATGACAAAACCTAGGCTTAGATTTACCGCAATCTAGACTGTGAACTTTACTAAACAATTCAAATCAAAAGGTGAACGTTGTTTACCCTTCTGTGGAGACAGTAGCCGTTCTCTCAAACATAATGGAATGTCCGAAATGGCAGTAGTTCAATTACTATTTTTCCCAAGTAAATATTGTTTAAAAGAAGTACGAGTGAACCGCACAAAACTGTAACTTACGCCCACACAAACTATTCTATTGCTCTGGCATTAAGGACAGTCTCTGGCAAAACTCATCGCTATCTCGTTTCTTTAATGCCCATCAATGCAAGAGCATTATTTTCTACGGAACAGTGAAGTGTGAAACATTAGTGGCGTTATCGAAGTCTGTGGCAGCAGAAAAAATGAATTTTTCGCTCATGTTTCATTGTCACCTAATCTTCCGCGTGCCGGCCCGCATAATACCACACCATTTTCTGAAAGCTTTTCGTGATCCAAAAAGGCGTGCCTTGGTCGGCTGGCACGCAAGAGCTGCAGTCAAACACGCGAAACAATGGACGTCACCACTGGCAAGAATGGGGAGACGCGGCCTATGATTAGACTACATAAGGGTTAAAAACACGTGACTGTGGAAACCAGGCAAGCTTGGAGGGCAGTAGAGGCAGTGCTCTTAATTTCTTAAGCGCGTTTCGTGCCGAGCCCTCCTTTGAAGCTGTAATGAGTATGCTGGAAAAGACTGCTTGCTGTGTTCCTGCGAACGAGGCTTAATTTGGACGGTGCCGAAGAACCTCAGCTGGCAATGTTACCGCCTCTGCATGGAAATAAATAATAACTCTGTTTTGAACACCGCGGGGGGTGGCGCCCATTGCTCGCAGCTTTAAAAAATTTGCTGACGGAAGGCGGCTTTATGTGTTGCTGCAAACAAGGCTTAATTTTGGACGGTGCCGAAGAGGTCCTGCTTTTAGTTTAAGAAACAAGAAGCTGGTTTTGTATAGCGTGGCTTTGAATAGCGGGTAGCGTGGCGCCCTTCACTTGCAGTTTTCATAAGCATACTGACCACAACGGCTTCACGTATTCCTGCCTAATCGGCTCTCTATCAACGGCGCTGAAGAAGCTTAGCTATCAATGTAATAAGCTATAAGCGGCAAGAATTAAGAAAATTGTTTCGAATAGCCGGTGGCACGGCCCTATTATAACAGCAAGCAGAAAAGGCCAAGCAGGCTTGAAGGCGCGTTCTCAAGAGGCAGCGGACTAAGCCTGAGCTAAATGAAAGTAAAATAGTCATTGAGTGTGTGGCTCTTGAGGGCTTACGTAAGCTTTGGCACTAGATCCGGGCATCTTAAGAGGGCGCGGTATAGCGGTCAGCCTAAGCCACTGGGAGTGGGTGGGATCCGTTATGACAGAGTGGGCTGCCAATAGATTCGTTGCAGCCCATCAAGGGCAAAATAAGGGTCGTAAGAGTAAGCTTCCTGGTATGATGCGAAGTGCCAAGGAAGGATTAAGCACTTAGGCGCGGTTGCTTATCGTCTTTCGCTATTATACCTCTGCTGACATGAAGCGGATGCTTTCCCTGCGTGCATTTTGCACACGGTTCGCCGCTGCTACAAAAGCTTCGTATTGATAGTCTAAGGGTTTTACCGCTATTTTGTTAACTTTTTTTTTTCGAAGGCTCCAGAGTAAAGAGAGAAAATAACATTTTCTGCGAAAGGGCCTCCACGACGACCAGTACGGTGAACCTAGCAAGATGTCCATTCTAAAGAAAGAATAAGGACCGTGTCACAACTTAGTTTCTTTTTTCAAGCGTTGGTTTCGGCGACACTCGACAGGCCGAAACACCGGAACCGGATGCGGTGGCGTGAATACAGTGAAAAGTGGCTAAGAACTCGGATGGTGACGTTACACGCATAGCTAAACCGTTAGAGTCAAGGTAATATCATTTGGCCAAACTTTGATGCCAGTAACTATTAACAAAAATTACTGCGGCGAAACGAATCCTATTTTGAATGCAATGCTATCTTTATCGTCGTCCTATGTTCCTGTTCTGTGTCTCAGTCTTTAGCGCTGGTTTTCTTTCTGCAATTTTGTACACGCTATTACCTGAAATTTTTAAAGATGTAACATAACGGCTAGCACTGAAGTAAAATATGATAAAAAACAAGAACCTATGTAGCACTCAAGTAAGCGCAAGTAATGAATACGTTTATAAAATGGTGAAAAGATAAAGCAGCATACCTAATGAAGGGCTAATGCTATTTACCGTGGTAAGCTTAGAGTATAAACGAGAAGTGTGTGCTAAACCTTTTAAACAATCTTAAAAACCGGCATTTTCGGTTACAATAAGTGCGTTCTCAGAGCATCGACATGACATTTTATCTCACTCCAGGTCGCAATTAGGATTTCATAATATACCAGTCATACGCACCCGTACGTACTAAAATGATAAAAGCATTGCCTTCTTGCACGAGCCCTTACGGAAATGGTGGCTTGGCTACGATGGCATGCAGAAAGTATTCCCTGTCTGGGGCTTCCTGCATCTTTGTGAAGGGAGCGAGGAAAGGGAAGACTCTCCCTCGCAGTTAATGATCTCAAATAACATTCATAGACTACAAACCCGCAGAAAGGTTAATAGCTTGATATTCTTGCTTGATAGTTTAACAGGAAAAATAAACTCAAGCTTCCAGAGTGCATTAAGTGTCCTCTAGTGAGAAGGACTCGGAGCGTTCATGAGCATGCACTTGATCCCCTTTTCACAAAACTTAGTTTATATTTATATACAGTTTTTTTATAGAATAGTGCAAGATTAGAATTCGTTACCGGCATCGGTATTTTCCTCACAAAATTTTTCTGATGCGTTACATCGTCTACTTACCTGCTAATATTGTTTATATGTATGGTTTGTATCCGTGTGCTGATATTGTATAATTTTATTCTTTTGGTATTTGTGTGCTTCTAATATTGTGTAATTTTATTCTCTTGGTTATGTAACAATGTAAATTCATTCCTGCTTGGCCCAAGCAGTGGCCTGCAGTATTCTGGAATAAATTAAAATTCACCTGCACGTGCTGTTTAAAGAACGCGACTGGCATAAGTGCAGCATCTCTAGCCTGATGAAGAAGCGCTCTTGAGATTAAAAGCTGGACGTCTAAGTACGCATACCAGCTGCGTGCCCATGATCTTCTGCCGAATTCTGAAAGCCACGACTGCCTGCGAGTGGTAGTAGACATCCTGGGACTGCAAATACACCGCTATGTGGCCCTATAACAATCTTATGACTTGAAGTTGAGGCTTCAGAGACCGTCTTGAAACATTATTTGCATCAATGATGGGGCTCAACCACAAACGACGGTGGGCGTGAGCTGGTTCAATATACATGTTTGGGCTCGTGCTGCATTAATGCGTTCAGCGTTTTTGTTTCTGATTTGGTTTCTACGCAAAAAGTGCTTCTTTATGCAATTGAGGCCGACTCTTAAGTGTAGCTGGAATAAAATACGTAAGCAAAATAAGGTTCGCGGAAAAAGATAGCAAGATCAAAGTTATTTTTATATTTATACGAGTACATTTTGGTAAATAAATTAAAAATATATATTGTTCGCTTTCTCTTAACCACGCTCACCTTTGCATGCATGAGTCATTCTTCGTGTGGCGTCTCTCTCCTCTCCCGTACACGTGGAAAGGTGGAGGAGAAAGTAGACACTTAGCTGGTGGTAGGTGGAGAGAGAGAGAGAAATCCCCTAATACAACCTGGCACGTGGAGATTTCGCTTCATGGCCCTCCTAATGGTATCACATTAAAACGTCATGTCTGGTTAGGAATGACTACGATAACGCTGCACACAGTGGGTCTCAGTGGGTCATACTATGACGGTATTGTAAATTAACCTCCGCGTGGCATGAAAACAGTGCGGGAAGTCGAGGAAACTGCTCGGAGTTTAAAGTACAGGAAAAAGCGTGAACGACTAATGTAGTTTTTCGTCCGATAATGAACACAGTACGAAGGTTCATTTAGACTTGGCCATTAGCCACAGGCGCATTGATTGCCACTCACTGAGTTAAGCAGCAAGCGCCGCTTGACACTGTCGAAGTTGAAAGTCATGCACTGAAGCGCCACGCAGTACAACTTTGAACAGGTGGTCGCCCATGCAATAGAGGGAGGCACCATCCAATCTGATTACGGCCTACGTTTCCCGCATCCGCTCCAGTTTATGCGGTTAAACATTGTGCTGTCTTCATTGTTGAAGCCTGCTTTGAACTCTCGAAATTACCATTCAACAATCAGTGGAAGAGGGTGGCCGAGTAACTATATGTTCGCTCTGACTTCATTCCATGCTTTTACACAGTAGAAACTTGGGTGGGGCTCTGCAGTTTTTTTTTACCGCTCGCTAATCATTCTTCTTTCATTCTTAACCCTTAATTCCTGGTCTGTGTGAAAATATTTCTTGAAGTTCCACTTTGAATACTGCTGTAGGGTGAATCCACCGTGTGAGTATCGTCGGAAGCTAATTCGTGGCAATATTATCCGCGTAAGAAACGTGCGCATGTGATCGAGCAACGCGCCTGAAAAGCGCGTAGGGTGAATGCCCACAACAGAAACAAACGCGAAAAAGGCTGCACTCACGCGCGCTGCCCATGCAAGTACATTCACTTCGCACAATTAGTACTGAGGCTTTCGTTGAAGTTTTCGCTACAAATCCATAATCACGGAAAAGATTTGTTTGGATGAACGTCCTTTCCTAGGGTTACGCTTACGTGCTTGAAGTTGCAGAGAGCGGATGCTGTCGGCTTTGTAGCGAAAGCTACACTACGCTAGCCGGAGAGAATTCGCCCGTTTTTGCCATCGGGTCCTACTGTGCAAGCGCGAGTTTCACCACAGGTGCGCCACGCGTGACGTCACAGCTGCGCCACCGCCGCGACCGCCAGGTTATGCTTAAAGCTTATGTTTGCGAGAATCCCAAAGTTCTTATTTCAAAAATATCGATGTCACCTTATAGTCTTACTCAATTCTAAACCGTTGCGAATTATAGAAACATACTAGCCAGAGCTTCTAGTACAGCTTTCATCTGCCCTGTCGTCACTTTTCATTTTGTTCGCAAAACTCCAGACTTTATTAGTAATGCACGAGAATGAAAGGAATGATCCTTGCCTCAGATGTCTGGTGCACTGGCACTAAGGCCGAGTAAATAGACACAGCGAAAAATCGATGAGCCACCGCTGTAGGTACGCTCAAGATATTCACCCTTCGCTGTTGCTGCAAATGGCGATGCCTGGAGGCCCGTAAAGTCGCATATTTATGTGAACACCCGGTCGCCACCAAGCGTGACGACGGGGAGGCCATGCTTTGTGCAATTAACTTCGTGCATCGCCGAAAATTATAGGGGTCCTATGAAATGTGCTTTTACCAACGTGCGACTAAAATGCCCCCGTTCGCTGAGCTATACCACCATCATGGCATAAAATGAGTTCTGAGGAGATTCTTAAAACATACAATTCAAGAAAGGTTTGAAAGAAAATAATATCTGCGGGGCGTGCGATGAAATATTAAGAGGGAAATTATAAGGTTGTGTAGTTGAACCAGCTAAGGTAGCACTTTCGAATGCACTGCACAGAACTGCTGCGATAGTGCTCACGTTCTCTCTTTGGTGCCTCGTAAAGGCACCCGAGCATTTCCAGCGCACGGGCTGTGTATACTACACCGTACCGTGACTGGGCATTTATCTCCGCTCACTATGCAGGGCATGAACGGGGTCGTTATGGTCGCCTGTAGCCACGTCGTTAGACTTCAGCATCTAAATAAATTAATCGGTGAACAAATGCCGCACTTTCTCACGCATAAGGTGCAGAAAGCCGCGCTGGCACTTGTTTGACGGAAGGAGTGAAACCGCAGCTGGTCGCAGAGCTTTGGGGCGATCACTATCTTAACACTCTAATGGTCCGTGCTTTGTCCTTGTCCAAGTAGCTCAGTTTTTAGCACAGCGATACATGCTGAGCTAATTGGACAACGGAGGTAAAAGTTAAAAGCTAGACGCACCAAACAATTCTGGAAAAGAAAACATGTTTGAGAGGCAAGGAGTTTATGAGCCCATATTTTTTACATACTCTAAGGTTTCACTATAACAATCAATATATCAGCAGACATTCCGTCTGCAAGCTTGCATTTGTTTATATTAACGTTATGTTTGCTATTAACGAGGAATAACCGAAGGTGGAGTACATTTTGAGTAATTACTCATTGGCATCCACCCAAGCGCAGCCATACGGCTACAAAGAAACGCTATATAGCTTTTTCAGAAACTTTGCAGTTAAATGAAAGTTAGTCCTGGTCCAGGGATCGAACCCGGGACCACCGCTTTACCGGAGCAGTCGCTCTACCAACTAAGCAAACCGAGACGGCAAGGTTATGGTAAGGGGAAAGTGAATTTATGTATATCTGGAAGTGTGAATGGTGTTGGTGAAATGTTTAGGGGAATCACCCATGGTGGAGTAGGCTATTGTCATAAACGTTCCCTTTGTTTTTCTAAAGTAGTCTTAAATACTCGATGCCAGCCATTGAAAAACTTTACAGGAAAGATATTGCTACGCATAGCAAGAATGAACCATTACCTTGAATATTTCCATAAAAGTGCTTTACAATATTTTAATATTCAAAATGTTTGTCCAGGAATGTTGCACACGAATATTCCGGCCACTGAAAGACAACAGCAAAACGGTCGTTAGTCTGAGCTGGCTAACTATAAGTGACAGATTTTCGGGTGTCACAGTAACTCAAACACACGCCTTGCAGCCGCCGCGGTGGCTCAGTGGTTATGGCGCTCGGCTGCTGACCCGAAAGACGCGGGCTCGACCCTGGCCGCGGCGGTCGAATTTCGATGGAGGCGAAAAACTAGAGGACCGTGTGGTCTAAATTTCCGCAGCTCTTCACTACGGCGTCCCTCCATGCCTGAGTTGCTTTGGGACGTTAAACCCTCATAAACCAAACCAAACACACACGCGTTGCAACACACGGATAGTCTCGGTGGCTGCTACAAAATATCCCGCTGCGCTCTTCGGAGCTCCCATTCTGTTTCGAACAGCAGCCTGAAAAGGTTGCCAGTTGAGTCCATATATTTGTCCTTCTGCCGCCGTAACGTTCGATGATAACCCTCCCAGGAGGGATGCCAAGGCCACGTATGCCGGGCAGGCACAGACTAAAACAACGCGATGCTACTGCACAGTTATTCAATGCAATTTAATGAAAAAAAAAACATCTAAATCTTCCAATGTCGATATGGCTAATGGGAAAAGAGTATAGTGTGGGTGCCTAAAGGTGCACTCAGACAATTCCAAGTAGGTCTGTATTCAAAGGATACCGCATTATAATCACAAAATAACCTTTCTAAACGAGAACGGTGCTTTTGATAGTCTAGAAAAGGTCAGGAAACTAGGTACAGGTGTCTTTATCACCGGCTGAACTCTCAAGTAAAATCTCTGCGTCTAAACCACTTTTTAGCGGAAATCTCAGAAGCTGCGCTGCATCATCATTTAGTTGACAATGGTGGAAACCGGCCTTTTTCTGTGAGGACATCACGGGTTTGAATCGACGGGCAGGGAGAATTCAACCGCAATTTTTTGGCCTACAGGCAAGTCTTTTGCAACCGAAGCAACAGCAACAAATAATTAATAATAATAATAATAATAATAATAATAATAATAATAATAATAATAATAATAATAATAATAATAATAATAATAATAATAATAATAATAATAATAGGTTTTGGGGGAAAGGAAATGGCGCAGTATCTGTCTCATATATCGTTGGACACCTGAACCGCGCCGTAAGGGAAGGGATAAAGGAGGGAGTGAAAGAAGAATGGAAGAATGAGGTGCCGTAGTGGAGGGCTCCGGAATAATTTCGACAACCTGGGGATCTTTAACGTGCACTGGCATCGCACAGCACACGGGCGCCTTACCATTTTTCCTCCGTAAAAACGCAGCTGCCGCGGTCGGGTTCGAACCCGGGAACTCCGGATCAGTAGTCGAGCGCCCTAACCACTGAGCCACCGCGGCGGGGCGTGAAGATATCCACAGCTTAAATTTCAGCACGGACCTATTTTTAGAAATTGGGCATATAAATTTTAATTAAAGAATAAATTCACCACCACGGTCTAGTAAGCTCAGCTAATATGCATATACCGTGCTCCAATAGTTTAAGAGAAGACAAGTATAGTTTCTTATATGATCCTTGTCAATGTATAAGGGTTCCAGGTGATGACGTCTCAGGATCGGAATCGGAGCGTTCTGTAAGGTAGTAGTGTGTCTTCAATGTTTATTACGGAACTAAAAAAGGAGGTAACATAAAGCCCTCGACGCTGCTTCAGCCTGGCGAACGAGCAAACTCTTTCCGTCCAGGTGGTGTGCGCGAAGAACGCACACGCAGTCCGATTGGGTAGGCACTGGTGTAGGAGAGGCCCTTTAATATCTTGGCAGGCCAAGACTATGTGGTGGAGGGTTTCATATAGCCTCGGAATTCAAAAATTAATGCGCATTAGCTCAGCTAATCCAGGATATACAAAGCGAAAGATGTCGGCGTTCATTGGCGTGTTCATTGGCGTGGGTGTTGGCGTTGAAGGTGGTCTAGACTGCGATGGCTTTGAGCAAAGGAAGGGCGCATAACTGGCTGGCTGGATATGCGGACGCCTGATTCGTGCTTTGATACATATGGCGATGCTGAGAGAGATGTGGCCTGAATGCATTAGCGCCGCCAGCGTTGTGGCTGACACGCGGCACTGCAGCAATAGCTTGGCCGCAGCGTTCAATTGGTGATCGATCTCTCGCGATTAAACATTAACTGCATGCCACACCCCAGGGAGGCAGGGAGGGCGCGCTGCCTATGTAATGTGCGGAACGCAATCACAGCAAGGTTTGGCAGTTGGACACCAACGCCACGTGCATGAAAGTGAGATTGAGGTCTCGACTGTTACCCGCCGCGGTGGCTCAGTGGTTAGGCGCTCGGCTACTCATCCGGAGTTCCCGGGTTCGAACCCGACCGCGGTGGCTGCGTTTCGATGGAGGCGAAACGCTAAGCCCCCGTGTACTGTGCGATGTCAGTGCCCGTTAAAGATCCCCAGGTGGTCGAAATTATTCCCGAGCCCTCCACTATGGCACCTCTTTGATATTTCGCTCCCTCCTTTATCCCTTCCCTTACGGCGCCGTTCAGGTGTCCAACGATATATGAGACAGATACTGCGCCATTTCCTTTCCCCAAAAGCCAATTATTAGGTCTCCACTGACCCATGGAGCCGGTTGTGCGCCTTTCCTTTCGCGAAAATGAACGGTCTTTGCAAAGTTGTGAACGCCAACGAACGTACCCTATGAACGGCGTCGGCTTACTTGTTTTGTTTGGTTTTTGAGGGAAGGAAATGAGACAGTGACCGTCTCACATATCTCGGTGGACACTCGAACTACGTCGTAAATGAAGGAATAAAGGAGGCAGAAAAAGAAGAAAGAGGAAACTGAAAATTGAAAGTTGGATTCTGAGGAAAGGGTGGCGCTGCGCAGCGGCGGAACATCTGTGGCTTGGTACTACTAGTGGCGCATGTGCAGTAGTGTCTAGGGAGCGAGAGAAAGAGAAATCTGCGGCGAGGCGCGCGTCGTGACGTCATGTGCCTCCTCGAAGTACCGCCAGGGCGAAATCACAACTCCGCGGTCAGTAAAGCTTTCGCTGTAATATCCGCGGCGAGGCACGCGTTATGACGTCATGGGCCTCCTCGAAGCACCGCCACGGCGAAATCGCAAGTTCGCGGCCAGTAAAGCTTTGGCTTTAAAAAACAAAACAAAACAGGTCAGCCGACGGCGTTCATAGTGTTCATTGGCGTTGAAAACTTTGCAAAGGCCGTTCATTTTCACGAAAGGAAAGGCGCACAACCAGAACCGAGGGGCCAGTGGAGACCTCAATCTCGCTTTCATGTACGTGGCGTTGGTGTTAAACTGCAAAAGCCTGCTCTATTGCGTTGCGCACACTTTATAGGCAGGGCGCCCTCCCTGCCACCCTGGGAGGTGGCATGCAGTTAATGGTTGATCGCGAGAGATTGATAACCAAATGAACGCCGTGGCCTAGCTATTGCTGCAGTGCCGCATGTCAACCACAACGTTGCCAGCGCTAGTGCATTCAGGCCACATCTATTTCTCACCACCACCACTTGTGTCAAAGGACGAATGCATCCGCATATCCAGGGAGCCAGTTATGCGCCCTTCCTTTGCTCAAAGCCATCGCCGTCTAGAACATTGTGAACGCCAACGCCAATGAACACAGTGAACGCCAACATCTTTCGCTTTGTATATTCTAGATTAGCTTAGCTAATCCACATTATTTTTTTAGCGCTGCGTGCTTTCTAGGCGTGCAGCAGTGATGGATGCAGTACTGCCAGCATGAAAAAAATTTTTATTCGCGTCTCTTGCCCCGCCGCGGTGGCTCAGTGGTTAGGGCGCTCGACTACTGATCCGGAGTTCCCGGGTTCGAACCCGACCGCGGCGGCTGCGTTTTTATGGAGGAAAAACGCTAAGGCGCCCGTGTGCTGTGCAATGTCAGTGCACGTTATAGATCCCCAGGTGGTCGAAATTATTCCGGAGCCCTCCACTAGGGCACCTATTCTTCCTTTCTTCTTTCACTCCCTCCTATATTCCTTCCCTTACGGCGCGGTTTAGGTGTCCGCCGATATATGAGACAGATTCTGCGCCATTTCCTTTCCCCAAAAACCAATTATTATTATTATTCGCGTCTTTTTGAGAAACGGTTCCGGCGAAGATATTGAGAGCTTAAATTTCAGCACGGACCTCTTTCTAAATCGGGCATATTAATTTTGATTAAAGATAGAATTCACCATCACGGTCTAGTAAGCTCAGCTAAATTGCATATACGGTGCTGCAATAGTTTATGAGATGACAAGTAAAGTTTCTGATATGATACTAGACAATATAAGAGGGTTCCAGCTGACGACTTCTCAGGATTGTCATTTAGCACAGCGGGCAATATCAGCGTTTCTTTCCGTTGGAATTGGAGCATTCTCTAAAGTAGTGTGTCTTCAATGTTTATTACTAAACTTAGAAAAGAGCCAACATACAGCCCTCGGCGCTACTCCAGCCTGGCGAACGAGTAAACCCTTTCCCTCCAGGTGGTGTGCGCGAAGAACGCACACAGAGACCTCTTCTGTACGCTTTGGTGTAGGAGGGATTCCTTTAATATCTTTGCAGGCCAGGACTGTGTGGTGGAGGGTTTCATGGAGCTTCGGAATTGAAATATTAATGTGTATTTGCTCGGCTAATCCAGGATATACAAAGAAAAAGATGACGGCGTTTACTGTGTTCATTGGCGTTGGCGTTGACAACGTTCGAGACGGCGATGGAATTGAGCAAAGGAAGGGAGCATAACTGGCTCCCTGAATATGCGGACGCTTCATTCGTGCTTTGAAACATGTGGCGTGGCTCAGAGAGAGATGTGGCCTGAATGCATTAGCGATGACAGCGTTGTGGCCGACATGCGGTACTGCAGCAATATCTAGGCCGCAGCGTTCATTCGGTGATTGATCTCTCGCGATCAACTATTAACTGCATGGCAGCTCCCAGGGTGGCATGGAAGGCGCGCTGCCTTTCCAGTGTGCGGAACGCAATCAAAGCAAGCTTTCGCAGTTGGACACCAACGCCACGTGCATCAAAGCGAGATTCCGGTCTCCACTGACCCACGAAGCTGGTTGTGCGCCTTTCCTTTCGAGAAAATGAATAATAATAATAATAATAATAATAATAATAATAATAATAATAATAATAATAATAATAATAATAATAATAATAATAATAATAATAATAATAATAATAATAATAATAATAGGTTTTGGGAGAAAGGAAATGGCGCAGTATCTGGCCGATATATCATTGGACACCTGAACCGCGCCGTAAGGGAATGGATAAAGGAGGGATTGAAAGAAGAAAGGAAGAAAAAGCGGCCGTAGTGGAGGGCTCCGGAATAATTTCGACCACCTGGGTATCCTTAACGTGCACTGACATCGCACAGCACACGGGCGCCTTAGCGTTTTTCCTCCATAAAAACGCAGCCGCCGCGGTCGGTTTCGAACCTGGGAACTCCGGTTCAGTAGCCGAGCGCCCAAACCACTGAGCCACCACGGCGGGTAAGGATCCCCCATTGGTGGAATTTTTTTTTGCCGCTGCAGTTTGAGCTTCAGCAGGAGCACCGCCGAAGGCGTGGATGTGACGTCAGACCGCGTGACTCGCCGCAGCTTCAGTGGCCGCGGCACTGCTCCGACCGCGTGTTTAATTATTTTGTAGCATTGCATAACAATTGTTACGTCTCGCCTACAGCGCGCGGTATAGCCGGCGCGGATGCACCGGATGCCGCGGCTTTGTTCATCGCTGCCGCAACGCCTCCCGCCAAGCGCGTCCAGGCAGGTTTCAGTGCCACGTGTCGTCGTGCGTGCGTGTTTGTGTGTGTGCATGTTTTGCCCACGCTTGTCAAAGCGCGGCAGCCGGGGAGAGGAGCTCTCCAACTGGGAGGCGAGGAGGTCTGACCGGCGCCGGCCTGGCGGACGCGCCCGTCACGCCTGAACATGTTCAAGCGTCGCCGTATCGGATGACTCTTCCCAAGCCGTTCCCTCTTGCCCTCGACTCCGTGGGTATAAAGGGGGCTGCCCCGGACGCCAACGAGAGACTTCGATTTCTTCATGCGAGTAACGTGGTCGCCCTGACCGGCTGCTCTTTTGGCGATGCCAGAATAAACAAGTTGTTCTGTTGCCAGTCGACTCATCCTTTGCCGGGACCTTCGGATGTTTCCTGCTTTGCCCCAGGCCGCCAGGCCAACGCTACCCTTGGGGCTTGCAACCCAAATGCAACAACTGGTTGCCAGCGATGGGATCCCGACAACGGAGGCCAGCAGCGAAGATATGCGGTCAACTGTATGCTGAGCAGCACAACGACCATCCGGGAGCAGTGCAACGAGCCCTGTGTGATGACTGGTTGCCTGCAGCGGAACGACTGCGCTGAATTCGTGGCTGCGAGGTTTGGTGAGTGCGGGACTTTCTTCTTCTGAGTTTTGCCAGGCTTTTGTTAGTGTCAGAAACAGAGCTGGTAATTGTGTTGTCGTTGCTGCCGGGTTAGTTTGCGGCAAGACAATAGTAGGCAGTAGAGAAAGCAGCATTCGGAGCAGCCATGGATTTGAAGTCGTTGCGCAAACCGAAATTGCTGGAGCTTGCAAGAGAGTTGGGTCTGGATGTCTCAGACAAACTCAGAAAACCAGAACTGCTAAGGGCTATTCTTGAGTTGGAGGCTGAGGATGACGAGCTGTCGGAATGCCTTGAGACCATTGAGGAGAGGGAACAAAAAGAAAAAGAGAAAAACGAGCGCGAACGTAAAGAGCAAAAAGAGAAAGACGAGCGCGAACGGAAAGAACAAAAAGAGAAAGAGGAGCGCGAACGTAAAGAGCAAAAAGAGAAAGAAGAGCGCGACCACGCTTTAGAAATGAAGCGTCTCGAGGTAGAGATGGAACGCGCTCGTAATGGAAGTCAGGCACACGGTGCAGGAGAACGGGTATCGTTCAAAATGACTGACCTGATGCGGCCGTTTAAGCTTGGAGAGGACATTGGTTTGTTCCTGGTTAACTTTGAGCGAACGTGCGAGAAGCAGGGGTTCTCTCGGGAAACGTGGCCACAGCGCTTGCTCACTTTGTTACCCGGCGAGGCGGCCGACGTAGTCGCTCGCTTGAAGAGAGAAGAGGCAGAGGATTTCGACAAAGTGAAATCAAGTCTGCTAAAAAAGTACAGGCTGTCAGCGGAGGCGTTCCGTCGGAAGTTTCGGGAAAATGAAAAAGGCAGAAATGAGTCATATACAGAGTTTGCCTACAGGCTTATGTCAAACATGCAGGAGTGGCTCAAAGAAGAGAAAGCGTTTGGTGACCACGAGAAAATTCTGCAGTGTTTCGGGCTGGAACAGTTTTATAGTCGGTTACCTGAGAACGTGCGGTACTGGGTCTTGGATAGGCCAGACGTTAGTACAGTGGCTAAAGCCGCCGAGCTAGCCGAGGAGTTTGTGACGCGTCGGGCTCGCGGAGCTAAGGACGGTCAAAAGGGTGAATTTGGCTCCAAGTCTGAGAGGCCGAAGTTCACACCCATGAGAGCAAGGGGGGACACGCGTAGTGCGGATGCGAGTGAAAGCAGTCCGACCGAACGTAAGGAGACGGCGGCAGCCGAAGCCGAACGCAGAAAGCGGTTCGAGGCGAGGCAAGCGCGCGTGTGTTATACGTGCCAGAAGCCGGGTCACTTTTCGGCGCAGTGTCCAGAAACAAAAAGAGAAGTCGTGTGTTTGTCATTATGTAGCACTGACGAGAACATGAAGCTTCTCGAGCCTTACATGCGAGACTTCCTCGTGAACGGGAAAGAGTGCCGAGTGCTTCGTGATTCCGCAGCTACAATGGATGTAGTTCACCCCTCTTACGTAGAACCCGATATGTTCACGGGCGAGTGCGCATGGATCAAGCAAGCCGTGGAAGCTCATAGCGTGTGTCTGCCCATAGCAAAGGTGCTTATTGAAGGACCTTTCGGAGCACTTGAGACGGAGGCCGTAGTGTCATCTAGGCTGCCCCCCCAGTACCCGTACCTATTTTCGAACAGGTCCGATCACCTCCTGCGCGAGAAGGGGCTTTTGTTTGGTGAGGCTAGCGTTCAGGCCTTAACCAGACCGAGAGTTCAGGAGCTCGCTGCAAAGGCGGTAGTTGCGGGGCCGACGTTGTCGAACAATGAAAAAGGGTCGGAGGCGCAGCAAGCTGATATTCCGAGCACGTCAGAAATGGATAAAATTGAGCCTGTAGCGTTGAAGGCACCAGGTACTGGAGATGAAATGCACGACACGGGAAAGTTAGAAGAGCTTCCGGTCGAGCTTCCGGGACTAAGCTCAGTGACGAACAGGGAAGACACTGATCGGGTCATTAGTGACTTAATCATTAAAGCACCGCTGTCGCCTGAGCAGAAAACCGAACTACACCAACTCTTACAAGAGTTTCAAGGTCAGTTCTCTGAGAGGCCTGGTAGGACTTCTGTCCTTACTCATGATATAGAACTTACCTCCCCAGAGCCAGTACGATCTAAGGCGTACCGGGTGTCACCCCGCCAGCGCGATATTATGGAGGCTGAGGTAAAGAAAATGCTACAGCTCGGTGTTATTGAGGCGGGTGAGAGTGATTATACCTCCCCTTTGATTTTAGTTGAGGTACCGGGCAAGGAACCTCGTCCTTGCGTCGACTACCGCAGGCTTAATTCTATCACTAAGGATCAAATTTATCCGATCCCTAACATCGAGGAGCGCCTTGAGAAAGTTAGTAGCGCTCAGTTTATTTCCACCCTAGATCTTGTCAGGGGTTATTGGCAGGTTCCACTTACAGAGGAGGCTAGTAGGTATGCGGCGTTCATTTCACCAATGGGAACATTCCGTCCTAAAGTTTTGAGTTTTGGTTTGAAGAACGCGCCATACTGCTTTTCAAGCCTCATGGACAAAGTGTTGCGGGGACAGGAAGAATTTGCTTTACCGTATTTAGACGACGTAGCGATATTCTCCGCATCCTGGTCTGAGCATATGGCACACTTGCGGGCAGTGCTAACCCGCCTGCGCGAAGCGGGCTTGACAGTCAAGGCTCCCAAGTGCCAATTAGCACAGGCCGAGGTTGTCTACCTCGGTCACGTGATTGGACAGGGTCGTCGCCGCCCCTCTGAAATAAAGGTGGCCGCTGTGCGAGACTTCCCGCAACCGCGCACGAAGACCGATATTCGGTCGTTCTTGGGTGTCGCCGGCTACTATCAGAGGTACATCCCCAGGTACTCCGATATCGCGGCTCCCCTGACGGATGCTCTAAGAAAAACAGAGCCCCAAACAGTCGTCTGGAGCGAGACAAAGGAAAGAGCTTTTAGCGCCCTAAAGAGCGCCCTAACAAGCCAGCCTGTGCTACGATCGCCAGACTACACAAAAGGGTTCGTTGTTCAGTGCGATGCTAGTGAGCGAGGCATGGGCGTTGTACTGTGCCAAAGGGACAATGGAGAAGTGGAACACCCCGTCCTGTATGCTAGTCGTAAGCTGACCTGTCGTGAGCAGGCGTACAGCGCCACCGAGAAAGAGTGTGCGTGTCTCGTGTGGGCCGTTCAGAAATTGTCATGCTACCTAGCCGGCTCGAGGTTTATCATTGAGACGGATCACTGCCCTCTCCAATGGCTGCAGACCATATCTCCCAAAAATGGCCGCCTCCTGCGCTGGAGCCTCGCTTTGCAACAATATTCCTTTGAGGTGCGTTACAAAAAGGGGAGTCTCAACGGTAACGCCGATGGCTTAAGTCGAAGCCCCTAACGTAGGAATCCGCCTCAAAGTTGTTGGTTACTGATGTTTTCTTCCTGAGGCAGGATTTTTAACATATTGCTTTTGTTTAGTGTTTCAAAGTGATTATGTGCTTTCTAGTGCAATTTTCCAATTTGTGGACGCGTTCTGAGTGCTGCTTGACTACTGTAAGGAACTAGGCAGTAGTATAAAAGGGGAAAGAGCCTGGCAGAGCTTAGTGAGGGTTGTCTCGTGCTTGCTGACTGAGCGGTTGCGTTTCGGCGTAGTTCTAACGCTTGCTGGGAACGAGCACAAAAATGGCAACTCTCCCGAAGTCACTTTGCAGTGCCCTGTATGAACCTGAACCTGAGAACGAGGCCTTCTCTGTGCGCTGCGCTCAAGCAACGTCGAGGGACCACCGGTTTCGATTATGAGCATCATCGAGCGACATCCCTCTGGACAGCGGATGCAGTCCCCTGACCATCGGGATCTCCTTCTCCCGGCGGGGCGGTCTGTTACGTCTCGCCTACAGCGCGCGGTATAGCCGGCGCGGATGCACCGGATGCCGCGGCTTTGTTCATCGCTGCCGCAACGCCTCCCGCCAAGCGCGTCCAGGCAGGTTTCAGTGCCACGTGTCGTCGTGCGTGCGTGTTTGTGTGTGTGCATGTTTTGCCCACGCTTGTCAAAGCGCGGCAGCCGGGGAGAGGAGCTCTCCAACTGGGAGGCGAGGAGGTCTGACCGGCGCCGGCCTGGCGGACGCGCCCGTCACGCCTGAACATGTTCAAGCGTCGCCGTATCGGATGACTCTTCCCAAGCCGTTCCCTCTTGCCCTCGACTCCGTGGGTATAAAGGGGGCTGCCCCGGACGCCAACGAGAGACTTCGATTTCTTCATGCGAGTAACGTGGTCGCCCTGACCGGCTGCTTTTTTGGCGATGCCAGAATAAACAAGTTGTTCTGTTGCCAGTCGACTCATCCTTTGCCGGGACCTTCGGATGTTTCCTGCTTTGCCCCAGGCCGCCAGGCCAACGCTACCCTTGGGGCTTGCAACCCATTTGCAACACAATCCAGTTTAACCAAGCGTAACCAAGTGTAATGAAGCCTTCGCTATAACTAGAGTTAGTGGAGTTAAAACGCTGCCAATTTTCCGAGGAAAGGAAATGGTGCAGTAATAATAATTGTTTTTTGGGGAAAGGAAATGGCGCAGTATCTGTCTCATATATCGTTGGAATCTTGAACCGCGTCGTTAGGGTAGGAATAAAGGTGGGAGTGAAAGAAGAAAGGAAGAAAGAGGTGCCGTGGCCGCCCCGCACGGCGCTGACCCGGCAGATGGCGCGCGTGTATTCGACCTTTCTGCGTAGTAGTAGTGCAACAATCATATGTATGTGCAACTTGCATATGTGTAACATTCAGTTCCTCCGAACGAAGACAATCAGTACGTTTGCCTGACAGTGAAGAGCCGAGACCTGTCGTTTACGCTACTGGCGGTGTACTTGGTGCCATCAAGTCGTTTCGACGCCAGAAGGTTGAGTGGTTTGATGGAAGCTACACCTGCTCCGTGGGTCATTATGGGTGACTTAAATGCTCATCACACCACGTGGGGAGGCGTTAGGATGGACGTTAGAGGAAGACAGCTTGTGTCCTTCGCCTCTGACCATGACCTCCAGTGCCTTAATGACGGAAGCCCGACCTATATTAGAGTTGTGACTTATAGCAGCTGCTTGGACTTGACTTTCGTTTCACAGTGCCTTGCCAACAGCGTCCGGTGGTTTTCGGATGTAGAAACCCATGGCAGTGACCATATCCCAACCTATCTGATAATTACCTGCCATTCTACATTTTCCCCACCCACGTGTTGGCAGCGCATTGTCTGGACAGTTTTTAGGTTACTTGTGGAGGCTGCTTGCGCAGAGGGCTTCTCTACCGGTTTTGAACAAAAAATAAGGGGGCCATGAAATACGCCGCCTGCCCCCTTAACTCTGTCACTAACTAAACCGATTTTGACTTCGAATTGCAGCGACTGCCATCACAACGGCGCAGGGCAGAGCGCAGATACCGACGCACAAAGTCGTGCCTAGACCTAAGAGATGCTAGGCGCATACAGAAGAAGATTGAGCTCAGAATTCAGGTACTGCAAACACAACGATGGAGGACATTTTGTCAAACACTTGATCCACGGGAGCCTTTGTCACGCGTTTGGAGTATAATTCGGGGTCTTCGCACGTCCCCTCAACAGCGCTACTTGTTCAAATCTGTTGCGCTACATCAACGGAGCAGTGTGGTTGAGGTAGCCGAAGATTTCTGCACGAGAATAACAGGCCCTTCGAATCCAGGCGCAACTCTGAACTGCAGCAATGTTCCACCCTCACGGAATTCTCGAATGGATGTACTATTCTCCATGGAAGAATTGATGCTGCGCTGCCTTGTTGTAGAAGGTCATCATCACCAGGGCCCCTTGGTGTGACGTACTCCGCACTTGCCAACCTTGGACAAGAAGCTCGACGGGATCTTTTGGACACTTATAACAAGTCATAGACTGCTGGCATAGTTTATCATGATTAGAAGACCAGTCGTCTGGTTCCACTTCTTAAACCGGGGAAATCACCGCTCGACCTTTCATAGTACCGTTCAATTGCACTCGTTAGCTGCGTCGGCAAAGTCATGGAAAGAATGCTGCTCACACGCGAGGAATTGTACTTGGAGCGATATCAGATTTATCCAACCTTCATGTCTGGGTTCCGACGGGGCCGCTCTTCTATCGACAACGTGGTTGACTTTGTAACGTGGGTGCAACACAGCAAAAGTTTGAAAAGATTGACCGTGGCATTGTTTTTGTATATCAAGGGTGCGTACGACAACGTAACGCATCAGGCCATTTTGGGCGCAATGGAAGCTTTTGAGTATGGAGGCCGCACGTTCAGCTGGATACGCAGCTATTTATCAGAGAGGTCGTTTTTTGTCCTGACTGCGGACGGACCAACGACCTTACACCGAAATTCGTGCGGAGTCCCTCAGGGGGGAGTGCTGAGCCCAGTTCTCTTCAACCTTGCTCTCATTGGCCTGGTCGACGTATTGCCACAATCTGCTCAGATCTCTATATATGCAGATATCTGTATTTGTGCATCAGGGGTGACCCGTCCTCAAGTTCGGGCAAGACTGCAAAAGGCGGCATCGATATTGACATCTTAATTTCACTTGCAGGGCGTGAACATTTCGACCGAAAATGGTTCACTTGTGGCGTTCACACGCAACATAATGTCACGTTATACCATTCGCATCAATGGCGAATCCATTCCCTATTAGAGAAGCCCCAGCTTCGTTGTTGTTGTCATCGACAGGAACCTCTCGTGGAGTCCACATATCTACAACATGAGAAAGAGACTAATTGCGATTGTCCACGTCCTCTCCTTCCTCGGGCGAAAGTGCTGGGGCGCATCAGTGCGCTCGATGCTACAACTGTACCGTTCCCTATTTCTGGGCTATATGCGGTACAGTCTTCCGACATTCAGTTCCATTAGAAAGACAAAGATCAAGACTCTTCAAATTGTGCTAGCGCAAGCTCTCCGTATCTGCCATGGACTGCATAATGTGCATTAACAGCAGCAACTGTTCTTGTTGCCCGGGAACATCCTGTTACTACATACATTGCTGTTGGCACCATGAGATCACATATTTGGCACCTCACACGGGTTCCCTGTCATCACCTCGCCACACTGCCAATAATTAGTCCGCGTACTGCATTCGCCAAAGTTATTGAAGCCCACCGCGCATATCTTCCATCGGAGTTCACCCCTGCGTCAAGACCGTGCACATCCTTATGGAGTCTTCATGTACATCGGGTTCATCGGGTTCAGTATCTGTCTCATATATCGTTGGACACCTGAACCGCGCCGTAAGGGAAGGGATAAGGAGGGAGTAAAAGAAGAATGGAAGAATGAGGTGCCCTAGTGGAGGGCTCCGGAATAATTTCGACAACCTGGGGATCTTTAACGTGCGCTGACATCGCACAGCACACAGGCGCCTTAGCGTTTTTCCTCCATAAAAACGCAGCCGCCGCGGTCGGGTTCGAACCCGGGAACTCCGGATCAGTAGTCGAGCGCCCTAACCACTGAGCCACCGCGGCGGGGCGTGAAGATATCCAAAGCTTAAATTTCAGCACGGACTTATTTTTAGACATCGGGCATATTAATTTTAATTAAAGAAATATCTCACCAGCACGGTCTAGTAAGCTCAGCTAAAATGCATATACCGTGCTCCAATAGTTTAAGAGAAGACAAGTATAGTTTCTTATATGATACTTGTCAATGTATAAGGGTTCCAGGTGATGACGCCTCAGGATTGCCGTTTAGCGCAGCGGGTAATATCAGCGTTGCACTGCATCGGAATTGGAGCGTTCTGTAAGGTAGTAGTGTGTCTTCAATGTTAATTACGGAACTAAGAAAGGAGGTAACATAAAGCCCTCGACGCTGCTTCAGCCAGGCGAACGAGCAAACTCTTTCCGTCCAGGTGGCGTGCGCGAAGAACGCACACGCAGTCCGATTGGGTAGGCACTGGTGTAGGAGAGGCCCTTTAATATCTTGGCAGGCCAAGACTATGTGGTGGAGGGTTTCATATAACCTCGGAATTCAAAAATTAATGTGGATTAGCTCAGCTAATCCAGGATATACAAAGCGAAAGATGTCGGCGTTCATTAGCGTGTTCATTGACGTGGGCGTTGGCGTTGAAGGTGGTCTAGACTGCGATGGCTTTGAGCAAAGGAAGGGCGCATAACTGGCTGGCTGGATATGCGGACGCCTGATTCGTGCTTTGATACATATGGCGATGCTGAGAGAGATGTGGCCTGAATGCATTAGCGCCGCCAGCGTTGTGGCTGACATGCGGCACTGCAGCAATAGCTTGGCCGCAGCGTTCAATTGGTGATCGATCTCTCGCGATTAAACATTAACTGCATGCCACACCCCAGGGAGGCAGGGAGGGTGCGCTGCCTATGCAATGTGCGGAACGCAATCACAGCATTGTTTGGCAGTTGGACACCAACGCCACGTGCATGAAAGCGAGATTGAGGTCTCGACTGTTACCCGCCGCGGTGGCTCAGTGGTTAGGCGCTCGGCTGCTCATCCGGAGTTCCCGGGTTCAAACCCGACCGCGGCGGCTGCGTTTCGATGGAGGCGAAACGCTAAGCCCCCGTGTACTGTGCGATGTCAGTGCCCGTTAAAGATCCCCAGGTGGTCGAAATTATTCCCTAGCCCTCCACTATGGCACCTCTTTGATATTTCGCTCCCTCCTTTATCCCTTCCCTTACGGCGCCGTTCAGGTGTCCAACGATATATGAGACAGATACTGCGCCATTTCCTTTCCCCAAAAGCCAATTATTAGGTCTCCACTGACCCACGGAGCCGGTTGTGCGCCTTTCCTTTCGCGAAAATGAACGGTCTTTGCAAAGTTGTGGACGCCAACGAACGTACCCTACGAACGGCATCGGCTTACTTGTTTTGTTTGGTTTTTGAGGAAAGGAAATGAGACAGTAACTGTCTCACATATCTCGGTGGACACTCGAACTACGTCGTAAATGAAGGACTAAAGGAGGCACAAAAAGAAGAAAGAGGAAACTGAAAATTGAAAGTTGGATTTTGAGGAAAGGGTGGCGCTGCGCAGCGGCGGAACATCTGTGGCTTGGTACTACTAGTGGCGCATGTGCAGTAGTGTCTAGGGAGCGAGAGAAAGAGAAATCTGCGGCGAGGCGCGCGTAGTGACGTCATGAGCCTCCTCGAAGTACCGCCAGGGCGAAATCACAACTCCGCGGTCAGTAAAGCTTTCGCTTTATTATCCGCGGCGAGGCACGCGTTATGACGTCATGGGCCTCCTCGAAGCACCGCCACGGCGAAATCGCAAGTTCGCGGCCAGTAAAGGTTTGGCTTTAAAAAACAAAACAAAACAGGTCAGCCGACGGCGTTCATAGTGTTCATTGGCGTTGAAAACTTTGCAAAGGCCGTTCATTTTCACGAAAGGAAAGACGCACAACCAGAACCGAGGGGCCAGTGGAGACCTCAATCTCGCTTTCATGTACGTGGCGTTGGTGTTCAACTGCAAAAGCCTGCTCTATTGCGTTGCGCACACTTTATAGGCAGGGCGCCCTCCCTGCCACCCTGGGAGGTGGCATGCAGTTAATGGTTGATCGCAAGAGATTGATAACCAAATGAACGCCGTGGCCTAGCTATTGCTGCAGTGCCGCATGTCAACCACAACGTTGCCAGCGCTAGTGCATTCAGGTTACATCTATTTCTAACCACCACCACTTGTGTCAAAGGACGAATGCATCCGCATATCCAGGGAGCCAGTTATGCGCCCTTCCTTTGCGCAAAGCCATCGCCGTCTAGAACATTGTGAACGCCAACGCCAATGAACACAGTGCACGCCAACATCTTTCGCTTTGTATATTCTAGATTAGCTTAGCTAACCACATCATTTTTATTTAGCGCTGCGTGCTTTCTAGGCGTGCAGCAGTCATGGATGCAGTACTGCCGACATGAAAAAGAAATTTTCATTCGCGTCTCTTGCCCCGCCGCGGTGGCTCAGGGGTTAGGGCGCTCGACTACTGATCCGGAGCTCCCGGGTTCGAACCCGACCGCGGCGGCTGCGTTTTTATGGAGGAAAAACGCTAAGGTGCCCGTGTGCTGTGCGAATACAGTGCACGTTAAAAATCCCCAGGTGGTCGAAATTATTCCGGAGCCCTCCACTACGGCACCTATTCTTCCTTTCTTCTTTCACTCCCTCCTATATTCCTTCCCTTACGGCGCGGTTCAGGTGTCGAAAGATATATGAGACAGATACTGCGCCATTTCCTTTCCCCAAAAAACAATGATTATTATTATTCGCGTCACTTTGAGAAACGGTTCCGGCGAAGATATCCAGAGCCTAAATTTCAGCACGGACCTGTTACTAAATCGGGCATATTAATTTTGATTAAAGAAAGAAGTCTTCATCACGGTCTAGTAAGCTCAGGTAAATTGCATATACGGTGCTGCAATAGTTTATGAGATGACAAGTAAAGTTTCTGAGATGATACTAGACAATATATGAGGGTTCCAGCTGATGACTTCTCAGGATTGTCGTTTAGCGCAGCGGGCAATATCAGCGTTTTGTCTGTAGGAATAGGAACATTCTTTAAGAAGTAGTGTGTCTGCAATGTTTATTACGAAACTAAGAAAGGAGCCAACATACAGCCCTCCGCGCACTTCAGCCTGGCGAATGAGTAAACCCTTTCCCGCCAGGTGGTGTGCGCGAAGAACGCACACACAGACCTCTTCTGTGGGCTCTGGTGTAGGAGGGAGCCCTTTAATATCTTGGCAGGCCAGGACTATATGGTGGAGGGTTTTATGGAGCCTCAGAATTGAAAAAGTAATGTGGATTAGCTCGGCTAATCCAGGATATACAAAGAGAAAAATGTCGGCGTTCACTGTGTTTATTGACGTTGGCGTTTACAACGTTCCAGACGGCGATGGCATTGAGCAAAGGAAGGGAGCATAACTGGCTCCCTGAATACGCGGACGCCTCATTCGTGCTTTGAAACATGTGGCGTGGCTCAGAGAGAGATGTGGCCTGAATGCATTAGCGATGACAGCGTTGTGGCCGACATGCGGTACTGCAGCAATATCTAGGCCGCAGCGTTCATTCGGTGATTGATCTCTCGCGATCAACTATTAACTGCATGGCAGCTGCCAGGCTGGCAGGGAAGGAGCGCTGCCTATCCATGTGTGCGGAACGCAATCAAAGCAAGCTTTTGCAGTTGGACACTAACGCCACGTACATCAAAGCGCGATTCAGGCCTCCACTGACCCACGAAGCTGGTTGTGCGCCTTTGCTTTCGGGAATAATAATAATAATAATAATAATAATAATAATAATAATAATAATAATAATAATAATAATAATAATAATAATAATAATAATAATAATAATAATAATAATAATAATAATAATAATAATAATAATAATAATAATAATAATAATCAAACAATCAATCAATCAATCAATCTTTATTTTTTCGGTGCCCAGGAACAACCCAGAGGTCTTGGTGCTGGTACACTATTCACACGCACAAATTGTACATTTATTTCACTACAAAGGAAGACACTCAGGGGAGGTAATGCAGCAGTCAAGGCGATAGAAAAAAAGACACATAAACTAGGCGCGACAGCAAGCATGAAACAAAAAAAGCGAGAACAAGGAAACAGCGAGAACAGCGGTAAATGAAAACAGCTAGAACAGGCAACAGACATATTAATAACTAATAAAACAATAAACAAAGAGAATGAACACAAGAACGACCGATAACAGCCAAGTACAGCATATATCAAAATACAAACAAGAATAAAGCCAATACTAATATGAACGAATAAGAGATCTCTGAAATTCAAGCTAGAAATACAATCATACACAATAAGAAATGTAATTAGTGAACGCGTTACAGACAATCAGGCGTGAGTACACAGTATTAAAGAAATAATATTAATGAAAACAAGTACACGTGATGTACAATTAAGGAGAGAAAAAAACAATATGATACCGGTGCAAACGCACAAGTGTAGTAAAGACAAAATGCATGAAAGGGGAAGTTATGTATGAGAAAAAGAGTGCTCAAAGTGGAACGTCACGGACATTCAATATAACGGAAGGGAGAGAATTTTCGAATATATCAAGGTGAGGACAAAGAGAATTAAACAACTTTTGCATTCTGTCCAGAGGGGAGAGGGAGTGCAGGAGCGCAGAAACTTGAAATGGTCTGAATTCCCTTATGCTCTTTCGCGGTACACGCAAAAGGATACGCGCTAGGAGCTGAGGGCATAGAATGTGACCATGAAGAAGTTTATACAAGAAAATTATATCTGCCCTCACGCGACGGCAGCTAAGAGAAGGAACCTGCAGTGAGTTACTCCGTCTGGGATGAGAGCTAGAAGTTTTGCAAGAAAACCGATGTTGAAATATGCGTAAAAACTTTATCTGAACTCTGTCGATTTTTTCACAGTTCGACTGGCAAGTGCCGCTCCAAACAACAGACGCATATTCCAAAAGCGGCAAGCATATGGAGAGGTAGAGCTTTAAGAAAGGGAGTTGGGATCGAAACTCTCTCGAAAGCCTGCAGATGAAGCCGAGTGTACGCATAGCCCGTAGAGCAATGCGTTTTGTATGAGAGGAGAAGCTGAGGCTACGGTCGAAAAGTACGCCGAGGTCATTAATTTCATCAACCCTGGGCAGCGGCCTACCATTCACAGAATAAGAGTAGAGAAGACTGTGCGTTTTACGCGCAAATGAGACAACCTTGATTTTAGATGAATTGAGAGCGAGCCAGGGCGCAGCCTAGACGACTTTTCAGTCGAGGTGAACTGATGGCATACCCGCGAGTCACGAGCGGCGTCATTCGCGTGCGTACTGTTGAGCAGAGAAGCTTGCGAACATCAGGAACGGGGCCACGGTATTCGTAATGGCGTACGTGCCGAATGGGAGCGGAAAGTGAAAGCTTTGGCCGGCATGATGCCTTTGTGGCATTGCTCCTCATAACGATCGACGACAGCTTCGCATATTCGCTTACCAGCCACAGTTGAATGCAGGAACTGAGACTAAGGCAGCAGTTTTCTGGGGGAAAAGTCATCTCGTCCGGGACAAAAAAGGAAGCAACGAGAGCTATATTTTTATAGTGGTGTCGCCACTGCTGAAAAGGCGCCTGAAGCGGCGGCTAAATCCGCGCAGGCCAGCAGTCCCTGCACGAGGACAACGCTCGCATACTTAGCGTTGTAAACTCTGCGGAAACCCACTGTTTCCTAGGCGCCGTATCAGCTACCGTCAGGTCAGCAAGGGTGCTAAAGCTTTTAATCGCTACGTATCGGCTTTAACAGAGAGCGGGGTGCAACGGAGTTGTATCTATGTGCGCTTGGAAGGCCTCCAAGATGTGTTTAGTGCTGGAATGCATGCTTGGCAAGGCAAGCCGATGTGCACATATATTTTTAAGCAACGCGTTGCACCAGACTCTGTTGTTAGTCATGTTTGCATGCCCCCGCGCACGAAACGAAACTGCAAAGCGCGGGATATCGGAGTTAATCCCTTCAAGGAGAACGCACTCAGTGCGATCCCTTATTATGAACTTAAATGTGCAAAGCCGGGGGAAAAAAATTCTTTTCTGGCATTAATAACAAACAACATAAAAAAGCAATAACTCCCCCCCCCCCCCCCCCCACACACACACACATAACATAATTTGAATAGAGTGTACCCTCACAAAATTCAGTGATGTACTCATATTTTGCTTCGTAAGGCCGCACGCATGCACTTTTGTGATGTAAGTGGCACATATATTACTTCATAAAAATTACAAATGCTGTCAGCAATTTTGCTTGTTTTTCCCTTCCTAGAAAGGCATAAATTATATCTACTTGTTCAAGTGAATGCGTAACACTCACGACCACCACTCAGAAGCAGCTACACTATATGTGCGATGCAAATAAGCACGACCTTGTGTGAGGTGGGGCAAAATTATTTTCTTGAGCACTTACAGGCCGCCTCACCTCCCTTGCTGTCCACACAAGCAACACGAGTCAGGCAGCGTCTTGAAGTTTCTTCGTTGTAGAATAACGGTTATGCACCTACCATAAAATCAAGCAGCTCCTTTAGATGCCTGATCAAGGACAGCACAGCAAGGTTCCAAGTAAGAGAGAAAGCTATATGCCAGAAAAGGTGCAGAGGTCGGATAAGGAAAAGTTCCTTCACCTGTTATTCCACAAGGGGGCAGGGGAGGAACATAAAGGTAGAGAGTAAATATCGGTGGTGACACCATATTACAGTAAGACACATGCAATGTGCAAGATACTTGCTTTATTTGCTTTGTTTATAGGGTTTATGATCCCAAAGCGACTCAAGCTATGAGAGATGCTGTAGTAGAGGGCTCTCGATAATTTAGACCCCCTCGGGTTCTTTGCCGTGAACTGGCATCGCACAGTACACGGGCCTCTACCGCTGCGGCCGGGATTGAACCTGAGTCTTTCGGGTCAGCAGCCAACCACCATAACCACTGAGCCACCGCGGCAGCTTTAGCTGTATGATGCAAGAAACTTAATTTAATGTTAATGTATGCACACTCATTGCTTAGTACACGTCACACAAAGCCTGAACATGTTTTTGGGCCAAGCATTCCAGTTGGTCTTGCACGCAGTATTTAAAGAGACAACTAAGTGGCACCATGAGCCGAAGAGCTGAAGGAGAACAAAAACATGACAGTAAACTTAAGAGCACTACAGACAAGGAGGAAATTAATTTATTTCCATATTCTGAAGGCCCAGAGGCATACAAAGAAGAGTGGGGGAACACATAAAATTGGTAACCGCTTTTTTGAATTTAATACAGCCAGATATTGCAGCAATAGAGGCAGGAACATGGCAGGAAAAACAAAAGCATAAGATTAGACAGAAAATAGGCAAGACATTCAATGTTGATGTCGCCCGCAGGACAACATATGGGAGGCACCAATTATGACAGCGGTAGTGTTCTGGTTAGGGTACTATTAAGATAAGTGTCTCCAGGATGCACAAAAAGCAATCTAGCCAGCGACGGTAGCCACTGGCTTTCGGTAGGTTTTTTAATGTGTGCACCACGTAGGATGTATTCATGATAATTAGTAAACCACAGGAGATTGTTCAACACGAAATAAATTATCCTCACAGCACCATACAATACACAGCTAAAAGGAGAAGTCAGCAGCAGTATTTGCAACGATACAGTGCATGTACACCCATACGTGAAGACTTCACGCCACAGGGTTCACTTTTTAGCTGTGTAGTGGAGAATTCAAGGCACCCATCATGCTATAAACTTCTGCAAGGTGAGGAAAACCCCTGTTTTAGCCTTTCAAGGCCCTTTAAGCTTCAAGAACACTGAGTGTTGCACTGCGGGGATCAAAAGCAGCCCATGTGGCCTGAAGACTTGACTACAACCCTGGAATTCATTACAATTGAAGACAGCTGGCGCACCATTAAAAATAAAAACAGAAATGCCAAATACGAAGCAAAACAAGAATTCTGATTTTCGATCTAGGTATTGTTTACAAACATACATACTGGAGCAGTTGCCATGCTGTTGTATTCTGCCAGAAAAATATGGGCTGCAACCATAAAACGCACCCTATTTAGAGGACGATGGATGCTAAATGGGATTGAAATGAATAAATGAGTGACAACTAAAACAAACCCCGTGAAAAATGAGTTTGCAATGTACGCAGTTGTGTACAAAGTGCCCTAAAGGGTTGAATGAAATTTTCTCGTGCATTTAGTCATTTGCATCTTTCTTTTTTTTTGCCGAACATCAGCACAGCCACGCGTGCACAGATAATTTTACACAGAGGTGGGATTAGACATTGGTGGCACTGACACAGTTAATCGCAAGGGAAGGCCTGAGTACTGGGTAAAGTAGACGATAAACTGTTGATCAGGATAGATGTAAGTGAAACTGGTGCATTTTATTGGCTAAACAAATCAGCTGTAATACAAAGGCAGAGAAAACTGCAATATGTTAGTGGAAATTGAGTGCACTGGAAGATATATTGCACAAAATTTGAGCCCCCTCAGATGTTAGCTTGTTCTAAAAAAAATAATTGCTTTGCTTCCAATTTTCTTTTGAAGCTCAAGCAAAATTTCGGAGCAAGTCCGCTGTAGAACAAACTTCCTTTCTGCAAAGTATCACAACAAACACATTTGTTTTTGAAACAAAAGAAAATTTCATGACTGCTGCAGGACGTGTGATGGCAATGACAGTAATCAGCCGATTGCTGCTGCAACACAGCAAAAGTGGTAAAATCCCGCACACATCAGGGTCACAGAGGCAGATTTCTCTAGTAACAAGACAAGTTGCTATATGTGAAAGAAGTGAGATGCGGTATATGTGCGCATTGATAATGCCCATATCACGAAGTGTCAAATCCAGTAGATTCCTGTGTTGAATAAAAAAATAGCAATGCGTCCATTGATGCCCCAGTTTTACCAAAGGAACATAGGTTGAACAGATTGTCTGGAATTTTTGTCAAATTCGCCTAACAGCATTAGCAGGAGCCAAGAAGCAAAGTGCCAGCAACAAGGTTGGTAAAAGCAGGGCCTTACACAGCGAAACTGGTCGAACTAGCAGACGGCTGCCTTGTCTTTCATTCATACAAGCTTGGCAGATGGCAAACATGAAAGAGTTGCCTCACATTTTGCTCAGAGGAAAACTAGTGGATTGCTGTATCACTACACATAGCATTTAAAAGCAACAGTAGAAAACAGGCACAGAGGCAAAGAAATGTCGGGAGACAAAGCTTGCTGTGCTCTGTGAGCACACACAGATGACACATTAGGGACCTGCTATCGGACGAACAGTTGCCTACAAAATCAGACTGCGCCCTGAGCAAGATTGATAAATGACTGCATACACATCCCTATAATTTGTGCATGTCAAGAAATTTCAGTGAAGCAGTAATCACGTCATGGAGCACAAACTTTTAACAGAAATCAAAGAGAAGTACTGGTTCAAAGCTCTGCTGGCAGGAGAAAAACATTTTGGTGACTTCCTCTGTTTCGCTGCACTAAAGCACCAACATGCACATTCTGCATAAAGAGAGCACACAGCAATGCAGTATATTAAAAATTAGCAACTATTCAGTAGCGTTAAAGCATGTGTTTAAGCACACATCCGGCCAGTTTGCAGATGGTAGGAGAAAAGTTTCTTCTACGCTTCCTGTCACGTGAAGAACTGCAGCACTAGAGAAAAGCCTAGTCTACACATCAAACACACCTGTCATTACACACTTTAGTGACCAACTGAAAGTAAAATTTGGTCCTGTTTAAAGAGCAGCACAAAAATCACAGACTTGAACAGCTTTCGTGCTGTGTGCAATGAAACTTGAAGCATAAAAAATGTTAAAATAGACTGATCATAGCATGACTACAGGTGAAAACTATGGCAGTGAGTCCTGCAGCTAAGTGCGGATGCATGCAATGTGTCGCACAGTGCAAGTTGTGATCGCCTTTGAAAAGAATCCTGTTCCATATGTACAGCACTTGACTCCTGTGAAGACATCCAATGCAACCCTTCCAAAGAATGATTCTTTGCTTGAGAAGCACTCTAGCTGAGAGGTGAACGATGTTGAACCTTGCGGCAGCATTACTCAGCACATGACTTCTTAGGATAGCAATGATGCATCGAAGAGGCACAGTATACACATGTCACCTGGAAGGCAATCAACACTGTCTTTAGTGCGTGAGCTTGAGTGCAATGCAAGTTTGATACACACAAGAGAAAAGACTTTCAAATACGAGACATCACAGGGCTGTAATTATCAAACTAAAGTTTCACGTATGACTGTAACTACTACTCAAATAAACTGCTTTTGTAACAGTTATATTTTATTGGACATCTCTATCAAAATGATGGAGGAAGTAATACAGAACTGTGAAAACAGCTTGACTACAGCCAGACTGATGGGTATAAATAATTATTACATATTTATTTTTATTGTGTTGCAGTGAACGCAACTGCTACAAGGCACATTGTAGGGGGAGCCCAAGGTTAACTTTACCTCAGAATATTTAACTGCACAAAAATCTCACGACACGAATGCTTTTGCAACTGCAATTATCAAAATGCAGATGCCGAGCCATTGTGTTTGTGTGCAACAAAAGAAAACCATAGACATGCAGACGCCCTACGAGTCACCCACATCTGCATATTGTAGTAATCTGAAAATTCGTTGTCTTTTACATTACAGACAAGACTATTTTGAAATGCTGTCTTTATTCGCACAAGGCTTCCTCACTTAATAGGCTACAAATAAATGTGCCATGAGATTCATAGCTGTTTGCATGTCACCAGAAAAGGGTATGAACATAAGGAACTTGTTATTACACACCCGAAGAAAGCCACCAGCCATCAATATGAATAACCTTGCATGCAGCCATCTGAAGAAAGTCAACAGCAATTTTTCGTTGCTGTTTCTCTTACCTCATCGATGCTCTAGACGATGTACCCGGCACATGTACGCTGCCTTGCGAACACCGCTGTCTTCAGAAACTGCCCTTATGCACACAGACACTGATGCACACAAATTAAGCACACAGATGATGCACTGATGAGCACAGTCCCGCCGACAAGCCGAACACATTCTGGAAGCATGTTGCTCAGCCGGCAGACAGCGTTTTGTGCCACCCTCTCATCACTCACGCAGTTGAATATCAGGTCAGCGACAGCCTGTAAATAGAGGCAAACACTGAACTAATTGGTGTCGAGACGTTCACAGCTACCGATCGCGCCTTGAAACACAGGATCAGAGTAACAGCCGGGGCACCTACAATCCCATGTTTAAGGCAGACCAAGGTGCTCACGCGCTGCCTCTTGCCGGAAAGCTTCTTGCACAGCCACCACACCATATATCACTGGCCAGGCCGTCAAACTCACGAACCGTGCAGTCCTTCGAAAACACTGAGGCGCACTTACGAATGCCTCGCTTCTCGCAGCCCGTGACAACAAACGGCAGCTACGGACGCCGCCATATCCGCGCTGTAGCAACCGCGACCGCGCGGACCGATAATTTCTTAGCATGAGAAAAGCATTTGAAACGGGAGCGCAGCTAGAGTCCTCACGCGGGTGTAAAATTACGCTCTGATAATTAAGGCTCTAAAAGGCTGCTTAATTAAGAGGTACCATTATAACGCCGTTTCAATGCTTCTACATTCAAAACAACCATGTTTCGGAACTTCAAATAAGCGCCTACCAAACTACGGTGAGCTAACAGCCGCATAAATCAGTGTGGTCATAATTCGACTGTGTCCACCGTAATTCGACCATCTTGCGGCCGTCTCAAATTACGGCGGCCAAATTGGATATTTTTCAGCAATGGCAGCATTTCCTCTGCGTCACGAAACGTCATTTTGACTTCACTGAATTACGCTTGCGTATCACGTGATTCACGTGACATTCCCCCAGCCAATCACATCCTAGGAAGCAGCCCTTCACAGTACGAACTTTTTTTTCTCAAAATTGCTAAAACGAGCCAAGTTCTTTCTTTCCTGCCAGCTGTAGCTTCGTTTCCCCTCCACAGACACTTAAATTTACCAACCTGGCACCAAGTATAGCTGTGCTAAAAATCAGTCTTCAAGGACACGTCATTTTGACGTCACAGCAGAAAGCGACTTCGAAGCCTGACGGTTTCGCGCCACAAATTTGAAACTCGTGACTTTCACGTGATCGCCCTATGAGCCAATCAGAGAGACAATATGGCGCCGAACGGCGGCCATGCGTGTCGAGAATAGGCCCCCTGGGGATCTTTAACATGCACTGACAGCACGCGGGCGCGTTAGCGTTTTGCCTCCATAAAAACTCAGCCGCTGCGCTCAGGTTCGAACCCGGGAACTCCAGATCAGTAGCCGAGCGCCCTAACCACTGAGCCACCGCGGCGGGGTGAAAATGAACGGCCTTTGCAAAGTTGTCAACTCCAATGAACCTAATAAACGGTATCGGCTTACTTGTTTTAATTGGTTTTTGAGGAACGGAAATGACACATTAACCGTCTCACATACCTCGGTGGACACCCGAACCGCGCCGTAAAGGAAGGGGTAAAGGAGGGAGGGAAAGATGAAAGAGAAAACTGAAAACTGAAAGTTGGATTTTGAGGAAAGGCGTGGCGCTGCGCAGCGGCGGAGCACCTGTGTCTCGGTGATACTAGTGGCGCATGCGCAGTAGTGACTAGGGAGTGGGAGAGAGAAATATCCGCGGCGAGGCGCGCGTTGTGATGTCTTGTGCCTCCTCAAAGCTCCTGTACGACGAAATCGCAAGTTTGCGGCCAGTAAAGATTTAAAAATTGGACGACGCGTAACCTTCGCCTTTAAGAGTGGAACGCGACAGCGTGTTGCAGCACTGCCAGGGAGTCCACGGAACGCCATCGCCCATTCGGCGCGACGCCTTGCCCGTTAGACAAATCGCTCTGCTACGTACAGTGAAACAGACGCGCGCAGGGGCAAACCACATAGAAGCGCTGCCAGGTGCCTTGCCGAACCGCACGGGACTCAAGTTGCAGTCGTAGTACGTCGGCACATCGTTCTCGACAAATCTGATGCCACGAACGCCAGCATAGCTTCCGCGCCGACCCAGCGGGCAGCAAACCGCAAGCTTCGGGGTGAACGCGCTTTGGACGTGCGCTGCGTTGTTCGCCGCTCACCGCGTGATTCCTGCGTGCCCGCATGGCCCCACTGCGCCCGAACGAGAGATAAGTCAGACACGTCACATCCTTTCCTTGAAGTCAATTTTAATTTCATATTTTTTTCCTTACGGCGCGGTTCGATTGTTCACAGAGATATGTGAGACAGGCCTCACTTACTTTGCTTAATATGAATTTACATTTCATTTTCCTTCCCTTCAGTCGGGGTCCGGGTTGTCCACCGGAATATGTGACAGGCGTTCCTTTCTTTCCTTGCGCTGCCGTCGCGCTCTCTGCTGGGGCAGTGGCGTACATTGCGAGGAGGAGGAGGAGGAGAGATTTTTCGCTCACGGCCAACGCCAACGACACCGGCTTTTCTGCGACACGAGCTCCTTAACGCTGTCGCGTTAAAATAAGCTAGCAAAACTGCTCTTTCTCTTGTGAGTGTCTGTCGTGTACGGTGTAGCTGCGATATTGAATCATCCAAAGCGGTGCAGCGCACAATTTATTTTTACTATGAGTGAGAATTTCAAATTAATGCAGTCGCAAATATTTACACTCGGTGAAGTGCACAACGCAATCCGGATAAGAGACATTCTGGTGTTTGAAGCACAGAACCGACTCCTTTATAGAACAAAAATCATTTTATTTTACTGGATTTAAACGCGGCAACAATGAGGAAATGTACACTGTGCTAATTGTATGTAGGCCCGAGGTTTTTGAGAATCATCTCCGTCAGGCTTTTCTCGAGGCCTGTGTGACGAGTTTGGTTGTGCAGCGAGTACAGCCAGACGTCTTTCCACGCACTAGACACGACCCCAGTGATGAAGAGCTTGGCCTGGGCCGAGATCTTCCTCTGCGACTCCGTGTCGCTTCCCATTCTGCCGGCGACACCCATCCGCGTGGAGATGTTCACGTGTCTGATGTCGACGATTGCGGCCATGTGTCCAGTCACGTACTGCGGCAGCAACGCGTAGTGGAGCGTGTACAGCGAGGCTGAGTACAGCAGGCCCAGGTGCGTGCCCTTGATGAAGAATGCATCTCCCTCGCAATAGGGAGGAAACACCGGACCGCGGAAGAGGTTGCGAGGCACGAAGTTGACGCCTCGCGGGTCGCGACCAACACTGACACCTTTGGCCACTTTGCAGTAGAGCGATGGCTGCCCTGTTTTATTCAGGTGAAGCTGCGTGAATCGAAAGAGTATTTTCAGTTAAGGCCGTGTTTTGTCTCGCCGACAGCTCCTCGTTGCGCTTACAGCGAAATTTTGTGAATACTCTTACCAGTTTTTATTCATGGAGCTTAAAAAGCGTGAGAATAAAAAAAAGATCAATTTTAGGAATGAGCTCCGACCCTTGTAACTCATGGTAACATAGGCTTGAAAGCGAGTGGTTGCGTTGCAGCTAGTTAAACGCGGTATATGCATGATAGCTAATTGTTCAGAAACCGCTTCGCTAGGTTCGAGCTCTCTACGCCATTCAACGTCCTCTTCCATAGCTAGTCAGCCATACATAGTATGAGTAGAATGAATGCCTGATGCGTGACAGCTGTTGCGATGCTGGATGCACGGGGGCTGGAAAAAATTAGAGAATAATATTTAAAACCATTTGGCACGAACTATACCGCGCGGTTATCCACCACCCATTTGTAGAAAAATACAAAGTACCAAGTTGTGAATGCGTTAGAAGAAGGAAAGGATTGTGGTATACGGTTTGTCGGTCCCGGCCACGTGGTGGCTTCGTGGTTCTGGTGCTCGGCTACTGGCTGGAAAGAGGCGGAATCAATTCCGGTCGCGGCGTCCACGTTTTGATGCAGGGAAAATGATAGAGGACAGTGTACTGTGTGATATCAGTGTACGTTTAAGAACCCATTTCATTGAAATCATCCGGAGCCCTCCATTGCGGTGTCCCTCATAGCCTGGCTCGCTTTGGGACGTAGACAAACTAAACATATTTCAGCCCACTTTCTAACATACTCGTTATTAGACACTAAATGTTACAGGGAATTGTATAAATGATAGTTGTGTCTTCGCGTACTACACAGCTTCGCATTTGGGATATTCAATAGTAAAGACTGCCACATTCAGTCCTTTGGTCTCTAGAGGCAACGGTACTTTCAAGAAGGGAATGAGAGGACATCTAAGGTCTTACAGTGAACACGAAGAGGAACGAAATTTTGTCATACGGCCCCATGTTGGCATTACCGCCAGTTACCTGCTCATTGTAATTCTAAAATTGAATTTCTTCATTTGCCCCGCCGCGGTGGCTCAGTGGTTAGGGCGCTCGACTACTGATCCGGAGTTCCCGGGTTCGAACCCGAACGCGGCGGCTGCGTTTTTATGGAGGAAAAACGCTAAGGCGCCCGTGTGCTGTACGATGTCAGTGCACGTTAAAGATCCCCAGGTGGTCGAAATTATTCCGGAGCCCTCCACTACGGCACCTCTTCTTCCTTTCTTCTTTCACTCCCTCCATTATTCCTTCCCTTACGGCGCGGTTCAGGTGTCCAACGATATATGAGACAGATACTGCACCATTTCCTTTCCCCCAAAACCAATTATTATTATTAATTTCTTCATTTGTCCAAATCTATTACGCCAGCTCTTCATTATGTCAGCCCTGCGAAATTCTTACTCTATCGTATTGATTCGCTCGCACTAGCACCAGCATCTGAAACCTTTCCTCTCCAGAGAAAGATAGCATTGTCTGAAAACGAGTTTAAAACTAGGTGCCACGACACATCACACGATAGCGTAGCGTAATGCTTCGAAACTTGGCATCGCGCGTCTAAACTTTAAGAACTGAGCAACTTTGAGGGCCCGATAGTCTACTCAACGACTGATAGCCGCTGTAGAGACACCATACGTGTCGATGAGGGCATCAAGAGGTAAAAGAGATAAAAACCTTTGGGCAATCATTGTTCCCCTTCAAGTTCTTTGTAGTCATTTCGTGCTGTACTCCGAGCACTCGTTTATCTGAAGGCGAGACACGGTAATAGCCCACGTTTTCCTGTTTTGAATAGCTGTTGGAAGACCTCCCTCAGTAATTATTGAATACTTTGCTCGCAACCTATATGTAATAAAAATTAGCCGGAATTTAACTCCGCTTAAACAGGCGTGTGACGTGCGAAAGCATAGTGACGTGAATGGCGACGCCCCAAGCGACACCATTGCAACGAGATGGCGCAAGTCTCAAAGCTGTGAACTACTTTTTCGGGAGATGGCCGGGACCAAACTTTTGGAAGTTACCCGAGGGAAATTTAGAGGTCTCCATCATGTCGGGCACGGTCAATTATGGTTGGTTATCGATTTTTGTCCAAATCGGCTATGGTCAAATTTCGGGGATGACCCGGGCCAAAGTTTGGAAATGACCCGTGCCAAGTTTAGAGGTCGCCATTCTGTTAGTCACGCGCAGTTATGGCTGGTCATCGATTTTGGTTCAAATCAGCCAAGGTGAAATTTAGGGGGTGGCCCGGGCTAAATTCTTGCCGCTTGGCGTCACAGTTGCTATGGCAATGAGTGATGTACAAGCAAGATGAGCAAGCAAGGTTTTTGCTCGGCTATGACTATCGTATGATTGTTTTCGCACATAAAGCACGTGGAATCTTAATAGTCCTATTTTACAAGTAGCCAGAAAAGATAGCCCTTTTTGACACACTGAGAAGGCGCCAGCCACTAGAGAACACAACCCATATACATCCATGTCGTTCTCTGTTGCGTTTTAGTTGGATTTTCCGAAAACTATTCTAATGCTGGCCGTTTGTGCTGCTCAATTGGAAATACCAAAAAAAGTAAAAAACGCTTGCCACAAGCTACTGCTCTGCAGGGCTTGTTTCAAAAATCTAGATTGGCATAATTACCGTGTTAAGCGCACCAGGACGCAGAGGTTATGGAGCTGATTAATTTTAGAAAAGCATACAGTGGTTTCAACAGCAAAGCTGCCACATAATGGTAGGCTCGAAAAAGTGCATTTGGTTTTGTAAAAGCAGCGTAATTTCCTAGCAAGGGCACGCACCGAGTAATCCTCGAGCGCTACCGGGTCAGCAAATACGGTGTCGTTGGCGTGAATGAAAAGACGCAGCGGCCGCCCTTTGCCACAGCGTTCTTCCACCCAGCGCATCATGTCCAGCGCGATATCCACCGAGTTGTTGGGTTCGGAGTTGAGGGCAGATATAAGCACGTCACCATAACTTGAGATCTCGCTTACAACAGAGTCCATCCTGGAAAGAAGACGACGAGATATGAACAAAGAGAAAAGAAATTAACTTTGAACGTTGATTTCTCTCTACAAGAGGCCGTTTTATACAGTTGGAAATACGTAATATTTTTCCAGCCAAATCAAGCATATCTTTTCTCTATCGTATGTTCTGCAAACTTTCCGCTGCGGCTTTTCTCTACCACGAGAGATAATTTAAGCCACTTGGTTGTTAGAGAAGTTTTGAACATGTAACTGCCTGCATTTTTATTCTTTTAATCACAATAACGATTGGGATGGCACAAAGCCAACTAACCATGAGTATCGGCTATTAGTCTTATTTATTTACGGGTGTCACGAACATCGGCTCTCATAAGCCAATAATACCTCTTTATGCACAAAATTCTGCGATATCATTAATAAATTTTAGTTTAACTGTTGATAAAATTCGAAGATTTACTATGTTGTACAAACTTTGCTTTAAGCGCAAATAACTTATTTTGCTTTTTATTTTATTTAGTTTCCCTATATGCAGATGAAGTTTTATCATTAAAACGCTTCGGACGCTTCGGAAATCTTCAATGGCTTTTTTATCTGGCAAAGAATTCTAAATCAGCTATATTCTTTGAACAGGTAGCACTGTGAAACAATAAAAATTCAGGGGGAACTTTGTTGACTTTAAGTGCGGTGAGGCGAAAGCCATTAGCGTGGTTTTGCTGCTTGTGTTACTGATGTGTGGTTGAGATGTTGATTAGGTACACAATTGTTCGTGAATCTTAAATGCTGGAGACACTGAAGGGCGTTTGGGAGGCATCCGTCTGATTCGACGCCTTTCCGCAAACTCTATCCAGCGTCATAGACAAGGAGAACTACATATGAGTTGGCAGGAAGTAGCGTCGTCGTTAGCACGCTCTGCTGCGGAACGGAATGATAGTGGTTCGAATCCCACCGTGCACAAAGATCTGTGTTCTTATTGAGTTGCTGGACGTAATGGATGTCGAACAGATCCATGGCCGGGAGTATGAGCAATTGAAGGCTTTCACCTTATAATGGTTGTCCGCAAAGTCTGTCACACTCTGCTTCGAAAATTATTTTCCCAGTGCGTTTTTGTAAAGCGCTGTTGATTTTTACGCGATAGCGTTAAGACTACTGTTTTCAGAATATACGGCGACGTCGACGGCGTTATCGCAACGACACTGAGCACTAGAGTTTCCGCGCTTTTCCTTTCCGCAAGAAACAATTGCCTTGTCTACACCAGTTTCGCCTTTGCTGCTTTAGTTAAAGTTGCTCACATTCCCAAGTCGTTGACGTAGCCCATGTAGAAGAGGAACGACCAACTGGGCATCGCTGCACGAACGGCAGCGTGTGCCATGGTGTGCCGGATGGCGTGGCGCCGCGCCGCATTTTTGGGCCACGACCGGATCGCGAAAACAACCTGGGTGGTGTTGCGGGTGCACAGCCATGGCGGGTAGTGAGAGAAGATGGAGGCCCAGGGTTGCCCCTTCCGGCAAATGAGCACCAATCCGGAGATCGACAGCACGCAAAGGGCCAGCAGGGCACGTGGTGAGCGGCTGAAGCGGATCGCTGCCACTAGCATCCTGTGTATCGTTGTTGCCCGAAAGAACACCGAGAAGATGAAAAGTGCGATGGCAGTGCATGTTAAAGAAGCCCGGGTGGCCTAAATTTCCGGAGACCTTCACTACGGCGTCCCTCATAGCCTGAGTCGCTTCGGGTTGTTAAACCCTCATGAACCATAAACCATGAACCAAATACTATCCGGTTTTCCTACAACTAGGCAAAAAACGGTCATGTGGTACTTCACTTCTAAAATAGGAACAAAAGAGAATATCTTAGCTGTACTCAAAACAGTAGTATGCTGTCCCCTAGCGCACCTATTATTATAAAACTAAGTGCACTGGAGGACAGTTTACTCCCTTTTTACTCCTTTTTGTTTAGAGTGTAGCCACGATGTGCGACTGCTCACTCACGCTCGGCGTACACGACATTTTGACATGCCGTACGTAGGTCGTCATATATATCCTTGTACACCACTCGGATCAAGTCTAGTATGCTATTTTTGTTGTACTTGCTGGGGCTTCCAAAGCTGCTATCTGCCAACACGTTTGAGATTTGGCGCCGCGTCTGGAAGACTACTTCTTTAAATTAGAATAAAGAACATTTCTGCAGAGGGCCGCAGATTGAGTGAATCTAAATACACCTTTGGCCACGGTATGTTCTAGTCACTTGGGTTTAGCACTTTTGGGTAAGGGCTCCATTAATTTTCATTAAATCTAGCAAATGAGCGTACTTCTGGCGCGTGCGTGATGAGAATCATTTCTAAAATTAAAATTTTCTTATTGTAACCATAAAATTTATGCTATGAAGTCGCTAAAGTTACCACAAAGCCGATCCAAAATTTTCTAGTTTTTTATAGCAAAACATTTACAATCTCAGGCGTGAAGCCTAGAAATATATGCCAACGAGAAAAGCAACATGATCATAGTAAGGCTGTCTCAGCAAGCATCACATTTTTACAATAGGATATATCCGCTGGCTTAATAGTTAGCGCCCTCGGCTACTGAGTCGAAGGACTCCGGGTCAATCCCGAAACGCAAAGGGCGTCCGGGTTGTGTGGGATACCAGGGCACGTTAGTCAACTCTAGGTGACTGAATTTAATCCGAAGCTCTCCACTGCATCGTTCCTGACAGTCCACGTGTTACTTCGAGAGGTTAAACCTCGGAAATGAATATTCACTCACATGAGAAGAAAGTGCAGTACCACGGGTCCTAAAAGAAAAGTGGGCTTGAGGGACTTCGTGCGCTTGCATAATGATAGCAAAGAGTGGGACATTGAAAACAATGTTTCCGGACTAACAATTTTCGCCCTCGTGGGGGAGGAGGCACAAGCCTTCTTCCCAATGAGATCCTATTTTCTATCAGGACACGCGTTTCAATAGAGGCCAAACAGGAAAAAGGCGCCCGTGTGCTGTCCGACGTTACAGGTCCTCAGGAATTATTCCGGAGCCCTTCAATACGGAACCTGTTTATCTATTTGTTTTTCATCCCCTCTTTACATCTTCCATGGCACCACGCTTCAGGTGTTCATTGTGAAGTGAAGAGTTTGCTGCGTGCTTTCCTTTCCTCAAAAGCAATTTTCAGTGCTCATTACCGGCTCGTGCGACCGCATTTCGATGGCATCAGTCACGCCACTGTTGAGATGGTCATCTGGAAATGATACTCTTCTGGATCTCTCCGTTGGTTTAAAGGTGCACGTTTAGCAACAGAAAAACTTGCTGACAGAACTATCCTGCCAAATCGAAGAGCAGAAATGAATTCCGGACAGTGCGCACCAATCCGTGATGACAAATCAGAGTCCATGAGTTGCCACTGTACAGATTGGCGTCCACCGTAACGTCTGCAGTCATACGAGCTGGTTAGCATTCAGACACTTGACGAAAGCAGCGTCCGTTGCTTTTTGGGCGCAAGCTACGATGATTTGTGCTTATACGCTCGAAAAAAGCTACATTATGCCTGCAATATGCGGATCCAAGCCAGCAGTTTGACTTTACGCCTGTTGTCACAGAAGTGGCTGTGACTGAAGTGACAAGTTCCCATCTCTAAGAGCGCACCGTCGCGCACATTTAAACTATCCTCTTAGCAATGAGCCTTACGATCAATTTTATCGCAATTCAAGCTATTGCTATTGTGCATTTTCTCCGGATCTTGGCAGAATTCGAGAATAGGCACAATAATAAAAGCTTGCATAGCGATAAACTGAATCTTAAGGCCCATTGCGCAAGAAAATTTGAAATGTGATTGTGAGCAGGCTCACTGTGGATGCACGTTCAGCGCTTACAAAAGGAGCGCCCTATTATACCTTCAATAAAAGACAGGTTCAGGCATCTGCCGAGCTCTGTATTGTATGTCGCCCATGACGCACGTGTAAGATTAAATGGTATTTGGTAAGTGTAATCTCGCCACCTTAAATACAGCTTCATCATTACAACAAGAAAAATGGCTTACCTCATGGCGGACAACAGAATAGGCGGCAGAGCAAAGCGTCAGCAAAACTGCAGTTGCAGGCCTCGCAACTGTCCGAGAACAATCTCTTCTTCTTCTTCTTCTTTACCTCAGTAAACATGACACATACCCACGTGGGGGGATTGGCCAAGGTGCAGTGGTAGAAACAAATTTGCATAGGAGATTACGACAAAATTTTAGCTGCAAGCGTGAATTTCGAAAAATGCATCAATAAAAACGGAAGAAGAATATTTAAAGTTAAATAACAGACATAATTCTGGTGAAAAAAGAAGAGCTCGAAGAATATTAAAAAAGTTTGCAAATCAACCTACCAGTTGCAATTATGTAATCATGGAGAATCCCACAACTTGAACCCAATGCAAATCCTTTGGCGCTCGCACAAAACGATAATAACTCTGGGAGAGATAACGGGAGCCCTAACCTAGAGAGAGGGACCTCCACTATATCTTTCTCTGAAGTGCGAACTTTGGACAGTAGAAGAAAAAAATTGTCTACAGATTCAACTTCCAATCTCGCGCATTGTTCTTCTTTGTCTTCTAGTGGGGCTACGATTTGTTATTTCGCATTTGTTGTTGTTGTTGTTGTTGCCTTCGTGACATGGCACATACCCATTATGAACAGGTAGCTCACCATGAGGAATTTTTTCTCCTTTCGTTTTACAGGCATAAGTATCTGCGTTCCACTCCGTTTCACGCTTAATACATAGAATCGTTTGACACTCGCGTGCCCTCGCTTTGCCGAAGACACAAAGGGTGCACTTCTGCGTAGAACTTATAATTATAGTAGTGGTATCAAGAAAAGGAAAGGCGGGGTAGCAATGCTGTCTTTAAGTGGCTGTAGGTTTGTGCCGTTAAAGAATGCTCTAAGGAGGATAGATTTGCAGATGTTAAAATGAATGACAACTTTTGCTTTGTATATAGTTGAATTTTCGCGAATTTTTTAGCAACTGTGTAAACTTTTTTCTTCTAACGCGAATCAATGACCCAAAAACTGAAGAATGGGAGGCGGTGAATCCCAGCTTAAACCCGGAGGACCAGCTTTGACTGGTGAACCGGTAAAAAGCGGCGGCAGAAGCCAATGGGCTCCTGAAATACGGGCCTATCCAACTAAGCTCGATGTATTCTGTTCATTAACTGTTTTTTTTTCACACACACACACACACACACACACACACACACACACACACACACACACACACTCACACACACACACACACACACACACACACACACACACACACACACACACACACACACACACACACACACACACACACACACACACACACACACACACACACACACACACACGCACGCACGCACGCACGCACGCACGCAAACACGCACGCACGCACGCACGCACGCACGCACACACACACACACACACACACACACACACACACACACACACACACACACACACACACACACACGCACGCACGCACGCACGCACGCACGCACGCACGCACACACACACACACACACACACACACACACACACACACACACACACACACACACACACACACACACGCACGCACGCACGCACGCACGCACGCACGCACGCACACACACACACACACACACACACACACACACACACACACACACACACACACACACACACACACACACACACACACACACACACACGCACGCACGCACGCACGCACGCACGCACGCACGCACGCACGCACACACACACACACACACACACACACACACACACACACACACACGCACGCACGCACGCACGCACGCACGCACACACACACACACACACACACACACACACACACACGCGCGCGCGAACGAATTCAAGTACAATTAGCTCACACACCGCTTAGCCATAGAGTAAGGTTGTCGATTTAAAAACGCTGGTCTTATTTGTGGCACACTTGACATCGTGATGCATAATTTTAAAGTAATGTCATGATTGGTTGAGGAAATGTTGCAACGAAATTAAACGCCGCGGTGCTGCATAGCACACCTGTGTCCGTGCATAAAAAAGAATCCCAAAAGGTTGAAACTAATCGAAAACCCTCAACTATGGGGAACTTGAAACTGAAGTTTGCGGTGTCGATTGCAGCGCCATAACGCACTGCCTAGCGAGAGGAGCGAGCTGTTTTAGGTAGTACTATTAGTACTTTTCCGCGCCACCTTCAGGCACTTATTAGCGTGAGCCTCCGCGCTCTGTCGAAGGCGCACGTGCCGTGCGTCAGCTATCTGGGCTACGCCGAGAGAAGCTAGGCAATGAATGCTGTCAGCCAAACGCGGGTATCTAATCGCGCAGAATGTGTTCTCGCGTTTGCAGCGGCCCAAGCGGCTGACAAAAGCAGTTTTGAGTCACCGAATGGAACAATTGCAGTGACGCCTTGGCAGCGTACGTTCCCCATGGTGACCCTGATAACCCATGATGGACGTGAGTCAGCGCAACGACACAGGACCTAAGAAGAGAGCAGAGGGAAGACTATAAACGGGAACAACACAGCCCTGTGCATCATGGAAAAAGCCTCACGTCTATCATGAAAAACGAACTCGCCCAAAACGCTTTCAGAGGCCATGTGTCGCTTTCGGTCGTTAAGCCCCACAGTTAACAATTTACTATTGTCACCAAGTAGTGACTGCAGTCCGGACAGCAGAAAGACTACTAAAGTGGCGTCTAAACAAAACTCTTTGTTTGGGCTGACTTACGCACACAATGGTTTGAATCACTCGGCGGGTGCGTAGCAAGTAGCGTGCTCGGCGGTCGTTCAACAGAATACCCGCCGCTGTCGGCCGGACTCAATTTAAAGCTGATAGCGAACTTGCATCGAAAACAAAGCGATAAAGCGGCGCGTCGGCAGCTTTGAATAATGAACAAACACTGCAAAGATTCGAGGCACTGTTGTTACAAAATATCACCCTGTAATGGGTGCACAAACTAAGTGCAGTGAGGTGGGCGGTCTAAAAAGAATTTGGCACCACAAAGGTGATAAGCAAGCCTAACGCCGCGAGGCCTCTGCGGAACAACAGGCGATCACACATCAACTGCGACCACAAAGGCTTTCCATGGGGACCCGGAATCCATTGTGAAATTCCTTAGTAGCTCCGTGGGCTTTTCTTTGCCTCCGACTCCTCATTCATTCGGCTGTGGCGGCAGGCTTAGCGAGGTCTTGACGCCGGCGCCTGCTGGCCTGGCATTTTTCGCTGAAGGTCATGTTGCCTTTTGATTTCTTTTGCGCTTCCTTTCCCGGACTTGGGGCGATCCGTAAGGCTTGTGTAGCAGCAGGATCTGCTTTCACCTGCTTTTCAGTCGCATCTGAGACAAGCAGCGCAACGCAGCCGGCTTACCGTACCACCAGGTGTCCCGTCTAACGGTAGCCAAGGATTAAAACAATACTTAGGCAAGACAGCTAGAGGCAACCTCAACCATTTCGTTGAACAATGTATGTGATTACACGGGGTGGTTTTGTTTTCTTTTCAGCTTGATAAATTCAAAATAATTTTTAAAAACACCTTTTTATCTAGTACGCTTCCGGCAAAAGTTGCGGTGCGAAATGCTGCAGAGCGCCAGAAAACGACTATTTAATCAGTTCATAAATTGATGTGTGCTATATATTATTTTTCCGCGCTGCAAAGAAAGCACGCGAAATATGAAAGAGAATTCTACGTAACAATAGTCTTGTACGCCGCCTGCAACTCTCCGTCCAATCCCAGTTGGAGGCCACGCAGCTGTGCTCAAACGTGGAAGTTCAACTCCGGGTCTCGAGGCCAAGCCGAAGAGGTCGCCGCCGGATGGCATCGACAGTCGGCCCCCTGCCGTCCCTGCTTAGGAAGAGGCCCACCATGGAGATGGGAGAACTACCCCTTCTCGTGACCCCAATCTTTATGAAAATAAAGTGCTTCTCTCTCAACAAAAACGCCCGTAAACGCTCTGACTGTACACCGTGTAGGTTCCCGCAAGAGGAATCCCGATTCGAAGTGGCAATGCGTTCCCCGAGCAGTCGTTCGGCTGTATTGATCAGTGCTCTGCTCAGGTTACGTAATCGCGCTCTAGAGGAGGGCACCCGAAAAGGCGATTTATTAAGAACCTTTCGGGGCGCACTGAAGATGGCCGGTCATCCCACGAGCTCCCTTCTTGCGCAACATTTCTTGCGTAACCACAGGATTACGTACTGTGAGTGACTTTGCAGTCTTGAGGAGCACGTGGGCGTAAGTGTAGTGCCTCCCTTTGCTTCGAGCTGCGAAAACACCGCAGGGCGGGATCAGCTGCCGTGAAACAGTAGCGCGGGGCATCCTTATAACGTAAAGTGTAGCAAGAATTCCCCCAGCCTTATAGGGGTTCCAGCAAACAGAGAACGATAGCTCTAGCGTGCTCGCCACGAAGCCTTGAAACAAGCATGTTGTCCGATTCCTTCGCAGGCCTAAGCTTCCTTAGTTAACGTGCGGTGCCTAATTGAAGGAGTGGGTCCTGTAAAGAAAAAAAGGGACGTTTTTGGCCACAGTTCGGTTATTGCACAGTCCAGCTGTTCGACTTGCTCTACATATTTGGTTTAAGCAAACCGCGCAGTTATTTAGATAAATTGCTACCATACTCTGCAAGGTATGTCGGCCTTAACCATTTTTTATGCCTACAAGAAAATGTCTGAAATATTGACGTCAGTCTAAAGGAGTATGAAACATATATGAAAAATTCAGGGGGGGGGGGGCACTTTGTTAACCTAAAGTGCGGTGAGGCGAAAGCCTTTAGCGCGGTGCTGCTGCTTGCGTCACTGATGTGTGGTTGAGATGTTAATTGAGTACACAATTGTTCGGGAATCTCAAATGCTGGAGACACTGGAGGTCGTTTGAAAGACATCCGTCTGATTCGACGCCTTTCCGCTAACACTCTCCAGCGTCCTAAACAAAGAGAGCTATATATGCGTTGACAGGAAGTAGCGAAGTCGCTAGCACGCTCGCTTGCGGACTGAAATGATGGTGGTTCGAATCCAATCGTGTACAAAGACTTTTTTTCTTTCTGAGTTGAAGAGCGTAACGGAAAGACGGACGGTATGACGTCACTTCCGGTGTGTCGCGACTTCCGGCTGACGACGTAACAGACGGACATGATCTCGACCGGAAGTGTGAGTCATTAAAGGCTGTCGTCTTAAAAAGCAAGTGATGAACATAACGTTGAAAAGAAAGGAAGAAAACAAAAGGGAGTGAATGAAATGTTAGCTTGTATCATCAGGGTGAAAGAGACTCGGGCGAAATGTGTATAACTGAGAACAGATGACCGATGGAATACTAAGGTAACAGTGGTTCTTGCACGTTAGCGGGGATGAACTTGGCCGATGTTAGCAGAGCGTCCGGTGCGGAAATGACAAAACACTTTTTCGAATAGCGCTGACACATATTGCATGGCACGTGGACAACAGGCTGACGAGAGGGGTGTTCGTGATGTACAGTGAATGTAACAAGACTGATTGGGAGAAGGAGGCAGCTTCTTAGTTTATTTACAGCAAAAATTACATGCGTGAACAGCTTAGCTGTAAATATCACTCGAAATTTATTTTTGGGCTCAAGAGTGGCAACCGCAGTGTTGAGTACTAATTTAAGTATGCATCAGACATTTGGATGTTAGGCTCTTCCACCATCCTTCAAGGTCTTTAAATGCATCAACTACGTTCTTCGGGAGTTGAAGGTGTTAGCAAAAGTCAATTTCGAAGAAAGGTGTGCCGCAGTCTGCGTGTGGAAAATTATGCTAGAAGAAGAATAGCCTGCCTATCAGGTTGCTCTATTGCCGCTAAGTTAGCTTAGACGAACGCGCATGACAAGCTAGCGTTTCACTGGATGAATGAATGAATGAATGAATGAATGAATGAATGAATGAATGAATGAATGAATGAATGAATGAATGAATGAATGAATGAATGCAATTTTTGCAGGGTAGTCAAAAACACAGTTTTGAGTGTATAGGGTAAACGGAAACTACGGTAACAAAGAGCAAAAAAGTGCCTGAAGACGCCTTAGGCAAAGAAATGGGGAAAATTTGGCCAGCTACGCGTTCAATGTTTACACGTTCATTCAAAGTTACATGCGCTCTCAGAGAAAAGTCTTTTGTATTCAATCAGATTTTTGCGAGTTACGTGGTGTACACACAAAAAAAAATTGTGGAAAACGCGTTGTAGGAATGACTAGTTGACAGAGAAATTCCTGTGGCGAGGAAAAACATGTATTTTTTCGCGGCGTGAAAAAGACCGTACGTCTGCAGGTTGCATGACCTAACCAAACATAGACGGTGATGTGGCGGCAGTGTTGTCATATAACGACAATCGGCGGGAGAAGCAAGGATGCCATCAGCGCCCGGCGCCGACACGTGCCGCATTGGTTGCTTTTGAGTCATGCGTTGTGAGCCACGAGGGTTTTACCGTCGTCTTGAGCAATAGAGGTGGCGTGAACCGAGCTTTGCCTCTCTTTCCGCGTGTTACGTTTGCATCTCTCCTTGTGCTACGCTGGTCAGGTGAAATTATTTTACGGCGTGATGACAGCTGAGAGAGTCTGCTGTCATTGCAACGAGTCGTACGTTCCGGGTGAAGGTCTGCTCACGGACCGAAGGCAGTGAAAACCATGCTCATACAAAGGTAATTCACAGAAGCGCCCAACTGATCCGAGAAAAACTACAGTAATAAAAACTGATACTTCACATTAGACAAAACAGCTGTTTATAACCAAAATTCATCCATGAACAGTAACAAAAACTGTTTACCAACCATGCCATTTTGAAACTTAAGTAGGCTTTCTTATTTTTCAGTTCCTTCAAAAATAGAAACTAAACATCCGTTAAAGATTGGGGTGACACATGGAATTCTGATAAGCGAGCTAGCTTCTTCAACTGTAAACGCTCGTCCGTGCATGTGATATCGCCCGTATGGTACGATGTGGGCATGCGCGAGGACTAAACTGTCCGCCTCGTCACGGCCCTGGAAGTGAGTCGATTCCAATACGGCCTCCCATTCACAATGTTTATCGCACCGCCAGGAGTAGGATAGATATCCTTATCCACACACTCTTTAAAACAGCTCTGGGCCTCCCCATGTGCTGTTATGAACTCCCAACGGACTCACCTACTCAACACCTCGGCGTGTAGGGCCCTTCTTTCTAGAATAGGCGAACCACAAGCCATTAAGACCCTGGCCGTAACCGGAATTCCCGCAACTAATATCCGCTCTCACCTTCACAAAGGCCCTGTTCCTTGTCACATAAACCACGGGTCACAGCCCCCCGCCGTCAGGCCCGTCTTCACAGCCTCAGCAGGCAATATGGCCAAGACACAGCGGCCATGTATGTGGATGTGGCTTCGTATGCAGAGCCCCCTAAATATCCCTGTACATCTATCTTGGAGCGCCCTTTGCGGCGGCCGCAGAAGCCATCACTATAGCCCTCACCACCAAAATGAGCGACACCCAACACCACGGCCCCAACATTTTTGCGGACTCCTGTAGAGCCTTTACGAGTGGACGTGTCCCGCGCAAGGCTTTCCGCGTATTGGGCAGCCATCTACAACATGTTCATGTCATCACCTGAGGCCCAGGATATGCAGGTTTTGATGACAATATTAGTGACGATGCCCAGCTTTAGATTATGCCTACTGAGCGGGGCACACTGACTCTACCCACTTCCCCCTCTCAACTCATCTTTCAACTTTTCAACCCACCCAGAGACCTTCCGCCTAAATAGGCGTCTCTACCCGTCGCCACATAAGCAACTTTCCCCGGGGGACTCCTTCCACCTAAGACGCATCCAAACTCTCACTTTCCTCAATCTGCACCACTTACACCACATTCCTCCAAGATTATACGCTCATACATGTTCATGATGTGGTAGTACTCCTACATTTACGCACATTACATGGAGATGCGCAATTAAACACAACCCATTATAGCCGGCCAACGTGGCGTTGGAGCAGTGGGAGCTGTCATTGGCCAGCAGCACCCTGGAAGACCAGGAGGCGGTAGTCGCCATCGCCAAATCGTCGGCGGCAGTTACTGGCGTCGTGGACTGAGGAACCCAACCACAATCCGCTCCAGCCTTCTTTTGAATAATAAATTTTTCTTCTCTCTCTCAACAATGGCGTGGTTGAATGCCAATAGAGGAGAAACGAAGCAATCTGCCCATTATGTTTTACCTGAATCGAGTCCCCACTTTGGAAAGACAAAATAATCAGGAAAATTTTAATGAAAGAAGTAACCGGAAATAGGTTTGTTTCGCAAAAATAAAAGTCATTAAGGCACTGCTTAGCCTGCACGGTCCAGCAAGACGTTTATGTAGAAGAAAATCAACCAATAGCTTATACGCTAATTAAGAGCTACTTCGTATGCTAATTGAGGTGTACTTCGCTTTTTGTAATGGCTTGTGCTGTGATTTAAGACGGCAGAACATCATTGCGCTAAAGGTGGCTGGTGAAAGGACAGTAATTTAGTCTCGAGATTGGCGGCTGCGACATGCATTTCGGAGCCCCCTAGCGACCTTGCAATGCGCAGAGATGACTTAGGCATATCTAATAAGAGAAAAAAGTGCAAGATGGAAATAAAGCATACTTCACCGGATCACAGTCTTCACTTGATAAAAAGGTTTGCTTTTTTGCTCAGTGTAGTTCGTCGAATGGCCTTACTCTTCTTTAAGCGGCACCAGAGAAATTTGAAATTGCCCTCTTCTATCGCAAGATGGGAGTAAGGCAAGCTGCCTCTCTTTTCGGCTGGCATAGGACGACGGATCGAATTGCCCAATTCACAGGTCCGAAACGATAACAGTCTTCACATTTCGAAAGACATAGGACTTAATTGCGACACCTGCCGACGGCATTCTCCTTATGACGCGTTCCTTTATTTATCTCGCTTAAAGTTAGGCTTTGCGCACACTTAGCAAGGTGGCGTTACTTATTTGCTTTTTGGCTGGTTGATTGCGCGTGGTTTGCATACAATCACAGGAGAAAAAAAACGGACTATAAGAAGAGGTACTAAGGACGACGTTGTAGAACTTATAAATTTCTTGTCTGAATTCAGGGTTCGGCTTTCTTTCAATCTTTGCCAGTTTTTTCATTTACATCTTGTGGCATTATTCATGCTTGTATAATTGCTTTTCAGTGTTCCTTGTGGGGCTGTTAAACAGCTTTCTGTGTTGTCATCGCCGTAGTGATTCATAATTTTTAAAGGCGTAGCTGTGCCTGTCGTTGCATGGAAAACGTTTTCACTACACGCATTCAATACATAAAAATAATTTTTTTGAATACACATGCGCTAATTTTTATTAAATACCTATCAGGTATCACAATCCGGGTGATTCCTGCGGTGTTGGTCTTGTTTTATTAAAAGTATTTTTCTCCTCCATTATTTTTCATTCTTCATTATATAATTTTTCAAATCTTATATCTAAAGGCGTTCTACGGCCGAGAGAAAAATAGTTTTCGGTTTTAGGAAATGACTTTTCGGGTTGGCCCACGGCCACAGGCAAGAGTGTCCCTGCAAACTTTATTAACTGAACCCAGTACGAAGGCACAGTTGTGGGAGAAGCGGAGTAGGGACAAAGCTTATATGTGACGGTCAGTGCCTGCCTCGGGTCGTTACTCGGTGTTGTGTATTCATGGATCGTGTTCGCATGTCTCCTGAAGTGTCTTTTTCCTGATGTCGTGGTAACCAGGGCTGTTCTAGAACATGCGCTCTGGCGTTGAGCGGACGTACGCGTTGCACATTGCACAGTTTACCCAACTGCATGGTCGTAGGCGCATTCTTGAACGCCGTCCGCGTTGGTCTCTAGCTCACCTGTCTCGTGCGCTAGAAGCTCTTGGTGCATGGTTTTCTTGGGGGTCTGCCAGGCGGCAATCACATCTGGGTGAGCGCGTGTGTCATGTGTGCCTTTGGCATTAGGATGTGCTCTGCAGAAAAGCCTAGCAGGCACGGAATTGCGATTAAGACGAGTCTGTGCCGCAAGGGCTGGCCGTCTTTCTTATCTGGCCGCACTGATACATGTAATCTTCCCTTTCTCTCTGTTCCCGAAGGATGCTATAGTTGTAAAATAGCATTCCAAGTTCAGCGCCCTAATTCTTCATTGGCCGCTGCGGTCGAATTTCGATGGAGGAAAAATTCTAGAGGCTCGTGTACTGTGCGATGTCGGTGCACGTTAAAGAAACCCAGGAGGTCGAAATTCTCGGAGCCATTCACTACGGCATCTTTCATAGCCTGAGTCGAATTGGAACGTTAAACCCCCATAAACCAAACCAAACCAAACCAAACCTCCTTTATCGTCTTAATATTTTCAATTGTTTTCTCCTACCACTTATTCTCCAAGTCGATGAAGGTTGCTGTGTTAACAAAGAGCCCGGAAAACTATTTTTGTCACGCCGCGGGTGTGTATGTAGAAACGCTAAGGATGAATTGAGAGCAACACCCAGCGTTGCAGCTGTGGGCAGCCAGCAAATTACTTTTGTGCGGGGTGGGGAAAGTGGGCGGAAGCGTTCTTACACTTTCGTTTGGCTTATCGCATACATGGTGCAATTTTGAATCATTCTGATAATAGCAGCGTATGAGCGAAGCAGACATACAAGAGCATTGTACTGTGCTCATCATATTAAGCTGCCTCCCGCTAAATAAACTTTGGTTATCTTTGAGGTAAGAAATTGTTTTTTGACATTTTAATGAGATGAAAAAATGAAGTCGAATTTTAGGTCATCTTTCTGAGTGGAAGAAGCGCTTCTTTTTAAGTCAAAGAGGTTTTGTGAGGTTACTTAGTAACAGGCAGGGCATGCTTAAACTATGGTTCTGGTTTCACGAGCACTGTCCGGGATGGGATAATTTATTTACAAAGAGGAATAAACCTCAACCATACCCACAAATTTAAGACGAGCGCATATATTGAACAGGAAGTTTTGGCTGACGCAACTTTTTTTGCATATAAAAACATTGCACCGTAAGAATAGTTATGCTCGCAGATACCTCATCGGGATGCTTGCATATTTCTTCTATTTATTTTCAGAACGCAACATATTAAATTTTTTTATGCCAGTCTTGAATACTTGGTGCGAGCGTCGGGTAGACTTTGAAAACACAACCTTTCTACGCATCGGAAGGTTAGACCGTTCTCGTTATATGCAGATAATTGTGTTACGAAATTCCAAACATACCTAGCATTTGAAAGTGATGCCAAAGAAAGCTATACTTGACTTTTTATTATTATCTAAATCAGGCTTTCATATCTTGCGCTACGTATGGACACATGTCCTGCATAGGTTTCAAAACTTTTCATTGCATGAAGACGAATATATCGGTTGTTTTTTCTTAACTGTTTACAGACCGTTCTTTTTAGTCGGACAGCATTAAAGAATGCTATGCTCGCTCTCACTGCTCCCTGTTCATAAGACTTCTTCTGCGTTAAACTTGACATTTAGCTCGGAGAAAACGGTGGAGTGGATAACTCAAACACTTTATGTTCAGCGCAGATCACTCTAAACAGAAAGGAGTAAAAAAAGAGTAAGCTGTCCTCCAGCGCGCTCTCTTTTATAAAAGGGAGTGCTCTAGAGGACAGCTTGCTCTCTTTTGACTTCCATATAGGCGTGTTCATGCATAAAGTGTGCTCATCAACTTAACGATTTCAGCCTGGTTTATGCCAAGTTTTAGCATTTCCGCATTTGCCGTGCCATGAAAAAGGACCAACCGCTTGGCTTACAGGATGCCTATTTGGGTGTTCTATTCCACTCACGGCAGCTGATGTATCAGTTTAGTGACGAGCCTATGAGCTCGAGAACGGGTCTGGTCAGTTCAGGTTATTGAGAAAATGTAATGCATGCACCAGAGACCCGGACACGCATCCACGATAGGCACAGATGATACTGCGGAGAAACATTTTTTATTTCAGCTGAGTCACGTAATCCAGTGGTCTGAAATGTCACAAGATTTGAGGAACTTGCATGTTTTAACTGCTGCTAAGAATCCCGCGCGACTGGTTCGCTAGGGAGGGCTGCCATAATTTTTTTTCTGAGAAAACGAGTTCTGTACACTTTTTATGGTAATGGTACATTAAGATAAGAAAGTCTGAAAGTGGCATAGTGAGCAAGAGAGAAAGAAAATTGGAGGGGACACTTAACCACCGTATTAATAATATGATGCGATAGCGTTAATGAGTTAATATCCATATATGCGGAACTGGTCGTTCTCAACTTTACATTCATATGTCCCTGGGAGTTCTCACACCACTCCTTGAGCAATGATGCAGCGGTTAGGGGATGCTCCACTGCCCTGCGATGGCAGGTGCTGCCATCGGTGGGTCTTGTGCGACACAAGTTGCTCCTCCCGAGCAACCTTTCACTATAAATTTAACTGCCACCAGATAGTGTAGTTAGCTTTCTCACAGTCCGATGGATGGCTTGTGAGGATCCCACAAGGCCATTTGACATCGGTTCCCAAAGTATGTACCTTCTCCGGCGGTGGCTGCCTGGGCCACCCTAATTATCGCTCACAACACCGACGCCGGATTTTCTGCATAACAGCGCCTCTAATCCTACCACGTCAAAAATGTTCTTTCCAGGTCGAAGCTCGGCTGTCTAGCCATGTTTTTAAGACCCCTTCCTCAGTAAATCAAATATCGGCTTGACTAGGAGGGCCATGAAGATGTGTTCCTGCTGCTTAATTGGCGGAGCGACCCAGGGTCGCCAACAGAACGTGCTAGTTATTCAAAAGGTGTTGTAGGGTGTTCGATATTTGTGGCCTTTAGCGCAAAGATGTTCTGCACTGAGTTTAAGTTTAATTCGCTTTTCGGGCCACTCACCTGCATCGTCTGTACCCTGTTAACAGCTTCATGACACACAAAGGGTAGCGGCAGCACTTACTACGTCGTTGAGTCCTCGAGACAGGTTATGTGCTCTAATCCTCTTCGTTAAGCTGCCATAGTATACTATTGTGCCCCCCGACAGAAGCGAGTGCACGATAGTTAAATCAGATTTTTTAGCTTTATCAGCAGCGTGCATACTTTATGCATAACCAAGTGATTTAATTAATGTTCGTGAGCGCGTTGGGTAGTGTTATGTCTGCTTCACCTTCCCCAGCAGGTTCGAGAGCGATAGGTGTGCGCAGAAATCCAGCGCGTACAGTATAAAGGAAACATATCGGTCATCTTCGGTTATGAGAAGTAAGCCAGGCGATGACTGCCACCTGGCCTCAAAAGCTTAGAGAGCATGGGAGCAAAGAAAAATAGAAAATTTTGAATTGCATTGCTTCACCGGCTGTGAAGAACAGGCTCACTCTCGTCTTCACACTGGCGGAGATGTTTATCAATTATCTCCAATTGTTTAAAAGTAGTCTACCACTTTGTGTAGTCCTAGCGTCAAGCATCGCGATTGCACGTCGAGCAATGGTAAACGAATTCTAAAAGGGGATTCTCGAATTCAGCCTTATCTGAAGCGGACACATAATTAACGTATCAGATGCAAGCTTTGTCGCTTAAGTAGCACTGGACCTGAAAGCTAAAAAATTATGAGATCAATTACAGCTCAAATTCCAGAGGGGTGTTCGTACATGAGCGTTCTTGCAACCGAGGTAATTCTTCCTGGGGTGCAAAAACGGAAGCATTGAAAGACGAAGCAATGAGCGGAGACAATGAGATATGTTCCCAAACTTGCGTGCCTAGCGAAGATGCCCATCCAAGCAGCTCGGTCAAGCCTGGGGGAGCGTAAAGGCAGTGGGATTAGTTAACGAGAAGAAAAAAGAACCGTGCAAATCTATGGTTTAGATAACCCTACCGACGCAAGAGCATGGGTTGATTGTGCCACGAATGCTTTTTTCTCTTTTTATTGATTTTCTCTGGTTTGTCTCAGGAGAGACGCATTTTCGAGCAGAACAACAGTATGCGATTCAAAGTTGCTTACATGGAGAATAGAGTGGAGCCCAGTGCTCCCAGTTACTGAGCCTGGTGAACGACCGACATGCTTCGTCAATGAATAAAGCAATAGCCTACTGCTCTGCTCCTGGACCATTTCTGCACGAAACCGAAGGGAGGGTAGAACTAGCTCCCAGTTTAGTTTCGCCACACGAGGAAGCAACACAGGAAGACTGGCGTGCGGCCCATGTGGTCTCACGTGCTAGATAGAGAGGAGCATATAGAAACCCTACGGCACGCTGCCTCGCTCTCATCATTAATTCACCAGTTCGGCGTAGCAGGCGCCCTTTTAATCCCCTTGCGTCGGCATAACAATCCTGGTCCCTCTATCCGACTTCCCCAAAGTCCCATTATTCTTGCTTAATATTCGTTCTACATAAGTTCTCGTCTTTCCTTAGCTCCCAGACTCTCGAGTGACTGCGCATCTAGAACGGGACCGTGATCAAAGCAGGGGCCTCTCCACACTTTACCGGGAATGACGCACGTGCCATGCCTGGCGCTGCCGTCCATCGTGCTTGTCTAGATTAGATACGCGCCTTGTTTGCCACGCCCTCTTCGGCTATAAAGGCGCTTTACGTTCAGCAATTAACGGCTGTTTTTTTTTCGGTGGCCACCTCGACTGATATATGGTGTCAGAAGTGGGCCCAGCTCACGCCGGGGGCCTGGCGTCTGAGGATAAGCCTGCAGCGACCGAGACACGATAGAGCAACTGCTGAAGCTTCCTGAACCATTACTGCTGACTGCAAATATCGCCAAAAACTGGTAATTGTTCCAGCAGAAATTCGAGCTTTTTCTGCAAGCAACGGAATCTTCAAAAGAGCCCCGATCCAAAGCCACCAAAACAGCACTGCCGGAGACGACGCAATGGAGGTATTTAACAATTCCATTTTGTAGCGATAGCTACATTACGCCGGCCACTTCGCGAGGTCAGCGTGGCTGCGCGCTGAGCCGTGGCACCACCGTTCCGCCAGATGTGCGCATGCGCGGATGGACGTCATAGGCGGCAGCTGGTGTGCGCGCTGCGCTCCTCGCCGCTGAGCCGACGGCGGAGCAGACTGCGCCCACCTCGCCAGTTGCGCGCATGCGCGGGGTGACGTCAGAGCACGCAGCAGGTGAGCTCCGCGCGCCTACATTACGCTAGCATTTCGAGCCTTCAGCGTGGCAGCGCTGTGGCCACCGAGTGGGACGGAAGTGGAGAGGGGAAGTGAATCCACGTCCAGGGATGAAAGCGAAGAAGGAACGCCCAGCGAAACGCAGCGGCGAAAGACTGACTTTGCAGTTCGACTGAGCGAGTTACACTCGGCCCGCTGTAGCTATCGCGTCACTACAGGATCAACCAGAGCTAAACCATAGGCATTTTTTTTTTCCCGAGGGTGAGAGCAAGCAAGATTCTGCTGCCGTTGTTAAGAGGTTCATGAAATTCTGATAAAGACTGCAAGGCGAAGGGAACTCATTCGAGAATTTCTTGCGGGACTTCAGAAAACAAGCGAGAAGATGCAATTTTTCGGGACTAGCCGATTCATTAATCCGCGAGCAAATAGTGTTTGGCACAAATAGCCCACGACTGCAGGAAACGCTTCTCAAGGAAAAACTTGACACTTGCCAAGGCTGTGCAGATTTGCAAAGCGGAGGAACCAGCTTCGCTACAAAAGGAACCCTTGGCGCAGCCCGATAAGCAAGTGGTGCTGGCCAGGAAGGATTCTGGGCAGATTCGCAAAGTTGAGCAAGTGGTACAAAAAGAACCTTGGGCACAGCCCGATAAGCAAGCGACGCTATATAAGCAGCAATCTTGAAAATGCGCTAGATGCAACCGTTTACACGCGACACACGGCAGATTACAGCGTTCGGTAAAACTTGTTTCATATGCCGAGATATTGGCAATTTTGTAGCCTGCTGTAAAAAGACCCGCAAATCAGAAGTTGGCGATGAGCAAGACAGCTTCGACATTCTCGATGTAACAGTCACGAGCATAGACGCCGGGTCGGACTGGGTAGTGCATGCGAAAGTGGTTGACCAGATGGTTAACTTAAACTGGGCACGGGATCTAAAGCAAACTCGCTACCCTTCTCGCTAACGACGATGCAAGACATCAGCAGATTTTAAACCGAGCTCTTCGGTGCTCGGATCATAAAGCGGTAGTGTCACTCGACACTTCGGTATGGCAAGGCTACTAGTGACCGTGAACGGCCGGTCTAAGGACGTCAAATTCCATGTCGTCAAAAAATTGGCGGCAGCAGCTGCTCCGCGGCACGTGGCTGGTCACGTGACCAACCACGTGATCAGCCACGGCGCCACGCCACCGGCAGCTGCTCCACACCACGTGACCAGCCACGCTGAAGGCACGAAATGCTACCGTAATGTAGCTATCGCTACAAAAGGGCAACCAAGCTATACTGGGACTTCGAGCATGCCAGTCCCTCGGTCTTGTACCGCGCGCAGTGGACGCTGTAAAAGAAGGAAGCACCGCAGCCGGCAGCAGTGAGGACGTTCTGACCGAATTCCGCCTGCTTTTTCAGGGAACCGGCTGCGTGAGTTGCCAGCACAAAATGGTCCTACGCAAGGATGCGAAGCCAGTTGTCCAGCCAAATCGACGGGTGCCCTTGGCGCTGAGGGAGCCCTTGAGGGAGAAGCTGGAGCACATGGAGCGAAGTGGCATCATTGAAAGTGTCCAGAAACCGACAGACTGGGTGAGCCTTTTAGTTATCGTGCGGAAAAAAGACCTGAAAATACGCGTTTGCATGGATTCCAGAAATATCGACGAGTGCATACAGCCAGAGCATTATCAGATCCCAAGACGCAAGGACATAGAAGCTGAGCTGGCCGGAGCTAAGTACTTCGCGCTCCTCGACGCAAGGGCCGGTTATCATCAGGTACCTTTGGATGACGCTCCAGCAACTATATGCACGTTCGGTACTCCGTTCGGGCGTTAACTCTGACTCACACAACACCTAGTGCCGTAATTCAGAAGTTGAGCGCCATCTTTTCAAGATACGGCATTCCAATTGAAGTCCACACGGAAAATGGGCCTCAGTTTTCGTCTTGTGAATTTGCTCTTTGCATCCAGTTACGACTTCAATCACGTCACGTCGAGTCCAGAGCTCCTCCAATCCAATGGACTCGCCGAGAAGGCGGTTCAGACTGTGCAAAGAATCCTAAAGAAAACGGAAGAAACAGAGGAAGACTTCTGACTCGGGTTGCTCAGCTACAGATCCACTCCGCTCGAAGATGGCCGCTCCCCTGGTGAACTCTCGCAGGGCAGGAGGCTTCGCACTCGGCTCCCAGACTTCAGGCAGCAGCCAAGAATACCGGTATTCAAACGAGCCCAGGCAACCTCTAGGGGAAGAATGCTGCCACCTCTCGAAACCGGGGATGTGGTGAGAGTAACGGGAAAGACATGGAATCGCCGAGCTCAAGTTACCGGAGCAGCTGCACCCAGGTCATATCGAGTAGTTACCGAGGACAACCGAATGCTACGTCGCAACAGACAACATCTGCTTCCAACTGGTCAGCTGTTACAGAAAGAGGCCTCCGAATGTGACGACCCGGATAGCGGACGAGCGAGTGAAGCACTGGAACCCACGGTACTCGCTGCAACTGGAGAGTCGCCTGTGAGCTCCGGGAACATTCCGCAGGCGCCACCGGTGACTACGACCGGACCGCCTGCGAGCTCAACGGCTCCGCAGGTTCTTCCATTGCGCCGATCTACGATAGATAGGAGACCACCGCAGCGCCTGCGGTACGACCGAAATTTCAACCAAGTACTTGGCATCTATACTCCACTGGAGGGAAGATGTATCGGGAATGACGAACGTGTCATGCCTGACGCTGCCGTTCATCGCGCCTGTCTAGATTACATACGCGCCTTGTTTGCCATAACCCCTTCGGCTATAGAAGCATTGTACGTTCAGCAATCAACGGCTTTTTTTCGCTGGCCACCTCGACTGATACACACGCCGCGGGCAACTTAGGAGCATAAAATGCGTTCTGGTCATAAATACCAAGTCACCATGCGTCACAGCCACTGCAACTACTGCCACAGGTATAGCGCTGCGCCGCCTCGTGAACATACGTATGGCAAATTACAGACCTTTCCTTAATTGCGAAGCGCTTGGCCTAGCATGTCGGTTCTAGCAAAGCGTGGCGTGCTAGAAAAGAGAAGTCAAATGAAATCTTGAAAGAAGTAGCAACCAACTTTGGAGCTACCCTGCACTGTGGGGGACCAGAGAACAAATAGTCGGCAATCGAACCTGTGGGTGTGCCCGCGACTGGCGAGAAGAAAACATGTGCGGGTGAGCTCACGGAGGTTCGATGTGATCGCAGCCATGAATTCCCACCTTTCAGGAACATTCATTTTGACTTGGTCTTCTACACACAGGGACTCTATCGCTTCGCATAATCGCATTCATGACAAAAGTTCACTTGACTAGAGATACCTTACACGTTTGGACACGCATTTCTGTTGGTCCAGAGGTTGTTTCATGCTTATAAATGATTTCTCCGGATGCGTTAGTCAACCCGGTCGGACTGGAAGAAGACATACACAACGGCTGTTTTTCATTTTTTTCATTGTGTCTAAACCAAAAATGCAATGTAATCGCAGAGCTAGGAAATTAAGTGAAGAGCTGAGCATAAAACTTTGTTAGAGGGATGCATTTCATTGCTTTTATCGAAGTGTCTTCGGCATTCCGGGTTATTTTCAAAAAGAGGCTGCAATGCGTCCATAGAGGTTTCTGTTAATGATTGTCTGACAGCGACGCAGGGTGTATTGTGAGCTCCGCCGTCGACTACTGACTCGTGTGTTTCGTCCAGAAATGTCTTGCCACAAAACGGAGAAACGTGAAGCTATCAGAACATTGCTGAAGGTGCTGCGATCGTGTTTTCTTTGAATAAGCGGATATATTACGCGCCCGTTTAGGTAAGCAGAGATTAATTTCTTCAGGAAGTGTCCCAAACTTTGTCGATAAATTTTAATACTTTCGGATAACTGCAGCTGTCCAACTGCACATATATGAAAAATGAGCGCAGCTCTTGATTACATACTTGATCGCGTCCTTTCAACAAGCAAGCTTTTCGGGTCCAAGTGCTGTATTTTTTTCATTTCTGGAGTAAATCATCAATTATTCTGGTGCAGTTACAAAGCCTTTACCAAGACGTGAAGCCGAGAAGTCGCTGTAATCGAAGCTACGTCTTCGAGAGTTGTCAGCGTGCTGAAAAAGACATCAATAATAAAACTGCGGAAAACAATATATGCGCCGATAGCAGCAGTCACTTCTTGAAATTTTTTTTCTCCTTGATTCTTTTGACACAAGCCGATTTTTAAATTTTTAGCTGCATTTTCTTTTTATTTTAAGACTACATGGTGCGTGAAATATGTGAAGGACATGACACTCAACTCATTCGCTTTTCTGCGCGAAGAACGAAACTAATTTTTCCAGAGAATGAACTGCCACGTCGAGTTGGCGCTGACTGCTCGTCCGTGTTGCGTTTGAGGGAAGCGGATGAAAAAGGGCTCCAGCCAGACTTTCCAGAATAACAGATCGCTCGTCAGTGCCAGCTTAGAGCGCCTTGACTGCATATGGACAGTTAAGCGGATAGAAGATAAGCCTTGTATCAGCCGTGAGTAATTTCAGATGAGAAGACAGCAAAAATGCCGTCACATTCCAGCGAAGCCACTTTTATGCGATGAAATGAGCCAATGACGGCCTCAACTCACGGCGGGCAAATTGCACACACGTCGCTTGCGGATAGCGGCATGAACGGCACGTGTGAGAATGATTGGGGCCCGTTACGGTTCCTTAGGAACCCAAAGCACTCGCCGCTCATTGCTGAAGTCATGCCCTCTTTCGCTATATGATCGCTTCACTGCCGTTGCAAGCAGGAATCCTCCACGAGGTTGAGCGAGCGCCATTACACCATTTCGAGGCCGAAACTGTTCGTTAGGAGCGTACTTTACGAGCATACTTTAGGTAATAGTCCTGTGGTAGACTGAGAGTAGGTTTGAAAAGCACATTCTTTCTAAGAGATATCGCGGAGACAACGATTTCCGTCTTTGAGGCCAGGATGCTTTTCGGTGAGCCAGTGACGAGCACTGGCACGAAGGTCATCAACAACTGCCACTTAACGGTGAGGTCTTCAAGACGTCCCAAAGTTTTCCACTCAAAGCTCTCTTCATTCTTGTCGAAAGCTCTTTCACGAGCTCCACTATCACACCCAAAGCTCTCTGCTGCGCAGGAGTACTCCCCAGAATGACATGCCGTGTCTAGCGATCTTCGAGTGTGTTTTTTGTATTATATCATTGAGAGAGCTTGCATTTTTTTTGCACGATACACAAGCCCATTACCCTTGAGCGGGTTGTGTCGCGGAGTAAGATGTGGTGCGTAGTGCAAACGTTTAAGTGTCGTGATGTTCTCAGAGTTCAGAAATTCTTAGTGCTGTGCAGCCATTCTAGGTTTCAGTTGAAAAGAACAAAAAACTATATAATGGCGATATTTTTTTAGCTTTCATAAATAACTTGCTTTTTTGTTTTGTTCGGTATGATTAATTTCTTTTATTGACGGTTGCACTTTGCTCCACACGTCTTGTATGTGGTCATGCAATATGTATGAACTTGGCTTCACATAAAAGAAAATTAAAAATAAAAGTACTTAAAGAGGAATTTTTTTAGATGCCTGAAGAAGTTATTCTCCGAAAGTCACGCTAGTATGAGCGATGGAAGGCACTTAATAACTATGCCAACCACACAAATTCGTCTTTAGGCACGCCTTGATTTGAGGTCGGCATCGTTAAATTTGCATATCACTTTAGGGCTTAAAGAAGGAAAATGATGCTTGCAAACTCGCTGCGATGAACCCATAGACTCTCATGTAAGCGTGAAGTGTGGCCTCCACCAGTGCGGTCTCTACCTGATATTGGCAACAGAAATTTGTTCTGCGATAACGAAAGTCAATCCGTCCACTGCAGTGCTGCCGTGTAGTTTCGAAAAGAGAATTTAGTTAAAACAGAAGATTCGTTTCAGGTCCAGGCTGCGAAACCGGTTGGATGGCTAGTCGAAAATACTTGGCCTGACAGCTGAACTTATGTATTTTAAAGACAGAGCAAAATATGTGACATCGGTAAAGGTGCAAATTATTTTGTTTGTACAGGGAGCATTTATGCGAGAGAACGGCGCTTCCGAAGAGGGAAAAACGTAATTTAACGTAGTAATATTACTTGTATACGCAACAAAATTTAGAGAACAACAATCAAGTCAAACTTTTACAAGCTGCTCTCCATAAATGCTTGAAAGCAGCGGTATATCTGCATAAGGAATGATATCTATGGACTTTGGAACTGCGGGATGTCGTTCCAGAAACAAGATGGTCTTAACGCGACACCGTTAAGGAGCTCGTGTCGCAGAAAAGCCGGTGTTGGCGTTTTTTACGTTGTAACACGAAAACCGCCAAATAAAAAAATCTTGTGGAGATACGGGGAATCGCACCCACGTCTATCAGATTGTAAGACGAACACGCGACGGACACGCTACGAAGGATCTTTTTTTCTTTATTGCATGGAAATAGTGCCCAAAAGATAAATGTAAGCATGCTACGAAGGCTCGTTGGTTTGACCTGAATAAAGTGGACCAAGTGAATGCGTTGTGGTCTTTGAGTTCTCGGAGTGTATTTGTGTACTGATGCGTACATGAGTAATATCTTGGCAGTGCTTCAACACGCTGTCGCGTTCCACTTTTACACGCGATGCTTAATCGTCCTGAATTTTTTTTTTCAGGAGCATGTAATGTACAAAACGCTGTCTCTGAAACTGTTCACTTGTGGTTGTAAAAGTGAAATGTTAAAATTACCTCAGAAAGTGGCGCCATTCGGCAGAAAGGCGTCGTCAGGTTAACGCCGGCATTATCCAGAAACGCGAGTGGCAGGAACATAGTCGCCCAGGCATATGTGAAAGCGTATGTTCCCAATAATGTGTAGATGGTTATCATAACTGAAGCAGTTGAGGATTTTGCCCTGTTACCTCAAGTCTACTAAAATGAGAAAATATTTCATGGTCCTGTAAAAAGGGTTGCTTGTACGAAAGAAGGTAGAAAAAAGAACGCCATGTAGCGGTTCTGATGCGGTAGACAGGGCTGGTCCTTGAGTGTCTAGAGGAGGAATCCTCCGGTTGTGAGCATGCAGAACCATGAACGACAATTCATACTTCCTGAAGCATTGCTTGTGCAGTTTTGTGCACACAAGCTTTATTATTAAGTTTTCTTGTCATACGCACAGACAGTGTTTGCCAAAAGTAACCAGACAGCGGGACGTGCTCCGCAGCTGTATTGTGGAGCCCTCACGGCATCCCTAAACATCAAAAGGTCTCGAAAAGTGAGGACAGGGGTTCTCCTTACCATGCACATAAGGGCTCCGTAACATGGTTAAGAACAAAACCGCATTGTTTGGTCCCATTTGCCAAAGGCGGTGCCTTGAACTGGTACAAAACCCGGCATCTCCCCTTCTTAAGAAACCAAGTACGGAGAGGTCTTCTGTTTGTCGCTGTCCGTCCATGTTCCAGTGTTCAGGCTGGGCCACCTAAATGGCGTGAAAAATCTCACGTCTTTTTTTTTTTGTTACGCACAAATCACATGCCACCTAAATAAATCGCCGCCGCGGTGGCTCAGTGGTTATAGCGCTCCGCTGCTGACCCGAAAGATGCGGGTTCTGTTCCGGCCACGGAGGTCGAATATCAATGGAGGGGAAATTCTAGAGGCCCGTGTACTGTGCAGTGCCAGGCGCATGTTAAAGAATCCCAGGCGGTCGAAATTTCCGGAGCCCTTCACTACGGCGTCCTTCATAGCCTGAATCGGTTTGGGAGCCCCTCTTCTCCCCCCCCCCCCCCGCCCTGTTAACCATAAACCAAACCTAAGTAAACCAAACCATAATTGAATCTCTAATATCGATATTGCGCCCGTAAACGTAAGACCAGCAGTTGTCTGCTATAGCAACGCGAGTGTCAAGAATGCTATAAGCCACGGATAAAAACGTCCCTAAAAAGTTATCAAATTTCAATTACACCCATTTTTTTTTTTGCGCGTCGCCTAGTCTAGTCTACGATTTTCACTGCTTGCACAAACATAACTGGTTTGAACTCATAATATTCAAATCTAGTGCTCAAAAGTGCTACCAGAGGCGAGAAAAGCGGCTATGTAAGTGTTCACTCCTTTTTGTTTATTTCGAAAAGAAATAGTGGTGTTTTCAGCACTGTAAGCTCATTGTTAATATTTTGTGATTCCTTTGGCTTTATCAACATAGCGGTTTCCACAAGTTACAGGGCGCTTTCCTTTAGATAAAGAAAGCTTCTTAGTGCCAGAAGTTCGAAGCCACAATTTCGTGCGTATAACGCATTAACAGTCAACTGACTATTCAGCCCAAACCCTGGAAGTAAGGGTACATGACCAGCATAATATGCCTTGCTCGCTCAGAATCTATCTCAGCATATGCTACGAACCCTATTCCATTATTGCGCATAAAGCAGTCGCGTAACTATGCGTCTAATGTTCAACACATGGTATAAAGGAGAGAAACGTGCGGCTTTTGCAAATGAACTTGCAGGATACTGCGGGAAGGAACTATTTCTCCTAATCTAGGCCGACGCTACTGCAGAGAATTAAACCTTGCCTGTCGCTTACAGCACTGGGGCATGTCACCCTGATGAATGGCTATGGCACGTGAGATCCAATCGTTCCTTTCTGTGTCCCAGAAAGCCGAAAGCAGGCAAATAAACTGGGAGTATTTGTCGGTTCGTTCACTGTAGTTCACGGTGTCATCTAACGGTATGGTTTATTTTTTATTTTACGCAGCAGCTCAGAGAAAATGACATATTTTCTTTTAGCAGTGTGCATTCTCTTTGGTAGCGCTAGTATACGGATTGTGGACACTTGTCTAGGCTAACTGATTTATAAGAGGTTCGCTAAGAAAAAAACACGACGTGTCTTCAGGAAAACGTTCAGCGCTTTCTTTCTATGGTAGCTCACAAGCATCATTGGGTTAGGCTTTCTTTTTCTGACGGGCTCTGAAAGTAGCGGTGCGTTACTAGTATCGGCGGAAGACGCTTGCAGTTTATACAGCCCGTTGCTTGCAGTATGCTTATACAATGCCGCTGATGAATGAATGATCTCAGAGTTACAGTGTTCACAAGGTAGCTAAAACGGGGTTTCAGGGACTGCCTGATCTCCAGTGGCTGCGTCGGCACTACCCATGTTCCTGCTCACGTAGCGCTCAGCCACAGCCCTACCTCCTGCACAAACCACTACATCCCTTGCCTCCTTTAGAGAGGGATCCAGAAGCACTGCCACTTTCGCCACGTTCGCATTCCTACCTATCCTTCATTCTCTTTTATTCTCTTCCCCCCCCCCCCCCCCCCCTTTCAAAGGCAATTTCCCTGAAAGAGTGGGCCGCAGCTTCTCCTCCACTGCGCCGAACACTTTGGCCGCTTCTACATGGTAGTACGTGCATGTTCAAGATCCCCAGGTGGCCGCAATTGTTTCAGAGCCCTCCACTACGACGCCCTTTCTATCTTCTTTCACTCCTATCTTCCTCCGTGCACCTAGGGAGCGGTTGAGGTGTCCACCGAGAAGTGAGACAGTTACTGCGAAAATTCCTTTCTTCCTTTCTTGACTCACATTACCCACCCAACACACTTCGCCTGGCTGCAGCTTCAGGCCGACCCGGACCCGAGACAATATGTAAGTTTTTATCGTTCCCTCCCTTTTTCCACGAGAGACACGCTCAATATCGAATCGACGTTTCCAATCTGCGCACGTGCGCCGTCAGCAATACTCTTTCTCTTTGACAGTGCCTCTTCTTTCGTCCCTGTTCTTTTTATTTCTAGTACGGCTTATGCGCTTTCGTGCGCATCCTAACAATGCCCCTTTTCTGAGAGCCGGAGGGTTCTTAGTCGTCCTTGGATATCGGTAGTTCGCATCTATCTTGTTAGTGTTCTCGCCTGCTGCACAGGACGGAATGTGAGCTCTGTTGCTGTTGCGAGCGGAGTGCTTCACTTGAGCAATGCTAGAGATACGTCGGCGGTTAAGTGGCAGTGGCATGTTTTATCGAACTGCTCCGGGTGCGGGGACTGGCACGGATACAAGTGCGAGATTTCACGTAGGATTGTTGGATTTGAAGTGCCTTCTCCTGAAAAAGCTTGATAACTAGGTTTTGTGTTATCCTATTCTGTCTCATTTAGCCGAGAGGCTTTATGTCTTCGCTCGCTCTGCGTCAAAATGTTACCTTTGTTTCAAAAGAGGAAGCACCAGAATAATCATGGCCGCGTACTCCCACTTTGTTTTGTGAAGTACTCTTTTTTTCACAGCCTTTTTTGTCAGAAGCTTGTACGAAATTAAGTTATCGTGAATGTTAATAGGAAACTAACTAATCACTGCAAAAGGTACGAGGACGACTATGACACGAAGGATTACAGTATGTATTTTGTAGTGTCTGTGCTTCCTGTGTGCTCCCGTGTCCGTAGAATTCCGTTGCGCTCTAGTGGCATGATTACGACACGACCGCAACGCAAAAGCATGGACGGTTTGCCGCCGTAGTAGACTTGGCCACGGCGAACTTTGCGAAGTGGTAGACATAGTAGTCATGTTAGTGTGTCTGCCTGAGCACACTCGAATTGCATATTTCCGTGTAAGGGAAGCAGTGAGGACTAGCTGGCGTGGTGTGGGCATCCATATGCATATTTTTTAGCAAAGGAAACAAAAAATACTACTCAAAAATTCGGAAACAGAAAAACTGAAGAAAATAAAGTATCCGTTCTGAGTTTTTTTTTGTTATATTGCGCTTATACATTCCAACACAAAATAGAAGCCATTCTTACAAGTGTAAAAAATCTATTCTTCCTTTCTTTTTCCTTTTATGGCGGTCTTTTTTTACATAGAGTTGACCTGGGGCACAATTTCTGTAAAAGAGTGTTTCTTTTCTTTGCGCACGACAACGCTTCGTCTTCAGTAGAGGGCGTGCCCTGTTTTGGGTCTCAAAGCTACCTTTCAGCTCTTTCTTTTTTTGGGCGTCAATTTTACTTCACTGCTTCATACGCAGGGACATTGTGGTCGATTCGAGGAGCGCAGGGTGCTCCTCCGTGATAGTTTTCCGGGCGATGGCTTTCAGTGGACAGACGTAGCAGAGAGTCACTGCGAGCTACACGATACTTTTATTAAGTTAAATGATGCTCGTTTGTTTGTCAGCTGCTGAGTTTTTGCGGTGTTGTGTGCGACAAGGGACAAGGAATGAAATTTACTGCTCGTGCTGCATGAATCTTAGTTGATGTCCCGACAAATGTTTTAGCGGTTGCATGTTTCGTGTCATGCTTCTTTGCATATATACTTATCAATGAATTTAGTGACGTGCTTCTTGCAGTAACCCAAATGCACTGAAACTGCGGTGCGCTGCACACAGTTTGATCGTTTTTAACCGTGAGTTTTAAATAAAGGCCTCAACCATCTTGTACATACATTTCGGGAATAAAACAGGATCAGTTCACGTACAATCTTTTACTTTCATAATAATGTTCTTTAATAGGGTGGTGGAGGCACTTATATGAGCGTTACTTACGCTTTTCCGACAGCTGCGGGGCTGTAACCTGGAAGAAACGCTAATGCTCGCGTTCACTCTGCGTAGAAGTACCTGCATCTAATTGAAAGCAGGAGTTTAAAATGTCAAATGCAGTTAAAAGAATTACACCTGCAAGCAACCCAACACACATGACGGTTTCTAAGAAAGCAGTGTTTAGAATACCTGTCAGTGTGTCTGATCTAAAGTGATGACACTTCGTGATTATAAGCGCTCTGTTCAGTGCTTCTTGCTGCACGCTTTTTCAGCGCGCATGTCATTCTGCTGTGAAGTTTCGGCAGTTTTGCAAATTCGGGCCTTTCAGGAAAGGATAGAATGTATGCTAAAATATTTTTAACCTTTCGAAAAAAGAGGCACTGATTCACACATATCTGATACCTGTGAAAATAAAGATTCTGGCATGCTGTGGTTGTCAATCCGGAAAAGGGTCACAAGAAGTTTGAACCAGTTATGGTTGAGAAATGATTTAAAAGCTAAATTGACGAAGTATATATTAACATTACTGTGTGCATGTGATTATACAAAAGTGAACGAACATAGAAAATGTGAGACAGCGATAACAATAGAGTGGACATTTCAAGTGCAGGGTGCGATTGTGGAAACCTATAGCAAAATACGAGTCCGTTTTGCTCTTGCAAGAGACAGGCATACAAAGGTCGATTATAATGTGAAAAAGTCCGCTCGTAGCACCGTGTCTGTTGGTATTTGCAGTTTTGTTACGGAATAAAAAACTTTTTGTTTTATAGGATACCTTTTGTACTTAAGGACGACACCAAATAGACAAAGGAAAGCGGCGGATGAAATAAATAGCGTAATCGGGGAGGCCCTTCGATGTTATGAAATACCCGAACAGCTGCTTGAACACTGCGCAACAGCTGAGGGGGCAGCAACTAATAGCGGGAGCATGGAGGAGTTTTTATTCTTGTGTGTTGCCTTTCATTGGCCTTGGGAACAGGTGGCTAGGGCTGCTGGGATTGACGAACACTCTAGGAAAGCAGCTTCTCGCGTAAAGAGCGTGATGGTGGGTTGTAGTCTTCGGCTATAAATTTCTTGCGATAGTGCTCACGTGAGCACCATGAAAAGAACGCTCTTTGAGCTTGAAAGAAAATATGAATTGCCTTATGAATCCCCTCATCTTTGTTTCTTAGTCCTCCGTACTTTATTTGCCTTTACTTTTCCTGTTTCCTCCCCAGGCCAACGAAACAAGATCTAAATAGAAAATTTGTGCCAGTTACTAAGAATTGTGCACCCAAAAGTATAAATTATACGAACACCCTAAAACGCGCAGCCTTGTATGAAGCTTGGCTTGAAGGTGAGGCTAACGTGTGCTTTGAAGTGGATTTTTATTATGACAAGCATTCAATACTACCGAACCCCGTTGGGTTACGTGGTCTGGCTCGTTCCACTGTTGACTGGGAAATCAGCAGATAAAGTGCGTTGTATATTTAGAATGAGATGTGTGGGAGTCAGCAGGAGGCATCCTGACGCGGAGTCTTTCATTAAGAGCAGTATAAGCGTACGCACCGCTAAATTACACCCCACGTGTGCAAAACAATTAAGGCTGTCGGCGTCGCTCCAAACGCCACAAAATCGGTTGTTTCTGCTATTCGTGGCAGGCGCCGGCGCCACCGCACTGGTGTACGCTCTCTCCTGATTGGTTTGTAAATTCACGACAGATGGCCAGGAAAAGGCTAGAGTGCCTTTGGCGTAAAAGAAGTGTTAATATTGCACGAACCACCACATAAATTAAATAACACAGATTGCAACGTATAAATAGCTTCTATGTTTTTATTTATGGCATCACCCTTAGGGTTTGTATACATGAAATAGCAGGTGCACATTGTATTTAACATTTTAATGAAACAAAATAAAAGAAGTAAGAGCAAGAGGAAAAGTCAAACAACTCATACGGCGAAATGCGGATAACGCTCAAGGAAAACAAAAAAAATGTGCAATAAGTTTCTTCGTATGGTTAGTGACAACTGGACTGAATAATAGCGCTTCTTCGATAGATGCGATCCATGGGGAAAAGATGTTGCACTATTTTTTAATGTCAGACAAGAAGAAGTCGTAAAGTACATTGGTTCGACGGCAAGGCATGAACACTTCCTGTGGCAGTAGAACTACTACCAAATAGAAAAAAATCGTAAACATCGGATTTAAAACACCCACGAGACCTGACGATCAAAATGACCTTGACAAATGTCAGTCGACCGTGCATCTTCGCTAAGCGCATGGTTGCACTACCCTTGTTTACAATGCACTCTTTCATGAGCCTAACTGAAAAACATTCTCTAACTTTAATGCGCGTTTATGCGTCCTAAAGAATGGAAACGGTAAGCGCCCGTAATGAGTTGCCATGGAGCAGTGCAACCGCTAAAGTTTTTCATAAATGGAAAGTCAAAATGGTGTTTTTCAAGTAGCAGCTTTTTCATACAAAGCTGTGAATTTACTTGTACGTTTAGTTTTATTTTACTGAAAGCGACAGACACCCGCTGGCACTTATTTCCATGCGCAAAACCTTTTACGTAAACAGCTATTCTAGTGGACATTTATAAGCCCAAGATCAGTTATGCACAGCAACAGTAGAAATTTCCTTCTATTCTTTGTTCTCTTCTTATCTACAGCGGCGCTTTATAAGGGTTTATGAGTTTTTGGGTGTTTAGCGTCCCAAAGCGACTCAGGCTATGAGGGACGCCGTAGTGAAGGGCTCCGGAAATTTCGACCACCTGGGGTTCTTTAACGTGCACTGACATCGCACAGTACACGGGCCTCTAGAATTTCGCCTCCATCGAAATTCGACCCCCGCGGCCGGGATCGAACCCGCGTCTTTCGGGCCAGCAGTCGAGCGCCATAACCACTCAGCCACCGCGGCGGCTGCGGCACTTTATAAGGTAAGCACTGGAAGCATGAGCAAATTCTCGAAGTCTTGCTTCATAATGGGTGTGCTTCATTTCCTGTTACCCGCATTGCTAATGGCGCATGCACTTTGCATTCGCGTGCGATGCTTCGTTTTGTTTCTCTGCTTGATCTCTGCACTGCTGCTCTTTGTGTTCGGCAATCCAACCGACAGTAAGCGCCGGACACTACCATTGCGTTCTCTTAGTCTGAAGACAAATAGCAAAGACCGCACACCATGAGAAACCAAGAAAAGAAATTATACCAGTCGTAATATTTTGAGTTCTCGGAGTTTGTCTAAAGGTGTTTCTTTTCATGTACAACCCTGTTTCCCCAGAATAATGTGCTTAGAAAAAATCGCTTCAGTGTAGATGGAAATAATATCTGTAGAGTGAAACTAGGTTTGGAAAAATGCTGTTTGCCGGTACACTAATCTGAACGCAGTAACCGAAACTGCTCTGTCGACTTCCTGATCACCTGAAATCTTCTTAATGGTATACTTTGGAAAACGGTTGCGGAAAGCGAGATGGTAACCATCAAGCACCTATTACTATAATCATCAGCTTGGCACTAGAGCGTGTCCTGTGAACATGGCTTCGTGTTCGAGGTTTTAGTCTAAGTAGCCGTCACCTGTGGCGGCTACGTTGAACGTATTCTTCGCCCAAGCAGCGTTTAGAAAGTAATCAATCCATTTTTTAATTATTGCCAAATGTAAGGTTTAATTTGAGCAGCGTAAGCGGTGAAGCCTGAGCTCCAGGTTGCCGTACAAAATAATGCATTCACTCATTCTATTCCGTCGTCATTGGTACACGCTCCACTTGGTCATACTGTCTGTAATTGTCCGCAGCTTAGTTGCGAGTGCTGTAGAAAATAGTGACCAAACAGTGCATGTTTAAAACCTTCTCGGCGAAACATTTTCTTTGATTGAACAGCGATGTGGACTCAGAGTCTCAAGAAGATCAGCTGTCATTAAAAACAGCAGAAAATATCTCCTTGCTAAGACGTTTTGTGCTCTCTTCCACCCGGATAACTTCAATGAAGGCGGAGTGTACGAGAATGCTAATCTCGGCCTTAAAAAGAAACACACAATTCCAGGAAATCATTTAATTAAACTTTCTTCGTACTTAAAAGACACAAAGAAACCAAACAAAACAACCTCCAAAACAGCAACCTCCAAACAACCAAACAAAGATACCTCCAATCGCCGTTGCGATTGCATGGTCATAAGAACTCACGGGCTGCGTTTGAAGCGTTGTTTAATCTGATGCTAGCCCGTTCAAGAAGCTTGACAAAGAATCCTTTCATACACGGAATGTTCCATGATCACACAGCGAAGTGGAACGCTGTGGCATCTTTCTTCCTATGTTCCAGACGCTCAGTCTTTCTTCTGCTTGTCTTGCTACAGCAACCTGAGATACCTGCAAACACACACACGCAATTATACAAGCGAGGGCCTGTGCCCTCACTATGTCCTGAGGGTAAAGTACGAAGAATTTCAAAAAACCCACAAAAATACATATACAGTCACATAAACATGTTCCCATCCATGAGAGGACGCTTCATCTCCGAGGACCACGGATTGAACCTTCAGGCGAGCAAATACAGTAAAGACCAGCGCTGCTTTATGAGCTCGAGAGCATACAAAGCACCGTGCTTTTCCAGCAGTCTCAGTCTGTTTTTACCACGACCTGTCAGTGCGAGTAGGAGGGCTGTCTCAATGTTCTGGAGAAGCTACTACTTGAAAGGCATACTTGAAACCATACCGCGACAGCAACAAAGAGGCCTAGCGACGCCGTTTTAGGCTTTTCTGCACAATGCGTGCATGCTGGAAGGCATGTGACCGTCAAGGCAGAAAAAAAATAGCACAAATTAGAAAAGTCCTCACTTGAGAGCATAGAAATGGGTGTGTTGGTTTGCTGGATGAATAATACTAGGCGAACTTTGCTTAGCCTTGTTGAATACCCTTCGCAATTCTTTGTACTTGTCCTCTGGATGAATTTTAGAGTTTTCTGAGGCAGCTGTTCGGTACCATTTTTTATACACAATACGTGCTCACCCAATATTGTGTCTGGCTTTTTATTTTTCATGGATTTCAGATAACAACTTTTCGGCGCTTTCCACTCCCTGGCAAGTAGCGGTGAAAATATAAGCTAACGAATTATAGAAAGGCACGAGGGATGCAATATCCAAACAAAAGCAAAAGTTAATCCCCTCCTCGAAAAACTCTGGGTCTTTGAAAGCTTTAGCTTAAATATGTTTGCGACTAACACAGTATACAAAGCTTTCACCGCCGTTTTGCGTTGAACTTACAGAATCAGATGCCACTGTTAGATAACTAATTTTTCTTTAATTGTAACGAGGCCTCTATCCACTGTACCCTGATGTCCCTCTCAGAGTGGATTGTTCCCGAAGATGGGTCAAAAGCGCATTAGGGCATCATGCGTCATGATCGACGATCTCGAAGTAATAGCAGCTGCAAGTTCCTTGACTCGACTCTTGCTTAAAATTAAGGCACGAGTATTCGAGCCGGTCAAGAAACGAGCGCCCTCTATTGTGGCCCCAAATTAAAAATAAATTCTTCCCTGCGGGTACCGACGTTAATATGTAGATTCTCTGGATTTCTGAATAAGCCGACAGGCAAGTGTGACAAGGATCGTATGTTCACGATAGGTTCATGTTGAGCGTAGTATAATTAGTTGTAATTCATGAAGGATGCGTAGGCCAGTCCTAAACGCCATTCTACAGCAACTGCATTCATGTCTTAAGGTGAATGTCCTAGCCCTTACGCAAAAAAAAAATTTCCTTGGCAGTCATGATTTCTAAACGAACGCAAATGAGTATCTTAGCTCAAAAAGGGGCTACGAAACTAAACCTTACCTCTAATTATAAAAGTGTGATTCACGTTTCTGGTGGTTTTCCTTTGCTTCGTGTGCCGTGCGCCATGTGCGAATTGAGGCGATCGAAAAAATACAAACCCCCGGAGTAAAGTCTGTAATATCAGCTTGAGTGTGTGATCTGATTTATCCACTTTAACAAGTATCAAAAAATCAAGGATTTCTATTCACAAGACTTTTTATAACACCTTTGCATATGAACGCAGTCTAATAAGTTAATATCTCACTCCGCATCAAGAAGAAGAAAAGATAGACCAGGAACCGCACTTTCGTGGCTTTCAGAGCATTAAATATGTGAGACATAAATAGGTCAAGTTCGTACTTGACAGCTTATTAGCAGCAGTTACTACAACGCACAGCCTGAAAATTAACCTTGTTACGTTTGTTTGATTATTACAAGGAAACAGCTACGAACTCGTGCAGACAGACGAGTTTGAATAGAGTGACGTGAACTTTACCTCCCTGCTCGGCCTGAAAGCAAAATTTATTTCGCTCGCTCGTTGGGCTCCTGTCCCAACGGGAGAAAACTAGACTGCTTTCGAGCGTTTAGATAAACTGCCGAGACAATTTCTTAGCGCTCGTTTCTCGTAGCGCCGAATAATTAATGTCTCGACTGTACCGTATGATTCTGTAATCCGAATCTCGTTAACACCTTTCTTCACGAAATTACAGGAGCCGAGAAGGTGGGCGCACACCCTGGCACTGCGGCTTTAGCCGCAGGCGACTACTTCGTTAGAATGCTCTTCAGGCTGCTACGTCGGTAGAAAAAACCCGACAGGGACGTTAACATTGCGCGGCTCGACTGATAAGGATGCATTGAACCGGAGGCTCACATCTCTCTAGGTAGCTGTCACTCCGAGTGCGAATCCGCATTTCCACTAATGAGCATTTCCACGCTTCGCAGCCACTTTTTATTCCCGGTTCAATCAAAGGTACTCCAAAAGTGTGAAATTAGAAAAGTACCGGCACCCTGTATGACCAGCTCCTTAAAGGGGTGTCACAGCATCAACAGCGTTTTATGTAAGCCTATTAGCGGATCCAGATATGCAAAAAATCTATTTTCCTTAAGACTCTTTCATCAGCTGTCTCCATCTGAAGCTCAAATTACATTGATCAAAATTGTTAGAAAAGAAAGAAGGCTGCACCATTCAGGAGGAAAAAGGGTTTTCCAGAAACGGTAAAAATCAAGCAAGAAACTGCGTCTAGATTAAGAACAGAGCCTAAACACCAGAGATGCACCTTCTTAAAAATAATACTTCATCCTTACTTAACGGCTTATCTTTTCCTGTAACCGGGCACAAAGCACAAATGATTTGATATCAAAGAATTCGACAACCAGAAGCGACATTTTGTACGCCAAAATTAGGCGGCTCATGAGATGCTTTCAGATGACACCGAGCACCACTGCGACCTGAAGAAAGAGCACTAAGAGGCTGATAACATAATTACAGCCAAGGCAATTCTGTCGAAAAAAAGAGTGGCAGATCAAATGGTGATTCTTTACCTTGAACACTCAATGCTATTGCTAACGGATAAAGGCTTAAGGGTATCGGCTGATGGTCGTTCCTCGAGCCGAAAACACCTGTGAAATGAAATGCCGGTAATTCGGATGTCAAGGGTACAGTGAATATGTCGGAATTAACCGAATGTCGGAATAGCGGGGCTCAGAAAAAAAACAACAACGAACAGTGTACCACATCAACTATTTATCTTGATTTCATGAAAACGTCTCTAATCGCTGACTGCGTTGTGCGAGAAACATGCTTGGAAATAACGTTTTTTCCTCAATTCCACCATACGGTGCAGTGACCGCACGCTACCAGACGGACCACAACAAATGTCCTATAAGACACTCAGGACGTCAACCGCCTCCCCACATATGCATGCGCACATCGCCCCACAAGGAAAGCACACCATCCGTACATGCACACGGGTGTAATGTAAAACAGTTGCTGGTTCCGGAATAACAGGGCAGAAGTAACGCTGGCAGTAAGGCCTACGACACCCAAGCAGCGGCACAATTGCGGAACTGAGATGATGACCGTGATGTACAGCATAAAACAGAAAACCATGCCGTCGTACCTTTCAACGATGAGCACTGTGCCATTACCTTTCGATTAGACACTTGCGCCACTCCTTCTGCAGCGGACAAACTTCTGAGTCGCGCACTTACCATCATTACACACATCCGGTGCTCGGTGCCTACGCGAGCACCGCAGCCTGTCCTAATTAACTGAAGTGTGATCAGGTTTCTTCCAATTAACGAGTGTTTCCAGCTACACAATAGTGCTCACGTTTGACGGATTTGTGAGGTCTGAATTATCCAGTTGTCCGAATTAATGGGATTCTAATTAACGAGGTTTTACTATGGAAAGAAAAATCATAGAGGTAACGTTAAGAGACAGGAAGAGAGCAGAGTGTGTCAGGGAACAATCGTGGGTCAAAACATCTTAGTCCAAACTAAGAAGGAATGGACTTGGGCAGAGCATGTAATGCGAAGGCAAGATAACTGATAAGCGACAGTGCTTCGTAACCAGAAAAAGTTCACAGACCTGGACCGTGTAAGGGCGTACTTCCTATAGCCCTCTGATTCACTTTTTGCTTATAATTTCAGCAGTGTTGTGCTTTTATGCTCACTTCGTTTATAAGTTATCCGCAAAAGGCTTCGGAGCTGCACCACAGAGATGCTTTTGAGAATGCGAAGGCAAGATAACTGATAAGCGACAGTGCTTCGTAACCAGAAAAAGTTCGCAGACCTGGACCGTGTAAGGGCGTATTTCCTATAGCCCTCTGATTCACTTTTTGCTTATAATTTCAGCAGTGTTGTGCTTTTATGCTCACTTCGTTTATCAGTTATCCGCAAAAGGCTTCGGAGCTGCACCACAGAGACACTTTTAAGAACACTGTTTTGCAAAATCTACACTAAAATTCCAGGTCAGGGGAAGAGTTTCGTAATGGCATGTACCTGGCAAATTGGGATGCGACTCGAGTGCAGACAACTATGAACGACGAACTAATTCAAGCTACGCAGCCTGCGTCTAACAGAAAGGGCGTTTTACGCGACAAAAATTATTCCGAAGTTTCCCCCTCCTTCATGTTAAAGTAAAAACAGTAGCCAAGGGACACTTCACACCCCTTCTACTACTGTAAGGACTTTCAAATACAACCGTAACTCAATACTGAGGGGCGTACTGACCTCTCGGAAAACATCGAATTTAGAGGTCAAACCTAACCAGGGAAAAATTGTGCGAATCGTACTCAGAAGGTTACAGCGCAAGCACACCAAGAGAATCCTTCGTACAGCCACTGCTGTAAAACTACGAATGAAAGGACCGCCGAGATGCAATTGCAACGATGGAGTAGCCTCCAGGAGTTCTCAAGAGTCATTCTCAGGGGGCCATTCTGGGATGGAAAGCATCAGGAATGCGCCTGATACTGGAGAAATATATGGCCGTTCGCGAAGAGTCCTCTTTGTTTTCTCGACATTATCAGTCGTATATCATGAGGGATGAAATGAATTACACTGTGGGAGCCTACTCTAGTTGGTGCAGCACGACACCATAAAGAAAACGTTTCTCAAGGGCACAGCTGGGACACTAATGCTGCCAGCGTGCAACGAAGTCCTATCCCACATGCGATGAGGATTATCAGTTTATGGGCACAAAAAAACCTGTTTGGATTTCTTCTAAGCAAGGGATGATATTGAATTTTAGTGTCTAATAATCTCTAAGAATTCAGATGGTAGACTTGATTTTCTGGAACGGAGGATGGCTAATATGAAAGGTAGGGTGGACGCCCATCGAAAGAATGCTTGCAAAGGAATTAATGAATAACGCCTTTATTGCAAGGGAGTTATAGCACTCGGCCGCTGTTGGGGAATTAGGAGGCGGGACGGGGGTGTAGGTGAAAAGGCAGCTTCTATTCGGTCGTCTTCACAGTTTTCAGAGCTGCGCGTCTGAATTACGTCAACCTTTCTTACACTACTCGAAGCAGGCCACTCTCACTGCCGCATACCGCGATGGCATGTTGTGCTGCAATGCTTGACTGTGCCCAGTTTGCTAGGGCGGCCGTGTCGTCATGTAGTATGTGCGGAATTTTGTATCTCCTTGCTGAGAAAGATTGGGCAGTGCCTTTAAGATGTTGTAGATCTGCTCTACAGTGTTCTTGGCGGCGGGTGCATCTTTTGTGCATAGGTGCGACGTGTCTGGCAGGATACCACTCGTGAAGTATGTACGGTGTGTACGCTGCGTTTGCAATAACTTTGTTTAAGAAGATCTCTTGTGGCCGAGTGCACTGTCCCTTAGTGTCATTCATCGACGCTGGTGTTCCTTCGATAACCGACGCCTGCTCTCTGCTTTTATTTTGTCGCGAACATAGTACATAAGTGCTCTGGCGGGAGAGCCTTCATTGAACTGTTTTCGATAGAGATTTTGAGCTACCGGGTTCGGCAAGAAATTGGCGTGTGGGGCGTTATACGTTCGGTCAAGCCCACCCGCGCTCTCCATACAACATGGATGTTTGTTCCCACGCCTCGTACTCGTTACGGTCTCTCTCTTGATGTCGTTGGCCACCGCGTCCTTTGTCGTTGGTGTTGTCAGCTTTGTTATCGCTGTGTATAATTCTGTTAATATTTCATATTACTTGCAATTCTCGGTTCCACCTATTTCTTGTGGCGTTTTTAATAGTGTTGTCGGCTCTCTATATTGCAAGCAATTACGCGCGCGGGATTGAAAAAGAAAAAAAAACATAAATTGACCCATTGGTTAACTTTTTCTCTGGCCAAATCGCAGTGAACCTGCTCGTTAAAAGACATTATCTTCTATTGGTCCTGAAGCTTTCTTGTTTGCTTCCGAACCAAATGAGCTTAATTTCTGTGACCGCTCCGTCGATGTTATGATACGCTTTTGTCAAAGACACAAATTACATGCCATGAAATTATATCGGCTGAATTTGGAAACAGCGTGGCAGATTGATTCTTGGAATTACAAGAAACTCCCCAAAGCGCTGCCGCTTGACCAATACATGTTCCGCATTTGCTTCCTGGAGGTAACACCAATCGATCAAGAGCGGCCACAGAGTCGTTGGCTGGAGGTTGGTAGCATTGACTTCCACTTAAAGCGAATGCCGAAGCGGAACAATGTATGCTTCATCAATGAATAAGTCAGAGACCGAAGATTCGACGGCACGAATTGACTTCCAAGGGCTAAATCTAGCTGCAGGTTCTGGACGTCTTGAATGCCTCGCACAAACAAGCAAATGCTTTTCTGGGGCACTGACGTCGTGCTGAGGGACTCACTATGCGGTGGTCGTAGCAAGCTCGTGTCCATGACGCGTCTCTAACATATGGATCTCTTCCGTGTTTCTTGGTTCTTGCATGCTCGTAAAGCTCACATTTCTGCTCGCTGTGCCCGAGGCTTTCTCTGCTCCGACGTCTTTGCTTTTGCTACTTCAAGCCACGTTAGCGAAATTTGATGGTGTACATGCAACGATATATTCTTTTTTTTTTGTACTCAACTACAAATCTGGGACGTCATGAGGAGTTTTCTTCATGCACAGATAAGGTGGTATATTAGAAGCCATTTCCAGTCAAAGGGCGCATTAAAACTGGTTATGCGTATTAGGAACAAATGCAAACGCATCTGAACTGCAGTGTTCTCCGCTTTATTCTGGCTTCAAGAACAGAGGATAGACATTTGCCTAAATTTCAGCATCTCGGAGTTCTTCAATAAATACAAATAACTTCGTTTTGATGTTGCTAATTTTTTAAGCTGTGGTTTTGACTATGTGTTAGTTATTTGCTGATCAAAATCTTACAGTAATCACCAGTACGCACTAATTCGCTCATATTTTGAGCGATGTGGAGGCATGCTGGGGCAGTCAGTGCGTCCGTCTTCAATCGCCTATTAGCAGGACATATTTTTCCTATTGTACTCAAAATATTTGCCTACCTAAAGGGGAATTTGAAGATATATTCTGCCCATGTTGCGCGTGACACGAGCAGTGGAGAGCGACATCTTTTGATAACTGTCATTGAGCCATTACCGAGATTAAAGAGAAAAAATGTGATCTTCAGAGCTTTCGAGCTTCGCGTACTGCTATGCGCACTGTCAATTAACGGCCCCGTATTTTTACAGCGTTCGCTCTTATTAGCTGTTTGCTTAAAAATAAGGTGTTTGTGTCGTCCACAAAGCCAGCCACTGGGAATGCACTTACCCCTGCACAAACTAGGACAACCAACCGACCGCCACCCAGTGCCTCCCCTACCTCTCAGCACCTAACAAATATGGTGCAGATGCTCCCAAGCCTACACTACGACGGCCGAGTGGTTAGGACATTCCCGCTGACCTATCAAATCTAATATGACTGCATTTCTTTGCGGTCAATAGGAGGACGACCACGAATATGAGCTTCAATGCCTGTGGCCGAAATGTCATGGCCCGCTGAATCGCCGTAAGCATAACCCACAGGCAAAAATGCTCCCAGCACCCACCGGTACAAATGCATTTCCAACCTAACAACCACAAGAAAAACTGTACCCACCGGCACTCATTAGTGAAAATTTAAGATGAAGCTCCGAGATACGAACGCACCACCTCCCAAATACGATGCCGAGCCGCGAACCATTAGGACACCGCGTCAGTGCTGTATAAAGCTGTCTAATTTTATTCGCGACTACAAACCAACTAACACTGGGTAATTTTCTATACAAACTCGTAACCATCCTGTGATTTCTTCACACAACAGCGTTAAGGGCCCCACGTCCGAGAAATGTCGGAGTCGACGTTGGTTGGGACACATGAAAATACGTAACAATCCCATCATGACAACAATGACTGTGACGGAGGTGATTAAAACAAGGATCAACAGAATTCGTCTGATGACATACACTCGCAACTCGAGTGTTTGGAACACCCTGGAGCTCGCGGTAGTTGCAAAGCTGCAACATGGTAAACCCAGACATACACAAGTGTGGTCGCGGGATCTTGATCTTCGAGCAGTGTGACCGAAGACGGGACTGTACACACGTCATGCGATGAGAAAGTGCGCGCCACTTGCGCTTCAGTTCGTGTGATACCTTTTGTAGTATTTTGTTTCAGTCTTCAGTCGTTTTACGCTCAATGCACTTCGCAGTTTTATTTACTAGTGTTCTAAACGTGCTTTCGAAATCTTGCTACGAAGAATCCGCCGAACATTCCGTTTCTGAGCTAATCATGGTGGCCAAGAATTGATTACGAATTTCTCGAGCAACCACACCCTCGCCTTTTCTCTTTCTTTCTCTCATACGCGCGTGCATTTTACGGGCTGCCTCATAGGAGCAACAAAACAAAACTCAGGGCTCGCGGCGCCAGAAAAGAATTTTGCTTCTGAGGTCTGCGGACTATTCTCTTAGTTAGGTAATTTTTAAGGACTGTAGCCTGAGAATATCGTGCTGCGTGTGTTAACCACTCCAAAACAAAATTCATCGTACCAACTCCCGTTGGTGGTTATTCGGTTTACAGGATCTGTCGTACACCTGAGTTCGAAAACTCCATCTTGGTCTAGTTGGTGCTACACGGTTAGAGCGCCACCTGCACGAAAATAACAGACTGGGAAACACAGTTGCACAGGATTGCGTTTGCCGCGGCACGTCTCTGCGTTTGTGTTCTTTGTTTTGTTAAAGTGCGCAGCATTTTTTCAGGTTCGGAACTTCATTTAAGAGCCGAAGTTGAGCACATTATGTAAGCTGAAAAAAGACGGTTGCGCGTGAAACATTCAGCATTTATATTCCTCAGCCAAACGTCTTTAGCACGGCTTTCGCAGTTTGTGCTTGGCGAAGCAACAACCATGAGCATTATCATGCTCAGTGCTCTCGCAAGAGGTTTAACAGATAAAATAGTGAAAGAGGTTTAACAGAAAAAAATAGTGAAAGCTTGCCTTGACAAATTATGTTCTTAGCTCCAGCATTCTGTTTGATACTATGATTTTACATTTTTCTTCGTTTTCTTTGTTTGTTTTCTCTCCGCTTATGTGCATTTTTGCGTCCGCGCTTTTCGAATTCATTTTAGTTTTCTCACCCCCCTTATTGTTTTTTGTTTGTGTGCTCCGCGCATGCGTTTTGTGCCGTCTGCTGCCGGGCGCTGCCACTCAAGCCTTCTAAGGCTTTGGCAGGCCCGCATTTGTATTGGAATGAGGAAATAAAAATTTTATTATTATTATTATTAGATCACTGCACAAGTAACTGCTGGTGTTTTGACCTGCTTCTAAACTGTGCAGGCGCTAATTTTTCTTTTCTTTTCATTTCATTATTTATTGTGCTCTGTCCTAACGCAATTGCACGGCGACCGCACAAAACGCTCTTCCGATGCGTGTAATTACATTGGATTACATCCTCTAACCACAGGTCAGCCCACAATTGGCCCACTAATCTTTCCAGGGCCATCACGTTACATTACACCGCTCCTTCCGCTACTCGCGCAAGACGTAGGCGAACTCTTCTCTTGTTGTGCTTCACTCCGTTCCTGCAGTACGGGACCTGTAGGTAATCTAGCTCGCATGCCGATATATCGAGCGTGTTGCGTGAAAGTGAGCCAGGAAGACCATTGCGAAATCAGGCCAGCAAAATGCCTCTCCAGGGAAGTCTTCCTGCAACCTGACCCACACTGCCACATTATGCTCATCAATAACGTCGGGCTACGTTCTACACGAGCCATGAGACGGCCTAATACACCAGACGGAGGTGGTCTTTCGTAATGCATGTCTCTGGTCTTGTAGAGGCGGTGCAATTGCGCTTTATCAGACGCACATTGATCGGCGTGCTTCTCGTGTGCTACGGTGTGCCCGGGGCTTGAACACAGCGACAAAAATTTGGACTTGCTTTCGGTCTCTTTTGGTATAGCTTTAGAAGTGTCTCGCGATAGGAAAGGAAAGGTCCTTGTCTCTGCAGATGTGCACGACAGTACTACACTCCAGCCCTTTAAAAAACTGCATTGTGACCGCATACTGAATATTAGTCAGCGTGTTGTTGAGGCTTTCTTTTAATGTGCGGGTGCCTCACATATGAAAAGGAACAGTCAGTTTGCAGAGAAGAATGAATTATGATGGTACTTCTGCACTGAAGTTGAAACTAACTTACGAGCACTTTTTTCTCAGAAGAAAACTATATTAAAAATAAAAGTGCGCTTTTAAGTCATATTTGTGGATTCACTGATTGAACAAGGACGACATGCTCTCTTTCATGTTCGAGCTACCTAAACATTACCACAATACATCTTATTGCTTGAGTATACTTAGCGACTTCATTATGGACGAACCGCGGCCCTATTTCTCTGCATGCCATTGGTCTTCATCAGTAGAGCGCTCGAAGCTTCAGGTATATTTAGAAGACGTCTACGAAAGATAATTGGAGATCAGTTCGAAAATCCCTTGTCTTGCAGTGAAACTAGATGGGATGATGGTTCTAGTGATGATAATGGTCATGCGTGCGGGAACCATTTCTTTTTTTTTTCCACCGCGGGGAACTCCTTGAGCGACTGTTTCGGGCACCATGCATGGAGAGATCGGGCACTGTGGACGCACAAGCTTAACGGTGGTCTGTGGCCGCTAGCAAAAGTTCAGAGTCCGTGGAAACATAGCTCGTCATGAAACCCAGGTCCGAAGAGACAATGATTACCAAGGCTATACGGCCACGAATGCAGTCGAGAGTTAGCGTCGTTCTGAGGACGCTGAATGTCAGCGGGAAGGGGGGGGGGGGGGGGGGGCAGAGCGCTGCAAAAGTGGAACAGAGGATGATCGCGCTCGTAAAGCTGGACGCTAACGCATTGCCCAAGATTCCAAATATCTGGACATCCACATGTACGCTCCGCCGATATTGAGGCAAAGCGACGTCGTTCGCGGTCACTGAAAAGAAAAAAAGTTTTTGTTACCTTCATACATAGAGTACGCCACTGGGTTGTTGCAATGCATGGTAGGGGCATATTTTATAATAAACTGCACATCTACAACCAAAAAAACTTTAATTTTAAACCCAACGTTTCGAAGCCGGCTTAGCTCTTTCATAAGTGGTAACCAGGGGCCAGTTTAAAAGCAACGCGCAAAAGGCTGCGCATGTTTGTCGCCAGAGCGGATGAGCTTGTCAGCAACGCCTACAAAGAATGACGATGATGATGGATTTTTTTTATGGAGCTAGGACAGCTATGGCCAAAAAGCGCCATGGCACATGGTATTTTCGACTACTCAAGGTGGGGTTGAAGACGAATTTCCCAAGCATTTCACCCAGATAATCCGAGCACCAGGCCAGGGTAAAGCTTGTTCCCATTATATCTCCAGTGAGTACCCGGCGGCACTGGGGATCGAACCTCGCACCTCCCGCATCCGAGGCGGATGCTCAACCACTTGGCCACCACTGTGGTGGTAGACATATGAGAGAGATTATAGGTCTGAAAGTGTTCGCATTGTTGGAGACTGTGCGGGGATATCAGGGGACCCACCGTGAGGCGAGAACCTCAGGCGACCCGGCCGACGCTCTACGTAGCGGTTAAGGTAGGGCGTAAGGAGAGAGTCTATTTTAAAAATAATGTTAAATGAAAATTGATTTCGAGCAAACGCAATGGCGCAGTTACTGTTTCCCTTCTCAGTGGACACCATCACCGCACCGTGAGGGAAAGGGGAAAGGTGAGAGTAAAAGGAGGGAGAGGGGTGTCGTAGTGGAGAGGTCCGAAATAATGTCGACCACCGGGAAATCTTGAACATGCACAGACATTGCACGGCACGAGGGTGCAATTTGCCTTTCGGCTTCATCGAAACGCGGCCGCAGCGGCCTGGTTTGAACCCAGGTACTCCGGCACAGTAACCGAGTGCTCTAGTCACTGAGTCACCGCGGCAGGTTGTCTCTGCTAGCGGCGTGTTCTGTTTTGGACATGTTACGGGGAAAGTGAGAGTAGCGCAAAACGGGACAAAGGGACAGAGAAAGACAGACACAACACAGGCGCTAACTAGAAACGTAATTCACAAGGGTAGAAACTTGGGCGAGTCGGTAACGGTGATCCATGGAAAGTGAGAGTAGCGCAAAACGGGACAAAGGGACAGAGAAAGACAGACACAACACAGGCGCTAACTAGAAACGTAATTCACAAGGGTAGAAACTTGGGCGAGTCGGTAACGGTGATCCATGGAAAGTGAGAGTAGCGCAAAACGGGACAAAGGGACAGAGAAAGACAGACACAACACAGGCGCTAACTAGAAACGTAATTCACAAGGGTAGAAACTTGGGCGAGTCGGTAACGGTGATCCATGGAAAGTGAGAGTAGCGCAAAACGGGACAAAGGGACAGAGAAAGACAGACACAACACAGGCGCTAACTAGAAACGTAATTCACAAGGGTAGAAACTTGGGCGAGTCGGTAACGGTGATCCATGGAAAGTGAGAGTAGCGCAAAACGGGACAAAGGGACAGAGAAAGACAGACACAACACAGGCGCTAACTAGAAACGTAATTCACAAGGGTAGAAACTTGGGCGAGTCGGTAACGGTAGCGCCTGTGTTGTGTCTGTCTTTCTCTGTCCCTTTGTCCCGTTTTGCGCTACTCTCACTTTCCATGGATCACCGTTACCGACTCGCCCAAGTTTCTACCCTTGTGAATTACGTTTCTAGTTAGCGCCTGTGTTGTGTCTGTCTTTCTCTGTCCCTTTGTCCCGTTTTGCGCTACTCTCACTTTCCATGGATCACCGTTACCGACTCGCCCAAGTTTCTACCCTTGTGAATTACGTTTCTAGTTAGCGCCTGTGTTGTGTCTGTCTTTCTCTGTCCCTTTGTCCCGTTTTGCGCTACTCTCACTTTCCATGGATCACCGTTACCGACTCGCCCAAGTTTCTACCCTTGTGAATTACGTTTCTAGTTAGCGCCTGTGTTGTGTCTGTCTTTCTCTGTCCCTTTGTCCCGTTTTGCGCTACTCTCACTTTCCATGGATCACCGTTACCGACTCGCCCAAGTTTCTACCCTTGTGAATTACGTTTCTAGTTAGCGCCTGTGTTGTGTCTGTCTTTCTCTGTCCCTTTGTCCCGTTTTGCGCTACTCTCACTTTCCATGGATCACCGTTACCGACTCGCCCAAGTTTCTACCCTTGTGAATTACGTTTCTAGTTAGCGCCTGTGTTGTGTCTGTCTTTCTCTGTCCCTTTGTCCCGTTTTGCGCTACTCTCACTTTCCATGGATCACCGTTACCGACTCGCCCAAGTTTCTACCCTTGTGAATTACGTTTCTAGTTAGCGCCTGTGTTGTGTCTGTCTTTCTCTGTCCCTTTGTCCCGTTTTGCGCTACTCTCACTTTCCATGGATCACCGTTACCGACTCGCCCAAGTTTCTACCCTTGTGAATTACGTTTCTAGTTAGCGCCTGTGTTGTGTCTGTCTTTCTCTGTCCCTTTGTCCCGTTTTGCGCTACTCTCACTTTCCATGGATCACCGTTACCGACTCGCCCAAGTTTCTACCCTTGTGAATTACGTTTCTAGTTAGCGCCTGTGTTGTGTCTGTCTTTCTCTGTCCCTTTGTCCCGTTTTGCGCTACTCTCACTTTCCATGGATCACCGTTACCGACTCGCCCAAGTTTCTACCCTTGTGAATTACGTTTCTAGTTAGCGCCTGTGTTGTGTCTGTCTTTCTCTGTCCCTTTGTCCCGTTTTGCGCTACTCTCACTTTCCATGGATCACCGTTACCGACTCGCCCAAGTTTCTACCCTTGTGAATTATGTTACGGGGCATGGGGAAGACTGAAACTTTTTCAGGTGAGCCCTAGAGGTTGAGGAGGGCTGAAGTGGGTAATTCAGCACTGCGGAGCGCCCAAACTACCCCTGAAATGAGCGTTACGGGTGCAACCACCCCGTTGGCTTATTTCTTCTTGCTGCACTTACAATGCATTAGTGACTGCTTCCTTAGGCGCGCGTAAACAATGCATAGAAAAAGTAGTTTCACTACAGGTTTCGGTGTGTTGCATTGCACAATCTTGTTTACTCTTCGGAAGCGCCCACACAGCGAAACAAGATTATCAGTTCGCTTGCAGCTTTCTTAAGAAGGCGACAAGAATATATGTTTTTAAGGCAAAGCTCAAAATGTAAAGTGTAATAAGAACTTTCTATTCTGTCGCTTTTAAAAAGACGAGCAAAAAGAAAAGAGCAGATGAGCCTGTCTCGTCAGAGATCAACGCACTGCCTGGTTTCTGCTTTCAATAAAACACGTGGGGTAATAAAAAAGCAAAATTGCAGTGGGTCTTGTAGATCGTTAGAACGCTAACAAAACCTAATACAGTTTACAAAAACGAAAAATAAACCACATTTTGTGTTCTTGATTTGAAGAGACTGAAAGGTATTTCGAAAGAGTTTCAATGATTTTTCCCTCTGAAGGGATAATTTATTGTCACTGGTGATTACGGCCTTGAAAAGCAATTGGATTCATGATAGACGGCCGGCGATCGCCAAAATGAGTTTAATAACAGCGTAATGGAATCTCTGTACGGAGCTTCAAAAAGTGATCAGTCAAATAACTATCTCGTGACGAGAGTATAAGACTTGGAGAGAGTTTACTGAATTGAAAAAAGAAAATAGCCCAAATGTTAACGTTGCTCTAGACAAAAAATGTAAAGAATGCTCGTTTGTAATCTGAGCGGTTTTCTGCAGGAAGAAAAATTAGAACCTCTAGGAGCCCAGAAAGGCTGAGAATGCTGAGACCATACATCAACGACCCCAAGATCGCAAGCGAACATTTTTGGCGCGTTAAAGCTTTGAGAAATGCCGCACGATTACACCCCAATTTGGTTTTATTACGAGTGGAAGCACTTACTATAAGACAGAAACTGCCGTTTTTGTTCTGACATGCAGAAGTAGGCGTAAACGTGTTACCGCTTCCGACTACGTTAATATTTCTTTTCCTACCTCCGATATGTATCTTCTCTCCGATTTCCAACTCAAGGTAATAAGAAACAGGCTGAAAATGTTTCACTCACCTCCGTTAACTGCTTGGTTTTTTTTTGAAGAAAAAGCAAAAGGAAAGATTAAATCTAGTTCTCGCACTGTGTTTTAGCACGAAATTAGCATCGTGGTGCTTTAAAGCAAGATGATGTGTCCAATTTTTATTTAAACTTCGTTGCCTTTAATTTTGCTCTCTAAACTAGGTAATTTGTGCTCTTGCGATGGGGGTAAAACTCGTAGGCAGCGTATGACATCTAAAAGAAAGAATCCTCCTCTCACGCAACCTGTCTTCTCTTGAGTAAATAAATATGAAGTCCAGGAAATGCCTTGTGGAATACATAGACACGCGATTCACCCTGGCGGCTCTTTTCGAAAGCATCTTCCTACTTCGCGCTGCAACCTGTGTTCCAGGTAACGGCTGCAGCAGCAATTTGCGCGTACGTTTCGCTCAGCGAAAGTAGAACCGACGAGTGTACACACAGCGCCGTATGGAGCTTACGTGCGGATCGTAAACTGCCGGCGAGGTCAGCTCGTCAAGCGGAGCACACACACCCCGCCGAGTGGCGCCATTAGCCTGAGTTGTTTCTGCGCCGCGTGGCACGCAACCGCAATCACCTTGGCGTGGCGCCTCTCCCTGATTTCATTTACGCCGCAATGAGCAGCACACCGCAGCCACTACTCACAAATCCAGCGCAGGAGTCCGGCACGAAACGCTCCTTACCTGGAAGCCCCTCGTACATCTTTCTGAGCTGAAGGCTCGAGGAAATTTTCCGTCTCCTTGTGTCTTTCTCCAAAAACATTGACCTTGTTTATTTTGTTGATCACCTTCAAAATTCGAGATGTGTTCGTTGAGGCGCCTGCCTTTCGATGTACTCTCTTTAATTTTGTTAGAATATTTTTAAGCTTCGTCCTGCTTAAATAGCTAGACCATGCTTTTAAACAAGTACAATAAAGTTCGTTTTCTGAACTTGACATAGTTTACAAGCGACGTGCGCTGCGAAGAAATTTTTTTTTCGAAATACCCAGATAAATGTTTTAGCTGCCTCCATTTATCACACTCACGGATGTTCTGAAGCAGACGTTGCAGGGAAGCGATTAGACTGGAGCCACCCAAGTCGCCAGATTATGAATTTCCTCATTGTAAATAATTTTTGCGTGAATAAATATTTATAGAGTTCCCTTCACCATCTAAAACAATTGCTGTATGCACTCGCAAAACATAAAACGTAAATAATCGTGGTCCGCATACAATAAGCAAGTATGAAGTTTAGCAGCCTTACATTTGTGAGCCTCGTAACGTCTAAAAGTATGTAGGATGAAAAATTGATATAACACAGGGGCCAGCGAATGAAATTCGAATTTTTAAAACGGCTCGACTGTCCGCAGGGTATACGAACACGGCCTTCATTGCTGTTGCATAGGAGCCGTCTATTTCAACAGCGGCAAAACACCAATTCACGGAATGGGGCTATAAATGTGAATGCTAACATCGAAAGCTTTCCTGGCACCCATTTCACGCTCTCGGAATTCCTCGAGTTGCCAGTTCTGCGTTCATGTTCAAAACTGAACTGCAGTAGGTTATTTCCTAAAAAAAAAAAGAGAACCACAATCTCGAGCTAACACTCTTGTCTGGGCGAGTTGGTTCATTTCTAACAAAGAATGTACTTGCGCAAAGAACACAGGACACAACAAAGTAACACATACGACAAGAACAGAGCGCATTCTTGTCGTATGTGTTACTTTGTTGTGTCCTGTGTTCTTTGCGCAAGTACATTCTTTGTTAGAATCTCGAGCTAAACAAATCTCAAGTGAGCACTTCCTCAGGCCTAAGCAACGGATTAAAAAAAGACGCACAAGGCACATATTACTATAGCTGTGGCAATTTTATGCTTGTTGACGAGGACCATGCTTCAAATGCTTTTGTACACACAGGAAAACACCACACATGAGAAAAGGACGGCAGAGGAACCAGAGCTCGAGGTAAACACAGCTTACACGTGAAGCATGGTAAGAGAAAAGCAGCCCGACCGCAGCGAGCGAAATTGTGGCATTTCGGAAGAAAGAAGAATCTCAGCCGCAGCAGAGAAAATCCTTGTAGATAGGCTGAGAGAGACCCGGAACCATAACGCAGCGAAAAAAGACTGCCATCTATAGAGCGGCCTGTTTCATCCTGGTGACAAAAGGAGGACATTTTTCCACAGGCCTCCATAATTGAAGAATGATGTTCTGAGGACGCGTCTCGGTGATGACACCGCGCGGACCCGAGTGCTCCATTCTCTACTCCTCCACACTGCTAAAGAAGAAAGTATAAACAATAACTGCTGAGCAAAACTGCGGGAGGTACCTGCGACAGGAAGCGCCCCAAAAGCAACAAAAGTTCCGGACAAAGGACCACCAAAAGTAAGAGTGGACAGAGGTAGCTGGACTTCAAACAGTCGACGCTGCATCACGAACTTCAAAGAAAAATCGTAATGATAACTGAAGGAGGCGTTAACACAGTAAAAACATGTTTAAAAACAAGATTTTGAAGCAGGGAGAAGAAAAAAGGAGAATGTGCTGCACTCATGGGCGGCTGGCAGAAAAACGTTATGCTTCAATTTAAAGGCTGGTACTTGTGTTCCAGAGCAAAATTTGTTTGCCTGCCGTTTTCGTGCAATAAGCTAGTTCAAAAATAGAGTCCAAACGCTCAATACTGCAGCAAAATTGGCGAAAGGATAAAACATGGTAGGGTTCTATTGTGAAAAGCAATAACAGTAGGAATGACTCGAACACACTGAAGTGTCCCTTAAGCATTATCACAAAGCTCACATGCTCGAGTCATTATAGCAGCTTTATCAGAACACTTTCTTTTCAGCGAATAACAATCACTATTATTTGTTTCTTTTTGTTTTATCTTTGCACGTTCCGAGCGACCACAGGCTTGCAAAGCCAGCCCAATAACACCTGGTTCAGACGTTTTTTTTATTGTTGTAGAGTGATCGATGCTCAAAATTCGCGCCCAGGTGTCCTCCGGAAGCCGCAAGATGTATGAGGCTTGAAGTAATTCCGCTGCCAGGCGCGAGTGGCGCTTTGAAACTAACGAGAAATTTGCCTGTAAGTGCAACCGAATGAACGTGCCTTGAATGTTGCTCATCCATGGCACGCCGTCCCGAACACGCATTATTGAGATCAAAGGCGCTCGCCTAAGTGCTCCCGTCATTGGCGATGCGGGTGCCCCGCACCCTCTGCCCTCTCTGATCATGAAACGCCACCCTCGAACGCTTGTAAGAGACTGTTTTGAGGCATAAGTTCACGGTGCCGCACATTACCAGGAACGGAATCCGTGCGTCCTTCTACGAATATGTTTCAACATTCGGAAAGGTACAACAGATGTAGGGCAAACTATCGACTGAATTCTCAAAAGCGTTCGCGTGTCCCAATGGTCCATGTCTTTCCAATGTGTTAGATGTCCCAGGAAAAATTATATTGTGATTCACGAGGTAACATGCGTTCTTCTCTCGCAGAGGCCTGGTGAAGTAGGCCGCAACACTTATGGCTGATTTAACGGCCTCCCCAATGTCTCCACATATCAGTAAGGCTAGACCATCGTTCAATGCAAAGTAATTCTGGAAACCCCACGAGTTCCTAATGTTTCACGTTGTGGAGTTAATACACTAAAGGTAAATAAGCTGTCATCGGCATTACGAGGTCATACCTGCGAACAATTTCACGACAGAAAGTGTGTTCGGTGTTAGCAGCTTGCCAGCGAGGAAGAAAAGCTACTGCATTTTAATGGCAACGAATTATTGTTTTCTTAAAAATATTTTTGTTCATAGCGTATGTACACACCACACCAACCCGACCTTATAACTTCCGAAATTGAACCTCAGCGCCCTCTAAGAAGCACTTATTGCTTTAAAAAAAGTAGCCGTTGATATAGCTGTACAAGTAAATAAACGGCTGCATATTCTTTAACGTTAGATTTATCAGCTTCCGGAGACAGATTAGATCCCACTTCAATAATGCGGGCCTCATAAAACGAGTGTGATAACTCACGGGTAAACAATTAGGAGTAGGCAAGTGGCAGACTATCTCCTACTTCGTCTTCCCTGTTGTGCGTTGCAGGGTGCGAACTGCGTATCGTCGAGTCGCACACACTTGATATTTGAGAAAAGTATAAAACCGCGGGTAAGTTACTCTATGATTTAGCGCATGGTTATATTCGAGACAGAGCTACCGTTTAGATACAGTAGAGCAACCGCGTGCTCGACGCAGAGGTCTATGCAGCGGACTGCGCCCCCGCCGACGGGGCGAAACTGAGGAACGCGCTGGAAGCTCTCGATCTAAAACAACCGCCACCTCCCAATACGTGGTTGTGTTCCACTTCATGTTGCGAGTAACCTAAACGTGCGAGTGTTCACTCCGGCACACTCCTGCACAAAAGCTATTTTGTCGATTTTTTTGAGAGAGAGAGAGAGATGTTTCACAATTTAATTTTAAAAAAATTCAGAAGAACCATTAGCTTTTGTTAATGGTCAAGTGCTCCAAGTTGACAAAGTGCGGCATATATACGGCTAAGGTACACTTCGGGTATTCAGGTTCCAGCCGTCGGTGTTAGCTTGAGTGCAGAAAGTACAGTCTTGGTCAAAAGTCTTAAGGCCACAGCGTTCAGTAGCAACGAAATGAATGTTCCAAGAATGCTCTGTGTAAGGAATCATTCAAAACAGAAGTCAAGCAGAAAGCTTCTCTACTACAAGAATTCTTCTGCTAGCATTTCAAGGTCATTCGATCTTTAATAGTGCCATAATGGCTCTGTTATGCGGCTGAAGCGAAAATCTTTTGGCCTTAAGACTTTTGACCAACACTGTAATCCATTTTGGTTCCCGGCAAAACCTTTCGGAGAGAAATGTCGGTTTTATTGGTAGCTTTCGGCTTGCACTTTTATGACTATCGTGAAATACGAAGCTCTGATAGGCATAACAGCAAGATTAACCGTGTTGGCGTTACTACTCGTGCTTTGCATGTTCTTTCGGTAGCTAGAGGTATCCAGAGATAGAAGGCCCCCAAAAATTAAAATCTGCCACAAAAAAAATCGAACAGTAGCTCATATCACTTACTGCAAATGGACTATCTATGTGTTAGGAAGACGTGATTCTTAGCGAGAACGGGGCAAGAAGTGATATACTGCAAGGAATTCAGCCGCGGTGCCTGTTCTATTCAGCTACCAAGCACTGCTCATAGCAGGTCATAGGTGTTGGGCATCGAGAAATGGCTAAGCTTTAGTGAGGTTAGAGAGTGTTTTTTACACACTTGCAAACTCCATGCCTTGTGTGGCGTAGCAGTAAATAAAACGCGAAAACCGTTCCATAAACTCGCAGATGAGTGCTTCTTGCTAAACTCCAGAAGCGTCACAGGTGATTTCGGTCATGTCCATCGGCTGTCATGGGGGGTGGGTGGGTACGAGGCCCTCGACCTTGCGCAGTATCGGACTCCGATGACGGTACGAAGTGAGTCTGAGCAGGTGTGGCGAACGCTCTGCGCGACGTCCAGCGGTCGGACGTGAAGGGCGAGCTGGCCGGGGCCCTGGAAGCGCGTATACTACGAGGTGCAACTCGTGGAAGCCGCGCTTTGCTGGCGTGCGTCAAGGCCGTGAACAGTAGCACCGAGCAACCCAGGAGGAAGAGGGCGCCTACAACCAGCACAAGGCTGAAAGGAATGAAGGAACACTGTCATCACCGTAAAATAGCACCAGAAAGACGGGATACTGGAAAGACAGTGGAGACGCACGCTAACTAACTAGCAAATGGCGTTTACTCGAGACAGAACACCTAAAAATGGATCATTAAGACCCAAACAAAGGAAACCAAGAAAACTTACAAAAGGAAAGAAAATGCATCCAGACGAGCAGTTACTTTTATCAGACATTGTCACAGAAGAGGCGCTTTAGGCATTTGCGTTCACACTTTTTTATGTAACGCGCTTCACTATCTCTCTTTCGATCTTGTTACCGAAATCCAAAACAAAAAACTGTTTAATAAATTCTGGAAAAATAGGGACATTGTTTCTAGTGACCAGTAATGTGTGCTTGTGGTGACGATCACGATGAATGCAGACGTTCCATTAAGCATGCTTTGACGCCTCACAGTGCTTGGCCCGTGTAGAAACTTTGTCAAAAGTATACAGCCCAGGAGGTTTATTTAAAAGCCGTGTAGGGGGGTTCTTATGCATATTTGACAGTGCTAAGCTTGGGAGGGTTGACGAATTAAGTTTCTCCTGCCTTCGTGAAGTTACGGTCTGTTAGTGTGCAGGAGGAGTCGCACTGCAGCGCTCAGAAGCAGACCCCTTGGCCTGCGTACTTCTGACAAAGACTGTGCGCACGATAACAAATTGTTTACGTCTACTTGTGTTGCTTTCTGACACTGACGTCTAACGTAACTGTTCCTTCCCAAACACCCTGTGCCGTACACAAAATTTCATTGCCCGCTCAAGGTCGACTGCCTCCCTCCAAACGATAGGAAACATGTAACCATGTTGTAAAGGTGGTTTCTGCACGTCATCCCAGGGAATACGTGTTCTACTAGATCTCACCGCTTCGGTCTTACGCAACTTCGCTATATGAGCCAGTAAATTGTAAGTTAAGATATGCTTTCATCTTTGATGATTCCTCGTACCCCCACGAAGTCAAGTAGAAAATCACTTTCTGGGATGTGAAATCTATTGAGTTATCTTGCATGCACTCACTCGTAGTGCTTCAGGTACCAAGCTCGTCGTCGTACCCTGCCGGACGATGCGCAGGAGTAGATTCCACGCATGCTAGCCGACCTCGGCAGCACACCGGCACGAGGCTTCTTGGGCAGAGGAAACTTGTAGAGAGTTTGTGCCGGTTCGGGCTTCAGAGCAGGTTGAGGCTTGGCTGCCGTGTCGTCCACCGCTGTGGGACCCGACTGCGGGGCAGCATTCGCGGATAACTCCAGTAGAGAGTCCTTGGAGCACTTGGACACCCTGTTTCCTCGGCGCTGAGGCATGCTTTCGCTTAGCACTAAGCCTAGCGAAGTCAGCAGGCGGCTGGTGCTGGCGAAAATGGTAGTTCCTACAGGTTCGCTGCTCCCAGGTGGCTTCCGGCTTTTACTTCCTGCGGTTGCTTGAACAAGAACGAGTCTACCTCTGGCGCACGCAGACATGCACACATTATGTCCTCGTCTTTGTCTTTCGCTGGAACGCACTGCTGCGTCTAACAAGAATGCCGTTCAAAAGTCTGGAGACACTGGGATGATTCGTTTTCGCCGTCTTGCATAACGTAGCTGCTCTATGAGTACCTGGACATGCGTTCGTGAAAAGTTAGGTGGTTAGCGGCGAGTCTGAAGGTATTACAATGGCAGGAAAAAGGAAGAAGTAATGAATGAGATTTAACCATGTCCAGTAACTATAAAAATCGCGAAGCGCACAACACCGAAAGGCGAATGTTATGTGCTTCAATGTTGCTTTAGGCATGCAGCTGCTTATTAGTCCCTGATTTTCTAAATGATGATTTTCCTTATCAACCAGAGACTGCCCATTGTCTGACCATCGTACCTGCCGTGGTAGCTGAAAATTCGGCGCGATATGCTCAACTTTCGATTTGATTTATGCATCCATTATTATGTAAAAAATTTGTCAGGAATAGTTGAGCTCTAAATACTTCCGTGAATTAGATGAAAAAATATTAACAATAAATGAACTAAGAGCGCTGCCCATCTAAAGAAGGCAGAAAATAAGCGCTTGCCCCTATCGTTCGCGGCGGGGCATAAAAAAATTCGTTATACAAAGAACTTCAGCTAAGACATCGGGAAAAGCCTTGGCTCATGAGACAATGTAGACCATCTAATCATCAACTTCATCATCTTCATCAACCCGACTACGTCCACTGCAGAACAAAGACCTCTTCCATACATATCCAAATAACTCAGTCCTTTGCCAGCTGCGGCCACCATATCCCCACAAATTTCTTAATCTCTTCCACCCACCTAACTTTCTGCCGCTCTCTGCTGCTCTTCCCTTCCCTTGGAATCCGTGCTTTTAACCTTAGGGATAACCGACTATCTTGCCTTCACAGTACACGCCCTGCCCAAGCGCATTTCTTCCTCTTGATTTCGACTAGGATTTCATTGACCCGCGTTTGTTCTCTGACCATCTTCGCCTCTTCCTGTCCCTTAACGCTGAGTTATCCTCAATTGAAGTTCAACTGTTTTCTTTAGCCTCCACGTTTCTTCCCCATAGGTGATTACAGGTAAGATGCAGCTGTTTTATACTCTCCTGAGGGAAATCGGTAAACTGCCGCTCATGATCTGAGAGCACCGGCCAAATGTGCTCAACCACAGTCTTATTGTTATAGTCATTTCCTTCTCGCGATCTGCATCTGCGGTCACAACCTGTCCTAAGTAGACGCATTCGCTTACCACTTACAGCGCCTCGCTACCAGTTGTAAACTACTGCTCCCTTGCGACCCTGTAGAACATTACGTTGGTTTTCCTCTCTAGCGCCCTTCTCGAGTAGTACAATGTAGGACTGGAAATTACGAATTACAACGCACAGATGATTCTGGCGCACTACTATTTATGATATCCTGACTTCAATGGCCTTCGATCCTTGTTCTCAAATTCTTGGAATTAGTGGAGAAATATGTTTTCTTATTTTTTTATTAGAAATGACCACTTGAAGCTCGACAATTTTGTGCTTACTTCTTCCTTCTCGACGGGATCGGTCTAGCAGTATTAACGATATTTCGTTTAGTTTACTCAAGGTATAATTCATTCTAGTGACCTCCGCCCGGAAGAGGCCGAAAAAAATAAACGGACAGTTGGTGCGATGTCACCTTTAAGCATGTCACTTCTATTAAGTTACCATCAATGCGCTATTCCACAGGCCAAGCTTGATTTTTTCCTTGTTTTCCTGCAGAATATCACTCTCTGAAATAAACTTTCGTGAAAATTCACCTCGACATCAAATTTTGCTGATGCCGTCGGCATGTGCCTCACGGTATTCAAATGCAAAGTATATAAGTAGAGTTAAGTAGAGTTAAATTACAGCAGACAGAATATTGTTTTCTAGAGTTTTAGTTTATCCCTATTATTGACTTTTTCGAGCGTATTTTATTGTGCACGGTGATCCAACACATTAAAAGTTTGTTATGTCGGTTTATTCATCTTTTTTGGCACAGAGGTGGGAATTTTAGGGAGGAAAGAGTCGAGATTTGAAATGCAACATAGACGTTACGAGCCGGCTCTTGCAAAGATCATCTAATTTCAAACCTATGTTTAAAATACCCGATTTACAATAGGCCGCTAATGAGATAATACCATAAAAAGAGAAATGAAGCGAGGATGTACGTGGTGGATAGTACATTATATTTTTCAGATAATGCTCCCACTAAGAATTTGTTGGAGCTGGTCATCTTTTGTTTTTAATTGTGTTTACATTAAACGAATAGAAAAAATCTGAGGATTGTTTTTGCTCACATGAACCTAAATTTAATTGGTTTATGGGGTTTTACGTCTCAAAGCGAATCATGCAATGTGGGACAACGTATTGAAGGACTGCAGGTAACCTCGACCACCAGTGGTTCTTTGAATTGCACTGACATCGCGCAGTACACGGGCCTTGAGAATTTCACCCCCAATCGGTATGAAATTTCCGCGGCCGGGATCGATCCAGCGTCTTTCGGGCCAACAGGCGTAGCCATGACTACTGCGCCACTGCGGCTTTCTAAGTAGGGATACTTTTTTCTGTGATTTTCTGAATGCGTATACTAGCTCTTCAAGCACAATGTTTAGACGAATTGTATGCAGGACTCTACATTCCTTTTATAAGGTACAGCTGCAACGGATAATAGAAAACATGCTCTCTAGAAAGAAATCGTATGTGAAAGAAAGTGAAAATTGCACAGAGTGAAAGTTTCACTTGAAGTTCTGAATAAATTTTTTTGCAGTAAACATTATCAAAGTTGTATTGTTGGTAATGTTGTTATTGTCATAATCATCAGAGATGAGCATCGCCTCAGCAATAACAAGTGATTTCTTGTCGTTCCCAAACATGTGGCTTCTGTCGGTCACTTTTATCACATTTTATTGCAGCACCTTACCTTCCTAATGAAAGACAGGTTTATGTTTACTCTCCATTTTTTTTAATTTATTGCGTACCGATGCTTTCATTTTTAGTTATATGCTTCGCGGTACGCACCACACAGCTTTGATGTTCCCAGGTACCTCCGAGTTAGCATGTAAAGGACACGTAAAATTCCTTCTTTGTTATGAGATAGAAACTAAGCAAAGGCTTATGGAGGCTTCACAAGCCTTTTTTTTCTGTAGTGTTCTTGTTCTTTAGTGGAAAAAAATCAAAGGAAGCAAATAAAACGAACTGCCTTTTGGCAGATTATTTTCTTGTCTTTTCTCTCATGACATTCTAAAGGTCTATGTCTCTGAAAGTAGCTTGAACAGAACGCGGTATTTATCTTTGCGGGGATTGTAAGTTCGGCAACCGCCGGGAGACATCCTTGAATAGCCTACTCTCAACGACAGTGCCTACATTGTAGTGAGTTGCGTTACCCCCAAACGTGAAGAAGGTATTTCGCAAAGGAAATACTCTACATCTGTGTCTCCCGCCCTTTGTACGAACAAAGCTGTGCCTATTTTGCGTGCCGCCTTTGTTTGTTGCTCAGACGGCACGCAGCTTCACTACGCCTGCACCGTTTCACAATGGGGTCGCCGCTGAGGTACAGACAACGACAGCAGCTACACAGCCGGTGCACCGCGAAGCTCTGTAATTCGGCTGACACAGCACACTGCGGAATGAAGCAACACCAAGCATTGCTCGGTGCTCTCCTGGCGGATTTCTTCTTGCGACACCAAAAAGGGGGAACGAGTAAGCAAAAGACCAATATAGAGAGTTTGGTAGAATTGACGCTGGGCTCGACGGAACTATTAGCAGACCTCACTGCAAGGGGCTTTCCAAACTGTCCTTTCATTGACTTGGCGCCTGAATGAGAAAAACTGGGTTGTACTTGTGCCCAATTTTTGGTGTCAAAGAGGCCTCCGCACTACTCTGACGACGGGTTTTCAGTTGGCTGTAAACGGTCCACTGAAAGGCCGAAGACACAAGAAAAAGAGAGGCATCCATTAGCAATAAATAGAAAACGAGCTCTTTGAGAGTCACCTATGGTGACTATAGCTTTGTTTTGGTGGAACCGTAACAATTGTTTGGGTTACGCTTTGTGGCGCTGAAAGAGTCCACTGGCCAAATTTTATGGTGTATGTAGAAATTAGCAAAGAGCACACAGCACGTTATGCTCTGCTGCATCAGCTGCCCTTCCCTCTCCTTCCCACCTTAAAAAATCCTAATTAAGCGAGCAATTATAACGAGGGAATACGGAAACATTGTTCCCGTGTTTAATGACGGTTTATAGGGAGCGCTTTGAGGCCACTTACAACTGGCGTTCAGGAGAATTCAAGCGTGAAGAAAGTTGGGCGAGTTGGTATATATATTCATCATTCACAGCAGCGCAGCAAACACTGACAAAAGGGAGACTAGAGACGGCAAAGGCTGGTTGTGTTTAGTCTGGCTTTTGTCCGTGTTGTGTATCATGAGTATTCAAGCGACCTACCGTCACTTTTCGCAAGCGCCAGCTAGGAATGCAAGCAACCTAGCGGCCATGTTCGAATAAAAAATGAAGCTGACGGGGGCCAAGCAAGTAAAGCCGATATTCTTGAAAAAGTTCACTGATTCTGCGACGGCCACCTAAAAGCTTTGTGTTCGTGTGCTTTGTTTCCGACGCTATATAGTACTTTTGCGACACTTCTAAGTTGCGGTCAGTATGCTCCAGACGCAATAAATGGCTTGTCCTCCCTATATAGGTCTGGTCAGGGAGTTTGCCTTGGGCAACGAATGTTGTGCAAACCTGGACTGCAGACATTTTACGTAAGCAGCACCGGAATGGCGCACCTCTGGGACAGGTTTGATCCTCCAATTCTCTGTTCAGAGTTGTGGCGCAAGGAGCAATATAAAGGCGAAAGCAGGAGCAGACAGACGGGAGCTCCTCGCATAAAGCAAGCACATGGAGGTTAGAGGACTGTGTGAACGAACTAATGTCCCTTTTGTCCCAGTGGTTTCTCTTCTTCCGAGGGCACTCGAATCAGGAGGAACTTTATAGTGAGATAGCGAACTCATTCCAGCTAGGGCAGACTCACTGCAGCTCAGTCATCTCACAAACGCTTGGTTACTAATCATTAGGACTGATGCTTGGGCGAGCTGGTATGCCATTTTCAAGAACAGCGCGAATTAGACAAGGAGTTAAGGAAGACACACACGGACAGGCACTGACTTGCAGCTAAAGGTTTCTTGCTTGGAATGTGGAAATAAATAAATTAGGCTCTTAACAGGAGACGGATCTATTTATTTATTGGTGCCTGATCTATTTATTTCCAAGTTGCAAGTCAGCGCTTGTCCGTGTGTGTCTTCCTTCATTCCTTGTATAATTTGCGCTGTTCTTGTTGAAAATTAGTAATCATGCTTTACCCTAAGCTCCATGCTGCCAGCAGCGGCGGGTGTAACTTATTTTTTTTTGTCAGAAGCTTGCTTGGAACGTCGAAGGTTAATGCCCTATTTTCTTGCAGCCATAGTCCAAGTTTTATTGGTAACATTCAAAATTGTTCCTCAATCTTTTGCTCTTTCTGTGCATAGATTCAGGGTCGGTTGTTTAATGACAGAATTCTTAGACAGCTTTCAGCAAGGTTATGGTACGAGCATTCGCCAGAAATGCTTGTGAACAGCTTATGCGTTTCACAAATTTTAGGAAGTTGTTAGGTGTAAGGAGCTGGCAACTGCCTCCAAGTGCCGGGCCTGTGATTCTGCAAAAATAAAGGCACATAGAAAACAAAATAAACGAGAGTTTTTACATATCTTTGCGGCTCTTCGCACTTGCAATCGTTTCTAACGTTTGAAGCTTAATTTTGAAAAAGTGACAAGACATCAAAATCACGCAACACAACAAGACAATAAAGAAACCAGAACCTAATGGCACAAAACGAAGCTGTCGTGGAAAAAAATAACGCGCCACAGTGAATTCGCGAAGCTCAAGCGTCTTTGAAAATCCACTTCTATAACCTAGGAGAATATTCTAGGTATTCGTGCAAAGGAGACGACACCCTCCTTTCTGCGCAAATACCAAATTTATAAAACAAGCTGCTTTGACATGCAGCTAAGATGACAATAAAAGGAAAACAACTACAATTTTCGAGGCACGAAAACTGTGTCGCATTTTTATAGATGCTTGTCGGCACGGGTAAAATTTCGCTGACAAACACGTGTAATTTAAATTTGAAATTAGCCAAAAAATGCCAAAACGTAGCCATAACCAATTTAAATTTCTAATATCCAGGCGCTCATGAAAGCAGCCAGTTTTGCGGAAAGTAGCTGCCAATGGCAACTGCGACGCAGAGACCTCTGAGTAACGAATCACAAGGTAGACTCAAGGCCGCAATTTACGATATACAGAAAAAATGTGCTGTGATTATGGCCCGAATGTGGCGTTTGTTACAACGCGAGGCTCTGATTGGGAAAAGGTTTTTTTATTAAATCTGCTACCTGAAATTAGCTTGTCGTAAGCCATGTTTTCTTGCCGTGTAAAGTTGGCAGCCAACAGCATCACGCTTGTTTGTTCGAAAGCAGTCATCTGGTGACTATTCTGGTGCCTTTTTTTTTGCCGTCACAAAATTTTAGATATGGACAGCTTTTAATGCACAGGTCCCGTATGTGCACAAAAAATCATGGCTTGCTCTGTTTTCCCGTTTTTTTTTTTGAAGAACACCTCTAAGCTGCAGCGTATTGTTTATAGTTTAGTTTTCCACTTTGAGCTCGACAAAAGTGATATTTCAAGCATGAAAACTCTCCATTTCGCAAAGCCCGAATTTGTTACGAGAAATGTGAAGATAGCCGTACTCGACCAGACTTGCACGGGCATTCTGGTTTAGAGAGGAATGAGTTTACCTTCCAGACCCCAGCAAACAGTGAAGCAGAGTCGTGCACACGCACGCAAGGGCAAACACACACACACACACACACGCACACGCGCAGGCACGCACGCACGCACACACACGTGCGTGCGCGTCGGCGTGCGCCTGTGCATACGCACACCCCCGCACTGGGCTCTTTCTGCTTCAGTTCTCTAGTCTCGTCCATGCTATATGCTAGCGGCATATTGCCATCGGAGCAGGGGCAATGTCCGGAAAGGTAATCTTCGTGCTCTTTATTTTACTGTGTCCCGTTATTCCAGACAGTGAACGCCCCCGCACACTGATGATTCGAACGCAGAGTCAAGTGTCAAGAGGAAAATAGCGTTACGGAGCTACGGCCGTCACTGGGAATAAAGCAGCCATGCGTTGGGGGTCCTTCTATTCAATTTCATATAACAACCGTATAAATACACTATGCTAAGAGATTTCAGAAAAGGAAGAGATACACTTGCGTGCACGTCTGGCGCATCGTATACGATATATGGTAAAGAGACAGACAGTGGGAAAAGGGAGCACACTGGTCTTATAAATGGGCCCGCAGGTCATGGTCCCACTAGTACGCAGATGCATCCCAGTCACCTTTCGCAATTTTGGTCAGGGTCTTCGCATTGCTGCGCCGCATTTTTACACCCGTCGCGCACTGTTTATGACATTTGCCGTCCTATTCGTCTGTCTGGCTTAGCAAGCCCCTGCGTGTCAGGTTTCCATTACCGCCTATGATTTGTTTTCTTCGTGCAGATATGTATGCAGGGAATGCATGTAGAATATAATAGCTAGATTTTGTGTTGCACGGTTCGTACAATAGAAATACTATACAGCTGCAAGAAACCATCGAGTTTGAGTTTGCTGGCATGCTTTAGAGAGGAGTGCCGTATAAATTCTTTCGGCGCAAACGGTCGATGGGAATCACACACAGCATAGAAATACATGAATTCGTGAAGGATTGGTACAACACGTGACATGTGTCAGAGCACCCACGTAATTCAAGCTTTAGAACTTCACTTTGTGCAAAAATGCGTGTCATTTTATAGACGTTTTAATGAAAAACAGCAGCATCATAACAATATCGAATAAGTTCAATGCATCCTTCACAGAGAACTTTAGACTGTTTTTACAGTGAGCTGACGCTTAGACGGTGGAACGCTTTAGCTAGGCATTGTAAGTTTCGCTGAAAATAAGCAAAAGTCTAAAATTATGGTCCGTACTCAATTTTAGAACTTAGGTTTCAACAAAAAAAGGTCAGTGTCAGTGACGCATGCGCCGCATGTTGCTGGACATTGAGTGCCAGTAGCGCACGGTGATAAGCGAAAATAAACAAAAATGGGAGCCATAGACTCGGTGACACAGTGAATGATTTGATTTAGTTGCCCAGCTGTGTATTTTCAAGCACTGCTCCTTGTCCTCAGAGTTAGTCCTTACCTCCTGCTCAGAACGGGAGAGAGGCTGCATGCGCATCTATTCCAAGCGTCGTCTACTGCTTGCTTGCCCACTAACGTCACCCACTCAGAGGCGTAGTTCATTAAGTATGCTTTCCTAATGTATATAAAGAAGCTGATGCGAAAACAGGAGAATCTGGTTTGTTCCGCCGACTGCGAAAATTTAGCTACAAAGGTACTGTCAGCATGGAGTACACCTGATGTCCCGCCTTGCCGTTCAATTCAGTGCGCAAGGGGAATATGAGAATGTCGTGTTTATCAATAAACCTCCCTTCGCGTTTTTGTGTATTTGTTTAGTAATTTAACTTCCAAATTATTGCTTCTTGTAGAGGCAATAATATTTTCTCCAACTTATGAATGCAATCTTTTGTGCGTTATATACCAATAAATATACTGCTCGCGATGACAAAAAGAAGTGGTAAACTTTGCATGACTTTAAAACGGCACTAGAAAACCGCGTCATATTGTCTAGAAAGACAAGGAGTTCGTCCGTCGAAAAGCGTACTCAGTGATAAAACCAAAAATTGCGCTCGAAATCAAAGATGCCAAAAATGTCCTCCCAATTCTCCAAACGTCCAACCTCTACTTACAGCATTCTCTTAAGGGATAGCAACTTAAGCGTACTGCAGTAGTACCGAGGGCACGACAGGTATTTTCTGGGGATGCGATTTCTCCAGATCTGTAAGAAGGGTGCATCTGAACACACCATTTCTTCCAAAGATTGTTCTCGCTTCTTTCCATGCTGGGGCGATAGGAAGATTTAAATTTATTATTCACCTGTTGTAGTACTGCGGCAAACAAGCTGCATCCAATGAGGAGCGAAGCCTTGGAACTGGGTGTTTGTGCAATGAGCGGTATTTTATTTGGTGCACTTCGGCAAGAAATGCATGGCTTGCGCCGATGGGAACGCCTTTTAATTATGCATGCAGCCTAACAAACCATTCCTTTCTGAAACTCAGTTCACTAGTTGCCTCATTAACAACCTTACTCCTCTGTCGCGGCAGGAAGACTGGAGTTTCGAGACACAAAGTTCTGACCTAATGCTCAATTATTCCAGTAAATACGGAAGCTGGTCGCAGTGGTTAAGGAAATGATTACTTGAACTAGGCGCCTTGAACTGTCGCAGGTAATATCCATTAGGTTACCTTCTAATCTATAAAGTAAGATTTCAGGCTATAGTTGCGAAGACGCTCTTGTTAATGAGGCCACAGGGCAAGTTACATCATCTGGGTTCAGTTACTTCTAGCGTTTCTTATATATGTGTATATTTGTCGCACAGGAACAAGCTGGAAAATAGAGTAGCTACAGAGAACTCTTCTTGGTGGCATTTTTATCTCCGTTAGGCAGATGTCTAGAGAATTGCTTGGAATTTTGTGTCTGTCCCTTGCAGTGTCTGCCTGAGCTGTGGAATGCTCTTGTGTGAATAGAATATACTTTTTTTGAATACATAAGCACAGGCTTCATGGCTGATGCAATTACATTGTCCGTATATGTCATGAAAGTACAGCTGTCTTAGTACTGTGTTACGTTAGGTTATAATAAGTGGCCAGTACAGCTGACATGTCAGCACTCTCTTCCGTGGGCATTCGAATAAGAACAAATAAAAAAACCTGCAAGAGCAAAATATTACAACAGTTACAGTTTGGAATAAGAGTAGGAAATTGTGGATCACTTCGTGAATTTTCCATGGCAAAAAAAGAAAGCTAGACGAACATGAGACGAGTATGTTATGGTTGGCTGGTATGAGAACCATGGTCAACTCCGGTAACCAAATTTTTTTTTCCATGCGGTAGTTTAGATTAATCGATTCCTTAACCACTGAAGAAAGCAGTTCATTACTGATTTCATCCAAGCAATAAACGCTAACGTTTGGTTGCGGCCTTTTGTGTTTCTGTTGAGTTTTCGTTTCTTCATAGGTAGGACAGTTACGGGCACCGAACATCGGTGTTGGTCAAAACACCACAGTTAGGGGATTTTGGTTGCTCCTGTTCTTACTTCAATCCCTCACTGCTCTGACTTCCCCCACTATTTTCGCCGGAAGACCTCAGCGTGAGTTAAGCGTGAAGTTAAAAGAAGAAATAAAAAGTCTGCTGGCGCCGCTTTCAGTGCGGTGTATAAGGTGAGGAGACAAAGGCCGCAAGTCGAACAGCCATGAATCATTCGCGAAAAAAGGACGCGTCTTTTCCGCATTGCTGGCTCTGCATACCGTGGACGCGGATGACAGGCCCTGTAGGAAAAAAAAAGTGCCTGATTAATGGTGGCACAGGCCTGAATTGCCGCCTCCTGCCACCGCTCCTATTCACAGAGAAGTTCCATTAGTGAAGCCGACCTATCCAACGCTGGCATGTTGTTTCCTTCAGCTCTCGACTTAATCAGCTTTTTTACAAAAATAACCAAAGCACGTGTGCTGCTAGTATTGCATAATACGGAGGTAAACTGACGTTTTGACCACACTGCAGCAATCAGCTTGCAATAGCAATGAAAGTGCAGTTTGTTTATTATACCGTAGTATCAAATGGCGTTTCATGCTCAGACAATATTGTCTAGCAAAGTTTAAACATCCTAGCAGCCGACATATGTAACTATCTCAGAGAGAATCAGAAAGTAATATAATCGGATTTTCTTCCACCAATACCTTCCTCGGTGTTTATATCCCCCCTTAATAATTACGAACCAGATGTATTCTTACGTCACAATTATGGTGTTCAACAAGGAATAAAAAAAAAATAAGGAAGAAAAGCCGCCCGCCTTATCTTTCGAAATAAAAATTATTATTGCAAAAACACTTTTAAACTGCAAGCGCGAAGGCTGATTGTGATGTGATTGCCGGCGAGTTATACTCCATTGTTCGGTCTCAGCCCTTTCACTTCCCTCAACGTTTTAGCTTTAATTTCCCGTAAATCCAGAAAAGCATCATCCGTTAAACGCAGTGAACCTGAGACCGGATAAAAGTAAAAACTTAGTACGGTACGGCACTGAGTGGAATTCGAAACAGCGCTGTCGCCGCTAACCAGCTTCGTTTTCCGATGTGGTACCAGAGGGCCACCACCGCAACCTTCTGTGCTGCGCGGTCTAACATTCAGCCACTCGTGCCACGTGTTCTCAACAAGTGTTCTCATCTTTTGATTCCTTCATTCTGAGTTTAAAAATGCTCGCCACGAACAGAAATCTCGCTGTGGTCGTACGGTTTAGCCGGTTGTATCACCTCATTTTATTCAATTTTTTTTTGTCCCTTTAAGGCCTGCAGGCTTTACATAAGGGCGGAGTGATGTTGTGCATTAAAATTGATGGTTCTGATGCGGACATAAGGAAAAAAATAGTGCGATACAATAGCTGAGACCAAAAATAAATTCCACGGAGGGTTCATTGCACATTTCAACATCCCAGTGCGGTTTTAACAGCTCTGGAGTACACGGTAAGGCGCGGTGGCGGAGAATAGGTGTCTAAGGTTACGAAAAGTGACAAGCCATTTTGTGCATTATATATGACGGTCAGGGCATGTGATTACGTTAACGGGAAGGCAATTCCAAAAGCGCTACGGGATCACGGAAAAATGAACTGCTCATGGCAGAGGTGCGGGCGTTAATGCGTGCGATTAGGTGACCGTTGTTTAAGAGGGATCACGTGCTCGAGGGTGGTTTCAGCATAAAATGACTTTTCAAACATTAAGAGATCAGCGAAAAATTAATAGACCAAAAATTACGCAGCTGGCTGCAAGTGTTGGAAGGCCGGTGAATTGTTTGAGTTACATTAAACTGGTGATTTTGGCGTATTGGAATGTGGTGAAATAGGTGACGTGGTTTTGAAGGGTTTCTATGTCTCAGATGAGATATTTTTGGAGTCAACAAGTTAGTACTGAATGAACCAAAAGCATCTTAAAAGCACCAGCCAAAACTTACATTTTTTCCGCAGTATTTATTAATTTTCCTAACACGTTTCTTCACATCGGAAACTTATGCCACTTCCAAGTGGTACGAATTTCAGTTAACCAGCTTGAACAGCCGGCTATATCTCTAAGTTAATGAGATTCAGTACACTACTCGCCATTAGGCTGTGATATGCGGAGATGGTTAAGGGAAGATGACTCAGATTATGAGCGCAATGCACCTTAAGGGTAGGCTATTAGCGTAATGCGAAGGCGCCCTTGCGGAAGTCTCCGGACCTCCTACCTGCATATTTGTAGGATTGTGTACCTTCACTTTCACCCAATTTTAGATAAACGTAAAAAAAAAGGGGGGGGGGGCTAGAATTAAGCATGCGCTCCTGTGTTTCTTGGGCACTGGCAGCAGGTATGTCGTTTGTAGGTTGTATGCGGCCCTCTAGCATTACCCTCCTGCGCCCAGCAATTAGTGTTGCACACTTACACCCGCCACAGTTCATGCATAAATGTTTTATCGCTACTTGTTTTTTGTGACAGCAAATTTTGCACACCTCCGAGAAATACAAAGTGCTGTCACATGACTAAGAATATTTTCCCCAAAAGTTACTAATGGTAATTCGTGTAGACCGCTCAATAAATAGCCGGAAATTCTATGAACGATATCGCAGGGGCTCGGGTGTGAACTTTGGTACGTTTGGCATCGAATGACCCATAGCGGAACCGCCTATGAGAGTAATAGCTGTCTAAAGTAGGCGCGGTACAGGTCACTCCACTGTATTTAAACACATTAGTGCGAGCCTCACATTAGTTTACGCCTCAAACTAGCCCATAAAGGTAAAAATAGTATATACTTGGCATTTTGCGTTTACGAGAAGTCGGTCACGGCGAAAACAGTTCTTCGTTTCTGCCTGTGCAGAAGAACGTAGGCTTATACATTCTTTTTTTTTCTGTTTTTTTATTGCACTTGAAATAATGGGAGTAAAAACCAATATTTCAGGAAAAAGAAAATATTTAAGTAGTACTGTGTTCTATAACGTTAGACCTCTATGCAGAGGGTAGAATTTAACGGCTTAATTAAAGGGTTTAGTATTTAGACAATTTTTGTTGTTATAGCAACATAAAAATTAGCGAATCCCTGCTAGCAATATGGCAGCTGCGTTAATAAACCTTTGTCATGTAAAGGAAGACATCCAGCGAAAAGGGAGACGAAAAGCAGCTAAGAGTAGCTTTAAAAATAATTAGGCTAAACAATAATTAGTTAAGATATATCTGACCTAATAAAATAGTTTTACTGCCTAATTACGCTTTCGTGTGCACAACATAAACAACGGCGCCTTGGCGTATATCCGTCGTGGCGATTTTACTATCTACCTCCGTCGACCTGCTCTCGGAATAGACACCTTTACTATTGGTGGATTTGAGGTGTCAACGGGGCTTTGAAAATGAGTCATTAGCGAAAGCTGGGAGTGTGACTTCTTTACGGATGAATGCTTAGGCGCACCGCCCCCAGTAGCACAAATGGTGCTCTGAATTGCGGGCCCTTGTGGGCCCGGCACGGGCTGCCCATAGGGCCCGACGTGGGATATGCGCGGTATTTGCAACTCGGCATCGGGGGGGACCCACAAGGGCAGGCCAGTGGGCTTACTACATAGAACACGGACTGCTCCGAAGACGATACAGCGAGGGTCAAGCCGACTAGGCCCGCATCGGCCATGCCAGAATGCCGTGTAGAAGCACGTTGATTACGTCATTCACCATAGCTTTCGCAGCCGTTGATTAAGTGATTGACGGCGATGCATTTCTTGGCCAACAGCATTTGAAAGGCATACGATTCATTTCAGAATGTGGTTAAAATTTACCGTCTCGAGCATGAACCGATCGAAACGCTTGTCAACTCAGCAATGTCCTGGATACAGTAATTCTGGGTTTTTTGGCAAGTTGTATGATATTCTAAGTTAGCAGCTGATAAAAACTTGCGCGACAACAGTCGTTTAAGCAGCTGTGAAAGTCGACGCTGACGTGAGATCTACAGAAATATCACAACGCTAGACGAAGGTTTTTTCCTCTTCATCTATAATATTATATCTGCAGTGCCCTATCAACAATTAAGCAACGAGATCATTAATATATACTAAATGTCATTCACTTAGCAGCATGGAAAGCATTTTTGTATGTACCTACTCTCGTTTGTGGATTTTTCGTTTTATAGGTACGCTTTATATCTAGAACGTGCATTCATTGGGTCCAGGGGTGATTTCGTGACCGGAGCTTGGTAAAACGTTTAAGTAACTGAGAGCACAGTGGTTGCATTGATTAACATGTTTTAAAGAAATTAGCACAATAAATAGCTGCATAACCTAATTACGCACCATTGTACAGTAATTTTTAGGTTCAAAATTGAACACTGCGCTGCTTTAGTTTTCCATTGCACTGAAGGTGACAGCGACGCGGACTGCAAACAGCGAGGCGTAGGTTGTGATTATTTTTATTTTTTCATTCGCTCGCTCCGATGCATCCGAACAGCCGCTCGTCGATAAAGTCAAGATATTGCCCGTGTGCTATTGCCTCAAATGGCGATGCTTCGAGGGTCGTAAAAGAGTAGATTTATGTGCACAACGGAGCTTCGGCAAAGCGCATTGGCCGCCGCACCAGACTTCAAGGCAAGCTTTCATGCAGCGTTGCGTCTCGATAAGCTGTAGAGGGAAGCGTTTGTCCCTAGAGGCAGCAGCTCCGCTCTAAAGAAACATAATGTCAGTTCCTCACCCACACTGACTTCCCCTCACGTAAACGCGATGTCTTGTAATATTCCACAGCACGGAATGTGACCGAATTTTATAATACGATGACAATATCTGAAAACGCTGCCGAAGAAGACTATCCAATCCTGTGAATGAACAAGCATGGAATGAAACATTGAAGGCACTGCACCGAATTAGTGAGGCGCGACCGTAACTCCTGCTCTTGGCTGCCTCGTAAGGGCGGCCAGGCACTTCGCGCACGTGCTCTGCAGTACACCACACCGTGACCGGGCATTTATTGCGTTCCACTAGGCAGGGCATCAACGGGGTCGTTATGGTCGCGCGTAGTCACGTCGTTAGAGCGCCACGCGTAAATAAATTATACCGCAGAATAGTACCGCAAATCCCTCTGTATAATGTGCAAAATGCTATGTTCCGTAACTTGTGCTAAAGATTAAAAGAGTACCAGGTGCATTAAATGAATTGCTGTGGGACACCGACGACGAATTTAAAAGCAGCATGTACTCACCCGCGACACTATAATGGGAGCCCATTACTAAAAAGATGTGTTTAACGGTTCGCCACAACAGCCGTGCATAATTTTGTGTTTTGTTCTAAACATCTTCATTGAAGTTTTACTATCATGTTTTTAAGGATTGACTTCATGGCAGACAATCAACTTAGTGGTTGTAGAACACATAATAAAACATTGGATGCAGCAATTTTTATCATGTTATCATTAGAGAGTAGCTATTTTCTTTGTTCAAAAATCCCACAAAATGACGAAACCCCGGGCTCCAGCTATTGGCTAGCCGCAAATTAGTGCTCTCAGGCGAACAGCTCATGAAAAAATTCCGCTCCTGGCATAACATGGTTCGGATGAAAAAGTGACAATGTGTACTCGCACAAAACTCGCATATGTATACTGCTGCCCTCCGACCGCAGTTTTTCGGCATTTGTGTGGCTGTTTATGCCTATCGTGAGAGACCGCACCTCCCTTAACCTGTGTTTGCTGGTGTTAACCTCACGGCCACGGGAAACGTCGATGCCTTGGGACGTGGTCAGCAGACTAGCCGATCCAGCGCACTTCAAATATGAGCTTCTTGTCTGAGTATTCCTTTTCTCACGACGTTTTTTAGCAAAGTTATGCGAAGAAAAACAAATCTTAATTGGCATGCATGATCCAAAATGTTTGTCGATTTCGTGATTCACCTGATAAGCATCCACAATCTCAAGAAGTCGGCTTCGATGGAGCCCACAACGCTCTTGTAATACTGACACATTACAGTCGCCAAGTTTGGCTTCACCTAAAGCTACAGAACTAATATTTAATTTATTATTAGCTCATGATACGTAATATACAGCACAGACGCAGTTTTACTTACATTGCCTTATAACTCAGCCTCATGTAATGCCCCGGAAGTTAAATTAAATAGAAAATAAGCAACTAAAATTAGTGCCTAAAAAGAATCATCTCTCTTTTCGTACGCAAAACAAATCGCTAACACTCTTTACGAAGTCGAAGACGAAGCATACACCTTACTTAGGCAGCGACTGCAAATAAAGAACACAACTGCGATGAAAAACAGCAGGGGACACAACGAACACAAAGGGACTGGACCGGTCACGAGATGGACCTCGAGAAACGAGGAACCACTCACGGGCCGCAATGGTGCGGCAGTGGCCGCTGAAGAGCCACCACGTCTGGCATTGCTCAACGTGGCCGCTCCCCAATATCCCCTCGAGGGCCGTCGCTGCGGGGACAACGGGAGATTGGGCCGTCGCCACTCTGCGGTCGGCCAGGGAAGCGAAAAGCTCTGCGCCGTGCGCAAACAAAAATGGCGGGCTCTCAAAGACGGCAGGAAGAAGGAACATTGTTCAAGCACTCTTTCAATAGACCGGTCTGCGCCTGCTTTCGGCTCCAGCGACTCATAGGCCTTTATTTTCTGTCCTCTGTACGTCCGTGACTCCCTCGCGAAAAGCCGCGAACGCTGCGATAGTCCACAAAGCTAATTTGTTGTATTTCCGTGCTTTGAAGGTTGGTAATTCTAAACCGCTAGTTGAAAATATGAAGAGCGCTGTCAGCTACGAGTGCCAAGAGAGCATAAAACAATCACATTTTCACAGCTATATTTGCGACAACACTCACAATTCTAACCACCAGATAACAAACCTTGGTGGCGGTTGTGGAAAAAAATTTTGAATTGCCAATTTGGTACATTATAAGCTGTGTTCTGGCCATATAAGGCAGCATCATAAAAAAGTACGTGATAAAAGGTGTGACCAAGAGCGCGAAGGAGCCTCCACTTCTACACGTGCTCGCTATCCAAGTAACTGCCAAATATTTATCTTTCTTTCAAAGTCTTTTGCTTTGTTAGCTCCGATTATAAACATAGCACAGCAAATACAATGCCCCGGCCACCCTCATGCGTATGGACGCCTATCCTCAGGAAGTTTACTTTTGTTTCTAGTCTTGTCGTTACTTCCAATACCACCGTCATATTCATACGGAGCCAAATTTAGTAAAGAACGTAAGAAACTTTAATTACCACACTTTTTGGTTTGATTTAGTTGTCATAGGGGGGCGAATTTTCGGAGGATGTAAACCGCACCTACGTGGATCCACCAGCAAGAAAGCGGCCGACCTATCGTTTGTAAAGAAACACGAGTTGTCCGATATATGTGGGGTATATACAGGATGTTGTTTAGCGCAGAGATGACCAGTTGACTGAAAAACACACCTGTGCTGCGGGCAGCGAAATGTGGGTGGTCGATACGTCGGCCACAAATATATGCGGTAACACTGGCCACGCGTGAGAGGTAATACAACTTGTTTGCCTGTCTGGCCGCTATCGCCGTATATAAGCTTTGAAACAAACGTGTGGAGGGACAGAGACTTAGTCCCCTACAAATTATCGGAGCACGACGTGGACGAAGCGAACAGGTCGGGAACAAGGTATCAACTGTCTTTATTCTACTCCGCACGTGGCCTCACGTAGCCAGCGCGAGCGCATGTCACGAGCCGAGGCGGCGCAGCACTGCTGGTGATGATAGTGCCGCTACAGGGCTCCCCCCGCCGAGAGGAAGGAGAATGGCAGTTAACAGCGCGGCACTCATGAGACATGCCTGCTGACGGCGCGAACCGAATTAGCGGAAGAACTGGGGCTTGAGATTTCGTGCTGGTGGGTCGAACGAGAAACACGCGCGATTTAGGCGGGTTTCACGTGGTCGATGGCAACGATTTCTTCTCGTCAATCAACGGACAGCTTCTGAGTTTTCTCACCCCACTGCAGGACGCGATAAGGGCCATCGTAGGGAGGGGTGAACGAAGGCTTGATGACGTCTCGACGAACAAAGACCTGGGTGGACGTGGCGAGGTCTTTGCTCACGAAGACTTGGTGAATCGATAGACATGTGTGGACGGGTTGCAGGTGCCTGAAGAGCAGGCGTAGTTGTTGAACGTAGGCAGGCATACAGATGTCCTCGATACGGGCCGAAACGAAGAACTCGCCGGGCAAAGGGTCTGTAGTCCCGTATACCATTTCTGCCGCCTTGCATTGAAGATCTTTAAAGGCTGATAGAAGGCCGAGGAGCACCAAAGGAAGCGAATCGGGCCAACAGGTGCGAGCTTCGCGTGCAACAAGGGCAGCCTTCAGCTGTCGGTGCAAGCGTTCAACCATGCCGTTCGCGGAGGGATGATACGCGGTGGTGTGGACATGGCGCACGCCAAGCAGAGATGCCAGGACGCGAAACAAGGCGCACTCAAACTGGAAGCCGTGATCCGTCGTCACTACCGTGGGGCAGCCGAAACGGGAAATTCATCCACTGACAAAAGGGGACGCCACTGTAGACGCCGTGATATCGGGCAGCGGATAGGCTTCGGGCCACCGTGTGTAGCGGTCAACACACGTAATGATGTATAGGAAACCTCGTGATGGAAGAAGGCCAACAATGTCGACATGGACATGGTCGAAAAGACAGTCGGGGGTCCGGAAAGGGTAGCAAGGCGATCGCGTGTGGCGCGTTGTTTTTGTACGCTGACATTGCAAGCACTCACGATCCCAGCGACGCACATTTCGGTTGGCGTTTGGCCAGACGAGCCTAGACGTCACGAGCTGCTGCGTAGCACGAATGCCGGGATGGCTTGCGCAGTGCAGCTGTTCGAAAACTTGGCGGCGGAACGCGGTGGGTACAAAAGGCCGTGGAGAACCACTGGAAACGTCGCACGCGATTGCAGCTGAGCAGAATGGCAGGGGCACTGGCGACAAGGTCAGAGAGCCAGGGTTTGGCTGAAGGGTTTGAAGCTCGCTGTCTAACGCCTGTGCAAAAGCCGGCGCTTCGAAGTCATGCGTGATTGATGCAAGAGCAGCGACACGGGAGAGCGCATCGGGGGCAGTTTTCGCGGCTCCTTCGATGTGTCTTATATCCACCGTAAATTCAGAAATAAAACTCTGTTGCCGTATCGCTCGTCCAGTGTATGAACTTTGATGCACACGAAAAGCAAAAGTTAAGGGCTTGTGGTCCGTGAGCACATAAAAAGATGTGACGGAAGTGTCGGATGGCGGGATAGACAGCTAGCAACTCACGGCCGAACGTACTGTAGCGAGTTTCGGCGAGCTTGCGGGCTTGAGCTTCTGGGAGAACAAACCCAGCGGGCACCAGCAGTCGTCCTGAAGCTGTTGCAGGACGGCGCCTACAACTGCGACAGAGGCGTCGGTGATGAGACGCATTGGGACGTCGGCCAGCGGGTGCATGAGCAGAGTAGCGTCGGCAAGGGTGTTCTTGGCAAATTGGAAGGCGGTTTCGGCAGCTGACATCCACTCGAGAGGCGGGGCAGCACTGCTGATGGTGATAGCGCCGCTACAAAACGTAACGACAATAGCCGAAGAAAGTCAATAAGCGTGCACTCAAGAGGCAAAAAGGAAAGAGAAAGTGCGCCGTCCATACAGAACAATACTTGCTGAGCTTCCTTTGCGGTCCCTTATTATAGCAAGACGTTTGAGAGGTTCAGCTTGTTTTGTTAAAAATATTCCTTTTTTCGAAAAAAATATTTTACCTTATTAGTTCTTCCCAAGTTTTCAAGAGAAAGCGCTGTTGCGGGCAGTCCACCACAAGATTGGTGCATGCCGTTTATGCACATGTTCTTCGAACACCCAGTCTGCTCAAAACTTCAACACAGATATCTGCGTTTGGCAGGAGCGCGTGAAAAATATCAAAACTAGGACACATAAAAAAAATTTCGCTGCTGTCCGAGTTGTGTAACATATATGCAGCTCATCTGAGATGCGGGGAACAGTGTTTTGTTTCGTTTTTAAGTGGGACCAATTCACCAGTTCTGAGGAGTCAGAACATAGATGGGGGAAGGTGGCTGTTATCATATATGCTCGAAGGGTATAGTGAGATTTTCGTAGAGCATTCGCACCGTTTTCTAAATTCAGCCTTTTGTTTATATGTTTGGACGAAATGACAGCATACGCATGAGTTTGATCCATAGGCATGTTGGCCACCACGCGCCACCTAAACGTTTATTCACGTTCAGACGCACATAGGCTATGACGTGCACTGCCACTGATGACTCTGTTACCGTCAAGGGACGGCAACGGTAAGCCTACCCGGGCAATTATTCGACGGAGCTTGATATCACTACGAAAGTTCATATTTAATAAGCAGAAGTAAAAGTTGGAGGCCTTAAGTAGTTACTCCATTTAAACGGCTTATGGTGTAAAGAAAGTGATGGTGTAAGAAAGTGATTTATTTCGCTGGAGTGTGACGTAGCGTGACGGCCCCTCATTTCCTTTAACTTGTCTGCTGATAGCTTAACGAGGGTCTCGGTTCTGGCAGTCTTAATGCCAAAGGTAGCATAAGAGGGCTCTCGCACAGTTTCCGCCCTCGCCGTTAGATGACGTTCTACGTCACGCTCGCGGTATTACAGGACGTGCTACGTCCGCCGCTATGGTCGAGGGTGGCGCTGGTGAACACTCTCAAGGCTCGCTTACACCCACTAAACATAAATACCCACGAGAGCAGCAGATTGGACAGCCGTCGCCGTAGCTCAGTTGGTAAGAGCACCGGACGCGATATTCGGAGGTCGTGGGTTCGGATCCCACCGGCGGCATGGTTGTTTTTTCTGCTGCTTTATAAGTAATTTTCTTTAAGCAATTTATTAATCTAAGAATTATTATCTTACTGATAAACATAACACATTAAAAAAAAAAATTAACGTTCCCCTATGCACCTTGGTTTCGGTGACTGTTGGCTCCCTTCATAAATTTGTCAAACGGGCCCCTCATTTCCTTTAACTTGTCTGCTGATAGCTTAACGAGGGTCTCGGTTCTGGCAGTCTTAATGCCAAAGGTAGCATAAGAGGGCTCTCGCACAGTTTCCGCCCTCGCCGTTAGATGACGTTCTACGTCACGCTCGCGGTATTACAGGACGTGCTACGTCCGCCGCTATGGTCGAGGGTGGCGCTGGTGAACACTCTCAAGGCTCGCTTACACCCACTAAACATAAATACCCACGAGAGCAGCAGATTGGACAGCCGTCGCCGTAGCTCAGTTGGTAAGAGCACCGGACGCGATATTCGGAGGTCGTGGGTTCGGATCCCACCGGCGGCATGGTTGTTTTTTCTGCTGCTTTATAAGTAATTTCCTTTAAGCAATTTATTAATCTAAGAATTATTATCTTACTGATAAACATAACACATTAAAAAAAAAATAACGTTCCCCTATGCACCTTGGTTTCGGTGACTGTTGGCTCCCTTCATAAATATATATATATATATATATATATATATATATATATATATATATATATATATATATATATATATATATATATAATGCGAATGCTTGTAGTTCCGAAAGGATAGGTGAATTCAGCTTTAAGACATCATCAGCATGAAGGAAAATGGAGAGTCTTCACAAATGCATGCTTCGCATCTGAAGGTTCATGAACCTGAAAAACCCGAAAACACTGAAGAGAATCCAGGTTAAGCGTGAGCGCGAATTGCAAAATTTTATGTATTGTAGTGCTGTATTCATCAGGCGGCTTACAGCATCCAGGAAATCATGAAGATTGTCGGATTAAGAAAAATAGCGCGAGGTCAAACTGGCATGCTAATTGGAGCTGCCGTATAGCTTCATTTTTCTCTGCTGTCATAATTTGCGGATAATGAGGTCGTAAGAAACGCTAAATGAGAGGGCGTCACAAAAGGCACATTTATAAATAAACAGGACCCTGCTAATTTAGTATGAGCCCCTAATTGGTTTTCAGCAGTGGAGCGTGGAAGCTCATCTTAACCGTCACAACCAGGTTATTACTATAACACAAGGTAGCATGAATATACATTGTGCCGTCGCATCGCACGTTACCTCTTGCTGATTTTGCAGCCTACTTTATCTTAATAATTAAAGAAAGGTGGATATTTTCGTGTTCCTTCAAATAATAGTTAGGGAATATTCAAAATGATTTCTCTCATTTTAGAAACGACGTTTTATCTGTAGTAGAAAACGAACCAATATTCTGCACAACATGTTCGTAAATTTGCATAGAAAGCAAGAGATATTAACTAAACCGTCTTACTTTTAGGGGTCGCAGATACTACCCCTGACTGTTCTGCGAATGCTACCAGCAAGTAAGCAAGATAATGTTAAAATTGCACCGTCGTGGTAAACTCCTTATAAATAGCTGCACTCTAACTCTCAGATATGCTGTTAGCAAAGCACTACGTGACAGCTAGACTGTATTGTGACACTATGATGCACGCATTTGCTTTGCCGCTTGAGGAGAAAAACAGCCAAATATGTTAGACCATTATTAACTAGAAGTTAAAAGGGTTCGCCACCCCTATTTTTCTACTACCAGCTGTTCGCACAGTTCGCATCTATACCTAAAGAATCTTCATTTTTAAACAAATTGAAAAAAGGCTATTAGGTTCATCAAAATTGAAACTTGAAAGGCTATTGGGTTGAATTTTATGGCGGAATTGGGTTTATATATATTTGTTATTTGTTTTGCACAAGATGTAGTAGTTGCTATAATTTGTAACCTTGTAATACTCGACTAAATGCTTTATATTTATTTTATGCGCTGACATGTATATCTACATTATCAGCGTATAATGTGTAACTTTCTTCAAACATCAAACGGTCTTTATAAACTGCAAGTATTTATGAATAATTATCTACCCATGCGTTTCAACTGCTGCTGTTGGTTTTTCAAATTATTTTTTCCCGTTCGCACTAACAGCAGCTCACAGCGCAGCCTTGAGGTATTTACGGGACCTCCTTCTGTATTTTAGCTTATGTACAAAGCTTCGATGTTCTAATAAACATTTGAGTTGATTCCACTTGATTCATTTCCAGTCGAGCTATGTCTCCTCACCTATCGCAATCAAGCGTGGTCTCATGCGAACACCAGCAACTTCTCTCAATTAACAAATACTCAGTCACCATTGGCATTTTTGACTTATGTAACGTGAAATTAAATTTCAGATATTAACGCTTTCAGTTAGTCAAGTGACACTGTCAAAAACTTGCTGCAGGCGCCTCAGGGGCTTCGGCGTTCGGCTACTGATCCCAAGGTCGCGGGTGCGAACAAAGCAGCGGCGGCCGTATTTTTATTGAGGCGAAACAAAAAAACGTCCTTGTGCCCTGCGTTGTGAGCGTACGTTGAAAAACTCCAAGTGGTTTAAATAAACCAGAAGCCCGAAACTCTGGTGTCTCTCTCAGCCTACGCCTAGATTCGGGGCATTGAACTCCCCAGTTTCCAATTTAGACTGTCAAAACACAACAAGAACATCGACACACGTTGTTGTCATCGATCACGCACGTTTTCATATAATGCTATTGTATTTTGTGTACAAAATCAGAAATTGCAAACGCCTGTAGCGCCTTGCGTGACATTTTATTTTATAACTTGCAAAGAAACCAACAGTGGCTGAGAACAAATATGGTAACAAAAAATAGAGCAAATTGACAATTAATTCGATACGGGCGCTTAATACAGGAAGCAAGCAGATGGCGCCTCTGTCGAGAGGAAATAACATCAAAAGACGCCCTTTCACTACGCACTCTAGCGGTGCAATGCTTTCATATCAACAGCACGGTCTTCTGCCCGGCCCGCCTATTCTCCCCTTTCACTATTTTATCTTACAAAGTCGAATCGTGTTGCAGAATAAGATAAACGTGGTTAATTTTGTCTTCTTTATAATACCCTGACTTTACCCTTTAACTTCACGTGACCGCTTTTACCTTCACGTGTTCGCCTGTTGGTCCGACCCACATAAAGAGACAGCATTTATGCTCGACCCGGTTTGTTGGTGGAAGCTTCTGAAATCTTAAATACGTACACCACAGCCCGTGAGTTTTTCTTTAACTGCGAAGTTTCTGAGAAAGCTGTATAGCTTTCCTTTGTAGCCGCATGACTGCGCTTGGGTGGATGCCAATGAGTAAATACTCCCTTATTCTGAAGGAACACTGAGGCCTTTCTTGATGTGGCTTGTCACGTTAGTAGTTTCTCGCATTAGAGAGGCTGAAGTCTTAGCTTTCTTTGCAGCAATTTCATACCCATCTATTCTGGACGAATACATTTTTCTACGGGAAAGAGTTTATGAATGCAATTTTTTATATATTGTAAGATTTCAGCGTAGAAATCAATATACTCCTATATCTCCTGTCAGTTTGCTTTTTGTTTGCTTTTAACGTTTTTACTGTCGCCGGAAGCGTTCCCAATTGGTTTTCTTATGGAAATGCAAACTGCTAGATGCGAGCGATGGAAAAAATGCAAAAGAACGATTTTGTTATGCATTGGAGGAATCGACCATAAAAGTACGTTATAATATTCTATTATTCAAAGTTTTCCAAGAATCTTGGACATGATATCGTCTTTGTTGAGCTCCTGTTCCTGCTGTGTGGAATAGAACGGCAAAAAAAGTTTTTTTCTTGCTTTTACTACATCGTGCACAGTTTAAGTTTGGCCAGCTTCTTAGAAACGGGTTTTAATGAATGAATGAATGAATGAATGAATGAATGAATGAATGTTTATTTTACAGAAATACAAAGAACCTCTGTCGAGGAAGCTGACAAAAAGGCAACGATTGCTTGACTAAGCATCAGTCCCCTTTCCGAACACACAAAACACTCAAGCAACACACGGTGAGCAAATGACAAAGTATATACGTACACAGAAATTGGAAGGTACATGCAGTATATAATAGAAACAGTAAAAGATGCATGTTGAAATTTGAAGGCAAACAATTATATCTGAATTGATAACAAGCACAAGTTCAATTTCTTTTTTAAGTTTCCTAGAGATGACTATCCGTTTACAATAGTGTGAACGGCAGGATGGTGAGTTAGAAAACCTGGAATTATGAAAGATTGATTTTGAACACCGTAGTTTGTGCATATCTTGCGCGTGCTGTACGTAATGTGCCTTGCATTATATTTGCGTTCTTTGGAACCGCAAACCAAAGCAAATAGTTTCAGTAAACAGTGATCCCGTACCGTAGATGTCTTTCCATACATCATGGCAGAAAATCGATCCCTCCCCAAGTGTTATTTATCAGATGCATGAAATTGAGCAGCACATTCCAAACCACGACCACCACTTTCCTACGTCAGGCTGTCTCCGACCGCGATGCTTTGTCTCACAATATTTACATGGAGTACGTGTGCGTGCGGGAGCACTCTTATTGCTTTCCGCGCAATCGTCCTCCACGTCAGCCTGTATCTCAACCATTGCGTCGGACTTTCCTGTGGCATGCTTCATCGCCCCGCTCCCGGACTCTCATAATTCGGGCGGATGTTGTTATAGCGCCGGAGGAGTAAATGAGGAAAAAAGGGGGAGATCTTCGTCGCAGATCGAGCACTAGGCTTAGAGTGCGGAGCTCTTCAAACCCATTCGCGTTATTGTTTGTCGCCAGTACATTCTTTTCACGGACTTCTCGATGTATAACCTAATGTGAATATGCGCAACACGGTGTATTAAGCGTGTTTATTCTTTAAAGCTTTGTAGGAGGCTAGTTGGTCGTGCATACTGAGTCTGGGGAGCGCCAGATTCAAGACAAGGGGACAGCACACACAGGTGTTGTTGTCTCCTTGTCTAGAATCTAGCGCTCCCCAGTCTCAGTATTCTTTAAGCCTTAAGCCTGGGAAGTTGTAGTCACTAGCCAGTTATACGGTCATTGATAACTTCGAAGTACGATCCACTTATAGAGCGAGCATAATATCTCTGCCAAAACCATATGATTTGCAGCCGTCATTCGAATTTAATAGGGATGAAGGAAGCCGGTATGGTACGTTACGCGTCGGCTTTTCAAAAGGATGCTTATTCTGAGGCGTTTAAATCAATGCTGGAATGCAAACATGCCGCTCCTTCTAAACTTGGAATTGGCTGTACCTACTGTATGTGGAATGAAGGCATTGTCTCCAGCTGTTATCACCGCTCTCAACCATTTTCGAAGCTTACGTTCACGAAGAGCAGACACACACACGAAAGATATTGCTACAGCCAAATATTTTTCCGTTTGGAGTAGTCGCTTTTTCATGAAAGCGTATTCTTGACAAAGCCCTCATTCACTTCCTTTGCAACAACACTGGTACCACGCTCATCAACAGCAGTTCGTCTTGGCATTGTCACCGCCATGGTACTTATTGATTTCAACCTGACGATTCAGCGGCAGCACCAATATGCATTTCCACATGGTAAAGAATTGTAGACAACTTCCTACAGGAATAGAACTTATTGCTATGCTAGTTTCACAAATGTCGGAGCTAATCTACACAAACGCACTATACGATCACAGACGCATATTCACTGATAGTTCGTTCTTTTGTCTTTGTGATACTATCAGGAGTCATTTTCGGCCGTGTCATTAGGGGCGTAGTTATTAGAACCATCGTGACTACCTCTTTCACTCCTCTCCATTCTAATCTACATCCCACTTTAAGAGCAATCTACAATGTGTTTGGGAAAGCGTATGCCTTTGCGTTATTTTGTGAATGAATAGTGTTTGATAAAGTAGCCCCAATTGTCCGCTCCAACTCGTATTGACACCACTGAATTCTGCTGATAAATTTTTGTAATTGAGTTTTAGAGATAGAACACCATATTTTGACAACAGCGCTTTGGCGTCCGCTCGGTACAGTTCTGGTTCATGCTGACTTTGAGGTTCAATCCTCCGGGGTCAACGCTCACGCGGATGAGGACGTAAGGACATGATTCAGTAGAGTGGTGAGCTGGGCGAGTCGATACATGATTGCAGAAAGGAAACCAGCGCAAAAAAAAACAGAGACACAGAACAGGAACACAGGACGACGCTGGACTATCTGGTCGATAGCCCAGCGTCGTCCTGTGTTCCTGTTTTGTGTCTCTGTTTTTTTTTGCGCTGGTTTCCTTTCTGCAAGGATGTAGGGCTTGCATGTCTTTATTAGCGTATGCTATATGCGCACCCACGCATAGAGTACAGTGAATACAAAAAGGAATAAGGCAGAAGGATGTAAAAAGTGCAGTTGAGGATACATTTCCGCAAAAGTTGCACGTCGCATTTCGCGACTGTATCTGAGTTTTTGATCGTGTATTCGCTCACTACGTCGCTGAAAATGTCTTACAGATGAAAGCGAACACTACGTATGCGTATACAGAGGAAGTAAACCGGTTAGGGCATTATGGTATAGCCTCAATTAATTTCCTTGCGCTAAAAACATTAAAGATTCTTTTCACGGAGATTTGCCATGTCTCAGTATACTTCGACACGAATTTGAAGAACCGTTCTCAGAAGAAAGCTTCCCTTCGCCTCCTCAGCAAGCACTGTACGGGGATACAAATTAGTTCCATTCAGAATGCGACGAAGATGGGAAACATGACGCGCGCAAAAAGGAGAAAATGAGTTAACGAAAGAAGAACCTGCCTTTCCAGCTTCTATTGAAACGCTGAGTTTACCAAGGACTTCAATCAGAGTGATATAAATTGTTATTTACCGTCTTATTTTTGGCTCTTTGCTGGCCGGAATGAAGCCGCTACTGTGTATCTCGAGCTTGCTGCACGGCGGTTTCCCGCACCATTTTCGGAGGATGTGTTATTCAGCGTCGAGTGCAAACAGCAACAATATATTATTTTTTTCAACAACACACACAGCCATTCGGCGTCCTAAAGAAAATCTTTTAGCGGGAACAGAAACTTTAGATAAGAAAAATGTTCACTGCACGTCTAGAACCACGATAGTGAAACGCTATGAGCCAAAGCCTGACAGTAATCTTGAGGGCGAAACTTGCCGCAGGTGCACAAACAAGACTGATGCACAGCACCCACCTACCTTTCACGGCTCCACAGCTCTTCTCTCGAGGCATCGCGAAAAGCTTGAATGGATCTGTTCCGGAGTACTGCTTTTCTTTCAGTCACGAAACCAGAATGCAGTTTCTTTTCAGCACTTACTTGATATCGTTGTCAAGTTTCCACTCACTGGTAGCGTTCAAAAGATGGGCTGAGTTTCTTCCAGACGTGGCACGGCGCCGTGCCTCGGGGTGGGAAATGGATTTTCAGGCATCATTTTCGCACTGGAAGAAGCGGTTTTCTTCCCTGCTGAAACGTTATAGAAAAGTTACTTTCTCGCTGGTTTTCGGAGGATGCAGTGAGGAAATTTCCCTGAGGCAGCTGTAACTCATTCGTTTTTTTCTTCTCTTCCCACCATAGCCAGATATACGATTCGGAGTGCTGGCAGAAAAGGTCTCACACAGCTATCTTCTTGTCTCTACGCTTTTTATATGAATTTTTCTAGATTCGGTGTGCAACATCACAAAATTCACTGCCAGTGCTTGGATGTGAACTACGCGCTGTCGGCGGTGACGAAAGCGATTACTGGATATCACTGCCAGATGCCTTGTCCTTCAAGTAGCCTCTTGTGCAGCTCCTATAGATACTGAATGTGTATGAAGAGAAATTAAGTTATTCTAAATAATTTAACCGGCGCAAAACACTCTTGCTTGCTTATCAGTTGGATACTTCGACCGTCCTTCCTATATCTGAAAAGAACCACGAATCTGCGCAAGGGTACGCTTAGGAGAAAAGATACACTACAGGTTCAAAGAGAGAGCTTGAAGAATAGCATTGCCCAAAGAAGATGAGACGGCAACCGTAATAAATATGGCAGGGTTTGCAACTCACAAAGTCTCATTATAATCAGCAGCTGCAAACATCTTAATCTCCCACCCACCTAACTTTCTGCCACCCATCGCTGCTCTTGCCTTCTCTTGGAATCCATTCTTTAAGGACCAGCGCTTATCTTGCCTTAGGACTATGTGCTCTTTTGACGCACATTTCTTCTCGATTTCGATTATGATATCATTAATTCCCGTTTGTTCCTTGATTCACTCTGCTCGCATACTGTACTGGTTTCACGTTTTATGGCAGTTTAACATCCCGAAGGGACTGAGGCTATGAGGGACACCGTTGTGAAGGGCACCGGAAATTTCGACCTCCTAGGGTTCTTTAATGCGCAGTGAAATCGCAACGTACACGGGCCTCTAACATTTCGCCTTCATCGAAATGCGACCACCACGGCCAGGATATTCTGGAGAAGCGCATTTTTCAACGAGAAATAGTGTATCAACACAATATTTTCATATATCGTATGATTTGACAATAACAATCAATATATCCGCACACGTACGAGCAGTGGGAGGCAGCCTTGACGAGTAGTGGTCTTGAGGACCAACTGCAGACCATCCGACGGGTCCAGACATCAGCGCTAGCCACGGTAGTCCTGAACTGAGGAGTCCGCCCACCTGACTCGTACAATATTTTGAAAACCAATGAATATATATGCACAGGCTGCGATTTTTTTGGTTATTATCTTTCTTGCTTTCCTCAAAAAGTTAAGTTCCCCATTCGTCTTCTATGTGAGTGTTAACTACTGGATGCGAGCGATAGAAAGATCTCGCTACACATCGAAAGAATGAACCATTCCCTTCAGTATTTCCATAACAGTGCCTTAAAATATTCCACACTTGCCTCACAATTTAAATTGGTGCCAAACAATCTTAGACATCATAACAGCTCGCTGTGTCGTCCTCGTTTTAAGCTGAACCCTGTTCGTTATACAGTACTGTAGGTTTCTGTCTTATAGGTGAATATGACATTACAGTACTTAAATGATCAGAGGCAGTCATAAAATATGCAGAGGATATAATTGCTAATTTTGTGCATTGCTACACTACGAATTTGATCTTGTGTGTGTGAACATAAAAATTATGAGTCTTTGCAGGTCTTTCTGCTTATGCTTACGGCCGATCTCTCGCTGCGTCTTAGGATTTATGCCGTTTCTACACGGTGTCTGTGGCACGTACATACATTTGTGTCTTGTTTTCGCACTCTCTGTCACGACAAGCAAGGCCTTCAAGGACTCTGCGCTTCCGTTAGTGGTATTGGGCCTTCTGTAAAACTTGTGTTTTCACTAGGCTCAGCATCTCTATGTCTGTCGACTGAAGCTGATAATCGAGGAATTTATCACTCAAACGTTAAATTAGTTCAAGCGCATCACGGGACTGCCTCGAAAAATGCGTAAAAAATGGCGAAAACTTGCGCTCTTCTTTTCCTGGCCCTGTCCCAACGTGCGCCTTTCGTAGGGTGAGGGACGCGAGACAACCGACACCACGACCTCAAGAAACTAAGTGATAACAGTTTTGGCTGCAAAACATCTCTTGCTATTCTTTAATTTGAAAAGTCTCGCAACAATGGACGATGAAATGCTTTATAATCACTCTACACATGAATTTATAAGCTTTATAAGCTTATAAGTTTTTTTTATATGGGTCAAAACATCTGCCTTCAATCAGATAGAGGGGAAATCTCTCCTTTATCTTAACAGGCCGCAACATGCTCACCTAGGTAAATTGTACAGATTGCAATCAAGCCGCATTTTCATGTCAAGAGCTCTCAGTTCCTTGCCATGGGCGTAGTTTGTTTCCTCGGCCCAGCCGCACCACAAGGAAATTTCTTTACAGTGCGGTACAAAGTTTCTGAAAGGAGCTAGGTGCGGCTATTCATTAAACAGAGCTTTACGGCGCGACGTGACAACTGCACAAAACTACACCGGCACACACAAATGAAGAGCCCGAACCTAGCAACCAATGTGATTTATACCTGACGGCTTAGAACGCCGCAGGCAGAAAGGAACTTCTTTCATATCAAGCCAGTTATGACATTATAGAATAAGGGGTTTCCAAGAGGGTAGTTGCGTTGTAAACAAACGGAGAAAAACCCAAAGAAATCACGCTTGACCCATTTTATTGCAGTATGGCATTAAATGTGGTAGAAGTGGAAGAATATGAGCTTAAAATACAATTGTTCACGTCAACAGCTCAATTTTACTGCGATCTGCCTTTCACTGCGTCGCTTTCTTAAATTTTTTTTCGTTTGCCTTAAGACCTTTTCCTCATCCTGGTATTCAGAGCGCTTGTGAACAGAACCAAGTGAAAAATGTATAAAATTAAGAAAAGAAAGAAATGAAAGCAAGAAAGGCTAGAAATGGGACAAGAGATGAATGTTTTTGACCATAAACCGGCAAGTTTCAACCTCGGCAAGCCACTGATTAGGCCAGTTGGAGATAACAGGAAATACTTTTCTTCTGTTAAAAATACAACACAGCTGATGATGACTACATAGCGGTAGCTTGCACAAAACAGGAACTACAGAGCAGTCAAAGCCAATCAGATCAAGACTCAATGCGAAATGACATATTTATTCGCACAACTTGATAAGATATTGGATTGGAAGCTGAGGTAGAAATTGTGAAAGAAAATTGCAAACAAATGTGCTTTGGAAACGAGCAGTTGAAACCTAAAAAGCCCCACTGGTTATATTCAGTCTCTTGTGCTTTGAGTCTTTCAGCTGTATAATGTTTTAAATTTTGTTATCTCGGATTTGTCCACTGACTCTTACACGTTATTCCTGTGAAGCGATATGTGATTTGACGTGAGGCTTATCAACAACAGCATCTCTTGCGCGGTTTGAACTGGGGCCTAAATGCATTCTGTTTGAAGTTAGTAATCACCTATTTGTTCTGGGTGTATCTTGTTTACACTGGCTGGCAATATCGCTCACATATTTACGAATATGACATTGAATGATCCATTGCAGAAAACTTTCTTTTTGTACAGTATTCCTAACTTTTATGCTATTCGTGAGCAATAGGCAAAGCGTCTCAACTTTATAAGTGATCCCTGCTTGACGAGAACATACATTCGTTTGTAAGCATAAAGATTTGCGGCTTTGGGATGAAAAGAAAACATTCCTATGCCTCAGAGTTCTGTGGCGACTGGAACCTTGGTAGTAGCATGCCGAACGAAAGGACATCAAATTATTGCTCGAAGTGAAACACATAAAAGGAAAATTGCTTTAAAAGATATAAACTGTTCAAATAATGCTGATAGCGAGCAGGACGACCAGTGCAACAAAATTAACGGTACTGCCTAGAATTAGGGAAGCATATTGGACCTATATTTTCGTTTCCCTCTCCTTATTACTATGCTTTTTTTAATAGGTTGTAGGAAAGCGCAACAGGTGTTCATTTTTTGTTTTTTTACAAACATTTTCTGCCGAGGCATCTTGAGTGGCTCGCCTGAAATACCGTGTTTGAAAATGAAGCAAAGCATGTGCTAACCGCTCTCCGGAAAGGTTCAATTAATTATTGATCGAAAGCTGCAGACAAGAATATATAACGCGAGTAACTAGGAAAGCGCTAATGAGGGAGCAAAACTCAAAGAAATTCGTTAATGAAAAGTTTATGTTTAGAACCCCTAGTTATAGTACTTTCTCTAGTGCATTTTCTGCGATGATTTGTGTTTCCTAAAGGTTAATTACTCCCAACAATTATTACAGAAAAATTCCGAATCTAAAGAAACATGGTAGCGAGAAGAGTAACTTAACGCAACTACAGAAAACTAGAGTGTATTGTTCTTCTTCGAGCTACACGCAACAGTGTCCCATTATGCGGACTCTGTTAAACCTGTCTGGTATGCAGCGCATAAGACAAATCTGGAATAGTACTTGAACTCGCAGGAGATGAGGCAATATTGCACCTAAACATTAAGTGAATTTTGCCTTCACTTCCCTGCAAATTCTAATTCCCTCTAGTACGAGTTTTTCACCCACAGTAAATGCGTACTCTTATGGACAAACGAAGTTAAGGGATAAGGGGGGGGGGGGGGGGAAGGATTTTCCAGCCCAAAAGCATCGTGCGAGCACTTTGCCGTCGTAATGTCTCCCTTTGAAGGGCCCCTTTCGCGCGCACCGGGAAAAGATTTGATTCCGAGGATACGGAATGATGAGCGCTTTTAAGCAGTTGTTCAACGTTAAAAGTATTTCCGAACCACCTCCTTGCTTGCAGAAGTGGTCCTCTTTCTTTTAACGAATTTTTTTTACCTATTACAGTTTGAGTTGTTTTTGCAGCTGTGCTGATTCCATCTGAACAGCTTTTGAGAGATCTGACACTCTCTGCGCGTGTCCGTTTTTTTGTGCGTGAGGTCGCCTTACCTGAACATTCACCTGAGCAGGGCATGTAAAACAGATAAAAGATGGTGGCACAACGTATCGTATTGATTCCAAGCAAAAGCGAAAAGTAGCTGGAGTCAGCACATGAAGTGAAGTGAGTGGGCGAGATTAGGAATTTTGTGGTGACAGGGTGGTTGCAACTGGCCCTTGGCAGAGTTAATGGAAGATCAGTGATAGAAGCTGAGGTCCTGCAGTGGATGTTGGTAATGTGATTGACGATGTTGGTTCAAGTTCATCCTCGTCACCAAACAATAGAGGTGAAAAACCCGACTTTGCTATCACCACCTAATATATGCCATCATGACAAATTGTGTCAAGTCACAATGCGAAAGGTTGTCGTCATATAAGGCTTTCAACAAAGAAGTTATGTATTACTGTTCTGCTCGGGAGGTCTGCGAAATGAAACCGTTGAGAACTGCTCAAATAGTCACTCCTCATCCCGTTGACTTGAATAGTAAAGCTCTTACAGAAAACGCAAACTAGAAGCAATCTTACTGTCGCAGCAGTCACTGGCAAGCACCTCCAAGACGATTGATGCGGTGCCCGGAGAGTTAACCAGCATTACTTATGGGTTTTTCGCAAGTAGACTCAGAACGCTGTTATTATCACTGTATTGATATCACTCTTGTCTCAACGCTTTGATGAACGCCTTTCCAGGCGAGTTTGTGTGAAGATCTGCCAAGCTATATTCACGTTTCGATGAATTATAAAAAGCATTTGCACTTTGTGACAGCGAAAATAGTAATAATATCAACGCGTCAGACTGCAACCTATTGATACTGCTTTTCCTCTCTCGGTGGTGGCGAAATGTCGAAATATAAGGTTCTATTACACTCACCACACTTCCCAGGCCGTTCCTGTGAGGTTCAGATGGTACTGGAATGCTGTGTCACAATTGTACTCATGAAAATTATTACCGCAATTTATTAAGAAATCTTTGACATCTCCTGCTCCAGTAGGCAGTCATTTGCAAGTTGCAGCTGCGAATTTTTTCCTGCTAAACTCACAGGCACATCCGGGGATCTCTTAAACAAGGAGATGCCGGGAAATTCTGTAATATAAAAAGCTTCGGTGAAACCTTCGCAAGCACGGATGTCGGCCCGCAGATGTTTACGCTTTCCCAATTGTTCAATAAAGCCGTCCAATGGGCGCACTTTGAAGTGAAAAAAGACTAAGGATATCAAGATCTCCAAATAAAAATAAATACTTATTGAGGACATGCATGGCAGCGAGCACAAGGCCTCTTGATGAACGATCGTGCTGCTGGTGCCGTCGCGAGCGTTCCTCAAGGGAGTGATTCAGCTGCCATGTGTGCAGGGAAATCTCGGACATGTCGCCTTCCGGAATGAGGTCAAACCAGACTAGACGGATGACCCTTCAAACTGCTGCTTCGGGATGCCGGTGTTCTTGTTTGGCGCATGCAGGGAAGGCAGCAATTCTGCAACAGGGCATGCCTTGCTATTTGAAGTAGTCTGGGTTTAATAGACAAACAAGTTTGCAAACAATGGCAGAATGGGGAAACCGGAGGGTAAATTTAACAACATATAGAAGTAAAAGGCAAAACGGTTTTCACCTGACGAGAGAAGGAAACTCTCGTAAGAAACTTGCGCGGGCAAAAAATAAAGATGTAGATAGGCAGAAGGGGAAGGAAGAAAACAGTGTTTAGAATTCTAAAATAAATTCTAATTCGTATTAAAGAGAGGTGACAGCCACACAAGGAGAGAGCCAGTAAATAATATATCAGCAAAAAGTTGATGTTTCGAGACTACTTGCGGCACCCTTATAACGAGGTAGACAAACAGGCGAGAGGCGCCATGTCACAAATCATGATAAGTTAGGTTCATTAGTAGACACCGATGAATGCAGTGCACCTGCGGCTCGACTAACAAGTTCCGCCTAGCCCTAGCAGCAGCAAGTTCGGTGAACTATTGTTCGACTTAGATTAGGCAAATAAGTCGAATTACTGAAGTTTTCAACTTACACAGGGGTTAAAAGCGAGTAACTTTGTCATGGCACCTCCAGGACCAACTTCAGAGAAGTCTAGCTTCATAGGAGGCTCCATAGTTCCCATTGCTGGCGTTGAATACATTCTATGGTGGTGCTTTTATACTGTTTGCTATTTACAGACCAACGAGCACTGAGTGTGTGTAAGTGTCAGCTAGTAGCGCGCTAATTTCAATGAAAAAAAAAAACAAATGAAGCAGGTGTAGCCTACTCGTTCAGTCAGCTTCTGGGTGGCACACCCTCAAGCTTCAACATTGAAATCTCTTCTCATAGTTTCTGCGATATGCAATGAATCGCATTTTCTTCCACACATAATTGTGACTTTTGGCTCGGTAATAGTACAGGTTGCCTATTGCATCACTTATATGTTAACTGACCGAAGATTAACGGGGACACCCTATGTGTTAAAACTAAGATAGCACATTAGTAGCTGTTAACGTCTTTAAAAGAAGTTAGGTTACTTTCTCTCTGGCGGCATCATTTCCAGTCTGGTGACGTCCCTTCTTCCCCATCCAATATGCAAAGTTTATGACCGACACCACATTATCTTTTTAAGGCTGTTATGCTGTGGGAACAATATTTTTTGTAAATTTGAATAATGAACAGGTTTTTTTAGGTGTTTGCTAAGGCAAGAATCATGGCGTAAATCAGCAGTGACTCTGCCATCTTTTCAAAGCGATAGCTTGGCGACAATCTTCTCAAGCAAGCACCGTGATGAAGAACCGCTACTCAGGCAACTTTGGTTACGTTACTCGGTCACGAAATCAAAGCTTCTTTGTCTGTTTAGGTCTCGAGGCACAGCAACGTGACAAGAAAAAGCCTGGAATCTATTCTACACATGAACCAGCATAAAATAGGTGGAGGAGGATGCAGCCTCGTCTTTGCAAGCCCCCGACCAGGCCTTCTTGCACTCTCGGCTCCCCGATTTTTTTTTTTTGCGCATTGAGGCTTTCACCGTCTTCCGCAACGTGAGGGGAATTAGATTAGGCCTAGTCGGTCGACAGTGAAAACAACTTTTCGCCGCCAGACTGAAAGAGACAATCCACACTAGAAGCGAGGGTGGGGCGAGGAAAAACCAGCAAACCTGAGAAGGGACGAACCCGCTTCCCAAAGATGCGTTGGCATGAGCTTGCAGTACAGCTAACACGGACTGTGTTATTGTAGATATGCAGCCTCGCGCCCCACGTCACTTCAGAGCGAACACCGCTGCACGCAACTACGTTCGCCCTATCGGTTCTGTGCCTTGCCAGTTTTAAGCGGAAATGTTACCTTTTTTTTCGTTTGCGGGCAGTTTTCTTTATGGCCAAAAGTTTTTATTTCTTCTCACAGGAAAGCGCTATCTTCCTGTCGTGAACTCCTTCGCACTCCAATTTATCAAGGCTAAGGACAATGCTCGAAGGGAAACACAATTTCGCCGCAAAGATAAACCACTGCTTGTCGAATCCTATTTCTTTTATTGCCGAGTCTTTTATTACATTGTGCTATTCCGGTAAGTTGCAACGAATGGTAAACTTCGTCGAACAGGTTAGGTCTTAATGATTTCTCAAAAGGCAGTAAGTGAAAATTACTTAAAATTGCGGCTGAAGCGCACCTCAAGCCTTATTAATTCGAAAGTCTAGTATAGCTGAAGTGTTTTAAAGCTTTAATATATCAGAGTTAGTGATTAAATTATGTATACATAAATACTCCTAGATGCGTTACGTTGCTACAAACACAGCTCAAACAGCTTCATTCCTGAATAATTCAGCCCATTTTCAAAGCCTCAGGCTGTGTGCCTTTTCGCCCCTCGACGACACCACTCTCAGATGCGACGTTTTCCGTCTACATACGCCCCGGTTAACTAGCAGATGAAGTGACGAAAAAAAAGCTATCATGCATTGAAATCCTAATACCATAGCGCTGCTTTGTGAACAAGAAACTCAACTATTAGGTCATTAAGTGATTGTCCGCTTCTTCGCGGCAAAGCACTTCGCCAAGGACACTTAAAAAGGACCGATATTTGATCACAGTGCGTCACGCAATATTAAACTAGAAAAAAGACGCTATGCAGGTAAAACTACTGATTATATCTAAACATTTATTTATCCGCTGGAACCCCCCTCTTCCCTCGAGTTTCGGCAAGCTCAGATTTGTGCGATTGCGTTAGGCTTCGAGGGCAGACTATCGCGACATAATTCGCATTCAATTCTATTACTGCTGACTTCTTGATACGGCACTGCTTAGTGCCCTTGCAAGGTACTCCCCCTGCAAACACCTACGAAGAGTACTCCACTTAGTTTTTTGCAGCCCACCGATGCTGAGAAGACTTGAGTGACACAAACAGCTTTTGTTTACCGCCAAATGTGGAAGGACTCTACGCTCAGTTCCATCATCATGCCTTGTTTTGACCTTTCTTTGCGAAGTTCTGGGTCGAAAGAGAGCTCTATCGAGCCATGCATTCTTACCTCTCGCTTCGGAAAGAAAGCAGAGGAGTAGCGCAAGCCTAGACACAGGATTCCTCTTCCTGCATTCTTGCGAGCTGCAGGCCCTACAAATCGCCGCGGGTATAAGTCGCGGACGGAAGCTCTCAGCAGTCGCGAACAGAACCTTTTGCAACCTTGGCGCGCTCAGACACACTCAGAGCTCCATCACATAGTGCGATGTGCACAGCTTTTCAGATCACACTGTTCGCTGCTCACAACATTCCGTTGCTACCCACGTTTCCTTCCTGACAACAGTGCTTTTTTTTTCCTCTCTTCCAATGTACTGTTTCGTTTAATCGTGATTCTGCTCACCTCCACAACAACCAGCTCTGTGCGCCCTGAGCTGTCGTGCAGACCTACCGCACATCGTCTCCCATTGCGCCAGATTTGTTTCACTTCAAGACGGGGCGCCGACAAGCGCCGCAGTCGACTCACGTGTCCTTCCTCTTCCCTTGACTCTGAAGTTTGTGGCTAAACTGAAATCCAAGGGGCCTTTTTTTTTTTGGCACGCTCGCCCACAGCCGATTTTTTTTTTTTTGTTGTTATGGTGACATCACTGCAGAGGTATCCAGCACTTTTCGAGCTCGCTCAATATCTGAAGAAAATGCGCCTATAGGACGGCTACTTTTAGCTTGAAGGGTTTATTCAAGATTTTTTTTCTGTGTTTTATTGTATTCTCCTCCAGTCAATGGCATCTGAGGAGGGCAGTTGTTTGCGTGGTGATGAGAAATAGCTGGCCGAATGTTAGCTATAATGAGACATTTCTGATTATAGCTAGCATAGTTCAGCGGCGTTCATATGTGTCATGTCGGCTTGGATTGCTGCTTCAAAAGACTCGCGCGTACTCCTGCGCTTGTATACGTTGCCACCGCACATTTGCGACTGTTTTCTACGTCGCTTGATAATTTTTTGTACTTAATGCTAGGTAAAGCCTTTAAAAGAAACACAGTACAGATAGGTTTCTTACTTTCCCTTGTGAAGACTTTTCCCCCCTTTTTTTTTGAGGACTTTGTTTAAAAGCAGCCTATAAAGTACGAGGACCGAACAGGAGCACTAGGCACATCTGGATTTTGAGGAGCACTAGGAGGGTTACACGCACGCCAAACAGCGCCTAGTTTTTTGTTTTTGTGAGAGGCAAAATACGACAGGGAAGATGGCGACGCCGTTGATGTGGGAACGGCTCATATTTTAGGCGCAGAATGTAGACCTGCTCGCTTCTAGAGCTTTTTTTTTTTTCAGGGGGCGGAGAGAGGGGCGGGACAGCTATCACATACGCAGTTTACACCATTTCAGTCGAAAATAATTGTGATGTAGGCCGTCGACATTCTTAACTTTCTTTTCTGGTTTATTAAAGTGTTCTGCACGTAGGAAAACTGTAGAACCTTACCGCAACGAAGACGCGAGCCTTCCTAAAATATCGTCAATCAAGTCTTTCTCGAGTTTGCTGTCGCGAGTTTGGTTGTAGAGTGAGTACAGCCACACATCTTTCCACATGTTCTTCTCCATGCCTGTAAGAAAGAGCTTCGGCCTGAGTGAGGCATTTTCCCGCGACTTCGTGATGCCTTCCAAACTCCTGGCGACGTCCATCTGCTTGTCAATGTTCTCATGTCTTATATCGGCGATGACAGCCATGTGCCCGGTCACGTACTGCGGCACTAGGGCGTAGTGCAGTGCGTACAAAGAGGCCGCGTACAGTTGTCCCAGGTGGGTGCCATTGATGAAGAAGGCGTCGCCCTCGCAATACGGTGGGAACACCGGACCTCGGAACAGATCGTGAGGTACGAAGTTGACGCCTTGTGGGTCACGACCAACCTCGACTCCTTTCACGACTTTGCAGTAGAAAGAAGGGCGTCCATTCTTCATTCCACTCTAGGGGAAAGAAGTTCGCATACCAGGGTTAAAGTATCGAAATCACTGCTCCAGGAACGAGATAGATTTGAGAAAATCTGGTGCTGCCGATGTTTTCACTTCTAGCGAATAATAAAACGATCAATTGTAGTTCACAACAATCTCCTTCCCAGCATAGGGCTCAATTTTTTGGTGCTGTTGGCAGTACAGGAGCGAAAGAAGTGCATTTCTTAAAAAATAAATACACCCCCCGAATATAAACAGAACGCAAGAGATTCATTTGTAAACATTTCGTGGCAGCTATTCTGTTTATGCAAGTGAAAGAAAAAATAGGAATGTATATAAGAACAAGGCCTTTGCCCTGCAGTACATTCATATATATATATATATATATATATATATAGTAGTAGTAAAGACTTTTATTCGACCATAATTTATAGGCCGAGCATGTCGACCGCCTGGGCGACCAGAAGCCGCTGTTCTTCTTCCCCTTCAGCGCCAAGCCAGTCGAGCCAGGTGGTGATGGATAGAAAGGGTGGGGGGAAGGAACCCGACTGCTGAGCAGCCGGGCAATAGAAGAGGCAATGGGCCAGGTCCGCATAGATACAGGGGCAGTTGGGACAGGAAGGGTCCGATCGATAGCGATAGAGGAAGAGGCGGGACGGGGTGATAACTGCATTCATCTGAATGTGCCGAAGAAGGCGAGATTCCGGCACCGGGAGTGATGGATGAGGGGGAGGGTAAAGGCGTTTGTCGAGGCGGAGCTCAAGGTAGACCTCTTTTATGGTGCGGCGAAGGGTGAGTCTCCCACCGTCCTCCGAGGGCTTGGGCCAGAGGATCAACGGTGCCCGGAAAAGTGTGTCGCGGGCGAGCTGATGGGCCAGCTCATTGCCGTCAATCCCTGAATGCCCAGGGACCCAGCGGAGGAAAACGATTGAAGGCTGCAGTGCGGAGACCGCTCGCTCGACCTCCTGTTGGAGAGAAGGGGTCAGGGTGCGTTTCTGTATGTGGTGTATAGCGGCTTGTGAGTCTGAATAGACTGTGTACTCTTGGAGAGAGGGAAGGAGGGCAAATGACTGGAGGGCATGCGCAATGGCGAGGACCTCGAGGGACAATGCGTCTGGAGGGTGTAGATACGGCCCGCTGGTGTGGGTTTCAGGAGAAGGGAGGTGTGGATGGTACAGGGCGTAGCCGCAGGAACCTCGAGGAGCCACGAAGGAGGCATCCGTGTAAGCTACACCCTGGGTATCAAAGAGAGGGGAATGGTGCTGTGCGGCCGCATGACGACGTCCGGCGTGCAGGACGGGGGACATGTTGGTCGGGAGGGGAAGGATACGAAGATTGGGAGCGGGGGTGGGAATAGGAGAGGTAAACGGGGAGATTGGAATGGGCGAGATACCCGCTTGAGTCAATAACCACTGACCCTGACGGGTAAGGGAAAGCCGGGCGAGTTGTGAGTCACGATGGAGACTGAGAAGAGAACGAAGAGGATGGAAGAGGCCTGTGGCAAAGAGCTTAGTGGTAGAGGTAGTGATAGGGAGGTTGAGAGCTGCCTTGTAGAGGCCCACAAGGGCAGTCTCGAGAGCGTTAAGTTGAGTCTCATTGAAGGAAGCGTAGGGTGCAAAGTACAAGACTTTGTTGAGGGCCAGCGCGTGGGCAACGCGGCACGCGTGAGCCTCGTGGAGACCTGAGCGTCGAGTGACCACGCGCCGCAGGAGGTGAGTTACAGAGTGGCAGGTGGTGACAGCGCGGTGGAGGGCTTGCACATTCTTAGCCGCATGCAAAGGGAAGCCAAGAACTTTGCACTGTGTGACGACAGGAATGGGAGAGCCAGAAAGGTGGAGAGAGACGAAGTGGTTGTGTGAGCGCTGGTAGGAGGAATGGTTGAGAAGGAGAAGCTCGGATTTCTCAGGAGCAGGAGAGAGGCCAGCGGTGGTGAGAAAGGAGTCGATGAGATCTAGGCCACGTTGCAGGGTGTCCTGTACGTGACCGGGAGAGCCAGATGAACACCAGAGAGTGATGTCATCGGCGTAAAATATATGATGCAGGTCGGGAATTTCAGCTAGCTGGGAGGCGAGAGGGGCCATAGCGAGATTGAAAAGGGTAGGAGAGAGAACAGCACCTTGAGGAGTGCCACGGGTGAGGTGGTGTGGGTTAGACAAGTGGGTATCTACTCGAAAGCGAGCCACACGTTTAGAGAGGAATGCGCGGATATAGGAGTACATGCGGGAGCCACAATCCAAAGAGGCGAGTTGAGAAAGGATGTGATCGTGGCAAACACCGTCAAAGGCCTTGCGCACATCGACAGTCACAAGTGCGTAAATTTGAGTGGGTGTAGGGGACAGGAACGTTTGCTGGAGAATCAGAAACATGTCCTGTGCACAGACGCGGCGTCGGAAGCCAATAAGAGAATGGGGGAAGAACTCCCGTGCCTCAAGGAAATCAGAGAGGCGAGTCAGAGCCATTCGCTCAAGGGTCTTACCAACGCACGACGTCAGGGAGATTGGGCGGAGGTTAGAGAGAGAGGGAGGTTTGCCCGGCTTTGGAATCATAGAAATAAGGGAGGATGTCCAGGAGCTCGGCAAGCAGCCGCTCTCCCAGGCCTCATTGTAGGTTTGAAGGAGGAATTCTTTGGCGCAGTCAGGAAGGTTACGAAGTGTGGTGTATGTAATGGCATCCTCACCGGGAGCCGAGCGTGTAGAATTAGCAGCCAGAGCAGATTCGAGCTCCCGGAGAGTGAAGCATTGGTCGAGATCGGGGTTAGGTCCACCTGAGTACACCGGGTAGGAGGGTGCCAGAGGGGGCGGGAGGTAGAGAGAGGCGAGTTGATCAAAAACTTCGGAGGGAGTCCCCTGAGTGAGGGCTTTAGCTAGAGTGGGAGCAAGGGCAGGCTTACTGCCAAGGGGGGATTTAAAGAGAGACCATGCGGATCGCGAGTGCAATGCAGAATCAAGGCCATCACAAAGAGCACTCCAACGAGAATGCTCGAGGGAGGCGCAGTGGGCGACGATCTCAGCCCGCAGAGCAGTGATCCGGGAGGAAAGTTGGGCATTGTGTGGTTGGGAGCGAAAGGAGCGTTGAAGACGTTTACGGCGACGCCATAAACGGATAAGGTGTGGATCTGGGTCCTGGATTGGGTAACGAGAGCGAACGCGACGGCTACTGGACGTGAGCGCTGCAGAGATGCGCGATGTCCAGTCGTCGTAGGATTGAAAGGAGTCGGAGGCGAGATTTGTGCGAAAAGCATGCCAGTCAGTGTGAATAACCGGATGACAGCGAGGGATGTGGGAAAGAGAGGTGGTGATATGGATGAGAAAGTGGTCACTTAGAAGAGTTTCGGCTGTCACCTGCCAGTAAAAGGAAAGTGATCCCCGAGAGAAAGTGAGGTCGGGTGTCGTGGAGCGTTGTGAGGCAATACCCGCTCGAGTAGGAGAGCCAGGAGTATTAAGAAGGGTGAGGTGGCGTTCCTGGGCCAGACAATGCAGGAGGCGGCCAGGTTTGAGGGTTTGTGGGTAGCCCCAGAGTGTGTGAGGGGCATTAAAGTCACCACCAAAGAGGAGATGGGAGGTAGAAGGAAGAGAGTGAAGGAATTTGCCCAGAGCAGAGAATAAAGAGGAAGTGACAGGGGGGTTGTAAAAAGACAAAAGGACGAGTGAGATGCGGGAAGAAGGGTGGTAATAAACCACACAAACTAAATATTTAAGGAGGGTGGAGGGGATGTCAATTTGCTCTACGAGCACGTCACTGCGTACATAAATAGACGCAAGTGGCGTGGCCGTAGTGGCATGGTAGGCGCGGTAGCCTGGGACATTGCGGGCCGTCCGGGTCTCCTGGAGAAGGAGAAAATGAGGCAGAGAGGGGCGGGTGAGTAGGTACTGGTGGAGGGGGGTCTTATTGTGGCAAAGATTTCGGCAGTTCCACTGCACAATTTCGAGGTCCTCGCCAAACGCCATTATGAGAGTGGAGAGGAACGCGATGGTACGCGTTCCTTCTTTTTTGCCGGGGGCAGTGACTCATGGACGGATTGGAGCATAGATGTGAAAGATTCCAATTGCTTTGATTGTGCTTGGAGGGTGGTAAGAATCTGGAGAACCGAAGTTTCCAGCTGAACCAAGCGAGTGTGATGTTCCTGTGTGGTGGTTTCGACAAGGTCAGCCAAAGGGGCGACCTGGGCGCTGGAGGAGGGAGTGGGGAACGTGGCAAGGTGCTCATTTAGCTTGCTAAGCTGGGAGGTAAGAGAGGAGGTGGTTGTCTGGAGGGTTTGAGTCAAGGCATGTATCTGCTGTTGTAGATCGTGGGAAATGCGCTGCTGCTCTCGCTGCTGGCGTTCGAGCATTGCTAGCCGGAGGTCGAAGGAGCGGCTCGCGTCAGTCAAGGATGGAGAGGGTGGTGTAGTGGAAGAGAGGGACGCTGGCACCGAGGATCCTTTAACTATGGCGGCGAAGGAGCCTGGTGGTGACGTGATCGGAGCTGATGGATATTCATGATTAGAGGAGGAGGACGAGGAGGAGGAGGAGGGGGTGGTGGGTTGAGTGGCCCGGCGCAAAGCTAGGCGTCGGAGGTATGCAGCTTTAGCACACTCGCGTTGTTTAGCAAGGAGGAAGGGGCAAGTGGGGTCGAGGGAAGGGTGGGTATTCACCTGGCAATGAACGCACCAGGGCTGGGCACACACATGAGCGGAAGGGTCAGCGGGTAGAGGGGCAGCACAGCGACGGCACTTTGCCGGAACGCTGTGCTGGGGGCATTGGTGGGCGCGGTGGCCTAGAGTGAGACAACGGGTGCAGGTGGGAGGCTTAGGTTTATGAGGACGGCACCGGAAGGCAACGCGTTTGAAATATACAAAGTGGGGGATGACGGTACCAGCGAACGTTATGAGCACTGATTGAGTGGATCCCATCATGCGAGCAGCGAGAATATCTGTTTTGAAAGATTCTAGGTCATGCATGAGCTCATCAGGAGTGAAGTGGCCACCGGCGTTATGAATGACGCCGAGGCATGAGATATATATATCATTAGCTTGACTACACCCACTGAAGGGCAAAGGCCTTTCCCATGTCCCTGCAATTAAACCGGTCCTTCGCCAGCTGCGCCCTCCCTATGCCTGCAAACTTCTTTATCTCATCCGTCCACCTAACCTTCTGCCGCCCCCTGCAATGCTTGCCTTCTCTTGGAATCCACTCCGTTAACCTCAAGGAGCAGCTGTTATCATGCCTTCGCAGTACATGACCTGCCCAAGCCCATTTCTTTCTCTTGATTTCTACTAGGATGTCATTAACAGGCGTTTGTTCCCTCAACCACTCTGCCCGCTTCCGGTCTCTTAACGTTACACCTATCATTTTTATTTCCATGGCTCGCTGTGCTGTCCTTAACTTAAGCTGAAGCCTTTTCGTTAGCCTCATATATAAATATTAACGTATTTGGTTGCTAGAGGAAAAATGCAAAATTGTGAAACGCTTCAGTTAGCCATACATTTATGTTGAGTCGACGTTTCGGACAGAGCCTGTCCTTTCTCAAGACTTTCAAAGGACTCGGTGTCCAGCAAAGTGTCCAGTCTTGAGAAAGGACAGGCTCTGTCCGAAACGTCGACTCAAAAAAATCTATGGCCAACTGAAGCTTTTCACAACTGTATATATATATATATATATATATATATATATATATATATATATATATATATATATATATATATATATATATAAAGTTCAGTTTACACACATGGGGCAGATACCTATATGTTTTCGAGCCATGCAAATGCTTGGGAGTGTAGGCGCTATTTTGCGTCGCCTGCGTTATGTCAAAAGTGCGAGAATTGGGTCTCCTACCGAGTAGTGCTCCAAGGTGACCGGATCGGCAAACACGGTGTCGTTCACGTGGACGAATAGGCGCAACGGGCGTCCTTTCCCGCAGCGCCCTTCCACCCAGCGCATCATGTCGAGCGTGATCTCAACGGAGTTGTTGGCTGTAGACAAGTAAGGGGCCACCAGCAGGTCTCCATGCTTTGAAATCTCGCGACGCAAAGTGTCCAGCCTTGACATGCGGGAGAAATCGGAAAGCAGCGGGGAATAAAATCTTACGGTCTGCATGATTGCAAATGTCGGCTAATATATCAGGGAATTTTAGTGACAAAGCACCTCTCCACGAGTTGAACTTGGGCAAACCATAAATAAATAAAATATTGCCGCGACTGGGAGTTGAACTCGTGGTGGCGCGAACAGATCAGTCTCGCTGACCACTGCAGGAGCGCACCATGCTATCTCCGCAGCCGAATACGTCTCGTGTTAAACTGCAACACACTCTCGAGCTGTGCACAGCACATCGTCGTCTTCAACAACTTACAATGTTATCCAACTAATATCACCGTGAGACTTGCCGACGTACGGCCCAGCACAGCAAAGCCACGAGCTAATCACGCTAAACATATGCTTTCGCACGCCTACTCGGGTTAACTACGTTAACAGCCTACTACTTTTTTTTATTTAAAGCCGCCTGAATATAACAGAACGAGTTTATGTCAAGGACATAAAACCGCCGAAAAGAATAGAGACAAATGAAAGACAAAGAATCAACACCAGAAAAGTGTACTGCAAACAGTTTTGTCATAAAAAAATGATATTACGTGCAGCATGTGAAAGGCAAATAAAAAAACATAATTATATGCAGTACTCAGTCATCCAATCAGACGGTACTACATTGTATACAAGCGCAACACAAGCCTCGCAATACAAGGAGGTGAAACCCTCTTTTGCGTCCAGCAACATATGGTGCAAGCGCTTGGTCCAGAAATGATCTCCCTCCAGAATGCTAATGTGATTATGCACGAGCTTTTTGCTACGATGACCAATGTTCAAGTTATATTCTGTGACTGCCATTAAGTCCCATTTTACAGTAAATGTTTCAAGCACTCAGTTTTAAAGGGCAGCTGCATAGGTTTTAGAAATCAACGAGCTTAAAAGGGTCAAATGTGTGAAACTTCCAGGTAAAGCATGCGAAGTCTTTTTGGGCTAGCATTTGAAATGTTGACGTGATCGCAGATTAAAATCGGTACTCCCTTCAAGTTTCTCCGCAGCGCCAGTGCCAAGTGAGGGGGCGCATGATTTCGTTATCGAAGGTATCGGTGCATTTCCAACGCACAAACGCCTGCTTTGAAGGAAAAAAAGCCAAAACCACCGAAGGCACGGCAGCCAAGGAGGCACGGCAGGGTGTGGCTGACAACAGCAGTAATTCGAAATCATACCTTCCGAGACGTCACGCAATGCTTTCTCTCACTGCTTCGTTGCTATGAGGCAAAGCACAATGAGGCGAAGCACAAAAGTCAATCGTTGCTATTTCAAAATTTAGAGCAAAAACACTTGGCATGCTTTACCTACACCCTGTAAGATTTGAATCCTGGAATATCGCGAAATTTTCAAAAAGTGCCGCAGTTGCTCTTTTGCGGCATGGAAGAATAAACTGACCATCGGCTATCTAATTGTTTACACTGGCATCAGCATAAGTAGGCAGCATCTTCGTCGGGTAGCTTCGGGAGTGTTAATTACTGGCCTTCAGAAAACGAACCAAGTTATACAAGACCTACCTAGCGGAGTCGTTGAAGAATCCCATGTAGAAGAGAAAGGCCCAGTTCGGCAACGCTGACCGAACAGCAGAGTGGGCCATGCTGCGACGAATCGCGGAGCGGGTCTGCGCGCGACCGGGCCATGACCTGATCGCAACGACCACCTGTGTGCTGTTTTTGGCGCACAGTAACCGTGGGTAGTGAGAGAATTTGAAGTATCTCGAAGCCGAACTCCACGTTCCCAAGGCCATTGCGGCCACGCACAGCACGCATAGGGCGAACAGGGCCTTCGGTGAACGGCAAAAGCGGCTCGCTGTCAACAGGACCCTGTGAGGTTACGAAATAATGCAAAAATATATAAGGGTGTAAGAATAGTGTTTTTTTTTAAAGCTGTCTGAATACTTATAATTTTGCTTTGCCACCTGCTGTGTCGTATATAAGGTAGCTTCAAACTCAATTTATTACAAACCGAATACTTGCGCGAATATTCGATGATTGTGGTCGATAATTGTCGTATGAGACGCGCGTGGGGAAAAAGCAAAGCGCAAGTGGCGACAATGTGGCACAGCTCATAACATAACTTTAATTGTGAAGAAACGTGATAATGGTCTCCTTTAGGAGGGCACAACACAGTCATTTAATATGCAGAGAAATATTAATTTCTGTAACTACTGATGACAATGAACCAACTTTCTTAAATCTTCGGTAGATGAACAGGCGCGAGCTGCTAGAGAGGCCTGCGAGATAGGAGGGGGCTAAAAAAGCCTACCGCACCGCCAGATCATTGAGGCCTCGTATGTTCTTTATGAAAGTCGACTCACAAATAAATTGCATCGCTTCCTCGACGTTTCCTCCATCAAGCGTAAATCCACAGTGGCAGCAGGCTGGACGGCAGTGGAGTACGACTTGTTTCGAAGCAGTCGTCTTAGTAAACTATGAGGCTTCTTTTAGATATCCTAGATATGTTTTAACGCTTTAGTGCATGCTCGACCAACACTCTACTTGCCCTATTTAACTCTTTCAAGGAATCCAATAAAACAATCTAGGATTGGCCACTCGATTATTTTGAATATTGGCACAACTCTGAAAAGGGCCCTCAGCAGAGTTAAATGCAGTAGTACGCTTTGCCGTGCGCTCTTGTGGCTCTTGCGAGATGGGCGTTTAAGCTAGCGGCGCGCGCGTATCTTCCGCAGCGTAGCCACGAAAAAACATTGGTAGTGGCTTAACTTGGCGAGCCCTGCAATTAGCGAAAAGCCAGGACGCTTGCTAAGCGTCTCTGGCTCGTCCATGGCCCCTCCGCTACACGCTCGCCACAGCTTTTCTATATATATATATATATATATATATATATATATATATATATATATATATATATGCCCACACGACCACGTGGCTATGATGTGGTATCACATGGTCTTACGACACCCCCATCGGATGTCATCACGTGACTTCACGTCACCCCATCGAACGTTGTTAAGGTCAAAGGTCAACCCAAAGTTCATCCAATGTCAAAGGTCAGAGGTCAGACATTGAAGGCCAAGGGTCAACCAAAGGTCATGGGTCAAGGTCAGGGGGAAGGGCTCGACACCACAACTGTACCACCTATGGTCACACACAGCCAACGTGGTTGGGCTGGAGGTCGTTCAAGGTCATTCTCCGGCCTACGTGACGACTGCTTTATTAAGCGTAGTGAAGCTTTCCGCTTCAAAACCTGTCCGCGAGTAAAAATTGCTGTGTTTCTGCCACAACGTTGTAAAACACAATGCCATGCAGCGCACACCTCTCTCTCACTACCGCAATTTAGTTAATAATAATAATTGGTTTTTTGGGGGAAAGGAAATGGCGCAGTATCTGTCTCATATACCGCAATTTAGTTCGAAGTACGATTGGGTTGTCCACTGTCCCAGAGCGCTAGGCATGCGCCTTTCCTTTCATAGATCTCTCAGTTGCTGCGCGTAAAAGAGTTAGTTTTTGAGGAAAGTAAAGGGCGGATTAATTTCCTCATCTCTGAGGACACCCGAACCGCGCCCTAAGGAAAGGGAGGAAGGTAGGAGTGAAAGAAGAAAGAGAATGAGATGCCGTAGTGGAGGTCTCTGGAATAATTTTGACCACTTTGGGATCTTTAACGTGCACTGACATCGCGCAGCACACCTTTTGATTTTGTGCAGTAGGAGGCAAATAGTTCTTTCGCACTAAAACAAGAACAGCGGCTAGGGGCAGCATTCCAGCGTCTTTAAAATTCCCTAAAAGGGGAAGCATGGAGGGCACGAGCTCCGTGTCGATGAGAATGATTCGCACCTGCCCCCGTGACAGTGGTTATGGCGTTCGCGGTCGCCTTTAGATGGAGATGGAATGCTAAAAGACGCGCGTTTGCTGTGCAACGTCAGTGCATGATAAAGAATCCTAAGTGGCCTAAATTAATCCAGAACCCTCCACTATATGAATCGACTTTTTCTTTCGCTCTTGTCCTCTCGCCTCATCCCTCACCTCCCGGCTTGGTTCTGTTGTCCACTCCAAACAAGATCCCTTACAGTGCCGTTCTATCTTGCGTTCCCCATATGCACCTGTCATTATAGAAACATTTCACAAGTGAGACATAGGGGGAAAATTTCGTGGCACTTCCAACAACTGGATATTGTGGGGCACGGTGTACTGTCCCTACGTGAGCTTCTTTTCTGCAGTGTTTGCCCAAAATGAAACCGCGTAGCTCAAGGGGCAAGAGCATCTGCATCGTCATGACGGTAGAGGCTCCCAGAATGTCATGCCAGAGGGACAAGGTCTGCTGTGTAAACGGTCCAAGAAGAAAAACTTGACGGTTTGTAGAGAAATGGTTCGAAAATAAATTTTGAACCGACATTTGACGCGGATGCATCGCATTAGGATGCTAGTGATAGCAATAGGATACGACAACGGCTCGTTTACGTAGCTACTGAAGCCCTTCACAACATACCTGCCGCGTGTTCTGAAAGCGTGGTCGACCGCTTCAAGAGCCGCGTTTGCATGAATGCTACAACTCCAGCATCGCATTGGATCATCGTTGTGCATTCATGTAAATGCGGCTAATAGCAGGAGCATAAACAATGCTGAGCTCTGACGCGCGTTAGCACCATTCAGTATACATTGCCCTATCTTCTGCGTTTTAGGAAAAATGTTACACAAGTTTCCACAGCGCGTTCCATCTGCCCATCTCAGTTTCACGGAAGTGTACGAAAGCAAAAAGTTTAGACAGGCAGTTTTTACAGTCGCTGAGAAACATTAGGCATTGGTTTAGACGAGAAAGCAGAGAGCATCCATGAGGGCAGTACGTTTCATGCACCAGGTTTAAAGTACGACGTGTCCGTTGCAACCATGAATTACAAATATTTCATGGACTATCAAGTTAACTAAGCCCAATTAATTAGCTGAACAGAAACACAACTACGCCTGGGTCTTTGCTTAATGGTGTAACACACGTCCGGCTAAATTAGAGGCTGCCACTTACTGCCACAAGTTTCTGCATGGCGTTTAAAGATACGCCGAGGATTATTAAATAAATGCAACTTACTTCATGGCGGATAAAACAGGACCGAAGCGGTGTGTAAGCGAAGCTCAGCGTCTTCAAAGCAGCTGCCAAGAATGATGTGTCGCCATCTTCATTCTCCTCTAGCAGGTTCAGCGACCCCTCGTGCACAATAATTGTATAGCTTTCACTTACTTCCATCGAGCAGGTATCAGAAAGCAAATAGTAGACATTCTTGTGTGTGCTATGGAAAAAAAAAACATTTTTAAAGTATGACATGGTGTTAGCTCAAAGCTTCGCGAAACACAGTGCTCCCTTTCACGGACATGACGGCGAAACTGCCGGAAATACGTATGTTTAACGGGAATTTCGATTCCTGAAGAAGAGTTACTAGAGAAATGCTAGGTGATCGGAATGAACGTCGCTTCATAGAGTGCGGCACTCAGAGCCACATCATCTGACACGGGTCACATTTGAACCCAACATATTAAACTTTTTTTTTTTGGAAATGTGGCGATGTGCTTGAAGGTTGCTTCACTTCCGCTACCGGTTGGCCCGGTATTGCACTGCCTCCGGGATCGGCCTGGGACATTAAAGCGCGCGTCTTTTCCATCCTATCTTTCTATCCTATCTTTAAACTCTCCTACTTTCAGCACGTGGTAGCGATTGTGGCTCAGCTTGAGACAGTGGGCAGGCCTGTGCACTTTCCTTTTCATTCTTCCTGGCAACAACAGCAGAACAGCACTCAGAGTAGCGTACACTGTCGCACACGTGCGGCTTTAGTACTCACTGCTTAGAAGCACACGTGAAAAAAAGTTCTCAGGGCACTTAAGTCTGCTTATGTGAAAGAATGCGAAAGCATGGAACTTTCTTGAACGCGGGTTTTTTCCACGACGGCAATACACGATCTATTTTTTATTTTAATTTTTTCTGTTATTTTTATATTCTATTTTCTATTTGAAATTTTTCTTTCTTATTTTCATTTTATTCTTTTTCTTTCTTTTCATTTTTATTTTCATTATTTTGTTTTTATTATGTTTTATTTTGATTACGTCATTAATTTGACAGCCAGTCTTTATTGGGAGGGGGGGGAAGAACTGGCGCAGTACATGTCTCATATATCGTTGGACACCTGAACCGCGCGCTAAGGGAAGGGTTAAAGGAGGGAGTTAAAGAAGAAAGGAAGAAAGAGGTGCCGTAGTGGAGGTCTCCAGAATAATTTCGACCACCTGGGGATCTTTAACGTGCCCTGACATCGCACAGCACACGCGCGCCTTAGCGTTTCGCCCCCATCGAAACGGGGCCACAGCTGTCGCGTTCGAACACGGGTACTCCTCATCAGCAGCGCAGCGCCCTAGGATTCCATCTAAAGGGGACTGCCACGGTTTGATTCAAACCCGGGCAGGCTTGCTCAACTGACGAGGTCTGGCCATTCAACAGTGCCATGAGGCAAGGCATGAAGTAGGAAGCAGCTTTGTTCTCCCGAAGCAGTGGTTCGTATGCGTTTTTATGGTGCGTTTTGTAAAGGAAACGTTTTTGACGAAATGAAAGGACGCAGTAGCTCTGAGATATCGGTGGACACCTCAACCCCGCCTTTACATTTTTTTTTGTTTTGGGGGAAAAGAAATCGCGTAGTATCTGTCTCACATCTTGGCGGACACCTAAACCGCGCCGTAAGAGAGGGGATAAAGTAGGAAGTGAAAGAAGAAAGGAAGAAAGAGGTGCCGTAGTGGAGGTCTCCGGAATAATTTCGACCACTTGCGGATCTTTAACGTGCACTGACATTGCTTAGCACACGGGCGTCTTTGCGTTTCGCCTCCATCGAAACGCGGCCGCCGCGGTCGGGTTCGAACCCTTACATTTTGCTTCTGCGTATTGCGGACACTTTTTCGCCGACATGGCCTAGTTAGGCTTTACTAACGTCCCCATGGCGAAAGTCAGCGCTTAATAATAATAATAATTGGTTTTTTGGGGAAAGGAAATGGCGCAGTATCTGTCTCATATATCTTTGGACACCTGAACCGCGCCGTAAGGGAAGGGATAAAGGAGGGAGTGAAAGAAGAAAGGAAGAATAGGTGCCGTAGTGGAGGGCTCCGGAATAATTTTGACCACCTGGGGATCTTTAACGTGCACTGACATCGCACAGCACACGGGCGCCTTAACGTTTTTCCTCCATAAAAAAAAAACGTTAAGGCACCAAACAATTAAGAAGGACATTGACATCACACCCTGCAATATTCTTTTTTTGCCTGTAAAGAAAACCTGTTTTTTGTCATATGATCTATTTATGTTGCTGGGACTATTTAGTCTCTGGAAGAGCCGCATGATCGACCGCCACGCCGAATCACCCCGGTCGCCGAAATCTTTGTTTCGTGAGCAATGCGCTTTGGTGCGGGGAGTATGTGCTGCCCTGGAAGAGCCGCCTAGCTGGCTCCCCTATCTGGATGCATGTGTGTGCCTCCCAGACTTTTGATGTTATCGAAGGAGGGGAAATGCAAGTGTATGGTGGGCTCGCATTACACAGCCTGCTATTTTGTGGCATAAGCATGCGTCATATTTTTCTTTTGGGCACTATTTTCTTGTAATAAGGAGAAAAAAAAAGAGAGACTTCGTAGCGTGTTCTGCGTGTGCTCGCCTTGCAATCTGAAAACCTGGGTTCGATTCTCCGTATGTCCACATTTTTTGTTTGGAAATTCTTGTGTTACAACGCCGGCTCCAACAACGCCAACAACACCGACACCAGCTTTTCTGCAACACGAGATCTTTAACGCTGTCGCGTGAGTAAAAATTAGTTTTGAGGTAATGAATGTCGCAGTTTTTCTCTCACTTCTTCCTGGACACCTCAACCGCTCCGTAAGCCAGGGACTGAAAGATTGAAAGAGAGCAAGGTTGAAACTATGTAATGCTTGCGATAAACCGCGTAAATAATACAAATCAGTGAAAACTCATCCTATTAATAGCAAGAGCAGGGTCAAATTGACTAGAAACAAATCTGCAGCTTTCACTGACTTGTGAGGGGAGGTGGTGAGGTGTGTATTGGCCACACCCCCGTAGTGGGTGTGTGCCATTCTTATTTGAGGCCAACCAACCAACCAATCTGCGCCGAAGTGACGACAATGGCCAGATGAGCATGTATCTCATATACGGTGAACATGTTATATTTATAGCAGCGCATCAACCAAGCTTTCCCTAGGTTTATAGATTTGCAAGGCACATATTAGTTTTGCAGCGCTAGCTTTTAAAGCGAAGGTTCCTCGCGCATGCTTATAGTCGCGGCTGTCAACATCCACCGTTCGTATTGGCCAGGAACGCGGCGTAAAATGAACGCGGCGTCGACTCAATTTCCTATATCGTATGGTGTACAGACATTGCTGGATAAATTTTCTTGTGGCTTTCCAAAAGGCCTGTTGATATGAAAAGTGTTTGAAATTGAGACATGCGTTGGGGGCGCCGCAAGGAAACTTTCGTCCGTTAGTTCGCAGTTCTGAATAAAGGATTCTGTGAGGACACCGAGTTCCACTGACCTAGTTAGCCATTCCCTAATGCCGCGTACTGTCCTCGCGTCCATCATTTCTTGAGTCTTGTGGCATAGCATTGTTCAACGGGAGAGAGCGGTGTCGTCACAGAAAGGATACAGAGTCCTTCTCAGTATTCCACAAGTCACTGGCCTTGGTCAAACGTAAGGCGCGTGAGTACATCCAACGTGCGGGCGCTGGATCTCCCATCTCCAAGCAGCCCACGAAAAAAAAAAAATTAAGGGGGCACTTATGCTTCGCCTTAAGGGTACGACACGATAGCGTTAATGGGTTAATGTCCATATACACGCGGAATCGCTGATTCTCTACTTTACATTCATAGATACCTGAGTGTCCTCAAACCACTTCAGGCGCACGTGGTGCAGCGGTTAAGCGATGCGCCACTGCCCAGCGAAGGCAGGTGCTGCCTTGGAGCGGCTTGTGAGACCCAGGTTGATCTTCCTGAGCAACCTATCGCGACGAGTCATTAGCTTAACTGCCACCCGCCACGGTAGTCACTTTGCTCACAATCCGGCGGACAGGTTATGCTGACCCGCCACAAGGTCACGTGACCTAGGTAGCCGACCTAGGTTGCTTTTTAGGTGATTTTTCGCACACATCTTCGACGACGCCGACGACACGGACGACGATGCCGCAATTTCTGCAGTACGGTGGCCTTAACACTAACGTGTTAAAATATCAAGGCCCTAAATTATGCAACCACTGAGCAAAAATATCGCCTGAAAGACGTTAGGAACCCAGGTTCTGACCCGCACAGTAAAAGCCACCCCTGAAAGACACATAAAATGTTTGCAAATGATGCAAAACCACTCATCACAAAATCATTATTCGAAAAAACCACAAGAAACCAGTTAGACACCCGACACGGTGACTCATTGGTTCGGCCGCTCATCTACTGAGCCGTAGGACCCGTGTTTAAACCGGGTTGCCGCGGCCGCGTTTAGATGGAGGGGAAACACAACAGACAACCGTATGCCGTGCGGTGTCAGTGAGCGTTAAAGATGTCGAGATGGTCGAAATTATTCCGGAGCTCTTCACTACGGCAGCTCTTGTCTTGTCCTTCCCTTATTCGCTCCTTCATCCCTTTTCTTCAAGGCACGGTAGAAGTTTCTATTTCTCAAAACCAATATCAGTACTGGGCAGGCCAACAGCGGGTGATGAATATAGCGGCTCAGCCTTCGCGGAAAAGGCACACAGGAGAGCCCAGGAGGGGAAGCAAGCCTGGCGAGCAAGGCTAATTCCTTGTGATGGCTGGAGCTCGGTAACCCCAGTCCGGATTCTCAGAAGTATTACCTCTTCGCACAGGTGAGGCTATGCGTTAGCATTACCACACGCGAAGGATATTGAGCATGTGTGCGACGCTGGAGTTGCTTGGCGCATTCATTGGTGCCTACCTTTCTTTTCCCAGCGCTTCCACTAATATATAGCTGCTCTTTAAAAGAAACAGACCAGTAAAACTTATTGCAATGTGGATGTGAAGCTGGCGAGCTACATGACCTAAGCCTACAATCATGAATGTTAACGATGTGCCCTCACGGATTGTACTTAGAGGAAAACTCCGGAGTTCTTTCCGACATTCGGAGTTAGTAACCTTTTCACGATTATTGGATTCTCCTGTCTCCGGCACAGCGAAGTGCTTTTAAAAATGCCAAATAGACTATTTTAAAACACCAAAACAGCAATACCGAAATTCATTACTCCTATAAAATCGGACTTCACATTTCTTGTTCTTGAAATTTGGACTTCAGAAAAGGCGCCCGTGTGCTGTACGATGTCAGTGCACGTTAAAGATCCCCAGGTGGTCGAAATTATTCCGGAGCCCTCCACTACGGCACCTCTTCCTTTCTTCTTTCATTCCCTCATTTATCCCTTCCCTTACGCCGCGGTTCAGGTGTCTGCCGATATATGAGGTAGATACTGCGCCATTTCCTATCCACCAAATCCAATTATTATAAATATTATTATTATTATTAAATTAAGAAAATTCGGCGTTGGAGGCCATCTGTTCACGGCGATGTTAGTTGATTATGCTGAGAACTGCACCTTAAAAGCATGCCATGCTTCAAAAAAGGACAACACGGTGTCCCGCACGGTGACAGAGCGATCCTTGCAGGTGAAAATACCTTGCCTCAAGTGAGCTTTCGTCGTAGACGGCTATCTGTGCTGTCCACCGGCACGTATGCCGAAAGATGTGACAAGCAAATACAACCGAAGCCGCGTCTTCAAAGCACTAGCGGCACACTAAGGACTACCGGGGACTTGCAAAGCGCCCATTGTACAAAGGCTGCTACATTAGTCTGAAAAGAATTCGAGGTCTATGAACAATGCCAGGACTGTCCGACAAGAACAAGTGAACTAGTACCTTTAGAAAGGCAAAAGCGCTTTTGTGAGCGAATAAAAGGGCGTACAGGCGCATACGTCCTTGCAGCATGGTTGGCTCGAATCTTCCCATTTTCTTTCTTCCCTTATTCCTCTGGTGCAAATTCATTGTTGTGTTCCATCTGTACTTTAAATGCAGTGGATGGAAGGATTTAGGGAGAGAACCAAACTAGAAAAGAGGGCAGACATTTTCAGGACCTAACCTAGGAGCACTCACGAACTGGCGGGGATTCCTTCTTTGCGATTGGATTTTATGAGAAAAGGCAGCGTAACTCAAGAACGAGTCGGATAAGAATATGCAGTTCCTTGAATCAAGCCTATTTTCAGGCTGAGGCGCACGTTAAGTTTGCTAACGCAGCCTGGTACTGCCCTGCGAGTGCAGGGCTGATAATGAGCGAAACCGAAAAATGTTTCGCGACGAAATGGTCGCCGCCAGAAATTGTTCGTTCACTGAGAGCAGCAATATCGAGGTTGCTCAAAAAAAAAAAAACAGACGTATAGGGTTAGTCTGGAGCTCCCCAGCTAGAGAGTCGTCTTTTCAGCAATACTGTAAGGCACAGTTATGATGTCTTTTAAGCTAACAAAACCAGCACTGCGAGAATGACAGTCCTCTTCATCTTCGAAGTGTTCTGAACATCAGAGGTGTACTAATGATAAAAGTTCAAAAGCTGGACCAACCCTGCGCCTGAGGAGGAAAAACATTAGACGAACCCCTCAGTTTCACTTGATTTCCGTCTTCAGGATCCTAACCCAGGGGAGCAGACTCTGGAGACTTTAACTGTTTATTGTACGGAAGAAATCAGTGAACCCACATGCGCGGAAAGTGAAATAGTATAGGAGCGACATTTTCGTACACGGTACTGATTGCGGAGCATAGAAAGCATTTAAGAGTTCAAGTGAAGTACACGTCTTTTCGATTCAATAAAACGAAACCATAATGGTTTGGTTCGGTTTGTAGGGGTTTAACGTCCCAAAGCAACTGAGGCTATGAGAGACGCCGTAGGGAAGGGCTCCAGAAATTTCGACCACCTGGGGTTCTTTGACGTGCACTGACATCGCACAGTACACGGACCTCTAGAATTTTGCCTCCATCGAAATTCGACCGCCGCGGAAGGGACAAACCATAATGAACCGCATATATATATATATATATATATATATATATATATATATATATATATATATATATATATATATATATATATATATATATATATATATATATATATATATATATATATATATATATATATATATATAGCAGACACTCTCGAACAAAGCGAGCGCCTCATCAAAATTTTCACTTCTCCCCCTCACGCAGTCTACAGACGACCGAAAAACATTCAAAACATTGTAATACACTCAAAAACAAATATCCAGCCGGTTTTGGGGTGCCGGCTCTGTGCAAAAAGTAGATGCCAGGTCTGCAAACACATACAAGCATCAAGCTGTGCAGTAAGCACAGCTTCAGGCTTCAAATAAGAAATTAATGGCAACTTTGATTGTGATTCCTGCAACGTAATATACCTCCTAGAATGCAGCGTGTGCAGTAAGCAGTACATTGGGCAGACCGTCAACCCTCTACGAATTCGCTTTAATAACCACCGCGCGCATATCTTATCTCTACCCAACCTCCCCTTGTCAAAACACATTAATGAGAAAAACCACCCATTTGATGCAATTAAGTTAACAGTCCTACAGGGGGGGGGGGGGGGGGGGGGGGGGGGGGGGGGGGGGGGGTGGGGGGTTTCCACAACACCCGGGAAAGAGAGCAACGGGAGTCGTACTTTATTTACAAATTTGGAACAATTCCTCACGACATTAATGAAAGTCCGGGTGTATTCTCCTCCATCCGCCCCTTGCAGAGCCAGTGCTGACCTTACGAGTGCCAGCTTGGCATACCTCGGTCGTTCCTCGCCAGCGGTATCTTTTTCAAGCTCACACAAATTTCTTCATCCCCCACCCCATCCTACCTCTATCTTCCCAGTTCTACTACCTTGCCGAGCGTGGTGCAATTTAAGCACCCTCGCTTAAATGTTCCCGCCATTCACATTTACCTCCCACAGGACACTTGCCCGACCTGGGATGTTTTGCCACCTTTTTCTTTTTCTTTTGTGTGTGTCTGGGTGTTTTCATGCGTAGGACAAGTGTGTCTAGCTAAGCTCACGGCGCCGCTGATTCGGCCTTGACTCTGGGTGCCGAAGAGGTTCCAGATGACGGAAGTCTCCTGCCCTGTCTGCTTTTGATTCTGTTTATTTGTTTACTCTTTATGGCCGGGGGAACGCGAGTGCACGCATCTCTAATTTTTGTCTGTTGGCTGATTCCGCCACCGTCTGTTTCTGTGCACCTTACCCGCTTAAATGCTCTCGTCATTGTCTTTACCCCGCTCCCACGACACTTGCCCGAACTCGAATGTTTTGCCACATTTTTCTTTTTTTCTGTGTCTGCGTGTTTTCATGCTTAGTGCACGTGTGTCTAGTTAAGCACACTGCGCCGCTGATTCGGCCTTGCTTTTGGCTGCCGAAGAGGTTCTAGATGACCAATGTTTCCTGCCCTGTCTGAATTTTATTCTGTTTACTTGTTTACTCTTTATGGCCGTGGCACGCGAGTGCACGCTTCTCTAATTTTTATCTGTCTGTTGGACGATTCCGCCACCGTCTGTTCTGTGCACCTTACTCGCCGCCGCTCTGTTGCCTCGAGATAGATAGATAAGAAAGAGGAGGGAAAGCAGGGATGTTAACCAGAAAGGGGTTCGGGTTGGGGTGGCTATTATCCGCTCCCGCTCCTCGTTTTTCTTTTTTCTTTTCCCAGGCCGGCTCCCCGCGGCTGCGGGGTGGCGGCGGGAGACAGGGCGTTTTTTATTTTCATATTTTTTTTATTTTTCTCTCTCTCCTGTCTCGTATTCTTTCCTTTATGCCGATCTTCCTTCCAGCATCCGTTTGGTTGTCCATGTGTCCAATGCCAACTCCTTAAGAAGAGGAAGAAGATCGCTGTAACTGCAGTCTTGAGAAAGGGTAGGCTTTGTCCCAAACGTCGACTGAAAATAAATCTATGGCTAAACGAAGCGTTTTTCAACTTTGCATTTTGCCACTAGCAACCAAATACGTTTATCCTTCTATAATTTATATATATATATATATATATATATATATATATATATATATATATATATATATATATATATATATATATATATATATATATATATATATATATATATATATATATAATATATATATATATATATATATATATATATATATATATATATATATATATGGAGGTCACTTCTATTAAACAGAATTGAAGGAAGCAAACGCCTTCACTGTAAAAACGCGCTTTTCCGCTAAAATCATCTCCTCAGGAATAAGAGAAAAGCACGTATCCTCTTCAAGCTTTACTTTCCAGTGGTCAGTTGAGATTTATATTTTGCTGGCGATGAAATGTTTTAGGGCAGAGACGAAGAACTCCTAATGGCAAAGTTATTAACAGCAAACAGGCTTCAGAAATAATTCTTCAATTGGCTTAGAGCACCAGCCAAGTGGGGAGCACCATTGTAATTGAGAACCTCCGTTGTGAAATTAAAACTGAACTATAGAGCGAAAATACGCCTCTTCCGTCTAAAGTGAAGTGGCAGTTCTTGGCAGATTTCTTTTTCTAAATGGTGCACTATGCATGCTTTTTCCAGTTCGGTACAAACTAAGGTTGTACACCTCCCAGTCGATTCAGAGGCCCTGTGTTCGGCAACGGGGCTTCACCGAGGCAGCAATCTTGGGCAATGTCTCTGTTGCTTCGGTACATTTTGCCACAGCTTGTGTCAAGGTCTCTGAAAAGTAAAAGTCAGGGGGTCTTCTTTCTGGGCCGAAAAGCAGGTGCCTGCTGTGCAAGGAGTTAAGCAACAAACGGGAGCACGAAATTGAGAAACATGAGACAGCGGATGCCGCATTTCTTCGAAGACCGCGTAGTTACATCCGGCCTTAGAGATTTGTTGCTGCAATGAAGTTGTTTTTAAGTAAACCTGAATACAGCCTCTCATGAGTCGCCCTATCCTACTCTTGTAGAGCTATGTCATGGAAATCTAGAAGTGAAGAGATGCCGATTAGGAAATATCTGAAGCCCTTAGCGCTAGAAGTGAAATATAACTTCAACTACGGACAGGAAGCAGTGTAGGTGACGCACTTCGCTGTCTTTATTTTCTTTGACGCGTCATAGACTCCTGTGCCAGCACTTCTTGCATACCGCTTACAAACTGAATTTTGAGATACCTAAGTATTTACCCTATATGCAAAGACTATTCTAATTGCGATTATTAACAGGGCTTGCATTTCGAATGTAGCGCTTTGAGAAAACCAAACCAGTGGGCCAGACATGATAGGTTATTCTTTACAGTTCGTTACTTTGAGTACGTAGGACACTGCAAAATCAAGACTTTCGATGGTTTAAACGTTAGGGTTCTCAAAGAAATCATTATAATTTGCAGAATCCTTCAAAGCTACTAATTTGAGGCTTCATGAATCTTCAATTGTTCTGAAGTACTCATCTCATTGTTAATCCTGCGACATGCAAAAAAATCAAATTTATGGATTGTTAAAAATATGCTGACCATATGTGTACAAAAGTAGTTTTCCTACATTATCTCAAGAATACACAATAGTTGCTGCACCTCTTCAGAGTTAAAAGCCTCTACATCTAAAACCTAGTCGTCTTTTATTTTTTTGCGATAGACGTGAATTGGCTCTAATTAATAAAATGCGATCAAATAGAAGGTAGAATATTACCAAATTTTAATAATGCTGCGCGAACGAATCACGCGACATATGAGAGCCTCAAAACGGCGGTAAGAGGGAAAACCGGCGACAGATGGCGCGAGCGCAAGTTGCTCTCTCCTGTACGAGCGTCGTTTGCGTCACTAATCCCTACAGCAGAACACGAGCCATACCGCGCGGTCTGTTTTTTTTTTGTTTCAAGATGGTATGATTATGCAATCGTCCCTGGTATTGTGTTCTCACTTCGCAGAGGGCTGCAGTAACTCTATATATTCACATTCCAGGCAATACATAATGCGTGCTGATGAATATCTTTTTTGTCTTGTTTGCCTCAACTCCGCATTGCATGCGGGGGCACCAGCAACACAAATGAAAAAAGAAAAACGGAGCACATGTCAAAGCTAAAAATCAGTCATTGACAATCTCAACGTCATGCTGGGGTTTTGAAAATGGGTGGAATGGAAGGGTCTCTGTCTTAGTGTAGGGAGCAGCGTAGCATATGGCGCTTACAGTGAAAATAACTTCTTGAGCTTTTGCGACATGTCACTGAATTCCCGGCTTCTTGCTGCCTTAAAGCGCTGACATGCTACGCGGTCGGCTTTCTATTGATAATATTAAAACTCTTGATGGCTCTACTTAAGTGTTTGGCCCTCTTGTATACAATACAGGGTGATTTACCTGGATTATGGAATGCACAGAGAAAGCTTATAAGGGCAGAAGATACAACATAATGAGCATGTAAAAACTTGGCGTACATTGACGTACGACGGCTTTTTTTTTTCCTGCTGACCTTTATGTTACACACACAGACAGTCGCGAAGAAAAAAATGTTAGCTCAATGACGTCACCGGAGCGACGAAAATTGCACCATGCGGTTGGCACAGCGCCGTGCTTCGCGAACACGCCTGGCACTTTTGTTATCGGCATGTTCGTAACGGCAGCGCCGAACGTTGATATCTGCCGCTCCGGTGGCACGTACAACTATTTTGTTTTTCAACGCGATTTTAAATTGCCACTTGCAACGAGACACACATATTATCATACAACGCGCCTTTGTGAATTTGTTGAGAAGCGTCAGACAGTCGAGTTGGAATAAGGATGCCTCTGAAAAGCAGCTCTCGAACTTGCGATCGTTATAATTTTGTCGCAGACATTGTTGTTCGTGTTAAACTTTATAACATACAGAGATGTTTTTGCTGCCCTCATGAGAAATGACTTCCCCACTGGGCCTTCCGAAAAGATGAAAAGTGTTTATTTAGCGTTAGTTCGTGTTTTTTGCGATGCCAGTGTACGTTAACATAGTCCAGGCTTTCTTCTGAAATTATCCACAAAATCAGTGATCTGTGAAAATATCGGCACTGCGCACAAGGTGCAGCTTCCGAGATTCTCTTGTTTTGTGGGAAAAAGGTGGTATCTTTTGACACATTTCCAGTGCGTCGAAAGGAAATGCGTAAATCAGGCTGACCTATATTTATTCCATATTCATAAAATGCGACATTTCCCCATCAATAAGAACTGTTGAAAATACTTTTGTTCACTTTCATTTCTTTGTTATTGTGTATCGAGGAAAGAAAACTTGTTTTGCTTTTTTTAGACGTCGCACAATGAACACTGTTCTGGGCGGACACGAACCCTTTTATGCTCGCCGTCGAGTGAAGAATGAGCACTTGTGCGAACCATGCCATTAATCTCTTGAAAAAGGGCCAGGCGGAAACAAAACATGCACTTAGCATTCGCGGGGTGAAAGAAAGTAGCATTGCTCGATCCTCAGAGCGTCGTGAATTATTACCCGGGTTGCTGACACGGTGCCTTTATGCCCGTAGAACACGTCGTCTTTATGTGCACGTAGACAATGGAATCCCACGAGCAGTTTTTTCTCCGTGCCCAAAGCCATTCCTCAAAACGTAAGTTGCTATTTTGTTCACCTGGGCATTCATGCATAAAGGCTTACTATGAAATATTTTCGCAACAAGATATCTAAACTTTCTGAAAGAGAAAACTTTAACTTGTGGCATTTTTTAAAGAGAAAGCATAAAAAGACTGATCGGGAAAAAAATGTGTCGATGGTCATAAAATTCGTTCATTTGCTGTGGGAAAGTGACGTTACCAGGCCGGAAGTGATGTTAGTTCTGGGGAGGCATCAACAGCTTCTGATGCTAATGCATTGCCTACAAATAAGGCAAATAAGTGCTTCTGTGACTTTTTGTTTGTTTTGGCTAGCTGGTTGCTAGCCAGAAAAATTACGGAATGCACAACTGTGGGCAGATAGACGTACTCAGTATAACAGTGAACGTTCGGAGACTCCTTTGTTGCGTGGTCTCATGAAGCGCCATATCCACAAAAGTACATGAAAAGAACTCTATAAAATAGCGTATAATTGGAGGAAAGCAACAAGCTGCCATCGACTAATAAGAACACTCCCTGGCAAATACCTAACAGAAAAAACTGTCACACGCCTTCCCCTCAAGTACATATCTGGAGATGACCCTTCCAAGTATCGCACTGGATTTAGTCACCTGATAATTTTGGCATCATAGTTGCTTAGACTGCCAGACCTCAATCTAAAGATTATGCGCGACAAAGATATTTTACTTTTCCTCATGGGGCGCGCATTACTCAGCTGCTGGGTGTGAATAATCTTTCTAATGCGTGCATATACAGGCACAGATTTTGTGTGTGCGAAACTTCACGCTCTGTAATGCCCGTTTGGAGTAGCCTGTCAATGTATCTACAGTCGCCACTAAGACTAGCTCCTCCTCCTTGCAGTGCACTGCACACATTTTTGCAGAGTGTACATTTTGAGATTTTCTTGACAGGAAACCTCTGAAGACGGGTGATCAATTTTCTCATTTTAATTAAAAGGTGTTTGGAAAATGTGTATGACTTCCGTTGTTCTTTGACCCCATCCAGCCAAATTCGCAGGCACGACTGAGGGCCGTACGTATCAACGACGTCGTTCACAACTGCAACTGGAAGCAACTGGTGGCACGATTTATAAAGCTGGCGTGGCGTGCTCGCTCGAAGGCAGGCGCGTGCATATGAAATTACCAACCTGCTAGCGTTCTCCATGTTTTCCTGGTGTTTCGTAGAAGGCACTCCTTTGACCATGCTCTTGTGTGTACATACTGCGCCCAGTGAGCTTTATCTCTGCATCAAAAGTCAGTGCTTGGTATGAGCACGAGCTCACTTCTAGTAATATACATTTGTCCATTCGGTATTCCATCTCTTGAAAGCAAATAAATAAATAATACATAAATAATTTCAGATTAACGCCGCATTGAAAACAGAAGCTTTCATGTTAGAGTGATGGAGCGTCGCTCAAGAAAGGATGGGGCACTGCACAAAATGAGCACATGATTGCAGTGCATTCAAGAAAGTGCTGCAAAAATGCCGCACTCACAAAAAAACAAAGACCAAGTAGATGTAGTTGAAAAAATTCAGCGCACAAGTGGGCGCAAAGTGCTCGCAAGGAGACAATGGGAGGAAGAAAGGACGACTTTGATGCCACTTGATGAGAGGGACGTACTATGAAAATGGTCTTATAAACGGCCATCTGATTCTTCAATATAGTATTTGGAGTATTATGCATCAAAATATGAAAATCAGTGATCTGCAGTAGGAAAACACTTGTTTTGCCAATGCGCTGATCACTACAGAAGACAATAACGCAGATGGAGAGATCTCATGACAGTTTTTTCAAAAATATGTAAAAAGTTGGCCGTCTCTGCAGATTGAAAATATTGTCTTCATATGAGACTGACTTTTGTTGTGATGGACAGATAGCAGAAATTAGGAAAGAAAAACTCTTGCAACGGCGAAATTCCGGTCCCGAAATCTCCGTTTCTTAATCAGTACCAAAGATTTCAACCTCGCAGCCGATTGATAATCGTATTTTTAAAGAGAAGTTATTTATATTAAATCTCACAAAATACCGCTGGAATATGACATGCATGGCCATTTCCCTCATAATCAATAGGCTTTTCCTCAGTAGCTGGAAATTAAAATTTGCTTTGCTTGCATTTGCCTGGCAATAAGATTTTTCTTTGAGTATTGTTAGCAACACTATAAATTTTATTCGCTGGGAACATTAAACATAAAATCCTGCAAAATGAGTTTCGGTAATGGCCATAAATATTCTTTTTTCTTTCTGCTCTATTGATGATTCGGCTCAGTGTGATGCGTTTGCGGTACCCTTTATTAGAATCAACCTCATAGCTGATGTCTTATATCGCATGGTTTTCGTCCTCTGTCGGAAATGTTGAACTGATTGCGAAAGCCACGCCCACATATTACGCATGGCCACACAGGCCACATCTCGAGAACACTTACTCTCAGATAAACAGGTCAGAGCCACCTCCACAACACTTTCTTTTTCCGGCAAGTAACGTGGTATATTTGGTTACTGTTTGGGTTATTGGAGGGCTCAGACACTGTTCAGTCCAACAGAAGCATATTAGAAAATTAAGGGCCATTAACTGCATTCATGAGGAGAAAATGCGAGTGTATTGTTTTCACGCTTGCCAATCCATAACAAATGTCTCGGGTTCCTTCTCATCATCTTGCCCGACTTCCTATTACCAGGCCGCGCACATCATCTACAAACATCATTCATGCACATCGCGCCATTCTGCCGAAAGGCAGTCTCTCTTCCGTGCGCTGGAGCGTCCAGATCGACGCCCACTGACAGAAATGAAGATTCTCGGCCACTGGCCGCGACGATCTTCGGTGGTGAAGAAGGCCTCCAGGGCACTGCTCCGCTTCTTGAGGACTTCTGGCCTGCACGATAGGCTGTGACTTACCGAACGCTTGCTGACTTTTCATAGTGACTTCAATTTTCTGCTACTCTCTTTCCGCCTTTATTTTTTTTTGTCCCCTCAACCCTCTCCCCCTTGTTCAGGGTAGCAAACCGATTATTCTTCCGGTTGTTGTTGTTGTTGCCTCAAAAATGATGGCACACACCCATGGTGGGGGGGTTGGCCAGGGTTTGGTGCAGATCCAAACGGGAAAAAACTCATCCAGGTTTATCTCAAGCTGCTCAATAACCTCCTTGCCTTTTCTCTTCTTCCTCCTCCTCCTCCTGCTTGATGATATTCTTAATTCAACTCTATTCGTGATCGCTGCCTTATTCCTTTTGTTGACTGATTCTTAGTCTCATTTTATGCTTAGTTGCTTTAAGGCGGCATCGTTAAAGCTCTCGTTCTGCAGAAAAGCTGGCATCGGCTTTGTGAGCGAAGAAGAAGGTGGCCCACTTGCCACCTAGGTGACGTCACGAAGTAACGTCATCACAACCTACGCCCTCTGCCAGGTGGCTGGGAAATTAATCATTGGTCCCGGGAGGTTGCTACAGGAGGGCAACCTGGGTCTGACAAGCCCCTTCAGAGGGTGTGTTTGGAACAACCATCTGCCGGGCAGTTGCGCAGCGCTTAACCGTCGCACCACAGCGCCAGGTGTGGTATGAGGGCTCTTCGCGATCTATGCATGTCGTGCAGAGAATGACCACGTCTGGGAAGTGAAACGCGAAGAAAAACCCGGGCCGCTGCAAGGGCGCATTAACGCCACACACTCCTCTCCCACTTCTCTGAAAGTAAAGAGGGACATTTCACTCTTCCCACTTTACCAACTTCCAGCTGATGATTCAGATGGACGTTTCCAACATGAAGGTTCTAATGCTAACGCATTAAAATAAATGCGTTTGTTCAGGGCTTGAGTCAAAGCGTCTTTAAGATAAGCGGCGGTCGCTACTGGGCCCGCATACTATGAACTTGATGTCAAAACCTTTCACCTGTGAGCAAGATCCTCACGCAGCAATCAATTTGCAATGGAAGGACCGAGCAGTATCAAGTGCGGTGCACTGTAGCTGTCCAGCGCCACTGCGTGCATTACCTTTGGTCATTGGATGAAACAGTCACAAGAGTTAGTGTCCACGTAAGTACACGATTGCTGACTGCCACTGCTGGATTAAATTTAAACACGATAAAGAAAACGAAAGTCCAGTTTCTTCTTTTTTTACTTCATTTCAGCTGGCCACATGTCCCATAATGAGTAACCGTGGTTAATTGTGCATGAGATTTCGGCTGCACTGTCCATCACTTGGTATAGGAAACCATGAATCGCTTAAAAATTCCTGAAGTGGGGTGACGTGTAACTATTCAGGTGAAGTGATTCGGTAATGTTTTTAATGCAAAACTATTAGAACCCATGTATCTTAGAACCCTGGTGCCGAAGTGGGGCTACGGCTAACAAATGACGTGAAGTGATTTGATAATGTTTTTCATGCGAAACTATTACAGCCCCCATGTCGGAGAAGTCTATCCGTCCAACCGTCCGTCTGTATAGCCTCGTTTGGCAGATGGCACAACCGAGAGAGGAAAATGCCACTTCCCTCTTTCCGAAGATAGGGAAAGTAGAAGAGGGAAGAATATAGGGTGGGAGGCGACGGGAGGTGTGGGGGCGAAAGGGAAGTGAAGGTACGGCTCGTCACACGGTGAGTGGTGGTCTCCATCACACCATATGCACGCATTTCCTGATCCCTTCAGTGACACCGGCTGCTTCGTTAGAGGGAAGCACTAATGTTAATGTTTGCTTTGCCGCATCAATCGCTCTGGTCATCTAATTACTTTTCTAGTTCAAAGCACCACCTCACAAGCAGTCCTGAAAAATCTGATGTGCCTCTGAAGCTCTGAAGCCTCAACCTTAGACCCTCGGCCTTTGTGATGAATTTACTTGGATACGGTGCGGCTAGTGGAAGCCGCGTGGTGCGAAGGCTAAAAGAAATTGTCTTGAGGATTTGGTGGTTAAGGCAATGTTTAGGTATTAGTCAAGCAAATTTGAAACCAAATGCTTTCACACCTCCTACTGGGTTTAACGGCGTTAATACTGTTATTTTTTGCCTGCTACTGTTTTAATTTTATATCTTAATCTTGAAGAAGCTTTAATTTTATCTTTCGGACATATGCTTCAGACATTCAGCAGAGGTAATCCTACTGATTTCGAGAATGCAGCATGCTTAGTGAACGTGCACACTAAGCCCTAAGGAATAGGAACGCGATGAATGCGGCTGGCTTTTGTATGGCAGCCAGTCACCTCTTGTGTCAGTTCAATAACTACGTTGACACCTCCGACCAGTTCTGCGTAGTGTTTCCGTGGTAGACTGGATGCCGTCTCATTCGCCGTTCTGGTTGCCTCCCTTGAGCGGAAAACAATTTGCGCATGTCTCTTGCGGAAAGGCCCGCCAATTGTGTGCTCAATTTGTGCGAAGCGTTATTCTTTCCTGAATGTCGCTGCTTGGCAATAACATGCAACTCTCTGGTTTTGCTCTCTTGTGTCCTAGAATGCGAAATGGCGCTTTCGCAGTTACATTGTCTTTTGGATATATAAAAGCGTTCATCTTCGAAAAATTGGCTCTGTTGCGCTACAACGTCAATAAACCTGAAGAGCACGAAGTAAGTCGCCACTGTGTAGGCCTCAAATTTTGCGTGCTTCTTCAGGCGTTCGACTACCGGCTGATGGGAATAGAATTTCTTCAGCGTACTGTCACAGTGTCCATTGCGGCCTGTAGAGGTCTTTTTTAGTGTGAAAGCTCTCCTCGACCAAAGCTTCAAAAGCCGGGCAATAACTGAAGCTTTGACCTTCAGTAAATTAATAAAATAAACATGGCCGCAACTCAGATTCGAACCCGCGGCGGCGCGAACAGATCAGCTTCCCTGGCCACTGCACGAGAGCGCTACGCTGTCACCGCAGCCGATGACGCCTCGTGTCAAACTGCAACATATAATCGCGCTGTGCAATGCACATCACCGTATTCATCAACTTCCATCTGCGGCACGAACACATCGGATCAGCGTAACTTCGATCAGAGATTAACCTGAGTCTAATATGGTCGCCAGACATACCTACGACCCAGAACAATAAATGCAAGAGGCAATGAGGCTAAACTTATGCTTTCGCACATCTACTCGGTTTAACTACGTTAGAACCCTACCATTTTTTTTCTGCCTGGGCATTTTCCACAGATAATCCCTAAACCTCTACAATGTTTTTTTTTTCATCTTCCACACAAGGCATTCATGAGCTGTCGGTTTTATTCTTATGAAAACAGTTCATAGTGCACGGTGACAGCTTAGTCACTATCATGGACGAACGGGTAGTAAAAACCAAACGGTAATAAATCTAGAAATCTCGCGTATTATATTTTCTCCTCAGTAGCAGTAGAGATTGAAAGAGATGAGAGAGATCTTGTAACTGCTGCAACAAAAGAGAGAGAGAGAGAGACGAACAGAAAGGCAAAGAGGTTAACTAGGCAATGCCCGGAATGCTACCCTACACGTGAGAATGGGAACGGAGGGAGAGATAGAAAGGGTAGAGAGCAAAGGGAGATCACTTTTCCACATGTCCGTCGGACATTATTTTCTGGGTACATAGCGCATACACTGATAGTTCACCACCTTACACTAAGTCATGAGTCCTTCAAGAACTTGAAAAGTGCTTTCAAAGCTGTCCTCTGCGATGAAGGCTTACTCCAAGGACCCAGAATCTTGGCTTCAGTAAGGGGCCCAGGATCTAAACGGTGGAGTGTTACAGCCAGGAGTGCACGCTCACACTGAAACCGAGGGCAGTTACAACGCAGGTGTTCTATTGTATCTTCGCACCCGCAGATCTCACACGCAGGACAGTCTGTCATTGCGATTAATTGGCAGTAGGCATTTGTAAACGCCACTCCCAGCCACAGGCGACACAACAGCTTAGCATCGCAGCGGGAGAGGCCGGACGGAGGACTGAGTTGAAGTAAGGAGTCTAGGCGGTGCAGACGGCATGTGGAGTTTCCAGGGTTAGACCATGACGCTTAAAGCTCATTTCGGCCGATCATTCGCAGATGCCTTGCTGCGTCGCCTCTTGTCAACGGTATCTGGACAATGTTGGCACTGCCGTGAGCTGATCGAGCTGCAGTGTCAGGAGCGTCGTTTCCGACAATGCCAGTGTCCCGGTGTCCACTGGAAGACGATGTCATGACCCTCTTCCTGCGCCTGGTTGCTGCAACAAAAATACTCGAACAAGTCGCGCCATAGTTGGATGGAAGCATGCGGGCACTTCGCTTTGCGACGCTGCAATCGCACTCCCTGGAGCTCTCTGAGCGCGATTTTGCGCGTTTAATGCCTGTCGGAACGGGTACTTGCTGATGAAGGAGAGATGGTGAAACAACCGTGTATTGGAGCTTAAAAGCATGTTAAAGACTGCGAAGCGGCTGATAACAGTCTGAAGATCTTTTCATATGAGATATATAACAGCCCAGAATGCTGTGAAACCTAATTTCATATGATTGAGACAGAAATGAGGCGGCGTCACATATGTAACTGTTTTCATATATTTGGTCATTTTTTGTCGACAAGACCGGCGCACACCCATTGGCGGCATGTGAGAAAATTAAGTCCAAAGTTCCTTCGTTGGCGCTGCGATGTTGTTGTTGTTTCAGAAGCGATGTACTCAGGTAACACAAGAGTTCGTTTTATTCTTCCTTATATGCAAACGCCACTTTATTGGTATTGATAAGCTCCACAATATAGCCTTTTATTTACGGCGCAAATTAACCCGCATATTCTGGAAACCTTTTCAGCCTTGAAATACGTTGAAAAAGCAGTCATCTATCTGCAAAGGTATGCAGGTGTACGGAGTAGCAAGTACTCTCATCGTGGGATTGTGAAAGTGGCGGATTTGTCTGTGAACAGCCACAAAAGAAGGGTGTTCTGCGGGCCAGTAGAGCACGAACAATGAGAACGCCTCCTTCTGGTGTGCGAAATCAAAGCAGAGTACTTCGGTGATCTCTGAAGCCAGGCCAAGTCGCCATTCTGCAATCTGGCTCCTGCTGTCCTATGTGGAGCGGCGGAGCCCCCATTCCTCGCTCCTATTTGCATACTCCCATTGTATATGAGATGACGTGCCGGGAGCGAGAACCCATCTGAGGCCATGTACGAGTTATTCGTTCCGGGAAGACGTGGCATATTCCTCCAACCCCGCTCCCGCTGTGGGGACGGGAGCGCACCCCGCACCCACCCCGTACGCTCTTCTTTCTTGTGAAGATGCGAAAAGGAAAGGAAACAGATTAAGTTGGAGTACTCCCCAACCTGTATCAGTGGGCCGCAGGTGTTAGGAAGGGTGACATGCTCTGCTGTGTCGCCTGCAGGACCAAAATTAGTCAACTTGGGAACGATCAGGGAAACTTGTGCTTCGCTGTGTCAGGTCTCCTTTTCAAAGCTGTATTGTTTCCTTTAGTAAAAAATATTTCCTCTCAAGGTAGCTTACTGCGTTTCTCTCGAACGACGAAATCAAAATATTCACATTGCAGATGATGTAGTAGTGTTAAGTGGATGACCTTTCAGCTGCCCATTTCCTCTAATAAAAATTACTTTGTACTAACAGCATCAAATTCAATTTAAAAAAGTAAAATGGCGCCTCGTAATCACATACAGGTTCCGCCATCAGCCGCAAGTTTAGGGGGAATTTAAGAGAGATGGTGACAAGAAAATGCGTAAGGGTGTTCGGTCACAAGTTTATTTAACTTTAATGATATAAGCTAAACTAGAAGACGTGACCCATTCTAGGCCTTTCTTAACATTACGTGTTAATCCATAGTTTACAAAAACCATTGGTCATTTATAACCTCAATGCGTGCGAGCAACGCGAAGACAGCCTGTTGACGTTGGAATTCAAATTTTCGAATATGATTGAAACATTTTGCAATTACGTGACTGTTTGCGGCTACTGCAGAAAATCCAGCATCACATGAATGTTCGGCACGAAGTGAGAGCTCGGTGGTTTACTGCGATGTGGGAGATCATTTTTTTTTCGTTTAGTGACATAAATAAAGGAGAGGTTGCTGCGCACGAGACTGAATTATTTTTAAAGTACCGCCATTCGAATTAAGGGACTGTTGATTGCGCTGTGCAAGAGCGCCAGTTCGCGCCAAAAAGTCCAATTTAACGCGTGGCATGGGGATCTCACACTGCCGCCCTTCTCATCTCAATGAAATTAACTTACACGGGCCGTCTCTGAGTTTCGGCCAATAGTTTATCCGCTTTCCTTACTGGGATCTGGGCGCGCGGATTCTTGGAAGAGGTCGACCATGATGCCGTAAAGTAAACGTGAACGCTCGAGCTTTTTACTTGCTTGCCACCAGTGTCTGCTTAGCGAGACGCAAAGCGAACCTTGTCGCAAGACAAGATAAAGTAAATTAATAGTGCCCTAAACGAGATGGAATGAACTTGCAACTAACCCGCCTACAAATTGACTGGCATCCGAACGTGATTACGCGGCATTCAGCTATAGTGGTGCGTTGTACGTTGTGCCCAGGATTAAGTTCTTTCTACTTAGTAGTTTGCATATTCTTTAAAGAGAAAGCCTATCAGCGAAAGCAATGCGGGGACGACATTTTTATTGGCTCTGAACGTCTTGCTCTGGTGGCAAACTGTAGTGGTTACCAGGTTAAATTGTACCTGTCCGTCTACCGGTACAATTGTATTTATTTTAGGCCGACACATCCTGAGTAAGATATAAATAATTGAGAAGGGCAGTCATGTAGTTCCTTTTATTTATTGGCAACTTATTCATTAGATTTGGCTGCTCGCCCATAGCACGAGCCATTGCTTCTTTCCGACAGTTCGCCGCCACCTGCCGCGATGCAGCCAGTTTCGCAACCCGGGAACAAGCATGCGCACTCGAAAGCTCCCCACAAAGAAGTCTTGACAGGTGCACAGTACTTCTAATTACTGAGTCCGGTGAACGAGCCATGCGCTTCGTCAATGAATAAGGCAGTAGTCTACGCTGTCTCTCCTCGAATATATGCACACGCAGCTAGCGGTGGGGCAAGAGCGGCTACGATCTACCCAGCCCCAGACGGAAGGACACAGAAGAATACACGTATTCTCTTCGTAGCGCATTCACCCGGTGACCAGGCACCAAGCGTCGGAGCAGCCAGATCAGGATCCCTCCGCTCCTTGATTATTTATTTACCACCTGCGCGGGGATCCTTCGGCCTATTTAATCCCTCTGTATCCTCTTATCCGGAGCGCAAACGTTCCCCACGCTAGCGAAGCCTATTTCTCTTCCAGAACTCGCATTCACTATACTTCGTTCCTCCTGAGCTCACGCGCGCTCAAGAGACCACAAGCTTTCACTTTTGCTGCGACAGCGAATGCCTAACAAAGTTTGCCGCGAATAAGAAAGAACGATGCCTACTGTGTTGGGTGGGATGGGGAAGCCTTGAGAGGGAGAATGTCATGCGTCGCCATAAACTGCAATGTCTTCTTTGCCGACGTACCTTGTATCGCGCTGAAGAAAAAACAGTACTGTACCTCCGTTTATGAGCAAAGTGTTCATCTCACCACGATATTTCTCGCAGCATAAAACTGAAGAATGTCTGAGTTTTCCAATGGCCATGCCGTAAATAGAGTGCGGAGAAAAGGAGAATAACAAGTGCAAAAGAAGATAAAGTGTTGGGTACGTTCCTCTTTGTTCGTGAAATTTGGCAACGGAGGAAAAGTAACATGGCTCTTTTTGTGTCCTCTTCGCTGCACAGATGGCGTTCGTGCACGTCAAATGGGGCCCGAAATGAGCGTAGCTTGCTGCTGAATCTTCTTACAATCGTTTGTTTTTGTAACGGATAGCTCGTTATGGACAGTTGAAAGGACTTTGTTTCTTGGTCATTCAGATGAGCGGCCGTGGGAAATTCCTATTGGTAGACCGTTACATTACTTGAAAGCGATAGCAGTCAGTGCTGGTGCCGCGAGCACGCATATCCCATTTATAGGTCGTAATACTCATTTTATGAATAGTTCGCGCATCAGGATAAGCCGGTGTGTTAAAAAGACTGTTTTCACAATTATAACTCTATGTAGTGCGGTTTTCTAGCGTTGATAGCGGCGGATTCGTTGCGTATCGTTACTAGTGGCACAAACCTTGCTGACATTAAACTTCACGCGTCCACATACAGATGCCTCCAAAATTGCCCCCAAAATTAGTCGGCGCTGCAACCAGTTTAAATGTCGATAGGAGAAAAATTATTGCATCTGTATATATGGTTGCTGTCATTTGTCTGCATCTGTATATATGGATGGAAAATACGATACCAATGGAATAAGAGAGAGGAGGTAGAAGTCTGCGCACCTTGCTGCACCTCAAGAGACACTGAATTGGATACGAGGAGGACGAACAGAGGTATGGGAAAAAGCAAGCGAGTATTGCTGCGATGGTTCCATGCGTAAGCGTCATCCAACAAGAACAGCAGGCCGCCTCAGCGCCACCACCGTTCCGACAGGGGAGGGGTCATTGAGTGTTGTGCGAAGCTGATAGCGACGAGAAGTTACGAGAGTGTGAGGAAAATAAAAAAGAAAAAAAGCATAACAAGGTTGTTCAAGGAAATAAATCCACACGAAAAATAATCGGACAAATATCAGCAAGTTTTTCCAAGCAAAACCTAACTGGACTGCGCTATAGCTGACACAATCAATTAAATCCTTAAGCAAAGAAATGCCTATAGAAAGGTAAAAAAATTATGTGGAAGACAACACAAAACTGATTGCAAAAAGAAAGATTCATGCGATGATCTGAAACACAAATTTCGCTTTCTCATTTTCTTGACTGAAACCTCGCGCTTTTAATTGAATCTTGTAGAGTACTTTGGAAGAATAGGTAAAGATACAAATCACCTGCACCTACGAATAAAACAAAGGCTAGCGATAGAATATGGTATCTTTTGCTCATAACGAGGCATATAGAGTTGCACATCACACACCATTATTTATTCGTACGCTACGTGCGGACGTGACCGCGCGAAACAGTGAGAAATGAACACGAAATATTAAGCCTGGCATGGACACATAATCGCGAAAGTTTCTTATCCACATAAACCACAGACCTATCCATCCTGTTATATGATAGGTTTTACATGCAAGTTAGAGCAAATCTACACCAGCATGTACTGAACAATTAAGCCAACAATTTGTTCAATATCAGCATGTAAACTTTGCAGTTGACTGTTTTTGATGTGAACCTCTAGAAATCACCGAGTTCCAGAAACTTTATTTGAAAATTAATAATTTAGGCACCATTAAAACAGTGTTTAAAATGATTACGCTGTGAAATAAGCAGAAAAATAATTACAACATTCATTGTGCAGTACAATATGGGGCACTGCGCTGCTTCACCAACGCAATCAAGAAAAAGTGATTAGCAGGCTTCAGTTACCAGCGCTGATGTGGCAGCCTTCTTTTTTTGTGTGTGTTTACAATACGGCAGCGAAAATGCGAAATAGCTGGAATGTATGCATATAGATTTTACTCTACCCCAATTTAATACCCTAAATTCATTATTAGTAACTATATGGTAGACGTAGACAGCACACCACAAAACTTTAGGACAGGCGTTAGTCCTGTCTTTTCCTGTCCGTCTGCCATTTCGCTAGTAACAATTAACTTACGAAGCAAATAGCAATTAGCCCAACTAAACACTTTAAAATTTAACGCAACAGAGGCGTGTCCTAACTTGCACTGCGACGAGGCTAATGATCTCTATGCTATCGTCGTCTCCTAGATTCACACCTCCCGACGACCTTTTCATATTCTACAAAATGGATCGGAAAGCAGCAGCAATGAATGAAACCACGATTGTAACAGTGCAAGCTATGAAGCCCAAGCGGACAAAGACGGCTCTAATGAGTGGATTTAGCACACTTTGATTCGTACATAAGCAGGAACTGGCTAATTATTCATTTAAAGTAGGTTTTGTGCGCAGGCTTCCTAGGCGTTGCGTGGCTTCTTCTTTATCAAAGTTTATCCAAAGCAATGCTTATATATGGGCATGTCATTACAGTACAATTTTATTTAGATCGGATTTCTGGATTTGGCTCAGTTCAAGGGAAAGGAACTCCTTATATTATCATGATGGGAGTTATTTTCTAAGCCGCGTTGGGCTGAGCTTACCTTTGGGCTAAAGGCGAATGCTACAAAAATTCTTCGCGCATAACAACAAAACGCCAGTGCACGTCTCTGAACTAAGCCAAGCAAATTCGAAAATGAATAGGACATGTGCAGAGCATCTGAATAAATGAAAAACGTGGTTACATATAAGGGAGTGCCTTCTAAAGGATTGCTTTTTACGTCCACCATATTCATGACAAATCACGTACAAGATTCAGTGACTGTTTTTTCACGAACGTTAGTGCAAAGGAACGCTACTACGGGATTGCTTTTTTTGTGGTAGATGACAGCACTATAAGAAATGGAGCTGCGCGAAGGCAAATACAGATTTTGTTTAGAGGTTCGCTAATCAAGGACACGTGGAAACAAAAGTTTTCAAGTCTCTTGAACCAAATTTTGGCTCAGTGAAGAGGTTCATCACACATATCATTCGCCAGAACCAATTCAATCTGGGCCTTTGGAGCGGTTCTCAAGTTTGCTTGTACAATACTTAGTTTTGTCTTTTGTCATGAATTATGTAAACTTTTTTCACAAACTTAGCTCTCCAACACCGCGTTCGTTTAGTACTGGCTGTCCGGGGCGGCTAGAATTGCAGTTAATGAAAGTGTTATGCATTGCAGAAATTCGAGTCTGTTTCACTTGGAAAAATTCAAGATGCGTTACTTGGTTAATTTCTTCCCAACTATTTGCCAACCCGAGTGAACATCAAATTCTGCTGTTTGTAAAAAAATCACATTATTTTTTGCTTCACACTGCTACCTGAAAATAGGTGTTTAGATATTCTTAATACCTACTACCAACTAGACCATCAAATCTGGGCAGCATAAAGCGGCCACGAAAATTACCCTTCGTATTTTTAAGTAGTGGCTCAAGAGGAGCCTACAGCGAGCACTACCACTGCCTCCTTTGCGGCTCCGCCAAGCCGGTCTGTACTGGTGACAAAGAACAGAGGCCTCAGAAGAACGCCGCGATCGATCACAAAGGAATTGGAACCCTAAGAGGTAGGGACAGTCGTCTATGATTGTTTCCGATGTCACACGCAGCTTGTTTGTCTCTAATATCGGATCCCTGCGTCCTCCTCTCACCCTTTCCCGGGAATAGTGACTTTTCTGGGAATAGTGCCCTTGTTTCATTAGGTATTCTGAAGGCTTATGCGGTATTTTAAGCGCAATAACAGCTCGACGCATGCAGTTTATTGTCGTTAAAGAATGGCGCATTCCGCACTATTTTTCTTTATGTACGTACCTCTTTTTACTGCTTTTAATTTCGAAAATGTACATGTCTGCAACACCAATCCTTGTATCTTCAAGCGTGCTACTCCATCCCTTGCTCTAATCCAGGAATTGGACGTTTCTTCCAAGAGACTAATTTCCCGGACTTTTTTTTTATGCAAACATTCAATAAAAGGAGCCTTCTACGATTTCACGTCCTTTTCTTGAAGTTACTGACGGAGATCGTATATTCGTACATGGCACGTGGCTGCCATAGCAGAGTGAATAACCGCCGCCTGTAAAATACTTAAGAATATTACAGAATCTGCTATCAGGGCCTATACGAGGAACGTGAAGCTTCGCAGCTGGGCATAAAGCTCCGTGTTGCCGTTTCTATGCATCTAGTCTTCCTGCCTTTGTTAGTCTTAAAATGCTTTTGTTTTCCTTAATTCCCTCCAACCGAGGAGTAGACGGGCCATTTGAACATGAAGCATAAAATTAGCAGCGTGCTAGTATTAATAATGCTCCAATAAAATTACTTCAGTCACTAGTCAGCTGTGGTGTCAGTGTCTTTCTTTATGTCCTGTCTAGTGTCCGCCTAATTTTACGCTTTGCACTGTTTGTAATGCTCAGTTTACCTTAACCGGTTCGATGTTTTCTGAACAAGAACGTATCTCTCTCTCTCTCTCTCTCTCTCTCTCTCTCTCTCTCTCTCTCTCTCTCTCTCTCTCTCTCTCTCTCTCTCCCCCCCCCCCCCCACTGCATGCAATAGATCCCTATTATTGCCTTCAGGGGTGCCATGAATGAATAAATAAGAATAAGCCTCCGCCAGTTATTTAATGCTTGTTGGCGAGTACCATTCATACACAGACGCAAAAGCCATACATGCACTCATTTTCGCAGCTGCAACACTCGTTACAATGCCTAGAACTTATCGCTGGCTGTGGGCTACGAAAAAAGTACGTACTGACTTTCTTGTCAACTTGTGTTGCAAGAAAAAAAAGATGCTTCTGAAGGATTTCTGGCTGGACCGCTTTCGTATAAATTATTCGCACGGTACTAAAAATTCAGAATCAGAAAAAACTGCACTCACGTCTTCGGTCCATTTGAAGCGTTTGAAAGGTAATTCTCAATCTTGCGCTCTCTTTTTCAGCAAGCGATGCATAAAGACCTTTTGAGTAAAGGTTGGTAGTCTATGGTCGTGAAGGTATTCCTATGAATTCTTATTCATGATAGGCGTGAAGAGAGACCGAGAGAGATAGAAACGATGAGCGGAAAGGCAAGGAGGTTAACTAGGTGATGCCCAGCATGCTGCCCTGCACGAGAGAAAGGGGAAGAAGGGAGAGATAGAAAGGGGAAGAGAGGACGGTAGATCCCTTTTTCACGTGTCCATAGTCAGTAACTAGCAGGGTACACTGGGAATACTCTGAATGTTTACAAATAAAGGAAAGAAAAAACAAAGATGTTTCATAACCCCAAAATGAACTCTCTGAGAATATATCTGTTGACTCAAATGCTTTCAGTTTCCGCCATGAGTGCTGAAAGCGAAGAAACGAGGGAACAAGGAATGAAAAGAGTAGACTTAAGTGCTGCTCTCTTTCGTTACTTTCAGATTTTCTCTGGAGATGGCTGAGTGCGGTGGGAAGCTCTGCTTCAAAGTCGGCGTTGTAATAACTGACCTCTAATAGGTTGAACAATGATTACTACACCGGAGGAATAACTGGTCGAGCAAAATAAAAGCGCTAGTCTTTTTCACCACAGAACTTTTCGTGCTTTGTTGGGAACGGCATAAATCGACCCGGTGTTGCGCTCCTGTACTGTACATTCTCCAGACTTGGCAGGTGGCTTTCGCAGCACTTCGCAAAGGCGAAAAAAGGCGAAGAGTGCGCCGTTCTTTCTTTTTTTGAAGGCACTATTGCTGAGGGGGAAAATCAAAAGGCGGCCAATATTAGACGAATAATAAAAATGCACTCACTGCACCAGTCACCCAAGTTAGCAGACAGTGTGCGTTCATGAAGTTGTTACCTTAATTACCCTATATAGAAATCGCACTAATGAGACATTAATATTTCAACCTCGCAAGGAGGTTACTAAAGGGACATCATCATAGAGTGCATAAAGTGCGGATATGAGGTGAATATTCGTTTGCATCTAATATATAATAAAACCTTTTTTAAACAGCTCTAACATTCGTCTTTTGTTAACTAAAGTGAGCGAGAAGAAGATGATGATTAACTTAAAATTATAATAGGCCGTTTACATATGAATCAATAAAATCGCAGTACTCGTCAACCAAGCGAAGTATTAGGCATGAAATGTTTCCTTTCCAACCTTGAACAAAGACCAATGTCCTCTCTATTGCAGGAAAACGACCAAAAGCTGCAGACATTGTTACGACTCGACAAGAAATGCCAGGAAGACATTCCCCAGAACAGCGGAATTTTGTGAGTGGCGGCAGCCGCAGTGCCAAGGGCCTGGATTTTGTCAGCCTCACCGGCCCCAACAACCAGTCGAGGACCATCGCAGAAGGGAGAGTGATGGATTAGCCGCCGCCACTCGTGCTGTGTCCGCGATAGAGAATTGCTTCGGCTGCTCATAGCAGGACCTGCTCTGCTCAATTTGGCAGAAAATCCGGCGTTGTTAGCGTGACGGCGTGCTGTACGTCTTTGCATGCGCACTAAAACTAGGCTGCAACTGCTGCAGACAGCTATCGCCATCCACTACCTGCTCAATCTCTTGTTGTTGGCTTCCCAAGCTATTGCATTCTACCAAAGCTATATTTTTGCCCTTGTCTATTACATCTGTTACGTGTACTTCATCATCATTTCATTGACTCTCAGAACCGAAGCCCCTTGCGCCCTAAAATATGTTTCCTAGTCTTAAAACCTTTTGAGTGCTTGGTGAATGTCAAAAAGGTGTTATGTATAGGTAGATGCTCCAGGTCGCTTACTAAAAAAAACAGACGTATCAGTAATACATTTCGTTAGGGATCCTAAATTCAGCGCTTACGTTAGTAACTGGGGAGCTCTAGCGACATCCTAAAACTTAAGTATCGTCTTCATTTTTGGGCGGTTGTATAATGTAAAACTAGAGTCAGATATAGGTGTCTAATTTACGCACGCAGCAAATGCAGTTTTTCGCGATGCAAGACCGATTATTTCTTCAACGATAAAGCTAAAATGGTGACGAAAACACCGCGGTGCGACGGCACTCAAGAACGGTTTTGCGGTTCTTCGAACATTGTTGTCAAGGTTGTCCTATAATGTCTGAGTGGCCGTCATCGGCACCGCCAAACACCAGCATGGCTCTTGGGTGCCAACCTTTTTGCAGCGTATAATGCGCGGCGAAATCCTCACTAAAAAAGGGCCTTAAGCCTTATGCAACCAAGTTGTTCCATGCCACCTATAGAAAAGAAAGAAAGCCCCGCATCGAGAGAAAAAAGTTATCTGAAGGTGAACCATCTTTTTATACCAAGCTGACTTGAACTTAACACTTAGCTAATACACAGAATGAGCAGCAGAAATAAGGTTAACAAAAGCGAAGGATCTTTAGGAGAGCTGAAAGTTGGACCAGTAGGTTGACATGCATACTAAAAATTTCAACATTGCCGCACGTGCGGTACAAACTAGAAAAAAAAAGAAGGCCAATGCACACCGCTTTTCGACAAAACAATAGGCACAGGGATCAACTCGTGCGTGAGCTTATGGAAGCATTTCATATGCGTATCAGTGGAGATAAATGTGTCAGTCAGACTTCCGTACGCTACTCTGATACAGAGTTTCGATTTTTTGACCAACTGACTGTACACGGGGTGACACGTGATGTTCATGATGATAGCCTTCATTATTTAGATTTTCCTGATGATAGTCTTGTTTTGATTTCCTATTTATACTTACATGTTTTTGCATAAGCTTTAGTTGTGAGTTAGCGCTCGTCCTTGTTTTTCTCGACTTTGTCGTCGTCTTCTTGTTTAAAAACAATTTCTCAGTGTGCATCTTTTAGTTTATAAAGGCACTGACCGTTCTTGCTGTACCGGAGGACATGCGCGCAGGTTGGTCAGAATAAACGAGCTGTGTCTAACTTTCCGCGTCTTTAAACTTTGCACTTTCTTGATTTCAAGCGGGCTCTATTAGTAACATTCTTCGTGAAAAACTTTTATTTTAGTGTGGTTTCAGGTGAAGCCTCAGAAAGCTGCCCTCATTTATTACCGTATCTATTAACCTCGGCATTGGTGGAGTTTGTCTGCTTTCAGGTAATTACCCCCTGTATAGAGAAATGTTAGCACAAGGTAGAGAGAAATATTACTACATTTAAAGTGTTAGAGCAGTGGAAATTGTTTAAGGCCAGTTTTTAGTCTAATTACATTAAATGCGGGACAAAGGCCTCTCCCACATTCAGCCAGTTAATTATGTGCTGTGCCAGCTGCGGTTGTCTTATCCTCGCTATCTTACCAGCTTCATCCGCCTACCTGCCTATCTGCCTCTCTGCTACACACTGCACGCCTACCTTCTCCTGGAAATCATTTCGTGGTCCTAAGAGACCATTCCTTATTTTTCACTTGCGTTACATGTTCTCCTCATGTATATTTCTTCTCGATTTTATCTAGGATATTCTTAACTATAATTTCTTCCCCGAGACTTTCTGTTCTATTTCTGTCTGTTAACGTTAAACCTAAAATTTTCCTTTCCATAGCCCGCTGTGGTCTGGAAGTTTAGCTCAAGACTTCTCGTTAGCTTCCACGCTCCTCCCTATAGTTGAATGCCTGTAAGATGCTGTTAATACTTTCCTCTCAGGGGATATTAGTAAATTCCGAGGTTTGATTGTTGGAGCTAGTGGGTAAATCACACGAAGTTCCATTCACACGGGGTTCTTTTTTTCTTGTGTTCTGTCGTGTACCTGTTTTTTTTTTTTTACGCTATGAAACCTCATGGTAAACTCCTGTTAATATCCGACAGTGCCTACGAAATGCGCTCTACACTTACTGTTGTGCGCTCCCGAGACTACAGAACAATATTTTGTACTTCTTCTATTTCTTAGAACCATCGTTCTTCTGTGGCGATCTAGGTCCTCCATGATGCTTCGCAATTCGTTGCCTTTCTTACCTACGTAAGGCCATCAGCAAATCGCAGATTCCTGCGGTATTCCCCATTAGCTTTTACCCACTCGGGTATCTAAGCTTCTCAGACTGTCTCCTGTGAACACATTTTGAACAGTTCCGAAGAGAAAGTGTCTGTCAGCGTGAACGCCCTGCAAAATCTGGATTTTATCACCCTCCTTATGCAGAACTATGATTGCTGTTCAGCCTCTATAGACATCATTTAGTACCTTTACATATTAACCCTCAGCACTTGTTTTTTTGCAATGCGTGCATGACAGAGGATGCTTCGATTTAGCCAAATGCGGTCTCGTATGCTTTGAACGCAAGTTCAGAGGTGTATTCTTTGAAGGGGTGACCACTTAACTCGAAGCCAGTTAAGAGTTATGGTGTGCAAGCAGTTGCCTCGAGAAAGGCCGCAGCAAGTTCAGCAATGTACGTGCGTAGCGCTCCCTGACATTCTGGAGACATTTTCCGAGCTGCTGGCTTAATGATTGCGGACCGCCAGTGTTCCCACGAAGCGCCCTGAAAGGCGCAGGCTGCATGTAGCCTTTGCGATTTTCGGCAAATGGTGAAGGACGCCTGTACGCATGGAAAGCCAGCAACAGCGCACTACGGCGGCACCGGTGTCGCTATCTTCTACGATATTTAAAAATTTTCGCTGCAGGAGAAGGCGCGAGCCAAAGCATTTACCTAATTAGCTAGGTGGCTAATGTTGGCTAGCTGGTCAGCGTGTGGGCCAAGGTAACCACATCTCGACAGAAAATTTAAAGCCTAGAATTTCACCTTTGTTTTTCTCATCGGACTACCCGCGCCATGTGCGTGTTGCATTACGGCAAAATCATCCAGAGGCCTGAAACATCTGTTCCTTTGCTTACATATAATTAGTGAGTACAATAATTCTCTTGTTCTCGTTTTCTCTCTTGACATTGCGCGGTAACAATGCTTGAACTTCCTCTTAGGTATTGTGACGAACGTACGGATGATAAACGAACCAAAAGCTGCCATGGTTGAGGAACGCGATCTAAATATTGCTGGTAATTGTATATAGCTCGGCGTTCAGCGTTTATGTAGAGTAGTGGCATCCTACTTTCGTTCCTTTTGGCTCTTAAAGTATTACAGTATTTTCTTGGGGGTTTCACATGTTGACAAAAAGTGCTGAAAACTTGAATGAAATAGCTATCGCAGAGTTTTCATGCGGATAGTGATATTACGTTTCAAGGAACTGCTTTTGTTTTGGCTTGTTCCTACAAGCGGCAGCAACAGCGTGCGCTAAGGGGCGATTAATTTCTAATTGATTATTTCTAATCGCCTGTAACCGATTAATTCATTAATCCATTCATTTCTTGTCGTTCTGAATAAAAATAGCTGTTTCCCGCTCTACGTCAACCTTCGAAGCAGGTGTTTTGCGGCACCTAGTTAATTGCCAGTCTCAAAAATTTGGCGGTCTCAAAAGATTCAAAAATTTAGGCGCTGTCTGATACGTCACTTATTGTGCAGTGCTGGTGAGTCCCACAACATTTCCAGTTAGAATGCGTTTAGGGGGTATTGCTTTCCTTTGCGGCTTACATTGTGTGTTTGCAGGAAAGAACACAGATACTACGCCCTTTATCCACTGTTAAGTGAAGGGTTGATAGGTTTGGCAATGTATTCAAAGATTATTCCTCCGGAACTGTGGCTTGCACAGGCTGTTTTAGGTAAACAGCATTATTTGTCATTCGGCGTCGTATGTCATAAAATGCGCTGATTGTTCTACGGAGCGAGTGATGTCCTGAGACCACGTGTCATGACCGAGTTGGCATTTTCGCAGGTCACGTGAAATGGCTGAGCGCGGCGCCGGCTTCGGCGTCAGTTCGCAACGGCACTTGTTTGGTCAAATGTTTAGGGGAATCCCCCAAGGTGGAGTATAATTGTAGTAAGGGAGAAATTAGATTTGACCAACACTGTTCCCACTTCGAGTTATTGATCAATTTGCTCTCTCCCAATCATATGCTTGCCGTCCAAGTTAGCTCAGTTGGTAGAGCGACTGCTATGGTGAAGCGGTGGTCCCGGGTTCGAACCCCGGACCAGGACGTATTTTTCTTTAATTGCGAAATTTCTGTGAAAGTTTTATAGCTTTCCTCTGTAGCGGTATGGCTGAGGTTGGGTGGATGCTAAGGAGTAATTACTCCCTTATTACTGCAATTATTTGTGATCAGAGGTAGACAGCTATCAGGTTGCAAACGAGCCAGAATCAACGCCGGGTGTGCTTACCGTAGTGGAAAATCCTGCAAGTAGAGAGGGCGACCACAATGCGATATCGCTGAGAATAAAGTGCCGGCAGCTGGCACTTTGTACCCGCTACATTTTGACAACAGCTGTTTGCTGGAGCTGTAGTTAGTACTTCGGCAACCTCGTTTACCGCGACTGATGAAATAAAATTCCGTCCTGTTGTCAGTCTCAGAGGGCTTGCGACGTGCTAGGACAAAAGGAGATTTTTATTTTGGCGATCCTACGTTCAATTACTTAAAGTTCCGTCATATATAGGCGCTGCTAAATTCGAAGTGTGTGGAACTATATGCTGCAGCCAGGCGCATTTTTGCACAAATAGTTCTGTCCACAAAACAGATTTATATGCTTTTTTTTTCAAAGTCCCGGTATCTGCGACACTGCCAAATAACAAAAATGCTTTCATGCGAACTTACTTTCTTTTTTTGTATTTTATGTGGTAGAAAACAGGTTGATGAAGCTGTTTGAAACAGGGCCGACATTTTTTTTTCCCCCGACGTTCAAAGAGCAATTAGCGTTTCCGGAAGACCTGATTCTCTCTGATATTTTACTGAAAATGGCACCAAAGAACAGGTTTTTTGTTTTTTTTTCTGAAGTAGTTCGTGGTAGACGATCATGCCACCTGGTGTACAGGTGTTTTATCAGGACAGCTGCTTTTGCGGCTTTGCACAGAGCACGTAGGTACGTGGAAGCAAACATCGGGAAAGAACTGCAGTCGACCTTTTGTACTTTATGGATGATGAGCATATATCTCCATGCTCGAAATTTAAGCTCTAATCGGTCAACTCTGCACAAAACAAAAAGGAAATGAATTTGAAGTTTTACCAGAAGGTGAGCTTATATTATTCTTGGTTTGGTTTTCATTCTGGTTTCAATTTTCCACAATGTTCGCCTTAACAAAATATTAATTCTATGACTCTCTCTGGGCATGTTGATGTTTTTATGGCAGCTATGCGTGCATTTATTGTGCAGAAAAATTTCATTTCAAATTATTCACCTTCTCTATTAAAACCACAAACGTCCACCTCAGAAGGAACTCTGATATCACGACTTGAAGTGATAGGAGGTGTCGCCTAGCCTCAGACACACGCGTAAAGGAAAACAAAATTGTCGACGCATGACACTTCATTTCCGAACTTGTCCGGAGATCTCAACACCTGTATTTCATTTACACTTCTGGCATTATCTGGCTACAAAAGCTCGGTTCTGAGTTAAAGTAACATCTGTGCCGTTAGAATTCGCCAACCGGTCGATACAACCCAAATTTGCCTTCAATCTCATTTTAACCTGCACATCTTCTGTCTTGCTCTATCTCTGTTTCTTCTAAAACAAGGGTGAAACCTCGTCCCTAAAGACAATGATGCGTTTTTTTTCTGTTGCTGACAGTCTTACTAATACATCAGCGGAATCACCCCCTCGGTTTCTAAGGTCAGAGTTTTGGCTGCCCAGTGGATGTAATATCAAAGCGATTTTCTTGTGTCAATGCTGAAACACTTTATTTATACCAGGCTGCGTTTACAATGGTTGTGTTACGCGACATAGTACTCGATTAAAAAATTACCTTTTACTCTAAAGTCTCATTGCATAGAGATTTCTGTGCCTCTCACCGAACTCATTTTTCTTCTCATATATTTGCCGCGAAAGGGTTAACCAGGATAAACCTTCGCGCTATAGGCTGCGTTTTTGCCCACCATCAAGTATCATTTATAAAAGGAAAACCAGGTTCGTACTTAAAGCTATTATGTGTCGCCAAATTCTCAGGTATTTTTTTTTCATAGATGAAATAATTGATTCCTGAGTGAAAGAAGCTTCGCACAATCAAAAACATAAACAAAAAAATTACTCGTGGATTCGGTGAGCACATTTAGGATCTGCTAAAGATCCGATAGATGAAACATATAATTTTAGGAGCATACTATGGGCCGTGGTGGACGTCACTAATATACTTTTGCTATCTTATTCTCCAGTGCTCTAACGAATACTAGTTCGGTCGCAAGAGGGAGCTGTAATTTTAGACTTCACGTATATGACTGATGCCAACGAATTATGGAAAACCGGCAGCTTGCATATATTTTTCAAGTTGTTGCGCCTCATGCAGAAATAAATTCGTCTCCATAGTTTAAACCTGAATGCGTCAGGGAGGAAACCGAGAGGTAGTCCTCCCCCCGTGATCGAAATAGCAGCATTTTTGAGCTTAAGGATACAGTGCATGAATCGCCTCTGGCTTCTGAAATGCACATTTTTAGCCTGTGTTCTGATTAAAGCATGACACAGATAATAATTTAATCGTTAAAATAAGTCTGAAATAATACTCAACTGAGAACACTGCGCCAGGACGAGTGAGAGACGTGCGCTAGTTCTCGTGTAGTGTATTATGTTTTGTGCTCCAGCAAATTATGCCTGCTCGAAGGTGCATTCCTCGGTTGGAAATTAGGTTTAACCCGAATTTCTTAAATCGCCTTACTGTGGAAGAATCGGGAGAAGCCAGATTTTATGCTAAAACGAAGAGTCCTACTTATACATATTGTAGTCCCATCCTGTATATTGTAGCTTGAGTTAATGTGGAAGTATGTTGCTACTCTTAACGAAGTGTGTGCGCACTCTCTTCTGATCACTTCCAGACACGTTGAAGTTGCAACCCTACAGATAAATTGAACCTGAAAGATGCGCAAAAATTTGGGAAAATATTGCGCGCATGTTCACGCTTAGAAAAAAATTCCTTGGCACCTACAAAATACCTGACACCTGAAATGACGGCTTGTCCTGCAGCATAATTGTATTCGATATCCTTCCTCTTCCGGTAACGTCATCTCAATCCGATAACCTTTGTTCAAGCGGATAGCAGAATAACATTTAATGTATGAACGAAGTTCCTGTTTGTTAGTTTTTTCATTGCATCTAAATGCTTTATCGTGGAGTTCAAAATGCCAAGCATTTACCCTGTTTTGCTCCTTATTACCCAGAACAATTTAATTCAGTATCTAGGTTTCGCTCACGTAATGGCTGACAAACTATGAAAAGAAGCCAATCAAGTAACCCTTTCTTCGTCACAGTCACGGCTCATAGACCTAGCAAACAATCAGTTACGGTGTGAAGGTCTCCTTAGCCTCTCGGGAAGATAGTGGCACCTGTCATTCGCAATTTCTTGCCATTTTTTGAACCAACGATTCAAGACTTCGATGACCACAATACAATTTGGCATATCTGGAAGCATGGCAGCGATATGTTTAGTTGCCAGTAAAAATCACGTCTTCTTTTTCTTTTCATGGCCTGGGCGATATTTTTGAGCCCAACCCACTTAAAAAACTTAGGGCACTTTGTAGCCACTACACTAGAACTGTGCGATGTAAGTGCACGTTAAAGATCTCCAGGTGGTCAAAATTTCCGGAGCCCTTCACTACGGCATCTCTCATAGCCTGAGTCGCTTTGGGACGTTAAACCCCGATAAACCATAAACCAAACACTAGAACGATCGCTCTTTGCTTCAGGTGTCAATGCCCTGCAACCTCGTTGACTTCGACTTGCGTAATTGAGGACTGCCGAAATAACATTCCGTCCGGTGGTCAGTCTGAAATGGTCTGCCGCGAGCTAGCAGAAAGGGAGAATTTTATTTTCGTGATCGTGTGTGCAATTACGGAAACGTCAGATGAAAAACAGGACCTCCTAAAACGGAACTTTATTTAACCATGTGCTGCAGCCAGGGATATTTCTGCAAATATAGTTGTGTGCACAAACCTGATTAATATCTTTTTGCTTCGGAGTCCGGATACCTCGAAACTGCTCAATAATAATAACTTATATTTGAACATTCCTAAAAAATTCTTTTGAGGTAGAAAGATAAACAGGTCGATCACGCTTTTGAAAATGTGTTGTCAGGGCATACAGTAGATCTTTTTTTTTATCTCAGGTAGGTTGTGATACACGATCACGTCTGTCGGTCATCCGGTGTTTAATGGACTTGCGTGTCAGGACAGCTGCTTTTACGGCTTTGTAGAGATCATATAGGTACGTGAAAGGACACTGGCGGCGACTATCCAGCCGGAATATCCGGTCGGGAGAAAGAGAAGGACGCAATATTCCGCTATGTTTGCAGCACTTTGAAGATATTTTACCATTTAGAAAACAATTTATCTTTCTTTTGTAGAACGGCAAAAGATATCAGGCTCTCTTTGGAAAGTGAAACATGTCCGTAATCGCTACCCTAAAAAAAAAAGTCATTCATATATGCTTTCAACATTACCCTTCATTAGCAACCAAACATGAAGCCCCTGTGTTTTTGTTTCGTAAGAGAAGTTGTCAGAATGTGCGTGTTTTTTGTGTAGCCAGCATGAAAGACAAAAGCATCTTTAAGTTACGGTGGAGGAAAACAGCTTGCATGCCAAGCAGTTCTTAACCAAACAACGTCTAGACGTTTTGCCATATGGTTAGCGGAGCTCCTTATCCAGATCTCCTTTTCGCAGGGCGTAGCTTGCATAGAACTAACGTAACGTTATAAAAAGAGACGATCTTTGGCACAACATATAACGGGGCACTTCATGTGCTTGTAATAGTAATGACAGTTCTGATATATTCCTAGCTTTGTTACAAGAGGAGCTTAACGTTACCTATACTGATTTTATTTTTCGCTAACAGGTATTCACGGCGCAACGTGGAAGATGTTTCAAGTGCTGCATCAAAATACTTATTGGCGCTTTGCTACTTTGGATAGGGGGTTATATTATCAGTGGCTTGCTCGCCTTAGTCATCAGCGCGGTCTTCGAAGAACCCCTCCGGTGGTTTCCAGACACGAAGGTTGGAGAAGAAAACATGCCTAGTGAGCGATTGTTCTACAAGCCAAACAAGTATCTCATCAACCCTGAAAATATGTGCCCCAATACCACACCAGTGGATTATCTTTTCGCTGTGTACTCAGCGGTGGAGTACGTGAGGACCCGAAACGTCATCAGAAGCACATGGGGAAAAGAAATAAAAAGATCATCTGGAAACAAGCTGATTTTCCTTTTCGGCAAGCCCAACACCTCAGATCTTCAAAACACCTTAGCAATGGAATCACTACGGTACGGAGACATCGTGCAAGAGGACTTCGTGGACTCGTACCGCAACCTGACAGTCAAGACAGTCATGATGCTTCGCTGGGTCACGCTTTACTGTCCCCAGGCTCGGTTTGTCGTCAAGACGGACGATGACAGCTTCTTGAACGTCGCCAACTTTTATCGCGCTATGCACGAACGGCCGGAGGACGCCATCTACGGCCAAGTTATCCACCGCTACGCTCCCGAGCGTCGCTCAGACAATAAGTGGTACATCTCTTACGACGACGAACCCAGGGACGTTTTTCCGGACTTCATAGCGGGTCCAATGTACGTAATCGGAGGCCGCGTGGTGCATCGGCTGTACACAGCAACAGGCCTCGTCAACACGTTCCCTAACGAGGACGTATATCTTACTGGAAAGTGCGCCGAACGTGCTGGTGTCTCCATAACGCATCTGTCTGGTGTTCACTTCCTCAAGTTGCCGACGCCGTGCGACTACAAGAAGGCTATCTACGTTCACCAAGTTACCGCTGAGGAGATAAGCAACTTGTGGTACACCCTGAACCGTCTCGAGTACAAGTGCCATAACCTGCTATTCAGCCTGCACATATGCTACTGCGGCAGCGTTGACCCCTCGACAGAAGCAAGAGAGGTTTCTTTAATTTAAAACTAAGGTTTCTGCGCACAGGTGAAAGCTATGCAACCCGTGCCTTCGTTTTTTTTTAGTGGTGTTCAAAATGTGTTACCTTCACTGACTCGCCCAGTTTCCCTTCGTACATTCAGCTTGTTAAACAATTTAGTGATTTAACATCAGTACATATGCCATCTCTGATAATTCTTCCTTTAGGTCACCTCACTTAGGTCAATAAGGGACATTAGACAAACTTATCCTGCTCGTGCCAAGTAAGGAGCCCGACAAACCTATTATTTTATTTACTTATTCAGGTACCCTAAGCGCCCGGTTGGGATTGCACAGTGTGTGTGTGTGAGGAGGGAGGGAGGAGGTGAATAACCCGAGCTTACTCATTTAAACATAAGCAAACTCCAGGGAAGAGGCAATGCTGTAAGGCCATCTCGTCAGAACTTTCAAACTATCGATTGAATATCGATGACTAGGCTTTTTCATTTAAAATTATTCCAACATTGTGCACTCAGAAACAGAACATCTGCGAATAGAGCGCTGCCGAGGGGCGAGAACAGTGCCAACCACGCGATCAGATCCAGTATTTCAGTCTGAAACATATCTTAGATCGCAGTACGTTCGCACGTGCGAACCTATTACTCTAAAGAGTGGATACGTCTTTTGGCGAAAGGAGTTCAATAACGCTGAACATTCAGATTGAAATTTTTAAATTTACATTTCTTTTGTTTATAACTTCAAAGGCACTGAATAGGAATGTCACTCAAAGGAATATGTGAAAGTACTAAGAGCAATTATATAAAGTTTTAAATCTTTCATTATTGAGTACACTCCTGTTCTGAAATAATTGAAAACAAAATTACCACAGCTGAGTGCTAATGCGTAAACTACGAAGTATCTATGCAGTTTTCTTGCGATACGCAGGAGAAAACGCAACAGTCATACTGAAATTCTCTTGCTGAAAAAAAAATGACAACATAGTGACCATGGTTCAACATAACATTTATATAAGCCGTCTCCGCTGTTTGAATTGCATGGTTTAAAACTGTATCCACACTAACTATGCATGGAAGACTAAGCTTCTGCTGCCATCTACTGCCACCAAATAGGGAGCAGTGCATTGACCTCGTATATCTACGATACTCTTCGTACTTCGATCCTCCCCTTCGTGGGTGTGGTTTCTTCACCGCATTCTGTCCGCATGCGAGGCACAGGTAACGAGACCAATAAGCTTTCTATCCATCACTCCAAATAAAGAAACAAGGTCCCCCTCCACCTTCTTCTCTTTTTATTCTCAAGAGCTTACATGATTCAATTTATAAAAAAAATGATATGACAGGATGACAAGATCCGAAGCTTACGCCTTAGAGAACAGTAACAAGACCGCCTAGTGAACGCTATATTGAAACTTGTAAGAAGGTAAAATGTGGTTGTGAGCTTAATACGCTAAAATTTGTACTCTTGCCATCTGTCCTAGACTCCTGGAATGATTTGAATATAAAATAATTACTCGAGGTTTGCACAAACATAGTCGCGTAAAAGACCGTTATTTGCTTGCGGCTCCGGTTTCCGGATAATTTTTATGAAAATTGAGGAAGATAACGAGAAAGCACAAGTGGCTCACGAGTCAAGCGTTGAATTTTTCTTATTTCATGGAGTTTTGGACTTAGTTCGTTCTTTCATTAAACGCAGATAAAAGTTCTGTTGCTGTGCGGGCGCTTATTCAATTCATACCAACGTATTTTTGCCCTGTGATCCTTTAGGGGTGTTCATATGAAGCTCAGAATCCTCTGCAGTACAGCTGGTAAGTTTTTTGGTATGGTGGTTAACCAATAAATTTTAGAGCGAATGTTCTACTACTCCCATACAAAGCCTCCTATACAAAGCGCCCGCGCTTTCTGAAATTCTTTGCATGTTTCCGGCCAAGCATCCAGTACAAAGTCCCATTGGCCTGCTCCAGAAACGCGCCAAGGAAGTAATCAAAGCCAGTCTCTCGCACACATACAAAGGGCGCACTGCGATTACTTGCTCCAAAGTGTCTTTTACTGGGAAAGAAGAGCGGCCTGAAGGTTTCTGTTATGTTAGGGCGAAAACATCCTCATCCGTGGATCACGTATTTCAGAAAAGTGTTTACTTATTGCGCTAATGCGCTGAATTCTGGTCAACTCGCGTCAGGCAGGCGTGCCATTGCGTGTCGTCGTCTATCTATGTCGGGCTGCCGGGCGGCCGCGTTACGCTACCAATGGACCACAATCGGAATTTCAGGCGACAGAACTGCCCAGCGTAATGTAGCCAAGATGTTCCCAGTCATCGATTGTGTTTTAAACCGAGCGCAGTCTTGGAGTCCTCAGCTCCGCATTTTCGTATCTATTATTTTATTTATTTAATACTGCAAACCTCCCACAGGTCCCAGCAAAGTAGGCGAAATAGCAATATCATTACATTTCACATTTTTCACACCTTTTGTAGCAAATTCTGTGTGCGTCTGCATCAGTTTCTTTGGAACTGTCAGTTCAAAAACCGTCATACGTCATATCCGGACGGCAAGCTGCAGAAGCAGGTATCCGCTCTGCTGTGACAGTGCCGACATTAGCGTACATCCCATTTGTTTTCAATATTTTCACTTCGACTATTTACCTAGGTTGCTGTCCAGAAACTAGGTTGCTATCAACCCGGTGGGCAGCTTGTAATGACGTCACAATGTCATGTGACCTCTCTCGAATTTGATTGCCGCCTGCCAAGATAGACAGGTTGTCCATTCCGATGGCCAGGCCGCCACCTGCCATGGTGGGGTACATGTTAAGGTCGTCAGAAGTTCACATGACCTCTCCTGACTAATATGGCTAGCCATCCAATGAGTGCAGGCTGCGATGACGTCACAAGATCACGTCACCTCTATTGACCAATCAGGCAATTTCGTCTCGGAGAGAGGTGGTTTTCGTATGACGACCACTTTATTGCTATCGCATCAGAAAATAATGAAAACAAATAAAATCAAAGTTACTAAATCGGTTCGTGGTGAAGGGAAATGAAAAATCGTTACAGTCGGTTGCACCACGATAAAAAACAAAAGAAAACTCGAATAAATCTGCTCGTACAAATTGTTGGTACAAGTCTGCCCGAACTAATCTGTTCGTTCAAGAGCAAGTTAGGATAGCGATCACTAGTATGTGTGGACTTTGAAGGCGAGAGCTGGCTGTGACTTCCGGATCAATAATCTCTCGGAAAAGACATAAAGTGTTGGTAAGGTATGGTCTGCTATGGTCTGCTATGGTATGCAGATGGAATTGCCGTGGCTTCGATCCTGCGTTGTAGGATTCAGTAACCGACGTCCTAATCACTAAGCTGCCGCGATGGGTTGTTAGCGTAGTATAAGAACCGCTAGGAATTAATACGCTATCCATATAATAAAGCAAAGTCTTGTTTACACGAATAAAAAAATTCATGCGCAGTAAAGCGCCATAAAAAAATGCCGCCAGTAGGCACAAAAGCTTATCAAAGAGCGTTTATCTGTCCGCTGAAAATCAGCGGTGCTGAGAATGGCAATCATTTATGAGATAAATTATGCGACGATGGAAAGGACGAATGAGAACGGGAAATCTGTAAAGCAAACAACCTCTTAAACTTGCGCTGCTTTTTTCATACCAATGCAGTTAAAGATGTCCTCCGTAGTCTCCTTTGCGACCGTTATCTTCTCAGTGTTCCGACTGATTAAAAAAAAAACAACTTAGCTCTGCGGGGTAATACCAAAGATACCGCGCAAGAATGCAATCAGTAAACGAGCACTGTTTGGCAGCTTTATCGAACGTAGAGTACTATACAGTAAACTGTATTAGAGAGCACACTGCCGTAGTTGCCTGCGTCCAATTTTTGTTCTCAGCGCACCTAGCGGAGGCGAGGAAGCGCACCAGCCGCCGTGCGCCTTGAAATCTTGGGCACAATTTTATGTTGTTGTTGTTGTTGTTGTTGTTGTTGTTGTTGTGCTTAAGGAGTTAATGGCGCGTACCCACTGTGGAGGATTGACCAAGACACAGGCGACGACTGACAGATGCTCAAAAACGTGTTTCAAGTTAAAAAAAACAGCAAATTCAATTTTATTTAATTAATTACAAATGGTAAATTAGGACATTGGTGAATGAAAATGGAAACGAGGCTCTACGTGCACTCCCTAGGATGTTTTGGTTAGAGATTAATTTTGAACATATGAGCAGCCAAAAGATGGAATTCAAAAGGATTTTAGGATGACAGCCGTTTCGTGTTTAAAAGGAAACATTGACTGGCGAAGAACTCGTTCCTGTTGCTGTGATTCAATAATGGCTGCATTTGGGCGAGTTGGTTTTCCATTCTGAACGTAAAAGCGCAAAAAACACAAGGACCTAGCTGTGGCCAGGGTAAAAACGCCAGGGAGAAATACCAACCCCAGCTGACAGATTTAGACCTAGCTGAGGTAAACGTAAAGGTAAAAAGCAGGCGGCTCTGTAATGAGGAGAAGCGGCGGCAGGACAAGAAAAAATCATCTATCATTTCGGGTTCAGCGCAGAGCGGGAACAGTGCGGGAGACCATCTACAAGATCTATGGAGAGGGAAGTTTAATTAAGGATCGCTACAACATAGGCAGGTGAAATAAATCTCAAGCTTGCACGATTGCCAGCCTTTACTGCACTGCAGGAACAGAAGCTGCTAGTAGTCAGGAGAGCAAGCAAACGCTGGGCTGCAAATTCTTTCCAATAGCAGACGCCTGCGGAACCTGGCCGCTATAATATATGCGCTGGGCGGAAGGAGACTCACGACTGAGCCTTGAATAAATGCTTTCGCCAAAGTATCAGCGACGTCATTTAAATGATTTCCTTTGTGCCCACACGAGGCGGTAAGAGCACACGTGAGTTGGTACCAAGTGTTTGTGTAAGCGGCGTGCCTCTGACTCTTTAGACGTGGTTAGGAAAGAACACAGGGATAATGAATACGCAATGATTATGGCAGAAAAATAGAGCAGTTTAACTTACGCAAAGCCAGGACTACTTCCGAAAATCTGGTCAAATAAATGGGGGTGAAGTTGGGAATGCGGAGTGAGAACGAGCAATCGAATGAGAGAGAGAAAATACCGACACCGCTTTTTTTTTCACTCTATGAGGAGACAGTCGCAATGACAACACGAGAGTGAAATGACAGCAGATAATCTTGTAATAAACTGTCGAGCAAACGAAAAGGCAAAAAAATTTTCATTGTTTGGAAAGATATCATGAAAGACAATCTGAATAGATCTGGAGTTCGCGCACGCCAGAAGGATGTCCGAAATGCAGACATCCTGAGGGTCAAGGAGAGAATGCACAAAAGAAATTGTGGAGTAAAGAAACGAGTGCAGCTTTCATCGAAAGATGTCCTATCAGTTTTATTTGCCATCCCACCGCCGCTTCTCTTTTTCGATCTTGGCCGCTGTCGAATTTCGGTGGAGGCGAAATTCTAGAGGCCCGTGTACTGTGCGATGTCAGTGCACGTTAAAGAACCCCAGGTGGTCCATATTTCCGAGCGCTTGACTATGGTGCCCTTCATAGCCTGAGTCGCTTTCGGACGTTAAACGCCCATAAACCATAAAGCAAAGCTTCTCTTTTTGTATGTGCAACGTCATCCGCGCGGAACGCCGATGTCGACCTCGAATGTGCCCGAGTGTCCACTCTTTCCGTTAATGTTACTCTATGCGCAGAATTGCAATAAAACCTGACTACCAACGCAGTTCACCCGAAATGGAAACATGAGGTCTCCTGAGGTTTTGGCTGATAAGAGAGACGATATGTCGAGTTTCATGCCGTGCTTAAGTAAATGACTTCGAAAGCCCTTTACTGCATATTCAATGAAGTATCTCAGACGTTCCTTACTCTATGCATTTCCTGCCCAGTAATTTTTATTGATGTAAGCACCGCGCTAGAGCAGGCACCGATGTTGACCGACAACTGGAACTGAAGAAAAATGTTCAGCTATATTAGCTTTATTATTATGGTCATGACAAATATACTCATGCGCATTATATTTGGGCCCCGATTTTTGCTGAATTCTTCATATCTGCTCCATATCATGTTGCTAGAGTGAAGCCGTGCTATCACTCGTTTCTTGCTTAAAATAAAGAGCGCGCCAAAGATTTCCAGACTCAAGCACTCATGAACGTATTTATCTCCAAAATAGCATGACCATAAAGTTTCCAAGTGGTTGAGACCTGTTAACTCACCTATATATACCTATCCTGTCTTTTATGCTATCAGGTAAGGCAACGATCTCGTGAGGTTTGGCATGCAATATCCTAAACATTGTACTGCGCATCGGCACAGTATTGTTAACCGCAGCTTAGCACATCACTTCTCAAGGGAGTCTATGGAGCTGCCTTCCTTTCATAGACGGCGCGTTCGCACAGAATTAGGTATTTCCTTCTAGTACGACGCGATATATGTTAATGTGATAAATTGTGTCATATGACGCCCCTATATATTGTCATCAGGCAGTGTTAAAACGGCGACCTGTAAATCAGGTTCTGTTCATATATTTTAGCTGTGACCGGTGCTGAAACAAGCCGAAATGTTTTCTCGCGGAGGATTTGCATACTGATATGGTCACCTGCGACGCGAGCGTTATACCTGTGTGAAGTGCTCTAGACAGTACAGACTTGCTGAACTCCGTTCGATAAAAAAAGCAGAAGAAAACTATGACGCAATAAGAAAACACAACTATAAAAAAGCTACTCGTATTCCTTGCACATATTCTATATCAACAAAATTTCAGTAACAGTAGTTCAAAAACATCTAAAATACCTAATATTTCAACCCTGAAGAGTAAAGTTCTGCAGAATATTATGAGTGCACAGACCGTAGGTCATTCAGTGAACTTCGTCAAGGAAGTCCGGTGGAGCCTATTCTTCTTCGTTGCACACGTCAGCCCGTTCTTTAGTATGTGAACCGCAACGAACTCGAGCTTTGATTGCATAGATTGCATCTTAGAGAAAAACCTCCAGAAAATAAACATTTCTTTTCATTTTGGGCTGCTCCCATGCGTCCGGGGGGAAACGAGGATATCTGCAATATAGAGATTTCGGCCAACTCTTGAATATACACAGGTGCTGTATGTGTCATCAGGTCGTAATATTTTGGGGAATGTTTTTGTTATAACAATCAGTCGTCCCCTGTCACGTAATCATTCTCCACTTAGTTTTCATGTATCTTACCGTGGTGAAAAAACCGATTTGTTCTTTCTGCCGTAGGCACGGTTCTTGTTTTGGTGTTTGTTCTCTTCGATTGCTCTTTGCTATATGCGTCCCCTTTTTTCACACGTTTAGTGTTAAGAATACTGATTTCAGTTTAATATAGTGCAGACACAACCAAGAGGCGGGAAAAATGGCTCCACGCGACAATTTATTTCGGTGCAGGATAGCGCTCGGTGTGCTCTTTACAAGTTTTTTTTTTTTCAAAAGCACTGAGTCGTCACTTGCGCCAATGGTCTGCTATAGCATTTCAGGTAGAGTAGCTTTTCTTTGAGCCTTGGAGAAGTGCTGTCGCACTGAGTGGAATATGAGTGTGACTAATGGGCAAAGTTTTTCTGCGACAACAGTGCAACGTAGCTGCCCAACGGTGCCGCCTCCTGGGGCGATAATCCTTCGTATGCTTTCCTACGTCTCACCCACATCGAACGGCGTGAGAAGCCAATGGAATGCAAGGATCTCATTAACAGTAGAATATTAATTTAAACTGCTCATTTCATCGGCTAACTTGTGAGCGAGCGTTAACAGTTACTGCCATAAAAAGAAATTTCAAAAACAGAATGACTCAACACGCTGACCTCGTGATGTTGGTTTTAAAGACGGAGTTTAATATTTTAACAGTTATCTATTTATTTATTTATGTTAATAAACGATTCTACTAAAGTTATCTAATGAAGCGGGCGTCTCGCGCCGCTCTATGTTCGAAGATTCTTAATTATAAAATTCCTCTCTCAAAGTGCAAGGTTGGTCAGGAGTGATATTGAAAGAAGCCAACTGAGCACGTGAATTTAATGCGGGAGCTTGAAGTGGCAGAAATTCGTCACTATGCGCCTGCGTATATTTGAGCTGCGGAAGCGAAACTCTCATTAGAAGTTTTCTCCAAATTGAGCCTCGGCTACTGAGCCGAAGGACCCGGGTTCAATCCCGGCCGCGGCGACCACGTTTAAACGGAGGTGAAAACGCTGAAGGCGCCCGTGGGTTGTGCGATGCCGGGTTTCGCGAAAGAACCTCATGTTTTGAAAATTAATCCGGAGCTCTCCTCTACAGCGCCTCTACAGACCCATGTGTCGCTTCGGAGCGGTAAAGCTGGTAAATCAAGCCAACAGTTGCACTAAGTATTGATAGGTGCACTAAAGTAAGCTAAGTTTCTTTTCTTTTTTTCACTTGGAATTCCCCTGCCGATTGGCAGCAAGAGTTAGTTTTTATTTTTTTCAGCTATAAGGTGATTCTAAAATATCCCTGAAATAGATCTAAATTTTTTTCATCCGACGGTCGATGAGTAAAAACGTTGGCAATCCTGCGAAACTTCTTTTCTGAAACAATTAGTTTTTAAAAAAAAATGGAAAGCCTGATTTTCAGCTCTGAGTAAGACAGAAATATAAATTTCGCGTGCACAATTCCAATAAACAATTGTACCTCGTCTAATTAGAAGTGTATTTCTGACCAGTTTTGTGACTCAGTAGCGCATCCTAGAAAACAACTATGCGCAACAGATGGCAAGGCAACGGTTTTTAACTCAAGAATAATTAATATATGTGCCACTGTCCATTTACTTGCGATTCAATTTTTTTTATTTCCAAAACGCATCAGTTTCCTCCTTTTCAGCTGCAACGTGAATAGTTTCAAAGAATTACTTTCAGTTTGCTATAAATGTAGATTGTCTTTCGGCGCTATGCGAAACTTGGCATAGAAGTATCACAACTTCTTGAACAGTATACACTGTCAAATACGCCGCTTCACTAATAAACACCCTGACTGTTGTCCCTCACAACAATATCCAATGACTTGCTTCTCCCTCCTACATGCAATTCAGCCATAGTTCTAAATCTTCACGGCCTTTCACTATTCGGGAACACCTTACGGGGCGTTCGTATGCATGCTGCAAACGAGAAAACGCGGTACGGGATCAAGACCTATTTATGTAGGTGCAGAGGTTTAACGACAGAGCTTCGCGCTACCATAACGGTGGCGTTCTCGCAGCGTGTACTGCCTCTCGTTAAATGGCCCGGCTCCAGGCCGGGTCACGTATGTGCGAGTGAGACCCCGACCGGTCCTCGAAGCCTGCACACGACGGGCAATCGCGCCGGGTGCCAGAACACGCTTGGCTGCAAGAGGCTCATAACATAAATCCACGCCATTAACGGCGCTCTAGGCGCGCAGGCCGAAGCAACACTGGAGGTTAGCAACACTACGTCTATTCTGGCATCCATTTACCCGCGCATGCCTAGGGCATGGCAGATAGTCTGTGGTGGCGTCAACAACGGTGAAGATGCGTCTATTGTAAATTTATGGCCAGTGTTAGGTGAGAGAATCCATGTTCTCAACTAGGTTGCAAAAAAATATTCCAGCTTTCAAAACTGCCCCTGGTTACATTGCACTAGCGATGAGAATATAGTAAATGCCCATTTCACTCCAGTGAAAACATCTAAATTCTTGCAAAATAAGAATAGAAAAAAACGCGTTAATAAGCGCATGTTTATGCTTGAAGGTGTTGTAATTTAAAGAATTTTCAACAAGCGTTTTTAAATGAAATATAACAAAGAAAAAGTTGTTCTGAGCTAAGTATCTTCTGAAGAATAAACATCAGAACAGCAAGCGGTAATTATTGAGGAGCTGTTGATTTGTGTAGAGTAGCAATAATGTGCACACACCTCAAATCGATGGAAGGTCTTGACTGCAGCTGCCGTTAGGTAAAATATTGTGCTGTAAAGTAATTCTCTCTTCTTTTCTTATAGCAGACCAATTAGGCTCTACAGAACGCATGTCCCGCCGCCGCAGTGATGACGTAGGACGGTGCAATGTTGCCTGTAGCGCGAATGAGCCTTTGTTCACCGGTGTAGAGCCAAATGTTACGAGTTGTCCGATATAATGTACACAATGAAGTGTTACGAAATCTCGCTGCTTGCGATTATTTTACTGCACAGGTTAGCAGCCGGTGCTCTATGTATGAGAGCAAAAGCACCAATCTGTGACAAGTCTCACAATTTGAAAAAGAAAAAAAAACGATGTGGCCTTCCCTGAAAGGAAACAGAGGAATGTGTCTAAAGAAGGCAATATGTCTGTTGTTTCACCAGGACAATTGAGCAGTACCTAATGCCAGGGTTGCTCCAAAAGGAAAGAATCACGTAGAAGTGAACATTAGCACTACACCGGTCTCTATAGTTTTAAAAGGTTCGTCCATATTTATGAAACTAGTAGTCGAGTTTTCTTTCACTATAGTTTCTAGCGCACACCAAATGAACTCTTCGATCTACTTTAACAAAAAAAAAACACGCCGTACCTCCTCGCATAGCAAATAACGCGGCACGCGACATCAGTGAACGCGAGAAGACGTCGGAAGTAATATGAAAACAAACCAATCGGGAAACTCTTAAATGCGACTCAAATCTTGGCTTTCATAAAGTTCAACTTTTTATGTTTGATAAGGGCTGGCCTGCAGCCACGGCCTTTTTCCGGCGTGGTCAGCCTTACTTGAAGGGCTTTTGAAGAACTGCTGCGTGACCGCAAAAATTGCTCGCCCAATATTTCGGCGTCTGTGATGCGAGAGGTCTCGAGTTGATGTCACGGACGACGACAAATGGGAGACCTACAACGCCGTAGTCTTTCAAGTTTCGCCACAAAGGCAGACACTGCCCCTTAGCAGCCCCTTTTCGTTGAGTAGCAACTGTGGGCAGACCTCGGAGCCGCAACAATTGGGGTCACGAATGTCCTCTGCACGGTGGCCGCTTTTCAAGAGCGAATATTGGGCAGCTCCCTTCCCCTGTTGTCGATATTGCCGAGCACCGTCCTCCAAATGGCAGAAAATTCTGTCTGCAAGTTTTTTTGGGCTTACGTGCCGTACTTAGTGGCCTTTGTGCCGTGTTCGTTTTTTTTAAAGTAAATGTTCAGAACGGTCCACTACTGCTCTGACTTCTTTGTGTGCAGGGCTTGGCGTTTAAAAGTAGAGACAATGACTTCTCCAGCCGGTGAACAAAGGCGTTTATTTGCCTTTATGTCATCATGCACAAGGAATCAAAAATTAAATGACCATAGGCAAATAAAACTGTCACACATAAAAACCAGTGGCACCCAAATGTAAGTTTGTTTGGTTTCGGTATCTTTTTTTGTGTGCAAGAACAATATGCCACCAGGCAGAAGAGACGAGCCGGCCGCCTGCGCAGCCTGAAGCTTCAATAGAGCGCGGGTTTAGCAAATAGGTTGCTTACCTGACTCGAGCAAGTAAATTCATGGGCCTCACCATCAAGCTCCAGTAGACTTTGCCGATTAAAAAAAGCCTCTTTTTCTTTACAAATGATTCAGAGTGATTTATTGAGAAGTGGATTTTACGTGGAAACATTGCGTCTTAATTGCGACGAGGAATAATTAGAGAACTGGACAATAAAATAGTGCAATTTCAGTAGCGTTTATTATCCTGCGATTCTCGTAGTACTAGTACATATAACATGTGTTGCCTTGATGAAAAGCCTTCGGACCATAGGGTATATTCGGATCAGTATAGTCCGACACTTACGACCACCCTGAACCTTTAAATGTCCGGAGAGTTAAAAACAAACGTCTTCCTCCCCTTTTGAACATTTTGGAACCGGTTCAAACGCACTGCTCAACGGAAACCGCTTAACATACGTTCTCTAAATGCATTTTCCAAATGCGTAAATTTAAATGAAAACGAAATTCCGAATATACAATCCACTATATTAAAGCACAAGGCCTATGGCTTTCTGATCCACTATAATTCCAGTGGCTTAAATCATTGAAGAGGAGAGTGTCGTCGTCCTTTTTTCTACTTTTCTACCCGGTTGAAAGCCAAGAACAAAGGAGCTATTCAGGACAAGGAGATAGGTTTTATCAGTCACCTCATTTTACGGGTGATACTTAGTAACCGATGGATAAATTAATCGGCGTTCTCGGTAGAAAAGGAAAGAATGGAGAAGTGCGAACTTGAGAAAAATGGGGATATTGATCATCGCTTGAAAAGAGTATAAACCAAAAATAATAAAAAACGGGCGAATAATTTCTTCATTTATGTATAGGAAGAAGACTCTGTTTCGGTTTCTTCGCTTTCACCTTATCGTTTTGGCTTTGTAGGCACTTTTACTTCCGGTAAGTCTGCATCTGAAGGAGTTCGTTTTGATATGCGGGAGTCAAATCCGCGAGAGTTTGATAGAGCTGTGTCAGAGTAGCCGTGACACAGCTTCTACCACGCGCACTTGGCTTTAAAACGCCTCAGATTATGGCTGTGGTGTTAATGGGCTAATGGGAATTGTAATAATTAGGTCGGAAAATGCCCCGCGTATGCAAAAAAAATTAACTCCTTCCACTGCCCAAGGAGCAAAGCTCAAAATTTAGTGTTTTGCATTCGAATCACAGGAGGCAGTTCGGATATAGTGGGCCCCTTGACAATAGCAGGAGCTCTCGTACTGTCTACAATGACGAAAAAAGTAAAAGCGTAGTGCTTGAGTGCACGTGGAGCTGCTTGAACATCGAGAAGATCCTGCGATTATGTCAACCTCTTAGAAAATGTTGACGGTCGATTTGCGTAGTTAGGCCAAATTTGAATTGGGTGCGCTAGGGTGCGCTAGCACTTTGATTCAGCAGCTCGGATCCGTTGTTTCCCTATTGGAGGTTGTTGGTAGAGTGATTATGACTATATATGGCATATATGCCGAATTGGTCATTCTCTACTTTGCATTCATAGATCCATAGGAATCCCCATGCCCCTCCTGGCGCAGTGGAGTGATACGCCACTGCCCTTGGATGGGAGGTGCTGCAAGCAGTGCAGTCTGAGACCAAGGTTGCTCTCTCTGTACAATCTAAGAATCCCGATGAAATCTAATATCGACGGAAGATGTGCCGACGACCCGAGGAAGCAAAGAAATGAGCAAACCGAGCTAAACACATGCTTTCACATGTCTAGTCGGTTTAACTACGTTAAAATCCTACCTTTTTTTTAAGCTATATAAGGCTTTATTATTGGAGCTTGTATTCATTATAGTAACAGCCACAGAAACATTGGTACCAACCACAGCCAATCAGTTCCTCGCCTCTAATATATTAAATTTTGATGACAACTGAGAGAATCTGAGATCGGAAGAGAAAAGTAATATGTGTAGTGTTGTTTCCTATCTTGAATCAACGAGAACATTCCGGCTGCACTAAAAAGATGCGAGAGTGAACGTAAATATATCCAGCAGCAAAACACCCCATTTTTTTCCATGGTCTTCCTATGAAAAGATGAGGCAATCAGAGTCCTTCAGATTATTCCTGGACCCATTTCTCAATAATCTAAAAGCTTCGTTAAGGCTGAGAAGAAAAAGGAAATCGAAGTTATCAAGAGAGAGGGGAAGCTGATTTGCCCACGTGGTGTTCATCTTCACTTTCTTATCAAGGCCTGCCATGGCCTCTTTTGTCTCGCTGTCACTAGACGTCGTGTCCTCTCCGAAAAGTAGACGCACGCACCCGGAAAAATGAGCGGGTGTGCCAACATCATTTTCAGGCTGCTCAAAATCAACAAAACAATCGCCACATGGATATAACACGTTGAGTTCTTTTTTAAATGTCAGGAAGGGGCCAAGAATGACGTCTTGTCGCCTGTACCCCAGGCGATGTAACAGCTATTACTCAAAGCTTTTTATTGCGGGAGGACCTCTATTCAGTAAGTTGGTCTTGCGTAACGCTCGCCTTCATTGTATTATTGTAACCTATTTTCTTTTTTACACAACTAGGACAAGTCATTTCGCTTTTGGTGCGTAGCATCTCGATAAGGCTCTCTAGTTTTACTTCAAAAATGGCACGGCAGTTTGTCATTACCACTCGCAGAGTTCGAGCCAATGTCTCTTCCTTTGCGTGGATTTCATAAATATTTGAGCACGTGCGGAAATCCAAAAAAATAATATCTATGGCTCCATGCACCGCTCCCTTCGTAACAATATGAGCACGAGAGTTCTCTTTATTTCCAAGACATGTAGCGTAGATGAGGACCATAAGCATTGAACAAAAGTAATAAGGTTTCTCAGCCTAGACAGTTTTGTTTCGGTAATTTCCTCTCCTTTTTCCAGGGTACTCGCTGTCTTTATAAATAAGTCATATTTTTCTCGCCTCCTGCACTACAAACAACGAGCAAAGAAATCGTGTGAAAGCATAGCTTTCTAGGTCTTTTTTAGTATTAGATATTATTTAACGGGGCGAAAACTTTGTTTTGAGCCTCCCATAAGCGAAGAGGACCGTTAAAGATACGCACATGGCGTGCCTTGTAGGTTCTCATTGGGCATCTAATAGCGGTTCTCTGTGCACTCACGGATAAATATGTGCCGACACACTCGAAAAAACAAGACAGCTTTATTGCTGCGCTGTAAGTACACATTCAGAGTTTTCGAGAAGGCTCGCTCAGTTACTGCGCAAAAAACTGCAAATCATTTGCGGTTCACCAAAATTTATAACTAGGTGGGCATCCCACCATCACGAATCACGAACTGTGTTTCGGAGGATACCTCTTAGAAGAAAACGTGCCTCTCAAAAATTTCATATCTTGAATCTTAATCCTTTCACACTCTATTTACCACTTCGATTTAAAATAAATAATTTCCCGCCTAAATAGCATATCTAGGCCTCAAAAAAGACATTTTTTTAGTTTTTCAGCTACTCAGATACGCTTATTTTTTTTTTGTTTACGAGATATCGAAGCTTAAATAATAAAATGCCAAACTTTGCGAAATCAACACTCTAGCAATCCTGGAATTCTTTTTCTTTTCGAAGATTCATGTTTCTATGAAATTATTTTTAAAAATTGACCATAGCTCTGGTGACAAAATCTGCCTGCCAAAAATGGCGAACGGCCTGTTATCGCACTTACCATACTGCCTAATATTATTTGGCGCGTTTGATAGTTCAGTTCCAATAAGAAAGATCTATGTTTGTCTGAAACACAGAAAACAGCCCTCGGTAGACCACTCTCAGAGCAAAACAGTGGGTTCTCAGTATACACAATTGTGTAGAAATCACCCTAATGAATTAAACATTAGGCATTTTCTTCTTTTTTTATCAAGTGTTTGTAATGGTTAATATTTACTGCAATATGGCACCTAGGCGTTAAAACAGTTGGCTGAAGGTTTTGCATTGCAAAGCACGGAATATTGTGCGAAATCGCAGTTTTTTTTGCAGGTGGACACCCCCGCCATTACCTGAAAGCGCGATTGAGGTGTCCACTGGCGCAGGGAGCCAGTTAAGCGTGTCTTCAATTTTTCCTCACGAGGAATAGCCGGCTCACAGAGTTTGTGCGAAGCTTGATCTTGAAGTTATCCTTGGCAAAATCTAGCAAAGCAACACCTCATGCAGAAATTCAATAAATACTGCCGCGACTGGGTTTCGAACCCATGACGGCACGAGCAGGTCAACTTACCTGGCCACTGCATGAGGCAACTATGCTATCGGCGCAGCCAATCACGCCTCGTGTTGAACTGTAACCCACTCTCGCGCTGTGCATTACGCATCGTCGTCTTCATCAACTTCACCTCACCTTAACCTTAGTCTAATATCGTTGAAAGACATGCCGACGACACTGAAAAGCAAAACCACGAACCAACCAGGCTAAAAATATGCTTTTGCACGTCTACTCGGTTTAGCTACGTCAGAACCGTACTACTTTTTTTCATCGTCCAAGACAATCACCCACTGTACGCCGGTCGCCTATGCTCCAGTGGCCCGTTTCTGCAGCAAAGTTGTCAACGCGACCACGTATTGCTCTAGTTCCGTATTTCTGCCACAACGCTGTCCATGCCAACGCATGCGTCTTTTTGTAACTACCACCACATAGCTTAAAGCGCCAATATTAGTTTGATAGTTTGCGGGTTGAAAGGCTCCCTCGACCATATAATTAGGGGATACCCAAATTCTCCTTGGAGGGCGCCCGCGGCGGTCGAATTTCGATGGAGGCGAAATTCTAGAGGCCCGTGTACTGTGCGATGTCAGTGCACGAAAAAGAACCCCAGGTGGTCGAAATTTCCGGAGCCCTTCACTACGGCGTCCCTCATAGCCTGAGTCGCTTTGGGACATTAAATCTCCCATAAACCATAAACCATCCTTGGAGGGCGCTAAATATTGATTCTAAAGAATCATGGAAGACCCAGCTGCAGAGTCCAGGCCCTGAGCTCCAGCTCCGCCTCGTCCGACTGGTTGAAAAGGCCGCCGGGACGCAATACCTCCAGGCCAGCATCTAAAGCGGTGCCTCCTGCCTTCCCGGCATAGCACATAGGGAGGTGGAGGATTGCCATTTTTCTTGGACAATAAAAGTTCTTTCCTCCTTTTCTTCCTTGATAGTTGCTTTAGTTGATGAAGAACAACAATTCACCTTAGCTCGCATGTTCTAAAACGCAAAATCAAGCAGCAGGCGGCACTACTGCGGCGGTCTTGGTGGAGCGTTGTAGTGCCTGACATAAGACTTATTTCCAAGATTGCGTTCGCCTACTAATGTAGAGAGCACCGCTGGATGAGGTTAGTTGAGCTTTAAGCTAGCACACGCCGTCGAGTTTACCCAAAGGCGCTCCGCATCTGCTAGGTTTTGTGTGTTTCCGCTCTCGACTGAGCACTTGACACTTAAAGCCTCACTGAAACTGCTGAAGAAGGGTCTTTGAACGATTCATCGGCGGGTAGCCGCTTATTCCAAGATCATCTCTGAGTTTGTCTCCACCTTCGAAAAGAATTTTTGTACGTGATGAGAAACATCAATGGGAAAAAGTGTATCAGTTTACGACCCTCTTCAGGTCTGCTAACACATACATACTACGAAATAAACAGGTGCATTTTTTTGCGACTAATTTCAAAGGCGTCAAAGCCGGCCACGAATTGAACCAAATTGCAATCATTAAAGAAAATGACACCTCATTTCTAGCGCTACGACCACATTTTAATATCAAGAAATCACGGGTGTTCTAAAATTGACTCTGACTAAAGAATAGATTGTTAAGGCCATATGGATGATTACGCGTGTATGGAACCCAATTTCTTTGGCTAACCTGCGTGCAAGAATGTATACCTCTCCAGATAGTGGACGTTTATGAGCTCATTTTTGCACAAGCGCCTAAACAGATTTTTAACCCCGTTATCCGGTATCGGCTGCTAACGCGATGAATATGCTTTACTCAATGAGAAAACTAGAAATCCTGGATGGGCTTCTTTGATCTTTCCATTATCTTCCCACCAGCCCACAGAAGTCCGATTGTTTCCAAAGAAAGATAAACCTCGAATTAAAGAAACTTTGCTCGCCCCAGTATATTTACGTGAAGAGCAAATGCAGTGTTTTTAGAGGAAATCCCAACGCGGAGGAGCGTTTCTCATTAATGTAAGTTTTCATTAGCATCCACATGAACGTAGCACTGTGGCTACAAGTGGAAGATACACAGGTTACTCACAATGTATGCAAATGAGGAAAGAAAGTTTTATCCAGTTGCGGGCAGTTGTTATCACAACTAAGGAGTACTACAAGATAACAGCACGAAGCCATATTCATCCTTAACTAGAAGTGCGAATGGTGTTTATTTTTGTGCGTCTGGGAGCATAAATAAATGCATCTAGAAACCGAGAAAGGAGTATTTACTGTATAGAATACGGCTGAGTGCAACCACACACTGTAAGCGGAAGCTCCATAACCTCCTGAAAATAATTCTTGTTAAAAAAATACGAAAACCTCGTTTACCACGAAGCGATAAAATCATTTATGCCTGATGTATTCATATTATCCTTCCTAAAATTTACTCACTGACGAGCTCCTTCTTTCGATGAAGGATCTTGAAGTGGTACAGCTGTTATAATGTGCGTGGTTCTGCTCACATCTCGCCAGGAGGGCTTCTAAAACGAGGCGATGCCAATGAGAAGGTTCACAAGCAAGGGTTGATGGATCGGGGCCTGCTTTGTCTCGCCACTCTCATAAAACTGCTTAGCAACATTGAGAGGAATGATTACATTCGTGGTTCATTTGGCAATTACTGTCGAGTTCGCAATTAGTCAACTACTGCCTAAATGTCCCTCCCTGTGGCATACTACTACCTACATGACCATGAGGTCTTGTTTTTATTAATACCAGCGTGTGTCCATTAAATACATACCTTATTTTTTACCCAGTTCCTAGGTGCACTAGACAATTTCTCAAGATTGTAGGCTTCCACTGACTTTATCGTCCGACCCCTCACTTACTCCACGGAAAGTAGAAATCATCAAGCACTGGCGATAGCCTTAAGCAAATATTTTTGAAACTGCCATGGCCTAGCAGCACAGATGTGGTCGGCCAGGCAAGTGGTCGCACGCGCTCGGTTAGATGCATGTGCACAAACCGAAGCAAAAATATTCAGAGCCCTGTGGGCACGCGCTCTCCCAAGGACGTGTGTTTCGCCGGGCTTCCACCCACAATATTTGTTCGGAGCTGGCCTTGTCGCCACTCCGATTTCTCTCCAAACAATCTCTCTCCCATAACCGCGTGCCCTGCCTATACAGTAGGCCTCCGTACGAGTGCGGAACATCTGGTAGTCGCTTCGGAATTCCTGCACATCCCGCAGGTTGTTATTGAACCGGTCTTCTGCTTACTGACACCGCTGAGACTAAAGCGACGACTTTTGCTGGTATGGAAAGCAGGAGTGGCAGCACTGTTATCGCAAGCGGCGAGGCAAGCTTCATTCAACTTTGCGCTCATTGAAGGCGCAGCCATACGTACCGGCTTAACCCTATGCATGTGCGTTTGAACAGCACTGGCCATAAATAACAAGCGATGGGAAATGTGTGCTGAAGGTATGCATCCAGCTCTCTGGTCGTTTCTATTTCCTCATGGGGACATTAAGTGCAGCATTACAAAAAGAATCTGCTCAGTTATAAGCGTACTGCACGTCTTCGGCCACTTTCCTCAAAGCACATCCATTTCTTTTTGCACTTATGCAGGCGACATTAAGGCGGACAACTAGAAGTATCTTGATTTCATCGAAATTTTGGTTAGTGAAGACAGTCGATCTAAATTTGTCCTCGCAGAAACCGAGAAGTAGAAGTTGAATTGGGCAAGGCATGTTATGCGGAGGACCCAAATACTCCACTCCTTGTCCATGAGTTCATTTGTATCCGCAATGCACCCTGGCCGATTCCCCGCCATCGGTATGTGCCATTAAGCCTGAGGATGTCATCATCGGGACAGGTTACCAATACTCCAACGAATCACGAAGGTCTTGAAAACGCATAGCAATTCATTTGGGGAGTTCGCAACATTAAAATGAGAAATTTATGGAAAAGTAATCGTAGGTGGCGCTAGCATGTATAACTGCAAACAATCAGTAGAGGCCCTCGTGTCCTTCAGTGGATATCTGATTGATGATGATGATGATGACGGTGATTACTTTGAGCTCCAATGGCCTCCGCTCTTTCGTATAAGTAGACGGCTAATACAAACAAGATGTAGAACTACACGCGCGCATACTTATCATCCTGGATAAACAATTTATGTTGCATTAAGGTAACCCGAATGTTGAGAGCTTTCTTCATTATTTTCAATGCACTTAAAAATAATAAAACTATGAGCTGAAAGCGGGAGCAGCAAAACTCAGGTCAAGACATATGCGTACATATGCGTTTCGATATCTTGTAGACTACTATATTGCTCTAAAGAAAATCTGCAGAAATATGCTGCTGATGAAAAAAAATGCCGTATTTAACGGCCATTGAAGGTTCTAAATGAGTATGTTTTATTTTTGTCCCGCTTTTATGCTTTTTCGTGAACAAAACTTCCTATGTAGCGCACGGCTTTGTCACTAAACACAACTAACGACATTATGGCACGAAATAGACAGGTAATAAGAGTGATTAGAGATATTATTTCATAGTTTCGCTTTTAGCCTTCTGCGCTAACATTTAGTCTGTTAGATTCACCGCCACTGAAAAATAAAAAAAAAATTGACGGAAGTTGAGAGGAAGAAAAATTAATAAAGTTTCTTTTACGGACTGCATCAACTTAGTGCCTTTTTTCTTGTTTTCACGGTCTACTGGCGATTGACAAAAAAAAAAATATCAGAACGCCAACAACCATGTCGCCAATTCGATGTCCGTTTCATGTTAGCATCTGCCCTCAAAAAGCTTGAAAGTTGTTTCGGCTATTTGTATCTCGGTTGACACCGATCCATGTGTGCGAAATGCGCATCACGCCTCTTTTTTATATAAGCCTGCGACCTAGCAAAACAAAGCATGCTGTGGGAAAACGTCGGCGACCATAAGGCGTGTCCATTTCTTTTCTGTCAAGGCGATGGCTACAACCTTCAATCTTTGCCACTACTCTGACAGAATATATCTTCTCCTTAGCTACTGAGAAAAATACAGAAAAACTAGAATACACAAGGACACAGACGCTTTTTCAGAAAAAAAGGAGTCACGAGGAAACTCACTTATTTCGTTTCTTCATTGCAAGTATAAGACAAAGAACAAAGGGAGAAACCACATTGAAGAAGGAAATAAACATTATTGTAAAAGTCACGAAATAGTGGATGGTAAATGATGAAGCGAAACGGTTTAAAGGAGAGCACTTTCTTTTCCACATTTTAACCATTCCGGCCAAGCATGGATAATCATGAGTCTCGTCGAGGGTAACCAACTGCTTCTTCGCAGTATCTGGGCTTCTTTCTCAGACTGGCTATCTTCTACAGCATTTCGTACTAGGCCACTCTTTCTTTGTGGCGTACAGAGGCATTTTACTTCAAATGCAAACGTTCGGAGGAACTGAAAGAACGGAGATGGCGCCAAAGAAAACTGAGAACATTTTTTTTATTCAATTACAACCTTGAATGGCGCAATTTAATGATAACCGCGGACCTCTGCTTCTTTTCCTTCGATGCGAAATCACAAAACCAGCTCCAGATGGCGTATGTACTTATGCAAATGGTATCGCTAGCATAATCACGCTGACTACGACAGCTTTCACATGCAGCGCCGAAAGATTTGGTAAGCGCAAGTATTTTAACCATCATGTAGTGAAATATCAATTGAGAAAACAATTCTTCTGTTTACGTGCGAGCAATTCAAAGCACATGAGATGCACTGGTAATCTAAATCTCAAGAGTGGTCGGTTGGTTTGAGAGTACCATACGAAATGATGTGGCGGAATTGAAAGGAGAAAGCACACAAAAGGTAATGTAAGCGGGAGTTGACTAGGAAGGAAACGGCGCAAAAAACTGATTAAGGAAGGGGAGAGAGTGTTATGCAAAGAAGCCATTAGCGTGTACAGAAGGGCGCATCAAGTAACAGAGTTGGGGGGGTGGGCAAGAAGGCGGAGTGCAGAGAGCAATGAGATCCTTAACAGTGAAGCGCCGTAAAAAGAAAAAAATATGCCTCAAAATGAAAGCCCTCTCTCGAACGCTTCTCTCCTGACGCAAGTTTTCTTGTTTCTTTTTCTCGCATATCTACCTTGAACCTTCTCTTCCTCAAGTGCGCCTTGCTGTCTCCTGGGGATCCGCGTCACAGCGGTTGCTGAGGACTAAATGTGAACTTCGCCTCGTTAGACTCCCCGATGCATGATAATATGCTGGGGCGTAAGGCGCGCGGGATTAGCAGGGACGCTTCCTAGGGGCGGGGGACTCTTTCGCTTAACAACCTTTCTTCCGGTTCTGTGCCCAGAGTTTGGCTCCCGCCTGAACAGCGGAGGATTCTGCGACGCCATCACGAAAGTCCTCCCATGCGTGCGTATGTATGCGCTGCATAAAATCGAAGGAGCTTGTAAGCGCCACTTTTTCCAGCTGACTGACATCAGCGCTGATGTCTGCTATTGCACACTCAACAGTGGAGCATAAATATTGTGAGCGGCAACTGGCAAAGCTTCGGGAGTTTTACATTACGGCGAACTACCAGTAAAAAGACGAGAGCTCACAGACAAGAATAGAACAAGATGTACGCAAGAAGGTGCGGAGTGTAGATTTCAGAAGTGTATAAAATCAGCAACCAGGAGAGTACCAACGAAAGCCAAATGTTTTCATGATCTTGCCATGAGGTTTATGCAGGTTGCCAGTGTGAAAGCTGTGGAAATGTGGAACTCTGAACGTTTGAACGACTGGCTGAAAGAGCGCCGGAAAAGACCAGTTGCTGAAACAGTTGGTCTTTGGACTATTTGAATCTTTCACCGCGCGTTCAACGTCCCTCAATGTGGTATGACTGCACAACTCGGATGTCCTTTGTTCTTAATAAGCATTGCACAGTTTTTGGAGATTCTTTAGTGTTATATTGTTAACACGGCATATTTTACTAAGCGCAATGTTTACTGCTTACCTAAGGCGGCACCGATCATCGAGCAGAGTTCTAGTGTGAGTAAAAAAATAAACTAGACCGTTCCGTTCGTGTGCGAGGAAATTTCAAAACGACCAAAGAGGGCAGCGCAGATATCAACAGTGTTACAAGAAACGGAGATTAGTAATAGTGAAGTAAGGATGAATGGTGGGCCAGTTGGTATTATATGTCGAAGAATAATTTTTACCAGCCGAAAAAAGACAAGGGAGGCCTATCTTGAGGCCTATCTGATCGATAAACATGGTGATGTTTGCGTCAGTTGCCCGTCGATTGGGCTGACAACGAAAGAGATTGACTTCTTGAGTGATTAAACCTAGGTTGTCTGGTTTAGCTTGGAGCATGCGTGACGGTTTCTCGAAGGAATGTGCACAATAAAGATGTCCCTTGTTAGTCCGGCCTTGTCGTGTGTAGGTTCTCCTCTTGTCCCTCGTCTTTTTTAGCCTGGTAAGAAATATTCTTTGACATTAGTAATAGTAGGACCACTAGGAAGTTAACCCACACGTTGGTTAAAATGACATGAAAGGAAACGTACCTTGTGCAATGCAAACAATCGCTTCAAAAAAATATCTGATAATTTCTACGAAGCCACGAGAAGAGAGCAATAACGCATGACAAAGAAAGACATGACAGAATAAATGAGAAAGCTATTTTTTTTCTCTATCGATGCAAATGAAAATGCAGTTTTTTTCTTCCGCTGTCATGTGTCAGTTACCATGAAGTTAAAGGCTCGGTGAAAATATCAATAGTTCATGCACGACAGCTTCACTGCGTACATTCTTAAAAACTGCGCCTGTATTCCTATAATGTGTATATTTAATCCTGTGTTTATTGTACTGCTTTGTACCCTCTGTGTTTATTCTATTGATTGTTGTTCTATTTTTCTTGTTTCTTTTCATTTCTTCCTGTTATTTTTGGCTATGCTAAATTATTGCGAAGAGATTATATGTATACTTGATTGTGTCTTTTCTTGCTTCGTTGTTGTTGCCTTGCAGAGGGGGGCTGTGGACCTTTGCCAAGCTGCTGTTTACGAGCAGCTTTTACCTTCAGGCTCCTCCATCATCCCTATGGATATAAATAATATTATTATATTGAAGGACGTGGGGACAAAGAAAGTGCGCTGCTGCAAAGTACCTTGACAAAGTTCGCACCTCGTTGTAAATGAAGAAAAGGGAACAGTTTAATATGCAGACGCCAATAAAGTATGCTCTTCATATCAAGAGCGTATGTTACAAGCGTCTTCACGCATAGCAAATTATGAAGTGAACTGGATAGGCAACTCTTCGCTGAGACTACCGCAGATTACAAATTCAAAACCTCAGAATCGACTGACTCATGGTGAGTTGATGGTGTTCTGTTCGAACTCAGGGAACATCGACGCGCATGTGGAATGGCTCAAGATCTTAGCAGCCAGAAATAAAACTGAGGCAGTCAAGAAGTTTCTATTGTCCTTAAGACATCCTGGGAGAGAATGCTTAATTAACGCAGCATAGCTTGGTATTAAAGATATGATTGGGTCTAACGAATTTATCACGGTAATTTTCCCGTGACCTCGACATTTTCTTAGAACCACTCCTGAAGCTGATGCCTAGTGACACCGTGTTTAACTGGTCGAGTCGGTACGATGCATGTCTCCATTCCTATAAAACACAACTTGATCAATAAACTTGCTTAAAACTGCATAACGTACACGAATAAACGCAACTGACATGAAACGCACCCGCGTGTGGTTCAGGCGCAGTCCTGTCGCATCTCGGGCGATGGCGCTGAGCGACCGACAGCATTTGCAGAGTGCAACTGCGCACTCAGTAATGTCGTTTCGCGTCCCTCTTAAGCTTGCGTGCAACTTTATGACGCCCATTCAGCTCTATGTTTAGACAACGAACAGTGATCTCGGTGCAAAGGATAAGCCGCCAGCACGCCCTCAGCCACAGCCTCCAAGTGACAAAATAAAGTAGAAAATAAAAAGGAACTGGTTCCCCAAACACCAAAAAAGATTCAGCACCATTTGTGAAAAAAAACTAACGACCACTATTACCCCGGCGAACGCTCCATAGCACGGCTAAGACAGCAGGGAGGGGGAGGGGATATTAAAGAAAGAGATGGTGGGAAGAATAGCTGCGAAGAAAACAATGACTGAGCGAGAGCGTCAAAAAGTCATATCTCACACGGTTCACATGCCTGTTCTTCCCTGCTTTGACAAATGCTTCCAACACCGCCCGGGCGCATCGTAACGAGTGTCGAGGTTCATCCACTTGCTGACCTCCGCTGCAACCAGGGCGAGGTCGCAGAGAAGGCACAGCTAACCTAAAAATAATAAGCAATGTTCCCGAAACTTGCACAAGACAGGATTTAAGCGCGACACGACCCCTCTCAAAACAGAATAGTTTGGCTGTCGCCAACAGGCATGCACCCATGTTCGGCGTGGCAGAAGCAGACACATCGATAAAGCTAAATAAAGCTGCGAGATTAATAACGGTATGAAGTTCATTTTTTGGTCACGTAAGCATACACTGAAACTGACGCTCCTCAGATGGTGTGCTCTTGTTATTAAAGAATGCTTGCGGGAGTTGGTGGCGCAAAGAAGCTAACATTTAGTAATTGTCCATTTTCGAATAGAACTGCGAACAGTTCAATACTTCTACACATGTTTACACATCGAGAAGCAAGCTTAGAGCTGAAAACAAAGGTCCAGAATGGCGCTGGTCTTAACAAATTCTTCAACGTTAAAGACATGTTCCGCATGTCATGAATAATACACTTTGTAGAGGGATAGCACTTTATTTAAAATCTAGGTCGATGACGTGTTCTTACACTCCTCTCTGTTGTATGTGCGGTCAGTACAGTTGGGAAAGTTATATCAGCTTTATATAAAGAAACATAGTTCAGCGCAACCATTCCGCCATGAGTTTCTCCGTCTATTTTTTCTACTTAACCTGTGCAAACCTTTTTACACGAAGAAGAGCATTGAATTAGCCCCCCCCCCCCACACACTTTATATATATATATATATATATATAAACGGACAGTAACGGAGTGTACTTACACAGTCTTTGGAACAAGCAGTATGCTTCATCAATAAATAACGTACACAGCTTGCAATATAAGCCCCTCCAGTGGTCCCCTTGGCCCGATACAAGAAGAAGCTGGCTTTCCCTTTTTTGGATAATGGCAAGCACTCGGGAATGCACGATGCCTCGTCGCATAAGATGGCCCTGCGCCTAGGGACCGAGTTAGTAGGGATTCTGGCGTGCTGTCGACACCGGATCATCATTTATTTCGATTTGTGTTGGAAGTCCCCATGTTATCGCTTCACTCTGTCCTGTACCTTCGTATGCGAGGGTGTTCTATGAATTGACAACCGTCTGTTTAGCCTGCAAATTCACTGACGCTCATAAAGGAAGCAAGAAAAACACAAGCTGTGTGGCGTTTAGACCAGGAGATGTATTGTTCATGGGCACTGCACAGGACACTGAGCTAATTTTAGAATCGCACGAGCTTTGAGGGTCTTCATTCATGAAACTTGCAAGCGAATCATGAAAAACTTTTTTTTTGCGTTGGAACTCGTGGTGCGGTCGCCGTTCGCAATGATCGTTTCAGTAATGACGAAAACTAAATTGGAGTGTTTCACTCCTAAGGTTCATACATATGAACTTTTGAAGCTCGTCATATCCCCAAAAAGTGCCTAAAAACTTCCCTCTAACCATGAGAATGACTGAAAATGCGTTGAAGCTTGTCACACACACACACACACACACACACACACACACACACACACACACACACACACACACACACACACACACACACACACACACACACACACACACACACACACACACACACACACACACACACACACACACACACACACACACACACACACACACACACACACACACACACACACACACACACACACACACACACACACACACACACACACACACACACACACACACACACACACACACACACACACACACACACACACACACACACACACACACACACACACACACACACACACACACACACACACACACACACACACACACACACACACACACACACACACACACACACACACACACACACACACACACACACACACACACACACACACACACACACACACACACACACACACACACACACACACACACACACACACACACACACACACACACACACACACACACACACACACACACACACACACACACACACACACACACACACACACACACACACACACACACACACACACACACACACACACACACACACACACACACACACACACATATATATATATATATATATATATATATATATATATATATATATATATATATATATATATATATATATATATATATATATATATATATATATATACAGAAAAGTTAAAGGAAATGAGGGGCCCGTTTGACAAACCTATTAAGGGAGCCGACAGTCACCGAAACCAAGGTGCATAGGGGAATGTTTTTTTTATGTGTTGTGCTTATCAGTGAGATATTATAGTACATAGATAAATAAATCGCTTAAAGAAAATTACTTATACAGCGACAGAAAAAACAAACATGCCGCCAGTGGGATCGGAACCCACGACCTCCGAATATCGCGTCCGGTGCTCTTACCAACTGAGCTACGGCGACGGCTGTCCAATCTGCTGCTCTCGTGGGTATTTATGTTCATTGGGTGTAAGCGAACCTGGAGAGTGTTCACCAGCGCCACCCTCGACCATAGCGGCGGACGTAGCACGCCCTGTAATACCGCGAGCGTGAACGTCATCTAACGGCGAGGGCGGAAACTGCGAGAGCCCTCTTAAGCTACCTATGGCATCAAGACTGCCAGAACCGATACCCTTGTTAAGCTATTAGCAGATAAGTTAAAGGAAATGAGGGGCCCGTTCGACAAACCTATTAAGGGAGCCGACAGTCACCGAAACCAAGGTGCATAGGGGGAATGTTTTTTTTTATGTGTTGTGCTTAGCAGTGGGATTTTATAGTACTTAGATTAATAAATCGCTTAAAGAAAATTACTTATAGAGCAGCAGAAAAAACAACCATGCTTCGGTGGGATCCGAACCCACGACCTCCGAATATCGCGTCCGGTGCTCTTACCAACTGAGCTACGCCGACGGCTGTCCAATCTGCTGCTATCGTGGGTATTTATGTTCATTGGGTGTAAGCGAACTTTGAGAGTGTTCACCAGCGCCACCCTCGACCATAGCGGCGGACGTAGCATGTCCTGTAATACCGCGAGCGTGACGTGGAACGTCATCTAACGGCGAGGGCGGAAACTGTGCGAGAGCCCTCTTAAGCTACCTATGGCATCAAGACTGCCAGACCCTCGTTAAGCTATTAGCAGATAAGTTAAAGGAAATGAGGGGCCCGTTTGACAAACCTATTAAGGGAGCCGACAGTCACCGAAACCAAGGTGCATATATATATAAATATATATAAACAGTGCGAGCAATTTATTTAGTCATGTATGGCATTCTGAATGTCATGCTCTATTCTTGAGGCGGTGCGCAGGGCACGTTTAATTCCACGCGATATCATTAAGGGTACCGTTGAGCGAAGAACCCAGTGTAACCGTCATCACTGGTGTGGGCGGGAAAGCTGATTCATCCAAAGGTTTGTGACGCCGCACGCACAGGTATGGAACGAGAATTGATTAAACCTTAGAAGACAGGTGATTAGAAAATCCCAACAAGGCTCAAGTGTCATTAGGACACTGCAAGTATATAGGGTTAATTAATTGCGCATAAAAGAAGATTGGGGTAATTAGGCATAAAACTTATGAACCCTGGATTGCGAGGCGAACATGCTATGCCTTGGCCACGCAGGCAGGTTCTTGTGGCTTGGTTAAATCGGGGCTTTATACGTGTGCCGTGTGGTCTTCCACTCTGTATTAAAACAGTGTCCGCGTTTGCATGGGCAAGAGGAACTGCTGACGGGACCCTATAGCGCTATCTAGTAGTACCCCTAAAGGTGGAGGCTGAATATTCTACAGATGTTTTTCGCATTTTACGGCCTGTAACTTTGAACCGTATGCTCCACATTTGCAAATAGTGGCGATTCTGTTACGAGCAGAATAGAGCAGGCAAAATTTGCTGTTTTCTAAACTAATATTATTCGCATTGGCGTGTATTTTATAAATCTCTCAGGGCTTCATATACTACTGTAATGGTTGGAGTATTGTGTGCAAGCAAGATGGGCACGCACATGCTTGAAAATCTTTTTCCGTGATTCTAGGGGAGTGTGCGCGCACTGTCATGTATTCAAACTGGAATAAAAACTTTAATTACCCCTGACAAACTGCAGTTTACATCCACGTCGTCCCTCTATTTAATTGCCAATTTCTCCCCAAGTTCTTTCCTGCCTAGAATAACTCCTGCTCAGTAGAGCGCAGTATTGGGGTCTGAGGGTCACAGCTTACAAGCTTCGAGGATCAGCTGGCAAAATCTACCACTCCTGAAAACCCTCAAAGTGAGAAAAGGTGGGAAAACTTTTACTGTTTTCAATTTTTTTATCGTTTATGCGTACAGCGCTGTGTAAGTTCTGCGCACCCGTTGATTGCTTTCCAGGAACAAAGTTTAGACTGCATTGAAAATCTCCCTGATAAATTAAAATTGCTCCTTCACGCTAGCAACGAGCCTTGCAAGAGCGATAGCCTCCACCAAGGACGTCGTTGCTCACAAGAGCTCCAACACACGTTCGCCACGTCACGCCAAAAGTTGCCGAAACTCAATCGCGTTAGCCGTTAATTGCGTGAGAGTGCGCACAACTCTTCCCTGGCTTTGGAGCGGCTTGTACCCTCCAACATTCTTCCACATCTGGAAAGCTGACGTCCTGTCGGAGGTGCTGTTCCCGCGCTCTAACTACTAAGATGAGCGGCAAAAGCCGCTTCGCGGACAGACTATATCCCACGAGCACTGAATTCCGCGAATATATTGCTCGCGATCCCACTGCTCCAAAGTAGGCGGAGGTACGGGTATGGGATCGCGGGAGCGGGGTCGTGCCTGATGGAACGCGTTCGGTGAGAGAAGTGGCACGCGTTCTTGTGACGCCAACCTTCGTTCGAGAGGGGTAGCGCTCCGGTTTCCTCCCGCATACTGCCGCAGCGTCAACGGGCTTTTCTATCCCAGTATTTCAAATTTCAGAGCGATTGCATGGTCGTTACCTTCTCTCCTCTCGGACGCTCTTTTTTTCGGAGGCGTGCCTGTTTCCCGCGGTGGGGAGACCACCGATGCGTGCCTCATTTTGGCACGTCCGCGCGTTTCGAGAGCTGTTCGTATGCACTCGGGAAGCTCTGGCATTCTACCTTGTTATCTATACTAGCCCCTACGGCGATGCCCTGGGAGAATAATTTAACAATCCGCTGCCGTGCGAGACTGAATGCACTGCTCAGGGGTGTGTTGAAGGTTACCTCTTCGTTGTTTTTTGTTTTTGTCTCTCAATGGGTGGTCGACATCCCTATATTAAAAAAAAACACGCCATGGCATAGGGCAAATCACTGCAGAGCGCAAAAAAAAAGTTGATAAAATTAGGCTTAAAAAAGAATCGTTGCCTTCTTCATCGTCATTTTTCTTTGCGTCTTCCTCTGTAGCAACAAACTAATGGAATCCATGTTTAACTGTACGTGCTAGCGCGGCCATATGCATGAACACGTGTACATGCAGAAAAAAAATTGGAGGTGGTTTAGCTCTGGTTATACCTGGAGTGACGCGATAGCTACAGCTGGCCGAGCGAAACTTGACCACGTGACCAACCATGTGACGAACCGTGTGATCAGCCACGGCGCCACGCCGCCGGCAGCTGCTCCGCACCACGTGACCAGCCACGTGACAGCGTGGCGGCGCAGCCACAAGGTGGCTGTTTGACAACCACCGTTTGACTAAATGTTTGACCACCGTTTGCAGATTACTTACTGCCGCAGCAGCACAGCTCTCGTTTTTAATGTGAAGTGGAGAAAATGAACTGGTTCCTTCAGGTTCGATCGCTTCGCTGAATTTCTTAAGTATCGAATGCCTTCAGCGGCACTTTCCGCTATTTCAGAAGAATATCAAAAGTATATACGGCAAAGTTGGCGCAGAAATTAATATATCACATCCCTCAAGCGATGAATGAATTAGAAAGAACAACTGCGGAAACATCTCCTATGAAATCTTAAAACGCAACCAAGCGAGACACAAGATCTATGGAAGGGCATTGTCTAAGAAAAATATTTGCAGCAAAATGTATGGTGGGCGATATAAAATTCAACAAAAGACACCGTAAAAAGGATATGGTAAGAAAGATGTGAAAGAATAAGTAACTAGCAGGAAGTGCAGCAGTAGGAGATTCTTTCGTGCTTCGCTTCTCGGAGTGCCGATCTATGGACAGGAGGCGCACCGTGCATTATTAACTCACCCGAAGGGCTGGCACCGTGCCGTGGTTGTTCTCAGAGAAGATGGGCAAAAGGAGTTACTTCATTGCCTCCGATCTACCCCGTTTTATCCTGTTCACTGTTGGAGCCGCCCCTGAGTCGTCATTTAATATATTATGCATCAATCAGGGACTCGTTGAGCTTTCTACGCACTGCAATTGCAACTTTCTTTTTTTTTTTTGATCACACACGTAATGATAGTTCATTCTTAGCCTCGGGACTGCTCTTGGGTGTAAATGAAGATGGCAGCAAGCAATGAAAACAATACAAACAGGATCTGCGATTTTGTTGGTCACTTTAACCAAAACGTTTTGTAATGTTTGTTTGCTCATGTTCAAAACCGCCATCACACCGCTTTGTTTGTGAGGCAGAATTCGACGAGATTTATTTGGAATGATTGCACCGGCGCGTATCTGCTTCATCATTGTTCCATATTATCGTCGATGTTTTGCGCGTCTTATCTCGAAACTTCATCCGCTTTGAACTGAGCGCGGCTTAGAGCAGCGATGTTTTTTGCTTTATGTTTTTTCTGTCACCACTGCCGAGTTGATCAGTTCTTTGTGGGCGGAAGTGATCCCCATAAAGAGTCACGCTTCAGAGACGCCTCAGTCTGCTCGTCTGTTGTCTTCGGCGCTGTCACCAGCATGTGACAATATGAAGGTGAGGAAAGGACCCACAATATGCTTTTTTTGAACTCCGGGCATTTAAATGTTATATTTATGTAACTGATGACTTCGAAATAATGTAGATGAACATTTTCGCCTAGGTCCACCCGAAAGCGGCCAAAGGAAAGCGCTGGGTATCGTACTAGATGGGATCAATATGTAGTGCCCTGCGATTTCTTTTCGTCGTGCTCATTGCCTCCAGAAGCTTTCAGCAGCACAACCGTGTCACTGAGCAAGTAGCAACCGGTATCTTCTATTCAACCCTATGTTGCGCCTGGCTCTCTAGATTCTCGAAAAGGTAGTGGCGAAGCTTAAAACCAAAGTTGATTAAATACGCTCACTCATGGACACCGGCGATCACCACGTCTTCTGTGTTCTATCTGATCACAAAGATTTCTAGGAAATAATTGTCCCGGCCATAGAAAAAAAGATAAAACCAGTTTAATTCAGGTAATATTCTAAAAAAAAGAGCAATGAGGATTACTACACGAACAATAAGCAGACAACTTTGATAAAACACATGATCTCCTAAGGGAGCTCTCATGTGTCGCTAATACTGTGTGCATGTGATCCATTATCCGGTGTAAGAATAAAAAAAAATTGCGGTTTCTTCTGTGCTAGGCCTAGATTACCCCACTGCAGGAATGCATGCGTGCTGTGCCATGTGTTGTTCTGATGAATACAGAAGGAATAACACAAGGAAGCGTGTCACTGTGGTATCTATGACTGGTCGTTTCAGGGCGCTGGAGCACTCTTATAGGAGACAATACATTCGGTTGGTTAAAGTTTTGCGGTGTAACTACATTCGGCTGTCTCTCGGCGAGCGCTCTGGGCTTGTTCTGAGAGCGTTTGGGACACTTTGGGCCAAGTGGCTGCTTTTGACCATTCCCAGCGTTGCGCCGGCACGAAGCCGTACGACGAAGTGGCCGCCGATGAGCGCCAACGAGCGGGCGGCGCAGTGGCTCTGTGACAGTGTTTTGGTTTTCTTGACCTAGAGTTCTGCGCAAGATTCTATCCAACGCAGACCATCAGTTTCTACCGGAACCTCGGGACGTTTCTTCGCTGCTCAAAGCAGCGGAGATTACTGCGCTAACTAACGTCCATTACTACACCACAAATTTTTGCAAGTATGTCAAATGCACAGTAGGAGGAACGTCCTGCAGAGTCCTTGCGCCTGCATTTTTGACGAGAGATCATTGAGGGCTCCGTTCTTGTGGCTGTGCAAAAGCAGTGGGGGTGTTCATTGGAGAGAATAGTGAAAAAAGTGTGCGTATGTACAGCGACCGTGTTAGTGGCAGTGACAGCTGGCGTGCTTATCTGGTGTTGACGTCGCTGGCCATGGTGGATAGTGATACAGCAAACAGCTTGTTGTCGGCGAGTGCTCGGAGGATGTATTATAGATGTGCTTTGAAGAATTTTACGGTACAGAATAAATAAAATGCTCCGAATGTTGCTATAATTGGTGCTAAGCGAAATTCTTCGTTTTTTTCTTGTCACGTAAAGGCTGTCAGAGCGCCTCGAATATTCGGCTTGACGGCACGTCCTCCGACTCAGATTAACAGCCCGCCCTGATATACGCGCTCAGGGTCACAGGATCCAAGCGACCAGTTTCAAATAAAAAGCCTTTATGTGTTCTTTTGGTTGCGTCACTTCTAAGCACCTACGTGGCAGCAGCGATGATTTAGCGCGTCCTAGACGTCTATTTAAAAAGAGGCGGTGGAATTTCCATAGAGGCGAAATTTTTGAGGTCCGTATACTATGCGATGTTAGTGCACGTTAAAGAACCCCAGGTGGTCGAAATTTTCGGAGCACTTCAATTACAGTGTCGCTAATAGCCTGAGTTGCTTTGGGAAGTTAAGCCCACATATACCAAACCAAAATCCTAGCCTGCTGATCTAAAAACCCGAAGTTGTCACAATTATTTCGGAACTTTTCACTATGATGCGCCTTTCTCTATTCCTTCTTTCGTTCTCACCTTCATTCCATCACTGAGATGTCCAGAGGGGATGGGACATTTACTTCGTCATTCCTTATAACCAATTTTCTGTTCTGTCTCTTCATGGGTTTCTTCTTCCAAGCCTAGGTTGTTTCACGAGAACACACACCCATCCGCGGATATTTTCTGTGAGAGTGGCTGTCACCGTAAGACCTTAAATTCCTATGGGTCACAAAACAGGCAGCGGTCATTGAAGGACGCGGAACATCTAACCAAGAAATCACTGTATTAAAAAGGAAGCGCTCTAATCGTTTCAAAACTACCAAAATTTTGCATGGTTACAGCAATTTCATCAGGGTAAGGCTTCGTTTGTCTTCTACTTGATACCCTCCACTGAGTACGCCCATGGCGGTGAAATCCTTTCGGGACCAAGTTTATTTTTGCAATTTATGTTGATCTACTATATTTAAAGCATGTGGAAAATACTAATATTCAAGGCTGTTTTGTTCCTTCAACAGTAGTGCAGCATACCAATACCAAAATGACAACCTTAGGAGTACTATAACGGCACTGTGAAACCGCCTTGACAATTGCTATCACAGCTGTTAAAGCCTACATGGACTCCGAAACCGATAAGCCAACAACTATAACATAGCGTCGAAACAGCTGCAACAAAATTTTTTTTAATGCGGCCAGCTAGCAGCAAAAAAGATAAAGTAACCGACCGGCAATTTTCACTCTGCGGGCCGCCGCGGTGGCTTAGTGGTTATGGTGCTCGGCTGCCGACCCGAAAGACATGGGTTTGATCCCCGCCGCGGTGGTCGAATTTAGATGGAGGCAAAATTCTAGAGGCCCGTGTTGTGTGCGCTGTCAATGCACGTTAAATAACCCCACGTGGTCGAAATTTCCGGAGCCCTTCACTACGGCGTCTCTCATAGCCTGAGTAGCTTCAGGATGTTAAACCACCATAAACCGCAATTTTCATTCTGCGTAAGCTTCTCCATTCAATGACATTCTTCGCAAGGACAGTACATCACATAGGTTTGCTTAGAAAAATGCGCTAAAAGCCAGCCTTACGGCGATTAAGTACTGTGTTTCACGGACTGTGGTCTGCGACATGCCAGTGCAGGTTGTTGAAGTGGGAAGATCCAAAATACATTCCTTTATTTAAACAAGCGCACCATAGAAATCATTTAAATCATCTCAAGCTTGCAACAACGAGTGGTACGCTTCCTGCCCGTGTCTCTGATTTGTATAAAAATGGTTGGATTAATGAAACCTTAGCTGCTAATCTGCAATTTTATTTATGGAAAATCTTCGCCGAGGAGCAACCTCACCTCCTCTCGCTTGGCACCCTGCTCCACTTTTTCTTCCTGCCCTCCCTTACCTCTAAATTGCTTACTTTAAAACTATAGCTTAAAATTAGCTTTAAAATTAGCTTTAAATTTACCCTCTACAAGACATCATCTTTCATAGCAACCGCAGAGCACCCGAGCGGACTCTGTGTGGCTGGGTCTCTATAATTAGCTTTACAAATCTTGCATAGCTCGCCATCATACTATTGCGGCGTCCTTTTCTCTGCCTAAACATGTATAAGCAAATTCTTTAGGAGCTGCGATATTCAATCATATAGGAAACAAAACCGAAACTTTTTAATGGTTCAGAGCCACTCGTGCGTAGAGCACTCATGTTTGCATGAAGGCCCTGTTTTGAGCAAGGCGGTTCACGCTCCAGAAGTTGCAGATAATGAGCTCTCCTCGGTATCCGGCTTTATGGCTACATAGTAGTCGAGAAGACAGCCTCACAATAGATTAAAAATAAAGAGCCGATCAAGAATGTCTCCTCTCCTTTGTCACTGAGGTGAACGAGGAATAATTAGAGCGTGTACATGCAGCCCGGGCAACCAGAAAGACTTTTCTCAAGAATGATGTGCCTTTTTTCTCACACATTTTGATATTTCTGTGTATAGAACGCCTAAATACATTAATGTGCTCGAAATTAGGCGCACGATAAGATGAAAGCCTGGTAATGAGCATCAAAAGATACAGTATTATCATTAGCTATGTTTACTGACTGCGCTTTCCTTTTAAATTAAGTAAACGACCGAATTATATGAGTCATGCTCGTAAAAAACTATCACACAATATTCTCAGCTCAAACATGCAAACTGACCTATGAGAAGGTAGCATGTACTATCACTGAGACTCGTTGTAATGGCGTGTTAATGGTGACCTAGCCGGTTCAGTTTGATATCTACAATGGCTAGCACATGTTCATAACCGCAGGAAAAGGAAGTCTCTTCTCATTCCAGTTCAAGCCCGGTATCCGCAATACAGAGTAGGATTGACAATAGCTTTTTGCTGTGGTTACCGCTGCCTAGTTAGTATTAGATGTTTTCGTCTCTGAGTGAACGGAGGAGTGCCCGCGTCTCTTGAAAGTGTAAAAATAGTTTTATGCAGCGTATACTGCCTTAAACCATGTAATAGATGTCGTCTTGCTAACGTGTGATGTTTAAGAGCCGCTGGCTTTAGTGGCGGAAAAGGTGTCTAGTGTTCACAGATAAAATAAAATGCAGTAAGCTTTGCTGTAGGTCCTGTAATGTATATTACTGTTAAACTGTATGCTAACAAACTTAACATTCATGGTTCCTTTTCATATCTGGATGTGATATAGGTCTCCATGGTTGGTTTCGAAACATAAAAAAATGAAAACTGCTGTTTGGAGACAAAGGAAGTAGTCAAAAAACATAATTGTCACAGCTTTATCATTGCGAATAGGCCTGCTCAGCATCAAAATAGCCTCCTGTTCAACTCCTTCGTTGATCAGTGACCTTGGGAAGGTTAAGACTTGCACCTCACTTGTCTTTCTCGTGAACTCGACTCCACATTAAAGCACCCACTGGAGGCAAAAGTAAGGCATGCGAACAAAGTTTATCATGCGTTTGAATAATCAAAAATGACACCGCAAAATTGAGGTTCGCTACGACTGGCAGTTATGACAACTAAGTTATGATGCACTCATCAGCCGCATTTCCTGAGGCAAACCTTCAAGATTTTGGAGACGAAAACAAGGAACGAAAGAGTCGTACTCTGCTTTCTTTATTTATTTATTGTTATTTTAAAACTATTTAAGTTATCGAAGTAAACATTTCACAAAACAAGGGGTAAGAAATTGATGTGCCGAACGCTAAAATTACACATAGAACCCTCTAACTTTTTTAGACGATCTGCAACGTGAGTAAATCAGTGTTACCACGTCTGGACTCACATGCCTGAAGACGTCATGGGGCTCTTCATTATGTTTTGACCGAAAAACTGCGGTATTGTCCGCTAGAGCAATATTCCTGAAATAAGGCTTCTTTTTTACGACAACGCCGCCGCCGCCGCCGTTAAGGGAAGCTCTCCGCTTATGTTTTATGGTTGTTATGTTTCGTCGCGGGAGTGTTTGTAGGGTTAAGTGCTGAGTGCTGTCGTGTGTGCAGAAGCGCACGTGTCATAGGTGTTCTAATGATGCGTTCAAGACACTCTTTCGGGAAAATTCCAGGCGGAGCTAAAGACAACAGTCGCTGAGGACGAGTTTTAGCCCTTTGTTTTTACTTCACGATGGACTAGACGAATTACTGCCTCAAGTAGATGTGCCTACGAAGAAACGATGATGTGTTCTTGATAAATGGTTATAAAACTCCTTCATTATGGTGATTCTAGTTATCGACCATGAAAAGTTGTATCCCACTGATTCTATACCAAAAGATAAAAATGCGTTATAAATACGAAGCTTAAATCGCTAGCAGCGTATTCTTCTTGGCCACATTTACTCTGGAGGTGAAAAATCCGCATAATTTGTAGAACTTGATACATACGATGAAAAGAAGCAAACATTGCGATGTCGCATGTAGAGATGAGAGCAATGTGCAGCAATCTCGAAGATTAATTATTATTTCCACCGAAAAAAAAAGAATAATGATACCGAGAACTAGTCCGTATATTAGCGGTGTTTGGAAACACGAGCCGAATTTTCATAAACAATTTTGGCTGCTCCAAACCGTAACAGTAGCTTCGTGTGCAAGACGAGCAGCTCCGTTCTGATGGAGACTTGTGACATTCGCTTCCTGCTTTTCCAGGTTTAGTCACTATGCGTACACTGCGCAGCTAAGCACCGAAGTAATGAACTGCGTCGATAGTGGTGACTGAATGCCTGCGGAAGCACAGCTGTACCAAAAAAAAGAGTGCTTCTTACAAATTAGGCAATGCAATGGTGCGCGTAAGAAAGAACTCCAGGAAAACTTTGTGGTGGTAGAGCACAGTTCCAAAGTAAAAATATGCAAGCACAGACGGACACACAGGTGTGTCATGTAGGATTTTCTTCTCTTCTGGTTCTGTGGTCGTCTGTGCTTGCTCATTCTTATATCCAGAGAGAGAACTGGGTTGAGAAATAGTGAGAGCTCGTATTTTATGTTCGGCATTATTGCATAATACCTAGTACTCTCCAAAATAAGAACTTGTCTCCTGGCTACATTCTACACTTGATTTCGACACGCTAACGGACCCATTTCCATCCAGAAACGGCGCCAAAGTAGTCATTTAGTACCCGTGCTGCCATCTGTTAGCTAAGGAAAAAAAATGCTTTGCAACTCGCCTTAAACCGGGCACTGGGCAACAGAAAACACCATAAGCTGGACTCGTCATCAGCCATAAATGGCAGCGTTCTTAACGAGCCTGACTGATCCGAGCCTGCCAGGCGTTTAAAACACTTGTCATCAGATAGTTATACGCAGGCGTATTCCTTGCAGGGTTTAAGAGTAGGAGCAGTGCCATTAAAAAAAAACAGAATATGAGAGCCTTCTATATCATTTGTACCCATTTATCTAATGCTTCATTACTTGAAAACGCCATAATAAAGAAAACACAGTCAGGTTTATAACACTTAGCTCATTAGTGCTATGTAAGTTACAAACAGATGGTTTACAAAAAAAATGATTGGAGTGCTTCAAATAAGGAATGGAAAGGCATTTTTTGTAGTTAGTGGTAATATTGGCAGTTTATACAACGAAATATTGAGTTCTCTAGGCACTGTACTAGTTCGTAGAAGGAGGATCCTTCTCACAAGAACTTAATACAAATTACGAGGTCAGATGCAAAAAAAAGCCAATGTTACGCTGTCGTTATATAATGGCGTCTTTAAGACAGTAACTCCAGCTCACACCTTGCGTAGTTCTGAAGTCGCCTGTCTTCATTCCGTGAGCCTTCAGAGTTACGCGTTTGTTTTTCTTTACCGCAATCCTACGCATCCTGGACCTCAAACATTACTTTTAGATGACTTTAAGAGCCTATTCTAGTCAACCCCTCGTATGTCCTAATCGATGATGTATTCTGGGCAGCAGGTTACCCAGGACACATGACGCCACTCTGCCCATGTGCCTTGGTGTGCTAAACCTGTGCAGAAATCTGCCCATTAAAACATTTTTCGGTGTCTCGAGACTGCGTCACCAATATGAGAAAAAGAGTTCAAATTTCCACGCACATTCCAGCAAATAATGAAAAAAAACTAAAATGTTGGTTGTTAAACTTTTCTAATAGTGTCTACATATCAACATCCGAATATGCTTATTAGAGTTACACTAAAAGCAACCCACCTGGTTTCTGCAGTTTTCGTACTTGTGATCAATATAATCCGCACTCCGAAGCTGAATCAATTTCTGCTCAATACATAACCGAACATCGGGACAGTAAAACATCTGAAAGCGCAAAACCACCGGCGCAGATGAACTCGCCGGCCGCTAAAAGCACAAAGAGCATTCGCAGAAGTATGCCCATTCACTGACCGCATAACACAATGGCGGCAAAGTGTCCACAGTTACCTCATTTCGCCTCTACCTAAACGCTTGAATATAACTGCGTAGGGTGTCCTGAGCCGAAAAGCAAAACAGATTTCACGGGAGCAGAAATAAACACAGGCGTTCTTGCCTCGGCACTGTTGTTCAAGATCTATCAACCCAAAGGGATGCCCTTTTCCTCTAAACTACTGCCAGGGATGTTTTTGTGGTGTTCATTTTCCTTTTCTCTGTTCGCTTAAATGCGCCGAGTGCCGAAGTATCAGCTGCATGCCTTAATTATCACAAATCGGCCTCCTTATATCATGTTTTCAACCTTTCATAATGGCGTCGGAACGAATTCAGCGTATTCTGCTTCGTTAGTTGCACTGTAGTACTGTATTTATATTTCTCAGTCCTCTAATAAATAAAGTAGCAGATATCTATATGCACTCACTGCAGTCTACGACTGCCGCTAGGGGGCCCGAGTGAGCGGACGCGTCTCGTATCGACTCCGCCAATTTCTGGCTCCTGTGCCCAATTAAATCTTCCCGAGGACCCATCAAGACCCTCAACGGATCCTAACCGTTACCACCTTTTGGATTTGCCCGATTATTCACAAGAACTGACCAGTGAAAACTTCTGCGTCAGCTGCGCCGCTGCGCTAAGCCTCGCCTCATCGAGGCGAGCCTCGCCGGCGCGCTGCGTTCTGCTCTCACCGGCAGCGCACCTACCACCAACAGCCATGGAGGTGCAAGCGCAGGACGAAGACCTCCGACCCAGTGAGTGGACCCCGATACTCCGCGCGCACAAGGGTGGAATCTCAAGCGCGGAAACGCTGGCCATATCCGATCAAGCAGCGTCGGTTCCATCTAAGCCCACGGCGTCCACGTCCGCCTCCGCTACCCCTCCGACTTTCAAGCCTACATATAGGCCTCAACAGGGTCGCCGCGGTGGCTGAGTGGTTATGGTGCTCGGCTGCTGGCCTGAAAGACGCGGGCTCGATCCCGGCCGCGGCGGTAGAATTTCGATGGAGGCGAAATTCTAGAGGCCCGTGTGCTGTGCGATATTAGTGCACGTTAAAGAACCCCATGTGGTCGAAATTTCCGGAGCCCTTCATTACGGCGTCTCTCATAGCCTGAGTCGCTTTGGGACGTTAAACCCCCATAAACCATGAACCATATAGGCCTCAACAAGAACAGCTGCGTGTGACGCACGCAGTCACACTCCGAAGCAAACAAATTGCTTCACTTCCTCTCGGCACTATACGGGTCGTTTACCGACCATGAGGAGGCCTCGCTTTGAAAGTCAGCGCCCTGCAAAACAGCCCCACTGGCCGTGACCTCGGGGATATTCACCTGAGGATCTACCCTTCACGGTCGCTACCCCGCACGAAACAACCGCTCTTCACCTCGTCCAGCTAAAGGAAGTGGTCCTCCAAGAGACCGCTTACCCTGTCGCTGCCTACATTGCACCACCAGGGGCTGCCGTGCACGGAGTAATCTCGCAAGCCTACTGGGAGGAGACGCCGGAGCAGATGCTACGGGCCCTCCAGACCCGTAACCCATGCGCTCATGTCATCGCAGCCCGCAGAATGGCTAGGACTCATTCCATACTGGTCACCTTTCCGCACAGAGCAGCCCCCATTCCATACGCAACATGAGTGTAGTGTACAGATGCACGCCGTACAAGGGAAGTCCAGACGCGTGCACTAACTATCGTAGGCGGGGCCATAGGTATGATGTGTGTCTGCAACCCAAGACTGGTCTCTGCTCGCGGTGCGGAGACAAGCATGAACCGCAAGATGTGCCCTCCTGCATCCCGACCTGCATTCTCTGTGGAGGCCAGCACCTCACGGGCACCGGCTCGTGCAAGGCAAGAAATCACACCTCAAAACCACGCAACGAATCGCCCCAGAAGGCAATGTCCCCTAAGAAGAGCGACTTTTTTCCACTGCAAACGACCCCCCCCCCCCCCCCTCTACTTCAACATGGGCCTCCAAGGCTGCCGGGACGAACACTAGGACCTCCCAAGACCCGGACGTGAAGGCTCTGCGGGAAGAGGTAAAGCAGTTGGAAACGAGGCTGCCGATAAATTGGCCCTAGGTTTGATTTGCCCGGCTCAGGACAGTCTTGATCTAAGATTCTCGAGGGAGCAGGCGGACACCTTCGCGGAGCGCACGCAAATACCCCGTTTGGAACGTAGGACTTACCCCTCCCCACCCCTCTCTTACGCACTCCCAATAGATCCTCTTCAGACACCTCCAGACACGCTCTCTGATAACCCCTCAGCAGTTATCCCACTATTGTGGCACATCCCCTGCATGCTCTCTATGCGGTGACCCTCATGCTACACTCTCCCACATCATTTTCGGCTGCCCTGCTGACTCTGCCCCGCAGGGACAGCTCGCCATCTCCAGCTGGGAGGACTGGGAGGTCCTGCTCACGTCTGCAGACCCGACATTGCAGCTTGCTGCGGTGACTCGGGCTGCCGACGTCATGTCCCGACATGACCTACTTGATGCAGTGCGGGACCGAGCAGTGGCCCAGGGACTCAGCAGGGCCTAAAACTGACTCGCGAAATAAATTTTTTTCTACCCGCCGGCCCGCCCGCCCGCCCGCCCGCCCGTTTGTCCGTCCGCCCGCCCGTCTGTCTGTCTGTCTGTCTGTCTGTCTGTCTGTCTGTCTGTCTGTCTGTCTGTCTGTCTGTCTGTCTGTCTGTCTGTCTGTCCGTCTGTCCGTCTGTCCGTCCGTCCGTCCGTCCGTCCGTCCGTCCGTCCGTCCGTCCGTCTGTCTGTCTGTCTGTCTGTCTGTCTGTCTGTCTGTCTGTCTGTCTGTCTGTCTGTCTGTCTGTCTGTCTGTCCGTCCGTCCGTCCGTCCGTCCGTCCGTCCGTCCGTCCGTCCGTCCGTCCGTCTGTCTGTCTGTCTGTCTGTCTGTCTGTCTGTCTGTCTGTCTGTCTGTCTGTCTGTCTGTCTGTCTGTCTGTCTGTCCGTCCGTCCGTCCGTCCGTCCGTCCGTCCGTCCGTCCGTCCGTCCGTCCGTCCGTCCGTCCGTCCGTCCGTCCGTCTGTCTGTCTGTCTGTCTGTCTGTCTGTCTGTCTGTCTGTCTGTCTGTCTGTCTGTCTGTCTGTCTGTCTGTCCGTCCGTCCGTCCGTCCGTCCGTCCGTCCGTCCGTCCGTCCGTCCGCCCGCCCGCCCGTCCGTCCGTCCGTCCGTCCGTCCGTCCGTCTGTCTGTCTGTCTGTCTGTCTGTCTGTCTGTCCGTCCGTCCGTCCATCCTTCCGTCCGTCCATCCGTCCGTCCGTCCGTCTGCCTGTCTGTCTGTCTGTCCGTCCGTCCGTCCGTCCGTCCGTCCGTCCGTCCGTCCGTCCGTCTGTCTGTCTGTCTGTCTGTCCGTCCGTCCGTCCGTCCGTCTGTCTGTCTGTCTGTAGTTGCATTCGTTTCACCAGGGCACCTGCCCTGGGGCTGTCACAAGCATTACCAAGTTGGCCCCTCGAAAAATAATGCACAAAAAAATAGGAAAGTGGTCTTCGCGCCCGATAGAACACATATGTCATATAATGATTGTTACCGACAGTATGCGTGGGACTGATGGCCGATTTTGCATATCTTCGTCTATCTGTACGAAACTACGTCTAAGTATCGTATGTGGCTCTTGGAATCAAATGAGATGCTGTGTCTGCAGCACTGCCATTTTTTCAACGCCGACTTCTTTATATGCAGAATATCTCTATTGTTACATCGTTTTATAGCGTACAGTATAAACAGGCAAGATAATTGGCAAAAGGAAAATTTTCGGCGATTATAAATCGCTTGCGTTAACCATCTTAGTCCGCCGTTGAAAAACTAAAACTTTCACTTGGAGGAAAAGGAAGCAGGACTGCGGTGAAAAGTCCTATCTTTCATCGCTGACGAGCAGTGCTTCCTAAGTCAACGGAAGTTTGCCGGGCCTATGAGCTCAGTGGCGGCAGCAAAGTGCGCGGTGACTCCTTTGTCTTCACGGTCGAGAAGCTGAGAATAATGAGCTCTCGGAGAATTGATGGGAACTTCGCCACCCGACATGCTTCAAAGGAGGTTGTAAGCCTGGTGAATGAAAAGTAGCATGAAAAACGAGTGCAGGCTAAGAAACTTTTGAGGTGACGTTTCTGTGTTTCCTTTTTTGCGGGAACTCAGTGAGCTTGATTTATTTACAGAAAATCTTTCATCCAAACTCTCACTCGTGGCGGCGTTTTTGTCTCTATTGCGGACCAATAAAAGTTCTTGTTCTCGCAAAAATACCTGTTTTTTATCTCATCAACATCACCGTGCTTAAAAGCTACTTTGTAGTTCTTGTTTGATGCTTTAAATTTATAGGGTCAAAATGACGAGAGTATAAGGGAGAAAACGCACAGTTGCTAAACGTGAAGCTGAGAAAAATCACGCTGAATGATTTTGTTCGATATCCGTTTCACTGTGATTATGTTGGTATTGCTGAGTTTGATATCGTCGAATGGCTCACATTTTTCTGGACGATCTGCGTTGAGCAGGTTTGCTCACCTAGCTGCCTGTAGGATCATTGTTGCCCGATGAAGTTGGTAACATATTATCCGCTAGCATGTGTGCCTTTTTAACTGAGGCCCAAATGTAGTAGTCCCCAACTTCGGCTCTGATTTTGGAGAGAGTCTCCTCTTAGAACTTTTTCACATATCACCGCGGAGCTTTGATTCATGTGGAATATGTTGCTTTGCGTACTTGTCCAGGAAGTTCTGTATGTGAGTTTTCACAACGAGACTTATGCGCCCAGAAATGCTCGACAAAATTTCATGGCAAATGACGATTCGTTTGCTGACGAGCAGCGGTCGAAAGCCTCTACCAGGAGAAACTACAATTGCCCGTTCTTCCTAATCTTCAGGTTTGAAATAGGCTTTGTTGGTAGCGACCTGTTATGCTGCATGGCACCCGTCTTCACTTTATTCAGAAATTTCGCATGCTTCGCAGAAAAGCCCAGTTCCATCAGTTAAAAAGGTTACCTCTCATCTAAAAACTCCTCACGTAACACTTCAACATGCTGCATTAGAGGTTTCAATAAATAAATAAAAAAATTTAAATTCAGATCATGAGATAAGTAAGCATAGACTTAGCTCACAATTGCGCTACCACGGTTCAAAAGAAAAGGGGCGGCGGTTTCATAACATTTCAGTTATGCAACAAATTTTCAATCTTTAGTGACTATAACTTCAACTCTCGGTTTCGTGAATTATTTTAAATGCTGTGAAGCCCTCGCATTTCTGAGGCAAAGTCCAACACAGATTAGGATGCTGCGGCAAAAACCGATGTGCATCCCTGTCACTTCTGGCATTAGGTAACGCCCACCAAACGCATGAAAAAGAAAAAAGTTGCTAATATAATATTGCGGCTACCCCTTCGACATCGATTCGAAACCACAACATAACGAAAAAGGAACTAAAATTGTAAGGTTCGTTAAGAAATAACATTACAACTGTTTATTTCTTATTGTTCATGGAAATGGATAAGATAGCCCCGGAACAGAAATTGAGATTCTGACTTCCTTTAAAAGTCAATGTTTCCCACGGCTTGGAAGCGTAACTTTCGTATGAGGCAACCCAGACCTACCGCCGTCTTTTTACAAAACAGAGGAGAAAAAATTTATATCCGATAGCTCTGTCCTTACGTGTTTGAACGTTTAATTATAGGGCTGATATATTCCAAGCATTATCAGGCGCATAATTATGGCGTGTTCAATTTTGATATGGTGTGTAGTTTGTTGGTCTTTTTCTATGCAACTCCATCTAGTACTTTAACCAACCCTTGGGACATGAAGGAAGAAATCCGGTTATACATTTAACTATTGGCATCACTTGTAGACGGACTCGAGACATGTACATACGTTGAAGTGCTTTCAATACTTTTTTAGTTTTGAACATTTCATTAAAACATGGTTCACCATAATCAAACCCAGAGGTGATCACTTCAATAAGTTACAAAAACATTGTATTAAGAACATTTTCATTTCGGATTCTAGTTCATGTCTAATTAGAATGTTTGCATATTTTTCTTTCTTCACCCAAGTTGAAAGTAATTCTTGTTCGTCGCAAAGAACAGAATAAGTTAAGTTGAAGGTAATAAAAGTAAGTGTAACCCAGATCAAAAGTCGACAGACGAAAAATGAAGTGAGGCAATGTGAAAATATGAGCGGAATATGTTTGAAGAGGTAAGATAGAGAGGAATACGTTGAGATAAAGTCGGTTCTTTAACCGAAACTGCCTTCAAACCTTCCTCGTCTTCTGTTTTCACACATATATTTTTCCATTCGTGTTTTGCCTTTTACGACGGCGACTGATCTTTTTGCCCCCCCCCCCCCCCCTCCTCCCCCTCCACGGAATGCGCCACACGGCATTTGAGTGGGAAATTGTTTTCAAGCAGTTTCTGGGCAGGCAGCTGTCCGCACTTGAGCAACCATTAGCGAAAAGTTTAAGAAAGTAAAGTGTTTCTGTTGGATGTTGTTCTCTTCGTAATTCGTAATGAGTTTTACGCGAATGCGTGGTGAAACCTCACTTCCAGTGATGTTTGCTACCAAGAAACTTTATCTCACTCTGACATTTGTAGAAACAACAGTGCTGTAAGCCGCAGTTGCATGAAAGGTCCTAATTGATGCCGTGGCTTGTGTCAACTTTCGTAATCGCAGCTGCTGTGCATGAACCGAACTTTTTCCGGAGCCCCTGTTTTCACAAGCGTGCTTCTACGTTCGATTAGTCGGAAGGATGAAGAAACAGGGTGTGCCTTGAAGAGCTTCTGAGAGCAAGTGTTTACCTCCGCACGCCGTCCTTAATTACGGCCACGTGGCGTACGCGGCGCAGTGTAGTTTTCTCCTTTCTAATTTAGGTAATAAAAAAATACTGTCCTTGAGTCCTCGTCAATAGGACGGCGAAGGTTGCATTGATTAGAGTACGCCTTTTTGATTACCAAGACTCCTTTTCGGATATATCACAGCCACTTAGAAATTAAAGCCTATACTTCTTTAGGCTCATGTCATGGATGCTGCTTTTCGCGTAATGTTTGGAAAAGCTGAAGAATCTGGGTCGACCAAAGAGCGCTTGCTTGCTAATGTGGTCTGTCTGGCCATCTGATATAGGTGGGCCTAAAATCTCGGTTGCCTCACGTCAAGGACGCCAACGGTGTGGCACATAATTTCCTACATTATCTTTAACGCACAAGGGGCCACCATTAGGCGGCACCTCCCGTCTGAGGTTTTGTTAACCTTTCAGCTTCTTGTGTACTTTCGCCTGTCTATTACCGTGTACAACGAACTGACTGAAATTTGTATTTTGAATTAGAATTTGAACAATTTTGAACCATTTTCATTACTTTAGCCGAAAGAGGCGGAAAAGTTTGGAAACTTTTTTCTACCTATCCAAAAAAAAAAGCGAAAAGTAGTTTAGTGAGTGTTAAGACTGATAACATCTACCAGCTATGAGTTTCCTCTTGCCTGAACGATCCTAGCTCAATATCACAAAATGTGAGCGCGACCAGTAATTGATTAGCGCTGTTTCTGCGGTGAAGCAGTGACGCAAGTTTACCATACTTACTACTCCAGGGGTATCCCATGCCAGTACAGTTTTGGTGTGGTAATATTGGACCGCGAATCATAATCCCGAAGTCTGAACGCCAAAAGACAAGCCCAAAACCGAGCTGCTAACTTTGCCATCATGGAACGGTGCGATGTCTTTCAGAAGCTCAAGGGCTCCATTGACGATGGAGTTGCTTATCCTCACGTAGGGAAGGTCATCAGCGCTCCACCAACCGACGACAGAAGAAAAGAGATCGACCATCGACCACTCAAAAGCAAGAGTGAAAAAGAATCACACCCCTCACCGTCTTTAACTGAGAAGTACTGGAGCTATACGCGGATTGCTGTTTTCTTCGCCTATCGCTCGACACCGATCAATCGCGGCCACGGTGTTCTCCGTTATTGGCGACTTTCTATCTGCCTTTCAGTCACTGCGTATGGTGACACTACCTTGTTCGATTTTTTGCGCTTTGATTTGTGAATGAAATGAACTACGGTGGAGATAAGGAAGAAAATAGCAAAGAGTTAAATGGAAAAACGCTCGGCAGCTTCGAAATGCCGAATGGACGTTGGGAACGCGCCTAAAGGCGGGGGCGGGTTCTCCTTTGCTTCAAGGCCTCTTATCTTCCTTGAGCCTGCGTAGTTGTTGCAACTGGGCGAGTGGGCGTTTCGTGGAGAGATCGAACGAGAATAGAGTCTTTCATTGCTGTACGCGTCGTATAGATTTCGTTCAATAACAGCTCACGGGAACGTCTTGAATAGAGCGCTGCTCGAGCGACAATTAAGGTTGGTTGCGGTACGGAACCAACTAAGGATCTTCGGTATTCTTAGCATCTTCTTTTTCTTGATTATTTCGCGGCCTCTCGAAACAAAAATGCATTTTATGCACGGCACACGTTGGTCTCCATTGTGCTGTGCAATTTGTCATCCGAATCTTATGCAATTACTCTCGCACTGGTTGCAACGTCCTGCCAATTTTTCTCGCATTTTATCTCCTCCTTGCCTACCTCATTTATTATTCTCGCTGCAGAGCTACATGGACGAAAATGTGGCTTTGTGTGTGCAAGTATATTCTTCCGGATCATTTGGCATTCGGAATGAACGTAGAATTCAATCCTTGTGCTTCGTAGCCTTGTGGTTTCAATGCTACGAACAGCCGGTCTGTCAATAAGAAAACGGTAAATAAAGAAGAGCGAAGTTTGTGCAACCACTTGACCCGTAAAAAATAGCAAGTGATAACTTCATATAATCACTCGCTCTTCCTGGGATACAGAAGAAGAAATAAGGAGGAAATCTACTTCCAGCTGCTTTTTACTTAATCCTTTAAAAACAAAATGGAGCCCTATAATTTGTCTATAGACAATAAGTAGAGAAGCCGCACTAGCTATCTTTAGACCCAAACAATTCACATAGATTCTGCAAGGCAAAATGAACAGAAAGTAAATACACTTATAAACACAACCTACCTGAAAAAAAAAAGCTTAAAAGAATAGTTGGTGGCTATTGTTATATCTAATTCCGTTTCGGTGAGGGCCTATGTTCCATCATTGAAAAACACGATTGTGAAATTTTTCTCCGCCATTCTGCGTATCACTTTCTTCTGGAACAAATGAGAGCCAGTATTAAAACAAACAAATAAAATGACGCTTTTGCTGTTTAGCTCCGCAGTTGTGAAAGCGCTGCTTGAAATGAAGAAACGCTGCTTAAACGATGCTCTGGGAAGGAGTTTCCTCTAAATGTTCTCTTACACTGCACATAAATATCGCCGAAAGGAGAAGACTGGACCGCCGTTGCCGTAGCTCAGTTGATAGAGCACCGGAGGCAGAATTCGGATTTCGCGGGTTCGGATCCCCACTAGCGACAGGCGGTTTTTTTCTGCTTTTATTAATCTCCCATTAATAAAACTACAAATACAAAAAGACATCCCCTATGCTCCTTGGTTTCGGTGGCTGTTGGCTTCCGTCATTTCTTTTAAAAAGTTAGACAATGGATGGGAGAAATCGGGAGGCCCCCGCTTGCCGCATTTACATGAGCGTGATTTTTGTCGCTAGAATTGTTATCCGGCAGTTCTCACTATTTTATGAGTGCACCTGCCTTACAGCCTTTTGCTAGGGTGACTACGATCACTTCCTTAATAAGTACCGGAGAGTTGTACAACTGCACTCGCACGGTGTGCATAACGTACTAATAAAATGAGAAACGCTCAGACTTAACATTCAAGATTTTCGACAAGGATGTAGTGCGTGTCCGCCAAACTTATTGAAGGCCGTGACTTCAAGAATTTGTACGAGGTACGGCGTGGACGTAAGTAATGGAGGTAAAAAAAATAATTCTATTTCTACTACGACATTTTAGGCAAGCCGTAAACCTTTATTTGCAACCGTACACCTGCGCTTCGGCGGATTTCAATACGTAATCACTCCCCAACCACAAATCTTTTACCATTTGGAGGTACCCTCCACGCTTCGCACTAATACTGTTTCCGCTCATAGGTTTGGAGCAATTAGCCCTCACAGTCTGATCTGCGACCCGTCCTTTTTAGCTAAGTTGGCAGAGCGACTGCCACGGATGGCAGCTGTACTGGGTTCGATCCCTGGACGACGACGAATTCAACTATGAAGCTTTTGTGAAAATTGCGTAGTTTTTCTTCGTAGGCATATGGCTGCGTTTCGGATTGCTAATAAGTAATTACTCTCTTATTCACAGCTGAGATTTGCACATCTTTATCATACTTTGCACGCAGGGCTTTGGAGGCCTAAAAGAAATTCATTGTTTTTCTTTCTAAATAAACCTCTATAATCTCTCTTAGAACGTCAGCAACGTGAGATTCACTAATGTAAAATTTCCGGGGCCCTGCTTCGTCGTCCTTGCGCTGTATTTTGTGAATCTTAGTTAAGGTTAACCACGGGAACCGCTAATAAAAAAGTAGCTCTACCTTGGTGATTCATTGCGAAACGAAGTAAAAATTTCAAGACTTAAATTTCTATTACGAAATTTGCTATTAGGAACATGACCATCAAAGCTTATTTAAATTACAAATTTGGTTTCAACAACTTGTTAAAGAACTTCAAACTTTTATGCGATTAAAAATTTGCTTTGTTATTGTTTATTTTATTTCTGAATAATCCTCCGTAAAACTGCAGTAATCGCTTTAGCTACTCATTGTAAAGTTAGCTTATATCGCAGGTGATACAACGCGATTTTAATGTACATTTTTTTTAAAATAACCATTAGCAGTGAACCATCCATGGTTATAGACGCTCCTTGCTCCCATTCCTGTCGTTTTCGTGCAATATTCCTATGCTCTAACAAAGCGAACTGCGGTCACCGTATTCAGACCCAGGCATTGCGTTTGTGCCCCGGAGCAAAGGGTTTACTTTAGTAGTGCTGCACGGACGTGAGAACGAGACTGAGGTTAAAACCTTTTCGCCGGAAAGCCTGACATCTATCCTCGAACTGGGTCCGCCTCCTTCTGAAAGCAAGCAAGGTCGCGCGTTTCGCTTCTACTTCTGCCAAGTATTCCGATGGGATTCTCTCAACACAGGGCCACCGGCCTCGTGTTGGCAGGAGACAGCATCGCGTGAGACCATAAATTCCTCCGCTTTCAGTATAAACAACGGCTCTTAGTTGCGCCACGTTTTATGGCAGCAAGGGCAAGAGCCCAGACGGGTTGCACAAACACCGGCAGGGTACGGCACGAAGCGTGTGTGATCCCGTTTGATCCCTCAATTTATTGCGTAGTGTTTCGCGTCACTGTAGCGAACAAAACTGAAAAACAAACATGAACAAAATAGAAAATGTCAAACATTTTGCACATAAAGCCAAGCAAGAACCAAGGAAGAAAATTTTTAGCACACGAAATCATAAATGATGTGGCAGTATCGTCTCGCCTACATTGCGATGCTGCTGCCTTGACGTTTTGCCATTCTTTAAAACTTACCTCAGATAAGCCGCGCCGTCGTTATTTTTGTGCAGAGGCAAGTGGCAGTAAACAGCTGCTCTCGGCGAGGCATTGACAAGAGGCATTATTCTTGTCCGGTATGAAAGCATTAACAACAATGATTTTATCAGTGCACTTGCGCAATGACAACGCTTAGACGTTTGTTTAGCGTAATGCAATAAATTATTACCCAAGATAATTCTTATAGTGTAGAAGGAGTGCTCCAGTTTTAGCGTTATAATAATAAATTAGGAACGTCTAAAGAAGCCAGAGGTTATGAATGGCTCTAGCCAAGTTGCGACGTTATATATGTCCATTTTGTGTACCCTTCATGTATACTTTCGCTGGGTGTAAAGTGTCTTTTTCATCCTAATGCTATGAAAATAAATGGGCGCACTTTTATCCCACATTCAGAATAAGTGATGGACGAAACAGCGGCCCAAGAGTATTGATATCTGATCGCAGAGAAGAAATATTGAATATTTTTTTCTGTAAGGAGACAAGGAAAAAAAAACTGAGAAAAATATCAGCCACTCACTCTCAGGGTATGACGACTGATCAGCGCAAGCTGGTTCATTGAAATGATTGCAACGGTGATGACGTCCTGCATGGATGCCACTGCCACAGGGCTGCCAGTCAACAAATACAAACAGCCGCAGTAGCCTATGAATTAATCGGTGGGCTCGCGGCTGAGAGAAGCATACTTTGCATCATGGTCCGCATAAATATAGCTGTTACTGCCTTGTCATGCCCTACCCCCCCCCCCCCTCCGAGGTAGCAAAACAAGTGAACAAAAGCGCTCTCCCTCCCTCGTGCTAACGTTACAAAAAAGCTAAGAGAATCATTAGGCAACTTTCAAAAATATATTTATTTCACCTACCACTTACCTGTCTTCACTGTGTTGTTATTGATAAATTGTGTTGTTCAGCATTCAAATACCAATGAAACCCTGTCGCAGATAGAACACGCAAAGTTTAAGATGCAACCGCCTACTTGACGCTCGTACTCCCCGGGTGGAACAACAGTTTTTCGCTTCTCTCCCGCGTCTCCAATCTGCGGCTTTGAGGCAGCGCAATTCCTTCCCAATTCTGGCGTCGCTATCACAACTTCTCGGAGGCGCAAGTTGCCACTTCGAGACATCCTCGCAGTTGACGCTACGGATCCGTTTGATATGTGCGCGACGTTGGGGGACAAGCACTTTTCTGTCCAATAATGACAACTTGCGTACATATGTTTTTGTTTGTTGCGCAATTAAACTACTTGCATGTCACTACATTTCAGCGCAGCATGCCCCCGGATGTACTATCGATGAAAGGGGACGCTTGGGCAAGATGATCTGAAGTTACCAAAACGGCTCGAGAAAAAGGAGGAGCGCCCTGCCTTTGTACTCTTTATTTTCTTGCCCTGCGCTTGTCCCTGCACTTTTACGTCGCTGATAATATCACACCGTGTGCTCTAAGAGCTATGCTTCTCTTGAAACTGAAAGCCATTATGATTATTATATTCAGTGGAAAACGGCGGGAAAACCCAGAGCAGAAAAAGACCGCAAGAGCAGCACGAAGGCGGAAGCAAATAACGGGAGCCAACAATCAGCCAATAGTGCTGATGAAGCAGCAACAAAATGAATTGATTATAGCTGATAGATTCTTGGAGTTTCGCATGTAAACTTCAAAATGATGAACTGGGTTCTACACGAGTTGAAACGTGTAATCTCAAAAGTGCCGAGAAAAAATTTAGAAGCAGTCAATTGGATCGATGTGGAGGATATTCGATAGCACTCTTGTTTCACTCGCTCTTCTATTCCAGTTCTGTTTTTGAAATTCTGATTTTTTTCGAATTTTCAGCCCATTGTATTTAACTTTCTAATCTATTCCAATTCTGATCCTGTTCCAGTTCCGACTACGCGACTATTTAAAATGTGTCACGTTGACAGATTGCGATGATTTTCAGGTGCGCCAGGCACTCTAATGGGAGACTGATAAGGCTCGTGAGGCCTAGTTTGCTCTTCCCGAGAAGTTCGAAAATAAATGGCGCCCACAAGCCTTATTTTTGCCATTGAGGTGATCCCAAGGGCGTCAATCTTTCGAGCAGGACTTGCCTTGCTCGAGTCAATTTCTTCTCAGTTATATTCATTTTTGCTCAGTTATTGCTCACGCGACGTCTCCCCTCCAAGTTCCTACAAATGGAGAGGGGAGGAAAGAGGAGCGGAGAGAGGGAAATGGTCGACAGGTAGCAGGTGAAGGGAGGGAAATTTTCTTAAACATCACCTCACAAGCGGAGGGTTCACACAGGCGCCCATGCATCTTCTGTAGCACAGAAGCCAGTGAAAACTTCTTCATGCGCTGTCATTATAATATAACGAGTACTCGCATGAAGAATTTTGTTAACACCGCCGCTAACGCGAGTGGTAGCGAAGACTACGTGACATCCAAAATAGCACTTAACTGGCTCAAGAAAAAACGAAATCTTTAACAGTGAGAGGGAGCTGACGAGCGAGTTTGTTATGCCGAGATGAGACGACAGCGCCACGGTGCAGAAGTGGGTGCCTGCGAAGGCGAAACCTCCGGGCACATGAGAGGAAGGGTGACCACGATGGTGTCATATGGGCAGTTGGGCGTCAGTACAGCGTCAAGCCGTTCGTCTTTACGCTTTCGAAGAGCAACAGGTCCTCAAAGATTCTGCGAATTTCTGCTGTAGCTCTAGAGGTACCCACAAATGATTTCGGAACACGGAAGTTATAGAAAACCTTAACTGCGTGGCAGGCTAAGCAAGTAGCCTTACATTAAAGGGTGTGTTTTGAGCTTCCTGACGCAACCTGCGCAATGCACCCTTTGAAGTGGCCTGGCGACTATGCAAGCAGCAAGGAATTCAGCTTTTTTGTGGTTTTGGCGTTCCGGTAACTTAAGGGAGCACGTGTACACTTAACCGTGTCATTCATTAGGGGCGCCATAGAGAAACGGGGCTAAGTGCATAGTTAGCCGTGAAAGTTGCTCCATATTGCTGCATCGCAATGTGCAGCGATGTATGTTTGTACCACTCCTGCCATGGCTATTATCAGGTGGCTGACCGTATAGGAAATGAAAACAAAAAAATTTTCTGGCGGCCGCGGAGTAAATTTTTGGTTTCTCCATTTTCTCATGTTGTATTAAGATTTGCGTGTGATCCTTCCTGGCAACGCCGGGTTTATTGCAAATTTCATCAGTGAATATTTTCTATTAAAAACGTTGCACAAGTTGTGCCTTTAGTCGCGTATTAAGTTCTTTTGCCAAGAACCCAGTGATATAACGTAGTCAATAGTTTGTCTTCTGTGGCGCTACGGATGCGTTCAGTAACTATAAGCAACCGATGTCTGTTTAGTTGAAGCTTAAGATTCTTATGCGCCTTTCAGTCAACTAATTAATGTGCCTGTTTTTGTTTTCAATGCAATGCGCAGTATTGAGTGTTTCCTGGAACATTCTGCAATCTTTTGTCGTGCTGTCCGGATCGACGTTTTTTTAACAATCTGCCTTAAACAATGAAGAAATATTTACTACAGTTCTGTGGCGCCAATTCACTTGCTTTTAATGCATGCTATCCTTCTAAGAAATAGCGTCCCTCATAGCCTGAGGTCGCTTTGGGACGTTAAACCCCCATAAATCATAAACCATAAAACCTTCTACGAAATAGACGCCCTACACAAATTCTTATAGATGGCAGCTCTCAGAAAGGGAAGAATGTAATAGTTACAGCACAGAGTGGTTCACAGTGAAGCAACCCTTTAAGTTTTATGAGTGCCTCTATGCAGTAACCCGTGCCAATAAAGGTATGTAATGGAGATAAGTGGCTTATTTAAAATGAAAAATTCTTTTCTTGGAGCACAAGCTTTTCAGGACTCCAATACCAATTTTCGCTCAACGTGTAATATAATGGTTGGCAGATGACCCAAATACAAAACCAGGCGAAATATGAAACCAGATCAACTTGCGAAGCTCTAAGTGCATATGTGTTTATGAGAACGTCATTGGCTATTTGCTAGGCCAGACACGTGTCCAATCCGTTACACACGTTTAGATGCAGCCAGTACTGCCTAACTTCAGAGGAAACGGCCCAAGCGATAAGGTATCCTTACTCGTTATCTGTCTATATGAGAATCTACTTCTGCTAGTAACGAAAAATACAAATAAGTAGTGCCTGCCACATACATTAAAATTCGGTTTCCTCTATTTTCTGGAACTTTGCGGGAGAAATATACATTCACTTGTTTTGTTAAAAGAAAAACTTCCTAAAGAAATTAATTTCGCATTTATTTCTCTTTGCAAAGCGCCGAATGGGGCCTTTAATTAAGCCATGTAAGCTTCTTCGCCCTCCAGCTGAGAAAGGCATATCCACGAATACAGGAACAGAGGTGACAGCAAGTCAAGCCACAGCCCATCGGAGAGCCGTGGCATATATCGAACATGTTCAGAAATTTTCACTGTTTCTTAATTATTTCAGTTGGTTAATCACTTCGGGCATGTAACAACGTGCCCACGTGGGTATAAAAACGATGAGTGAAAAGCACGCAAAAGTTTGATAGAACCTATACATTGGCGCATACACGGCAGTATAAATACCTGCCCTGGAATAGAACGCCATTTTCCTTATTTTTAGATACACACATACAAATAGTCACAACGCGCAGATAATATCGCAATGTTAGTGGGTACCATCCTAAGCTTTCGTTTCAGTCTCACGGCAGTTTATAAGCTGGCAGGACGGGCGATCAGGTTTTAGATTGTCCCCTTGTAACTAGGAAATTACTCTATCAATGTTGCATCAATCATTGCTCTTTAGGCTTCTGCCTGCCCCTCACGCTTCACTTGCACTCTCCCTGCTCGGCCATCACACAAGCTGCGACCCAAAGAGAATACTGGTGTTCTGTCTCATTTCTGGCAAATCATTTGAAATTAATTTCTTCAGATATTCTCTACTGCCGTACGAAGTGGGGGAGAGGCGATAGATATAATTATTCCTTGAAGGTTTCAAGCATAGGCCGCAAAATGCTCGTCATAACTAAGAGAGCTGGTCCGACCAACATAAAAAGTTTAATTTTCTTGCTTCCGTTTTCAATAACGTTACGAAAAGTTTACTTATTCACTCATTCAGCAAACACAACGCACTACTGTCTGGTCATCATATGTCTTGCGTAAGAAGCCTTTAAGCTCCGGTCATCCAATTTCTGGAATACCAGAAATTAATTTTATTTCATCAACCTTCTTTCGCATACATCATAGTCTTCAAATCACTAGAGTCGTTTTCACAAATCACCGCTAATCAGAAAATGGTTTCTCAACAATGCACAGCAAATTTTATGCAAACGCTGCTTCGCAAGCACAATACTCCGAAGAAATGGTGCGTTACGCGGAACTGTCTGGCAGAAGGTGAGGTTGATAGCTGGGAACGGTTACATTCATCGCTGTTTGCTCAACGTAAGACGAACAAAGTGGTGTGTCTTGAATCTTGACAGGTTTTCTTTTGTATTACTCCAATTTTTTTTTTGATACTGTAAGTCCCATCAAGGACTGTAACAGGAAGGGCTCTGAATGATACAGTTGTAGTGCACATGTTGGTAAGTAAACAATTTGAACAATAACATAGGCAAAAATAGTTACAAAATCGGTTAGAGAATTCAAGTTGAGGTACAAATAATAGGCGGCAAACATGATGACAAGCATACCAAAAAAGGAAGTCGGCTGCAGTTAGTGTTGTATTTTCAATCTAGGCACAAACAAAACGGTAAAAATAAACAGGGCAGAAAAGTGTGGAAAATGAGAATAACTACTGGGAAACAAACAGGTGATCTATAACCAGGGCACTGAACGCATCTAATGATGAGCTGTTAGCAATATCTATGTCTAGATTGTTCCATTCTCGTGTAGCTCGAGGAAAAAATGAGTATTTGAATATGTCAGTACGGAATGGAAACTCGTTTAATTTGTGTGTGAGGTTGTGGCGGGTCCATCTAGTTTTTGTGGTCGTTCTGTATTTTGTAGCGAGAACTTGTAGTTGGTTGTGTATTAGCTGATATTAGTTGTTGCTACCGCGGAGGAACTGCTAGCAGCAATTGCAACATTATTCCATCTAGCAGCCAGAACCAACCCTCAACAACAATTGCGGCAAATGAAATAGACTGAATCCGATGCACGAAAAAACTTCAGAAAGTGTTTATGGAAGGCTCTAAGTATTAATTGTGTCATTTTGTGGACACTGGCACAACAGCACAACAGTGGTGATGCAGTGCGAAGTTGCTCGTTCTATCTAAAGTGGCGGTTCTTCCAGAAACATCGCGCTAGTGCTCGTTACTCAATAGTCACCACTTACAAATTGGCTCACGCTTGCCTCTCGGATATAGAAAGATAGCGTGACCGCAAACTAGAAACGTTACTGAGTTATTTTTTATGAGAGAAATGACCACATACTGCGCATATTTGGTCACAAAGTCATATAAGCGGCAAATCCTAAACAATAAATCCAACACATTAGTTTGTGCTTAAGCAAACACCCACAGTGATGACGGTAGACTAATCCAGAAACTTCTTAAAATTCAAACTCAACAAGAAAGGAGCACGCAACGAATAAGGTCCTAGACCACTAGTCTGAAAAAAAAATCATGCAAGAGAGGAGGTTTCAAGTGAAAGATCATCTATTTATTCACCTAATCTAGTGTTCATGTCGACACACGAACTAACGTAACCATCTGTTTTGTAGCCGCAAATATAAAGAGCTGCCAGATTTTTCATGTGTCACATACGAGGAATCTTTGTGGCCGTAGCCAATTACAGCTTCACAATGTACCAAAATTGTGCCGTTCTTTCGCTCTGTAGTCGCTTTTTGCGAACTCCATTTTTAAGCTCAGCTAAATGTCCATCTCCCTTGCGTCACGACGCTGACACTCTCCGTCACTCTCCAAGGTTGTCACCGGGCACAACATGATATGACACCCTAACGTTTGTAACTGTGAGGGAAAAAAACATTTTGCAGAAGAGATATAAAAAATAAAGAAGCGAACTTTTTCAGTCCTACACCCGACAGGTCCTGGCAGTTTTTAATTTCTCATGACCAGTTGGTTCAAAGCTTAGGCGCTTTTTGCGGTATTGTATCAAGATGTAAGGATACTGTGTCTAAAAGAAGAGAAAATGTGGCCAAAAATCACCAAAAGTACGGATTCGGCATGTATGGATAAACCTTGACCTATAGGAAGCTTACAGTTTCGATGCAGAGATTCATGAGCTTTTGTAATGCTTAAGCATTGCTAATGCAACAAAGTTGCAAAATTACGAAGTACCGGGTCAAAACTAAGACCGTTTATGTACCTCCAAGAGCTTGAAGAGTAGTTTTTGAATGGCTGTTAGCATGTGCCCCATTCCCGTGCCACATCAAAACAGTTCAATCATTTAGGCCCATCTACGTTCCATGCCATCATTCGCGACCTGACCTCCTTGTTTTTTTCTGTTTTTTTTTAATTGTAGCGAAGATTCCCACACCATGCTATCGCGGCGGAAGCTTAAAAAAAAAACTGGATGATAGAATTTCGTGCCTTGTCTTTTTCAGTGCATCTCAGAGCTATTTTGACGATACAAATGAATAAAAAACTGATTACACGTCAACTCTGCGGATGTCACTGTGCGGGAGAGAGATATTAGCTTGCAGTTACAAATACACGAAACCTTCATCTAGCCCAGGCCTCAGTGTGATTGAAAAGTGCTTATGTAAAATAAATTGCGAAAAAAATTCCACAATCTCCAGAATTTCTCAGCCCCCATAAAGCCTCCCTATCAGAGTATAAAAGCAGTGCCATTCTATGAGCTCTTTCGCCGTCTGTCTACCATAGCACAGCTGCACTATGTACAGTCCTATCGCACTCAGTCTGCTAGTGGTCTGCACGAGTACGATCGTCCTGGCCAAGCTCGGTTCACCGGGAGGGCCACAGAAACTGCACCGCGACGTTGCAGACAGCTTCAAGGTACACTGTGCGCCACTTCCTCGCGGCTCGGGCTGAGAGGGTGCTTTTCTTGTACCGACCATCTCGAGAGCAACGCTAGGTGCTCTGTGCCCATGTGTCGCTGAACGTAAATGCGGACGTTTGCAATACTCGTATTACAAGGAACATCCTTCAACACGGTAATATATGTCCTTGCGATAAGCGGCAATTCTCTTTGCCGATGGTGTCAACAGACTCTCAAGGAGGTCACTGCGTAGTGCTATGAGACCCGGATTCTTGCAGTAATGGCATGTCAGCTTTAAAACATTTGTTTGTTACGAACTGTTACCTTAATTTATCAATGTAACTGAAGCTTACAATTAATGACGAAAAAATTGCACCTTCTCCAGTATTTCTCAGCGCTCATAAGGCGTTGAACCAAAATGCCCAGAAGACTGCCTCGCTCGCATAGTTTCTAGACGTTATATATATTTCGTTAAGTGCGAAGAGCAGTACCTTTTTGCTACAGTCATAGCTTAAATCAGTGCTTGTTTTCACTAAACAATTCCCCACTTGTGAAGGACTGCTACTTTTGAAATCCTTCCCACGGGTTCGAATTGCACTCACATGAGGCAGCTGTTAAAACAAAGTTGAACCAATTCCTTAAGAATTGCTTCGTCAAGACTTTGATTTCAGCTAGTTCGTTGTAGCATCACATGGTTTACGCAAAAGGCGTACAGGCGCTAAAAGACTGAGACAGCACACCAGTCGCCAGGCGCCGGTCCTGTCTTGTGTGTGCTGTCTCCGTCTTTTAGTGCCTGCACGCTTTTTGCGTAAACCATATAACGCTTCGTCAACGGTGCATCTCACCCACGGCTTTGATGATTCGTTCTCAACTGCGTAATGAGTGAAACACACCGAATTTCGTGTGCCTGTCTCGGATTACAAGCTTTGAATCCCCCCTGCTTTAATCAGTCAGGTAAGCACTGCGAACTCCTCGCCTTTCAAGCTTAACACCTCACGAGTTAGCGTGGTAATACTGTGTGGTCGCCAGTTTAAAAGAAAATATAGGGATGGCGTCAGCAGTAGTGGCCGCTCACACACGAAGCCGACTGAGAGATTAAACGGCCAGGCAACCCACGAAGTGGCATCCCAGGACCCTACCGACCGGCGACGCTTCTTGTGATCAACGTGCCTTCATTCCACCGAAGCTGGTGATGATACACTTTTTAGTGCGGCATAGCCCATTGCTTCACACGCGCTGCCGGCGATGTTTATCAGCGTTAGCATCAGCAAGTTCCCGTTCTGGCATGCCGTACAATTTAGGCTAGTACTTAAGAGATAGCACTGCTGGTACTACAGCTGCTAGTCCGCGCTCGGATCGATTTTGCACTGCAGGAGAGCTTAAGTTAGAAGAGCCCGACAAAAAATACTCGCACTTGCTGGCAATGTGTTCGGCGGTCAACATGGTAACTAATCTCAGGGAAGCTCTAGCGGCACCTGAGGCGAGGTCGAGGTGATTAGCACTGATATTTAGGCAGAAGGTAACTGCATACCGCACTTGTGAACATCAGTGTTTGGCATCTTCCTGAGAGGGTGGTCACTTGAAGTGTTCCTCACCCTTTAGAGCCGTGGAAAACGCAAGCACAAGTGACTGCCGGGCTAGGCTCACGATGGTTTGTAGGTCCGCGTGTTGTTAGGTTTATAGATACATTACGACGACCTAGAATTGTCGGCAAAATCTGAACCTGTCTCCAGAGAGGCCGGCTGGTTTGTCCTTTGAACAGGACTATTTAACGACCGCCACTGCCGCCCAAACATTCCCACAGACGTTGAGGTCCGAGTCGTCCCGCTAGAAGAGCTCTGTCCTTAGGAACATTCATGACGTCAGCTGCGCCTTTGCACCTATTATCGAGGTTCGATAGTTACCGCTCAAAAATAGTGTTTTCTATTTGTGAGCTAGTTTCTCAGAAGATTGTCCCTGGAGTTCATGGCCATGGCTGTTACGTCTATCAATCTCAGGGACGGATTAATCGGTCATCATTAGCGGGTAATGGGAGGAACGGCGGTCTCATTTGAACCATACATTTCCAACTTTTTTCGCCTACAAAAGGCCCATCCTCCTCCATAAACCGATGCCTGCATATTTATTGCCTTTTCGAATTTCTTTCCTAATGCCTTTATGGAGGTTCACACAATGTGAGACGTTGCAACGTCTGATTAAAGCAAGACACCTCTACAAAAGAAAGAAAACATGTTCAGCTCCCGTGTGAAGAATTGTGCGTGTCGCCACTTACCTTGCTGTGTTGCAAGCTCGTGATGCTTAATTTACAAGTTCCAAATTAGTGATATTTTGGAAGCTCAGTGAACCAATTTTTAACTCTAAATTCTCTGGTTCCTCAGAAACCTTGCATCGTGCAGATCATTATTACAGACTGACAATGCACAGCTAATCATCCGCTCTGATGCGAAAAATTCGTGTTAGCAAGATTTATAGTTCGCTTTTATATTGATCGCCTTCCTATTATGTGTTTAAAGTTGTCTCCACAGTCGCTTTTTTCGCGGTGCTTGTATGCGCTCCTCGTAGGGGGCGGCTTCTGAATGGCGGCGTGGGTGGAGTCTTCTGGAGGACTGCGGTCATTGGAGGCTCGTATGTGAGAGATACATTTACGGCAAGCCTCCGCCATCGAGAGGGTGATGACTCCAAACCTATCTGCCCAAACACACACATACGCGCACCACACATGAAGAGGAGTTTTACCCAAAGAGACGAAAGAGAAAAAAAAGGTTGAAGGATGTACACTGAAGTTTACAGAAGGGTGTGTTACACATTGACAGCATACATAAAGGGGACATTTTCTTTCTCGTCACCCCATCCATGTCCCCAATTGAGGACTGGACGCATTTGAGACCGTCCTCCCCCCCTACAAAGGAAAATAAACTTGGGGATTTTGCTCTGTTTGCTCTCATGTGCATAAATTTTACCGCAGGTTATCTCAAGTTATCCTTACTCCGTGGCGATTTCGGACTCCGACAACGATGGCACATTAGAATGCCTTGCAGCGAACCGCACGGCCATCGACGAAGAAGCACAAACAGCGACTATGACCTGGATTCTTCCGGAGACGGAGTTCTCGCCTAAGTATGAATCATCGTTTAGTAACCATTTAAAGCGACAGCTGTTAAAGGCGTGTTACCGGGTTCTGTGGCGTTAGCGTAACATCGCGCTACGCTGATTAGTCAGCATGCAGTGACGTCACGCATGATTTCATTGCAACGCAACATGACAACAGAAGTGTACCGAACAGTAACGTCACGCGCACTCTACGTGAGAAGAGCAGAAATAATAATGAGTAATCTCGCGTTGAAGAACGCTAAGTAACCAGTGAGAGCTTTACCAGAAATTCGCGACAAACGCTTCTAATTTCCCTGGCGGCTACCACGTGTTGCATGGTTTTAAACATTTAAAAATAGCGCGTTGACCTCATCCTTGACGTTAGGAAGAAATCGGATAACCTAGCGCCTCTCATTGAAGCGCTATAGGTCGCAAGGCTTAGCGGCACTGGCTGAGTGCTGCCGGGAATTCCTGGAAAAGTGGAGTTTCTTTTTCTGTCACTTTCTGTGTATAATAAGCTTGCGTTTCACTTTACGAAAAGGACAGCTCTCTGTCGACTCAACGATGCTGCTCCTGCCGTGGTACTACCTGCTCTTTTTTTCCCAAAACCTCTGCAAACAAGGCATTTATTTCAGAATCGTGTGAAATTTGTGAATTGGTAGTACATCTTTCTCTGATAGCCTCAATATAACTCGGCCGGGGCATGTGACGGGAAAAAGTTAAATACTACAGAAAAGTCGGGAAATGCCAATGCGAAGCTATGTTTTTACTGGCATTAATTCCAGCATCCATGACAAACAGTCCGAGAGAAACGCAATCTGAGGCGAGTGTATCTGCGGCATATTGAAGTCGTTTGAACGTCGAAGGTCTGAGGGAAATTCTTCACCCCATCAAATACATAGCGTGGCAATACATCGGAACCGCATGTGATATTGTGATAATAATAATAATTGGTTTTGGGGGAAAGGAAATGGCGCAGTGTCTGTCTCATATATCGTTGGACACCTGAACCGCGCCGTAAGGGAAGGGTAAAGGAGGGAGTGAAAGAAGAAAGGAAGAGAGAGGTGCCGTAGTGAAGGGCTCCGGAATAATTTCGACCACTTGGGGATCTTTAACGTGCACTGACATCGCACAGCACATGGGGGCCTTCCCTTTTTTCCTCCATTAAAACGCAGCCTCCGCGGTCGGGTTCGAACCCGGGAACTCCGGATCAGTAGTCGAGCGCCCTAACCACTGAAGAACGGAGTGCTAAAACACAATTTTTGTACTGGCTCGGTTCAAATGTTTTTTATAGTCATGAAATGCTTCGTTGCGGTAAACCGATAAACGGCTATTTCCTATGTAACCGATACAAGCATCGGGCCGATAAAAATGTCCTGTAGTAAAAGAACCTATAACCACCATCGTTGTAGAGGGACATTCAAGAGGTATAGATTTAAAGTTCTACCACACACGCCCGAAAGAATACATTTCGTTGAGCTACTCAAAAACCATTGAAAGATGAATAGGGGCGTTGTCATGATAAACACGTAGGTGCTGCTTTTCTTGTGAATATGAGTCAATTCCGGCATTTTTTAAATTTCGCGCTCATGCTTTAAACTTTCAGAGTGCATTCTATGGACTCGTCGTGAAGTGAAGGACTCGGTCCCTCAGGTCTGCATCGACCACTTCGTGGACACATGTGGTGTCGCCGTACCCGAACACAGCAGAGATCTCTGCATCGATGGCGAGGGGGATTATTAGTTCTACGGACCTTATCTAAAAGAAACAGAGGTGCGTCATTCCTGGAGGGATAGAAACTTAAGGGATGAATATTAAAATGTATAACTATTTGAGTCCTGTCAGTGTTGTGTTCATTGTACAAAAAATACGGTAGACATTTTTATTCGATGCATACCCGGAATGCGCGTGCAAGTATTAAGAGGAATATAGTTTTATGCCTAAAAATTCTTAAAACTTTCTTTATTATAGTAACGTTATCATTCCACCCCTCTATACACCTCCCTTCGTCCAATTTAAGCGAGACTGCACCATTTAGTGAGCTGTCACAAAAAAAAATTAACGATTTTTAAGATAGCCTTCTTGACGCCTCGTCTCGTGCACAGCACCTATCGCCATTCTTCACTCCTTGCATTTTCCCGAAGTGTAGTTTCATCTTATTAACGGCAGAGTACCTCAATTTTCAGTCCTGTTTCCTGGCTTGCCTGTTTTGAAAGTCATTTTTTAGAGATTTTTAAACAGCGATATTGGCTGAAAAGCTAAAAATACCTAGAAAACGGTAACACGCACTCAGGGTAGGCGCTAAAGGATGTGTGACTGTTAGCGTGTAAAAAAAAAACGAGAAAAGCTTGTTTTGCGGAAGGGCATGCTAACTGCTGCCGTACTTGTTCCAAAACGTAGCACTAATTCATATTGAGACAGAAGCAACAGAAATGGCCGCTCTTCATTGCGCTCGAAAGCGCTTTCATGAGATTTCTGCTATTTGCTGCCAGGTGGCGCTTCTTAACCGGAAGTGGATAAATAACAGTGTTGAGTATCTGACAGAGCATGAAAAATATGTAATGAATAAAGCTAGTAGGAATGCAGCTGTCATGAAAAATAGGGCACTGTGGAATTACAATAGGTATGAGGTGGTAAGAGGGATCTGGAAAGGGGTGATGGTCCCTAGCCTGACCTTCGGGAATGCGGTCCTGTGTATGAGGCCAGATGTTCAAGCAAGGCTGGAAATTAGGCAACGGGGAGTAGGGAGGTTAGCTTTGGGAGCACATGGCAATACACCAAATCAGGGGGTACAGGGTGATATGGGATGGGCGTCTTTCGAGAGCAGAGAGGCTAGCAGTAAGATAGCATTTGAGGAACGATTGAGAAGGATGGAGGAAAAGCGGTGGGCTAGGAAAGTTTTCAGATACCTGTATATAAAGAATGTTGACACGAAATGGAGAAAGCGAACAAGAAAATTGACAAGCAAATATCTGGACAGCAGTAAGGGGGCAAATCAGCAATTATCGGTTAAGAAAAAGGTTAAAGGAACAGAGAGAGCTTTGTGGAAAACAGGGATGCTGACGAAATCGGCACTAGAAACATACCGGACCTTTAAACAGGAAATTGTCAAAGAAAATATCTATGATAATTGTAGGGGAAGGTCTTTGTTGTTTGAGGCCAGGACTGGAGTTTTGCGGACTAAGAAGTATAGAGTCAGGTACCAGGAGATAGACACTTTGTGCATTGCGTGCGGAGAGGAGGAGGAAACGGCTGAACACTTGATACTTTTCTGTAAAGGGCTTCACCCTACAGTGGAAGGCAGCGGGGCTGACTTACCCAAGGCATTGGGGTTTAGGGATAGTGAAGGGAAAGTGGATTTTAAGAGGTTAGAAGTAACCAAGCGAAGGTTATCTGATTGGTGGCTAAAAGCAAGACAGGAGTAAAATTTCACAAGACATGGCTAGGTGGCTTGAGCCACCGCCCGATGTAAAGGGTTCAGCCGTATCCATCCATGCATCCATCCATTTTAAAGCAGTAGGGGGGCAAATCAGCAATTATCGGTTAAGAAAAAAGTTAAAGAAACAGAGAGAGCTCTGTGGAAAACAGGGATGCTGACGAAATCAGCACTGGGAACATACAGGATTTTTAAGCATTAAATTGCCAAAAAAATATCTATGATAATTGTAGGGGAAGCTCTTTGTTGTTTGAGGCCAGGACGGGAATTTTGCGGACTAAGACATATAGAGTTAGGTACCACGAAATAGACACGTTGTGCGTTGCGTGAGGAGAGGAGGAGGAAACGGTTGAACACTTGATACTTTTCTGTAGAGGGCTTCACCCTACAGTGGAAAGCAGCGGGACAGATTTATCCAAGGCATTGGGGTTTAAGGACAGTGAAGGAAAAGTAGATTTTAAGCGGGTAGAAGTAACCAAGCGAAGGTTATCTGATTGGTGGCTAAAATCAAGAGAATAGTAAAATTTCATAAGTCATGGTTAGGTGGCTTGAGCCACCGCCCGATTTAAAGGATCCATCCATCCATCCATCCATCCATCCATCCATCCATCCATCCATCCATCCATCCATCCATCCATCCATCCATCCATCCGTCCGTCCGTCCGTCCGTCCGTCCGTCCGTCCATCCATCCATCCATCCATCCATCCATCCATCCATCCATCCGTCCGTCCGTCCGTCCGTCCGTCCGTCCGTCCGTCCGTCCGTCCATCCATCCATCCATCCATCCATCCATCCATCCATCCATTTATCCATCCGTCCGTCCGTCCGTCCGTCCGTCCGTCCGTCCGTCCGTCCGTCCGTCCGTCCGTCCGTCCGTCCGTCCGTCCGTCCGTCCGTCCATCCATCCATCCATCCATCCATCCATCCATCCATCCATCCCATCCCATCCCATCCCATCCCATCCATCCATTATAGTGGGATGCCTCCTTGGTTACCCCTCTCGAAGTTACTTCTCAGCTAGTCCACGGTGGCTACTCTCTCTTGGAAACAAGCGGCCGTCACGCGGGCATTCTCACTTTTCAATCACTAAGGCCTCGTTCGGCATCCGACCACATCGTGTAACCTTCTATGGTTTACGGTTTATGGCGGTTTAACGTCCCAAAGCGACTCAGGCTATGACAGACGCCGTAGTGAAGGGCACCGGGAATTTCGACCACAAGGGGTTCTTTAACGTGCACTGATATTGCACAGTACACGGGCCTCTAGAATTTCGCCTTCATCGAAATTCGTCCGCCGCAGCCGGGAACGAACCCGCGTCTTTCGGGCCAGCAGCAGAGCGCCATGACCACTGAGCCACAGCGGAGGCTCCTCGTGTAACCTTTTAAAGCGACAGCTCTACTCAACGCAGAACTGAAGATTCAGTCGATATAGCGATTTGACATTCAAGTGACCATCGGAGTTAGCGACTTCGGACGAACAGCCGTAAGTGAGACGCCGAAACAAATTTTGAATATGGCCAATGGGACGGTGTCCTCAAATTTGACCCAGGTCTGGTCACTATCAACATTGGCCCGCACCCATGCCCGAAATTGTAACTTTTCTGATTTAAACCAAAATCCATATCCAACATAACTGGACTTTGCCCAACACGATGGTGGCCTCCAAATTTGTCCTTGGCCCTATCCAAATCTCGACCACCCCCCGAAAATTGACCTCGGATTTAAACAAATTCGATATCCAGGCTAATTTGAATGTTATGAAAACGACGGTCACCCCCAATTTGACGCGGGCCACTCCCAGGATTTGATCCGCCCCACTGCCGAAATTTACCACCTCGAATGAAACAAGTCAAGCCGAGAGATCAGAAAGAACAAAATTATAGTAGGAGCAAGAATAGCTGCCGCTCGCTTATTCGGTGTAACATAGTTAAACCATTGTTGTTTACTTTATTTAGGAGGAGGGGGGGGGGCAAGGAGGGTGTACGGTGTGCTTTTCTGCGCCCGACCTTCGGCTGTTCCTGTTTCCCTGCTACCAGCTAGTTCGTCGCCGTAAATGCTTACAATTAAGCGGCACGTGACATACTCTACTGCTGGGACTGCGCACATACGCGCACAAACACACCACTTGTTAAATCCCTGAGTGGAGGCGGCCCTATAGCGCATACGGCCTCACCCCTGGAATTTAGATAATGCGTGTCAAAAATTGCCTGTGCCGATAGGAACATCTCAAATTACATGTTCATATCGGGCGCATAACTACCTAAAATAGCGAGAACTCAAGTCCTCCTACCTTTATTCCGGTTCCTGTGCCTTTATCCTAGGGCCTTTCTCTCTCTCTTCTCACCACATCGTCACCTATCAGGAACCCCTTCTCCTCCCTTCCCACAATCCTGAGTAGCAGGCCAGATATAAATCTTCCTGGCCAACCTCTTTGACTTCGTGTCATTAAATTTATCTATCTATTGGGCCTTTTCACAGGCTAAGTACTGCTTGCATTGCATTCGCCTCGCGTTTATAAAGACATAGCTATAAGGGAGCGTCTCTTGAAAGACATCGTCGCACAGATTCCAAGGAGTTTCTCATGTCACCGAAAGGGCGACTGATGGCCAGCTGAGAGCATATTAGAAATGAATTTGAACACAACACGGAGTGGTACTCGGAGTGCCTAACAATGGACATCAGTGCAGGCTAGTGTGGGTGAATTTCCGAGGTTTCACTTAACTACACTTCGTTTTAAAAGCCTAAAGAGTGTCGTCATAAAGTATTACACAGGGATGGGTCATAGAGAAATGAAAAAATACAATAAGTGGGAAATAATTTTGAGGCGCCCTATACATCAAAAATATAATTATTAAAGCGCGCGTGTTATGCAGACAATGAACATTGATGGGCAGGTGATGGCAGCAGGTTCTGGGGGAAAGCCCTTCAATCAGTTGCGCTTCGGAGAGAGAATGGCTGCTGATACTGCACTCATTGAGAGAAAAGCGTGGAATAGATCCCTGCGAAAGCTTTGTGTGGGAGAACTGCCAGTAGGTTCGAGCACGCCCAAAACTGGCTCATAGAAATGAACTGCCGCCGACATTAGCTCCCTTTGAAACTCGAGGAGAATGGAGGATACAATAAGTGCTGAAGGAAAGGAACTTGGTCATTGCTGGCTAAATTTTCGCCCGGGGAGCCGCGGTGCTACATTTCCCTTTCCTTCTGTATATATCCCTCGACTGAACGACACGCATAATAGCAACTGGAACAAGAGCTAGGACAAAGCTTGGAACAAGAGTGTCATGAGCACTTACAGTGTATGATGTTGCAAGAGGTGATGCGTAATCCAAGCCGGGAAAATGTGAGGGGTGCGAAGCTTAACGTTCTCATGGATGCGGCCACGATAGTATACGAAGGCTGATTAACCGTAGTGTCTCTAATGTTCATGTCTTAAACGGATTGTATGTCATGGCAAGTTCACATCCCCACGGCGAGGTATGAAAACATCACTATGTTAGGAAGAAACAAACTACCAGCAGCGTCATTATAACTTCACAAGGATATCATTTTTCTCCTTAATATAGTGACTTCTTTGCTTTTTTGCTGCGCAACAACCACGAAAGAACAAAAAAAGATGACAATGCACGGACCATGGACATGACTGCATCTCGAATCGTGCCAGCTGCCGGTAGTGGCAAGACTGTCGTTTTTTTTGGCATTTTCTTGCCGAGTTCAGTCAAGTATCGCTGTAATAAACGGTGAATTTTATCCATGCTCTGAATACTATTTCTCACGCATTACGTGGCTTGGCGAGGCAGGTCTGCAAAATCATTCCCTGTAGTGAGAAATGGTCAGTCCTCACGAGGTACTTAGGTCTGCTACTATTTACTATTCTCACAAACCTGCTTCTACCGGAGTGGGGGCGTTAGATGACCTTCATAAAAACTCACCTCAGATTGGAATAGATACTCATTTATATCCTCAACTGCTAGCGATTTTCGGCATGCTGTGGGAGGAGGTCGGCACAGCACACTTTTTATTCGATATGACGCCTATTTAGAAATTTCAAAAACATTCAAAAAAAACATGAAATCCACCAACACAACTTGAGAAGTGTGCGTGCATTATGACAGTTCGTAATAAAGACTTTTTCTGGGCTGGTTGGTTCAACTGACGGAAACCACAGCTCGAAACGAACGAAGAATACACAAGATAGAATGGGCGCTCAGCGCCCGTCCCGTCATGGATATTTGTTTTTGTCTTTCTTTTTTCAAGCTGTGGTTACCGACGATTTACATTAGACACTGCAGTCTGTAAAAAAAAAAAGAAAAGAAATCTGTTCCGAGAACAACGCTTCATAAGTAGGTCCGTAGATTGCACTAGCCTTCCTTTGTTCTTTCTCGTTTTTTTTAACATCCGCAAAAACAAAACAAACATTACGCCATAAAGCAAACCGGGTGGTTCTCTTGCAAAAGTTAGATTTTTGTGTTAATAACTGTTACAGATACGTCGGCGCGGTCCTTGCAGGTGGATTGTAGAAGGCAGAGCCAAGGACAAAAGACGATGAACAAAAATTAACTTATCGCATTTAGGGGGGAAAATGATATTGCGGAATTGAAGGCCATCAATATCGAATGTGAGTAATGTGGTTCAAATACTTGAACGTCAAAAATATGAATTTGAAAGCTCGCTGACTTGACGTTACCGTGTTGCACAATTATAAAATGCTCTTGCTTGCATTTTTTTTTTCAGCAGGATTTACAGATGCCCTGCATATATTTTATGACGTAGCAGTTAACGTGATGTCGACGATGATGCTATGCGCAGCGGTATCATTTGTAAATGTTTAACGCCGGGAAGCAACTCAACGACCACTAAAATGCATATTTTTGAAGTGTGAAAATCTGAACCACATTGCAAAAGAATAAAACTAAAAACTTGGCTGACCTTTGATGTTGACGAGTTTCAACTGCACAAACTAATCTTTAGCCCTAAAATCAAAAGTAAAAAGTTGATTAGTTGATTTTAGTAATTGTCCATTAAACTGTATCACGTAGCTAGTTTCCACCTTGCTGTGCAATACACCAGCAGAGACCGCCCCGACGTTTCTCTCTCATAGGTTTAAAAACCAAAATTTGTAGCCCTTCAAAGAAATCGTCCTGTGGGATAAACAATTGAGTTCGTGCACCAGAAAATTTTCTTTCTGTTCATCCCAAAAACTTTGAATGCTTGCGCGCACAGCATATATTCAGAACTATCATATAAAAATAAAACCTCATGAGTATCACTAGAAAAGAGAGATGTTTTTGAAAAAATAAAGAAAAACCTAGAGTACGATCCAAACACCTGCCTTACTAAGAGCACATTCAGCAAGCACTTTATTAAAAAATATAAGCCACACAGTACATTCCCAACATTTCCTTATTGACGCTAATAACGAACATCAGTACAGCTATGAAGTAAAAGAACTAAATTTTTTCCTTTGACACAGGTTAGTTATGACATATTCAATGCAATAGAACATCAGCGCAGAACAAATCAAACTAGCAGAACATGAATAATAGCCCGTAGCATTCATACTTTCCATCATATGCCGAGTGTAGCGCAGCGCGCACTCGGAGTATCCTCGGACTATATAGGCAGACTACGACACTCCTAAGGAACTGTTCTATAGCCGTCGAAATATGGCTCGGGATACCTGAATGGGCAACATGCAGTCCTTATCGTCCCATTTCGCAATTCGTTTTGAAGAAGTATTTGAGAACAGGATGCTGCGTCCGTTGGAGAACGGCCTCCAGTTCACATCCCTGCAAAGAAACAAACACATGAGCACTATTCAGTAGAACGGAATCAGCACTCACCAAAATGTCAAGCTACAATTATTAGCCAAGATAAGGCTTACGTTGGTGCATACTGCATCGTGAATGACAAATTCGGAAATGGCCCTCTCTGGCGAACAAAATAAGCCGGCACAAAATCGATTTTTTTCCCTGCCTTCTTGCCCAAGCATGCTATAAAAGCAACGTGATCTTACTCTAACACATTCACTTCTCAGTACAAGAGCACAGTAAAGTAAAAAATAATAATGATTGGTTTTGGGAGAAAGGAAATGGCGCTGTATCTGTCTCATATATCGTTGGACGCCTGAACCGCGTTGTAAGGGAAGGGATGAAGGAGGGAGTGAAAGAAGAAAGGAAGAAAGAGGTGCCGCAGTGGAGGGCTCCGGAATAATTTCGACCACATGGGGATCTTTAACGTGCACTGACATAGCACAGCATACGGGCGCCTTAGTTGGCGTCGGACGGTACAGTGTAAAGTAAAAATCACCAACTTTGTTTTTGCGTCGCATTATGGATGTGCAAGAGTTTATATAAGTCTTCTCTAAGATACTAAATCCTTCTCAACGCGGAAGCAGTCAGGGACTAGCTTCATTAGAATAAACCAATAATCAGCATTATTTGGGTCAGGTAGCTGTTTGCGCGAGTGTTGCGGATGAGGAAACACTTAGCGCGTGCGACAGAGAATCGCCTCGTGTTTCGTGTGCCACAAGAATTGTAGTGACCATTTTCTTCCTTGTGAGGAGTTCGTTAGATTTCTACGGGCCACACAAAGTGAATAGCCGCTACTTTTGGTACACGTATCATCCGCGCAGGAAGTTGCATTGCGTTACCCTACGAACTACATCTTTTCGTTGTCACACCGTTAAGTTTTTGAAGAAGGATTAATACCCAAACTGAAGGTGACCCCATTACTGAGACGAAAATACATGAATATGGCAAGCCGGCTATTGCACATCAGGCTTCAGAAAGGCGTACGTGAGCTCAGGTTCTCTAGATAATGACTACCGCGACCAGAATAGTGGCAAACAAACCTCACCCTGTTTTCACAAAAGCGATGATGTCGGCCATCATAACTGCTGGGTCCAGAAGCTTGTGGTCACCGTACGAGTTGTAGACGTGGACGACCGCTCCCTTTGCAGATGTCTCGTGAGCCAGTTCCATCATCGGGCACCGTAGGACCATGTCTGAAAGTAGTTGTTTGAATTTATCTACGTTGCTTCCTCTTCCTTGTTCCAGGTATTGTTGTAATTCCGGTGGCACCTTCTGAGCTGTGCGATTTCCGGTGAAAAACTTTTGAGCATAGTTGAATAATAATTCTGGGTTGTCTGGGATGACGGACTGTCTGGGCATCATACTGAGTATGTACTGGAACAGAACATCTCCATCGTACGTATTGTGACCGCATAGAATACTGATGCCGGTTAGAGTGGACGTCAGTTTCGCGAAAACGTTGTCGCATCCACCGAAGGGTGGTCGATCACAGCCGGGTGTGAAGAGTAGCCAAGGGAATTTCGAAGTTGTTTCAGAAATACTCTTCAGGCTTGCGTCCTTAAGGCAATCAATGTGCGAGAAGGCGCCAGCAGTCTCCTTGCATTGCATCGACGTCGCAATCATGGCTAAGGAGCTCCGTTCAGTACGAGGAAGTAGCGATGTTGGTGAGAGGCCATGAAGGACAAGGCGTTTAAAGAAGCTCTTCTTGCCTAGTTTCTCCGCGAAGAGGTCCATGGAGGTTAGGTAAGAGCCGGAGCCGAATCCGAATCCAACAAGAGATTTGGGGTCTCCTTCAAAGGATTCAATGTGCTCGCGTATCCACGCCAGACTGAGGAAGACGTCTTCAATGCCGGCGGCTGCAGAGGTCCCATTCGAAGTTGAATCTATGAATCCCAGGACACCGAGTCTGTGGTTGACGGTGACTATGATTATGTCTCCTCCCAGGGCAAGCGTCTCCCATACTACGTCTAATTGGTCATTGTAGTCATATTGAAACCACGCGGATGCCAAGACAACCATAACGGTTTTGAGGGAGGTGTTTGCAGGGCACGCGACTGGGACCCAGATAGACAGGGATAAACACTCCTCAGATGGCTTCCGTTCGGTCAGGTTTCCCTGCGGGTACAACAATTGCTGCTGGTGAGTACTATACCTTTATGCTGAATTTATACAGTAAAATTTGGGAAATAAGAGACGCGTTACATGTGCCTTGAGCAGAAAAAGCTGTGACCAAGAATTGAGCTGGTGCAGCTATTAATATGATTTTGTGTAACTACATGCTGACCAAAAATATGGTTGTCTCTACAATAGAATCTTTCAAAGTACCGGTACAGAATGCGATAGGCGAAAGGGCGGAAGGAGCGGGGGAGAGGGTAGTCCTAAAATAGAGTTTTCTGGTATTTTCATAATAGTTTCAAATTTACTGCCCACGGCAACCGGAGAAGCCGGTTAAAGAAGCCGCAACCTCTACGGCAGTGACAGCTCAGGTATCGTAGACGTATGTTCTGTGTTTGTTATGAGTTACTGCTGTCGTGTGAGTTGCGCATTTCGCGCATTACCCGCGGTCGTCCGCAAAATAAATGGCCACCCTAAACATACCCTCATAGATGTTTCCTCATGTGGACCAGGTACTGCACCAGGCTGTGCCACGCTCCGCAGCGTCGCTCTAGTGACCACTCTATAAGCGATTATGTGAATGCGATGGTCGTACTGGCGATAACATCAGCAACTTGTGCGAACTGGAGTTTCACGTGATACCGGAGCTAGTCTCGTGGAAAGTGTCACTGAGGTCAGTCGCTACAGAAGTCAGTTCGAGAGTATGATTCGACGGGTGCCGTATCAGGCCAAGAAGAGAGTACTAACTCAATGAGCAGCAGCACCGTAGCTTCGCACGCATGTTCTCCTCGTCTTTTGCACTGATTCAAGATAAATGCAAACTATTTTGGTTCGGTCTAAACAAACTGACAAAAAGAGAACTTTACGGTTCATATTAGTCTTCAAGAACAAACTACCACTGCCCCTCAATTTTTTTTTACCAGCAAACGACGAGACTAGCACATCAAGCTGGCTCAGTTATTTCGGTTTCTACATGATACCGTCCATGTCATGCTAAAATCTAACAAATGCTTTCAAGCCTCGTACCTTTTTACAGGTGTCGCTATCAAAATGTACGGTAGGGTGGTTTGTGGTGCTTAATTTCGAAACTATGTACATGGGCTATGAGAGGAACCGCTCTAAAGGGATCGGGATTAGTTTCTATTACCTTGGATTCTTTACGAGTAATGTCACCGCTCAGAACATGGTCATGTTTTTTTTTCGCCTGCACCCCAACGCAGCTGTTAATGCCGGGATACGATCCCGGATGATTAGGCTCAGGAGAGTAACGAACGACATAACTTCCAAGCTATCGTGGCGGGTGTGGCAAAAAAAAAAGCATGGTCGCGTTTACGGCATCTTACAAATGAATACCTGCGGACAGCGTGGACCATGTCGATCGGCGTAGAAGATCCCGCCTTCTCCGATGCTCGTCACGGGAAGCGCACGCTCGAATCGTTGGGCACCGCTGACGCCGGTTCCGTACGGAATGCCGAAGAACTTGCGCAGCCTACCATTTCTCTCTATGTTCCCGTGCACGGTGGCGCCGAGGGAATGGAGGCGGACTTGTGGGTCTCCGAGGGGCAATCTGCAGTACCCGGTCGACATGGACGTGGTGACGTTGGCTGCTGCCGTCACCCGTTGACGCAGAACCATCCACACGGTCAGGACTGAAGCGGCGGCGAAAACAACGCCGAGAAGTATTAAGAAACTGCGAAAAGAGTGAAAGAATGCCAAGCTTACTTCACAAAGCAGTACGTGCACTAATTATACTACTGCGCTAAGCATTTTCTGCACTTGCGCAGAGGTAAACTTATGAGCAAGACTGTTAGGGCGACGTTTGCCCTTGCAAGCACAGGTATGTGCACGGCCAGTCTTAATGCAATGAAAACCCAACTTTCTCCGACAAAAATTTTGAAAATAAGAAAATTGTAAGGTACTTTTATGAAAACATTGAAGGTAATGATCCATTCTTTTGATTGGTAGCAAAATCTTTCTTGCAAAGTGTTTCCATCGATTGCATCGCACAGTTAAGACCTCCATAGAAAACGAATGGGGAGCGCTTTTGACGATGACAAAAAAACCCATTAATTTAAAAGAAAATGTAAGACTACCGTCGGGTGATCTGCGGGCATATTGATTGTTACATTGAGATCTTACATTATATGAAATACATTGCGTTCATAAACGTTGCTTTCATTGCGTTCACATAAGTGCTTTTGTCCGGACTTTCTGGGTACGCGTGAATGTCAGTTTATTTTCAGTACTTATAGATCAATTGCAAAAAATAATTTCTATTGTATTATGATACTTCCGGCATTCATGATGAAGCTACGTTCACAACTCCTTTCAGAAGAAAGGAATGACCAAGGTAATAAGCTACTTGCTAAAATGTTTATGCTAAGTAGCGTGCTGCCCCCAAACAGTGGGAACAGCACCGAAGGACCTCGGAACTGAAAACTAATCGATAATCGCAGGCAAACCCACCTTATATATATATATATAGTTTCTCTAAAGAATGTTCTCCCTTAGCCCGGAAGCCGAGGTGCTTTTTTTTACGTGTTAAGGGTTAAGTGTTTAGTCACAGTTGTCCTCCTGGCATTTTGGTAGGTTTGCAGCTAGAGCATCATGCAACAGGGAAATATTTCTTATTCAGTTGAATAACATATCGTGAGCACTGTATGCACCTTCGTCCTTCTCGCCTACCGTTATACAGTTTTATACTTCTCACCACTATGTACTCTAACTTCGCGTTGCAATACTGTATCTCCTGTAATGCCTTACACGATGTTTACCTTAAATATAATAAAAGAAGTCTATCATCATTAGAGAGCTTTGTCTATTCATTTCTCTACCGTACCAGAATACTACATGGCTCATCTGCGTGTCTTATCTTTCAGGCACATTTAGGTGTCCTTCACCGAGTGCTGCAATTATTAGTATTTCCAGTAGTTGAATTTTTTTGTCGGATTTCAAATACAAAGAAGCAGCGCTTAGCAGTTTAAAACGTGAGGTCGCTTTGAACACAACGCAAGACGTTGTCTATTGAATGCCGTAAGACTGCGCATAACATAGGGAAATTCTCGGATTCTTAATAACTTTTTAGTATTCAGCAGTGCGACCAGAAGGCCGCATGAATGAAATAATGAGGTTGAACTCAATCTTGAAGAAATAAAAGGCGTAGTAACTGTTTCATTTCTAAGTCGACACCTCAGTCGCATCGTGAATGAAGGGAGAAACGTGATAGCAGAAGAAGAAAGAGAATGAGCTGCCGTAGTGAAGGATTCCAAAATAATTTCGGCCGCCTGCAGGGATCTCTAGAGAAAAATGCAACTCCTACATACTTGTTTGTACCGTCTTTTTGTCTCACGTCAGTGTCGCTTATTCTGCTTTACTCGCGGACAACTTTCTTTAGAGTTGCCACCAGCTTATGGGGAAAGAGCCACGAATGTCATTTCACCCGCGAACATATACCTAAAAGGTACGAAAATAAGGACGTCCAATTTTACTTAAAAATTGTAACCTTCAATCGCGCTTAACAACTAACGAAGGTTCTTGGTACCGCTCACATTTCGACTCCTCCTAAATGCGACGTACGACTCTGTGTTCGGCATCGCACTAGATATATGCGCCTTTTAAGAGCGTTAGCTCTTGCTCATCACGTTTCGAGATACCGGGGGTCTGCTACCACCCATCATCACAGCGCCATCTGTGGCAGCAACTACTCCTTACGTTTCAAGATTTCGTGAGGTCTCCTACCACCCTGAGATCAAAGCGCCATCGTGGCTGCAACTACAAAAAACAGCGCATCTCGCATTGAGACTTGTAGCTCATCTACAATAGGCTTGTAGAAACAACCAGCTACCGCGTGCCAGTGAAGATGTCACGGTGCAATATGGTGGAAAGAGGTGGAACCACGTGAGTATGACGTCAGGGGACGAAATGGCGGCATGGTTTCGGTTTCTTGAATCTAAGATAGCGGCCAATAAAATTGATTGTGCCCTTTCATCCCTTCCCCCTCACCAAAAATATCCTAAACAAAGATAAGTTTACTACTCTCTAACATACAAAACAGCATCGGGTAGGAAAACTGTTCCGTTGCGGGACCGCTACAGATGTGCACATTCGTTCCGCTATATATACTCCGAACACAACGGGCACCCATCCGGGGACAGTTGTATAGACCTTTTCACGAGGGCGCTCCCGATGGTCTGGTGTTGAGGGTATGTGTCAGTGTTGCCTGTTTCGTCTGGACTGTGAGCTCATGTTGCGCTAGCGCTGTGCTGTGTTCGGTGCCCTTCGATGTTTCCGTTTATTCGTGTCGCGAATGTCTTACGCTCGTAAATAATGGCATATGACCATCAAAAATCCACAGGCCAGCACTGTGCAGTTTATGGGTGCACGAACAACCAGCGGAAAAGAGTATTATGGGTACGATGTTGTGTCCACAACACAGCCCTCGACGAGAGGATTGCCGATGTGATATATTCACGCTGCACAGGTTTCCTGCATCATCTGACCTGCGAAGGCAGTCGGTAGCTGCTGTCAACAGGAAAGATTTTACAATTGCGCCCTGGTCGCGCGTTTGCTCGCTACATTTCGTCGGCGGAAAAAAGGCTGATCAGAACGCTGTGCCCGCGCTGCACTCGGGCTACCAGAGAAGAGTGAGTTCCCGTTCTGTTTGTGAAAGCCGCGCAAGGTCATTTTCCTTAGCCTTCGCATTCTCTGTAGGTGGTTTTGGGACGGCGTCGTCTGGTGAGGCCCGACCACATCCCCCCTTGCTAAGGTACTCAAGTGCAATATTCCATTGGTCGTTGTAGTGAGTTTTTCGGATTGTCTTTCAGATGAAGCGCAAGCCCCGCGACGAGAACGCAGGCGCTTCTGATGGTGGGCCATTAGATTCTGGCACTGATGTTTTGGCACACAAGGTCAGTCTGGGGCTTACGTTTCGGCACTTGAAAACTTTTGGACGCGAAAAAGTTTGTCAGGTGCAGATTGCGCGGACATTCATTAACAGCGCAAGAGAAAGGACGCTGGCAAGTCCTGTTCAGCGGCTTTTGCGTCAGTAGTCTCAAAGGAGCGACGCTCTGTCTCCCGTCGGCATAAACAGGAACTAGATTTTTGTACAGTGGGAGTACCTGAGAAAATAAATGCATGCCAGCTTTCATAAATGACTGTAGTACTCGGGGAGAATAGCAGATTAGATAACTTTCTCCCCTTAGCAAATAAATGACAATTACTATATCGAACTCCAAGGGGGTACACTCAGGAGAAGCATTTCACATTAAAATTTCTAAATATTTTCAGCCACTATGTGACAGAAGCAGGTACCCATGCAGGGCACTAACAGAGTGAGCACTGGCAGATAACGTGACTCTAGGAGCAAGTTCTGTGCACTAAAACTGTGAGGAAAGACGTTCCTCAAAACGTTAATGTTTGTGAAAATTGGCTGTTGTTATTGTCACTTATATGCCAGCAGTAATCTATATTACTAAACGCTAAAAAATATTGGTACGCATGTGTATACATTGTTTCAAAATATGTTGTGACGTGGCAACAGGCAATTTCGACTTTCTCAGAAGAGTGATAATCTAATTCCTGATCATTAGGTGGGTGTGCATGGGAGCCAGCAGCGTAAGAATACAGGGCAACTAAAAAAACAGACATACAGTGTAGTTTCCTAGAACTAGGGTCCACAAGTGGAGGCAATCGGGCTTGTTCATTTTATTCCATAGAAATAAGAGCTCGAGAACACAGAGAGGACTGCCACTGCACAGTGCTCTGTGGCGTCTGGCTTTTTTTTGTTGAGTCGTATGCATTTATGCTGCTTGCGTGGTGCACACACTCGTTTCTGTTGTCTTGCGATGTGTCAAAGTATTCGTGTCGTTCTCGTACGCCGAGCTGATTGACTATGTGGCATTTTTCATGCAGGCAGCACACGAGAGGAAACAAGCAGACAACCAAAACATTCAGGACACAAACACTTCCACCGTGAGTTTACTGCAAAGCATTTTTTTGGTCTTTCAATGCTAGAGGAGTCACACCGGTGGATACCATATCTGCTAGCTGACAAGAGCATGCTATAGCTTTTTTTGTTCTCAGTAATAATGTTGTCTCTGATGAAAGTGGTGCCTACCATAGTGTGGGGAGCATTTTTAAAACACACCTCACAGTTAATAAAACTGTAGTACGCCGGGAGGATTGACCACGTGATATGCTTTATTCAGGACCCACCTGAGACAGCACAAGCGGACAGCCAACACCTTCAAGACTCGGACACTTCTGCCGTGAGTTACCGCAAAGCTTTTTTCAATGCTACAGGGGCCTGTACCGCTGGTATATGACATATCTGCTAGCTGCCGAGAGACGAGATTATGCTATGGCTTTTTTTATTCTCATTGGACAATGCAGTGATCTATGGAAAAGGAAAATGAAGGCAGAGTGGATCAGGGATCAAATGCGGGTTAATTACGTGCTAGTCGAAATGCATTTGGCCAGGGCATATAATGCGAAGGCAAGATAATCGATGGTCTTCATCAAGTCTAATCGAATGAATTCCAAGAGAAGGCAAGCGTAGCAGGGGCGGCAGAAAGTTAAGGGGATGAGGTTAAAAAGTTTGCTGGGATAAGGTGTCTGCAGCTGGCACAGGAACGAGTTAATGGGAGAGATATGAAAATGTGGGAGAGGCCTTTGCCCTGCAGTGGATGTAGTCAGTCTGATGATGATGAACACTACTTTTGTCTTTGATAGAAGTCGAGCTTACCATAAAATGTGGAGCGTTTTTTAAACACAGCTTACAGTTAATGAAACTGTAGTACACTGAGATGACTGCATATGTGGAATTTTTCATGCAGGAACCACCTGGAGCAGCATACGCAGATAGCCAAAAGTTTCAAGACACATACACTGCCACCGTGAGTAACCTCAAATCTTTTTATTGTATTTTGATGGTACAGGGGCCTGTAATACTTGTGCATACCATATCGGGTATCTGATGAGAGACGAGCGCAAGTTTTTATGCTCAGTAATAGTAGTTTTGCCTCTCATAAAGGTGACGCCTTCCTCACAGCGTGGAACAATTTGAAATCACCTTACAATTAATAAAACTGTATAGTATGCAGAGCTGATTATGTGGCATTTTTCATGCAGAAACCACCTGAAGATGCACAAGCAGATAGCCAACGCTTTCAGGACACAGACACTTCCACTGTAACCACAAATCTTTGTGTTCTCTTGAAATGCTACAGATATCGGTACCATTTGTTGACATCATGCGCGCTAGCTGCCAATGTGACAAAGATGAGAGCATGCTATGGCTTTTAAGGTTTTATTCTCAGTAACAGTAGTTTTGCCTCGTAAAACTGGCGCCTACCTCACAGTGGGGGATAATTTGAAACACATTACAATTAATGAAAATGTTGTATTCAGATCTGAGAAAATATGTGACAGTTTTCATGCTGGAACTACCTGAGGAAACGCAAACAGATAGCCAATTACTTCAGGACAATTTCATTGTGAGTAACCACAAATCTTTGCGTTCTCTTTAAGTGCTCCAGATGTCTGTACCATTGGCGGACATCATGTGTGCTAGCTGCCACTATGCCAAAGTCGAGAGCAGGGTAGGAATTTTTTATTCTCAGTGACAGTAGTATTTTCTGTGATAAAAGAGATGCTTACCAGACACTTCAAAGAACTTTTTAAACACATAATACGCGAATAAAAGAAGGCTTCTAGCTGAACTTGTTGGCTATGTGGCAATTTCTAAATAAGTACTTCCAAAGGAACCAGAGAAAATTGTCAACAGTTACGAGATGCAGACACTTCCCCAACAGTATTTGTTGACTCTTCATTGCAGCTGCAATATATCTCGTGTGTTCTCCTACCCAGTGTACTCTCTTTTTGTCTGTTAATGCTGTGCTTTTTTTCATTCCATAGCTCACTGCTCCCTCTTCAGTTTCTGCGATACTGCCCCTTACTTTAGGTGAGTATTGGTGTGATGGAATTATTAAATACTTTCCTCATAAAGTATATTTGAAGCCTAGTAGAGATTCCTGCATTAACTTTACAGTACAGTAATACAGGTAGTTGCCTTACTTGTTAGGGTAACTAAGGGCATGACATGTTTTGATCACAATCATGTCATTAGGCAGCAAGCTCACAAGAGGGAGGACTACAAGGCATGCTCCCTGTACTAGTGTAGCCTGGAATGTGTGCAATTATCACTGGTTTAAATAATTCTGTGCTGCAATGGCTAAGTGGATGACGTGCAGCATTTACTAAAAGTATGCAGAGTCCACTAGTGTGCACTCTGATTTCATGGCGGTAGGACATTTTGAGGACTGTTGCATTGTACAGTGAGTAACCTTTTTTGGCAGAAGTTCCTTGTATTACGTGCTCATGCGTGGTCTCAGGACATCTGCTTCCGAGCAATATAGACAGCAGCCCTAACGTTAATACCCTAAGTACTAAGGGTGCATTAATTGCAGAGCATCCTCAGCCTGCAAAAATTTGTTTCGCTCATCTGGACACCTTTGTGTTCGAATCTGCTTTTTTCTGTGACCTCTAAACTTAGCTGTATTCGTTCAACAGGTCTCAAGAAGAGACAAGTCAACAGAGTGGGAAGAAATTAGCCACAATGACCATACCTATTCTAAATGTGGGCTGCAATACATTTTTGGAAAGCAGCAAGGCTTGTCGTCAAACTTGACAGAAGAGGACTGTTAATTTTATACATGACAATCTAAGCCAGTCTTTGACATCTCAGTCAAAGCTGTAGCAACAAGACCTTCTTAAACTTTAAGTCGAGGACCAGCTGCGTCTGAGCCTAATGAGAATGCGTCTTGGTCTGCTTTACGAACACTTGGCAAAAATATTTGGCATATCCATTTCATAAGTGTACAAGCTATTCGTACACCTTGTCTATGTTGCAGAAGGTTATGAAAAACAGTTGTGGTGTCCCTGCCACGATGACTAATCAGAAACAGCATGCCAGAATATTTTACTCTGAACGGTTATGAGAAAACAACTTGTATCATAGACTGCTCGGAGGTCTTCCTACAGCGGCCAAAGAAGCTGCTGGCTAGAGCTCAGACGTACAGCAGCTATAAGGCGCATAACACTGTTAAGTTTCTCATTGTCATTGCGCCAAATGCCTATATAATGTTTGTGTCACGTGAATATGGTGGGAGAGCTTCGAACAAATTTATAATGAGTGACTGTGGCGTGGAAGATCTTATAGGCCCACGTGATGAAGTAATGGCCGACCGAGGTTTTGTGCTGAGCAGAAATCTTAGCATTCAAGGCGTCAAACTCAATGTGCCTTCTTTCACAAGAGGTGAGCGACAAACCTAATTTTGTGGGCAAAACATGACTAACCTGCTGTTTCTTTACAGGAAAGTCTCAGCTCAGTGAGAGTGAAGTAACTCAAACGAGGGAAATCGCGTCTGTACGCAACACGTCGAAAGGGCCATCAATAGAATGAAGACACTAAAAATATTCAAGCAAGCCCTGCCAATACGATCAAAGAAAACCATAAGTGACATGATTTTGGTCTGTGGTGGCCTCTGCAATTTAAAAGGTACTCTAATTGCCAGGAGTGTCGAAGGAAGGGATGAATTACTGGCCTTTCAAGATTGCAGTTTATCAGAGTATCATTCTGGCAATAAAATTTATTTCACTGTCATGTGACTAAATTCTTTACACAAAGTGGGCTTGCACGGTCACTTTTCGAACTCTGGAAAATTCAACACTGCTAGCATCACAGATGACACAGTTTCATGTACTCCTTACACAATTGGAGTTCGCCCTCTGCATGCTGCTTTTCCATTTCTGGCAACCGCTCGCAAAAGTAGAACTTCTGTAATCTTAGTACTTGACCATCTACAAAAGCACTTACAAAAGGCACCGTTAGAAGTGCATCACTTTTTACAGACCAAATGTAAAAGTAGCTCAACTGTGTTCAGTACAATACATTTGAAATGGCACTTAGCCATAATACCCGTTAGGGCCATTCTCTGCCAGTATATATTTGTCTCCGACCTCCTTCAGATCATACTTCCCTTTCCTTATTAGGTCAACTGCATCCATTACATACGGGCATTTCACTTCTAAGAGTGCATCAGCTGCCTGCAAAACACCATCAGGTGAAGCAGACAACCAAGGCACTGCCGCGTGTAATACAGTGCCACTATGTGTCACACTCAGCCCAGCTCTTTTAGGAAACTGCTCACAGGCAACAGGCTCATATTTATGACCGTGCTTTGTCGCAGAATTCCCAAAAAATCTGGGCAACAACATGGCTTGCACTGCAGTTTTGCATGGTGTTGTGCTCTTTTTGGGCACTCTTTTTACACCTGATGCCGTTAGTCCCAATAAGCCAGCATCTTTCCAAAGCTGGCTGTTGTGCTGTCGCGTATTTTCCTCGAGGGATGCCGCAGCTCTTGGAGAAAGAACTATGAACTTTGAGTAGAAATTGCTGCACCGGCCACAGCTCTCGGGCAGTGCATTGATGTCGTCGTGGGCGCAGTGCTGCAAGCTATCTTGGTCTTCGGATATTGGTGCAGCCTGGCGGAGTGCAGCCGTAAATGTTGCCTGCAGCACCATTCCTGAAAGTGAATGTAAAAAAAAATCTGTAGAGTAAATGTAGAACTTATTATGCATAGCGCAAGAGCCTCATTGGAGCAGAAAGCAGTGTCTGGTGACAGATGTCACACCTTGTCTACACGTGTCTTGCTCTATCTGTGCTAGCGATCATGATGTACGTGGTTTTGTTAAACTACTCTTAGAATACATGTATCATAAATCATGAATAATTAATTAGTGGGTGGTGTTTGCTTTCAGGGGAAATGTGATGTGTGTGGCAACTGCGTGAGTGAGTCATAAGTACAGTCATGACGACAAAAGTCGTTAGTGTAGTCATGCTTGGCTCATAAATATTAACTAATTAATTAGTCATAATGCATGATATTATGTCAAGTTACGTCATGTAGTGTAGCGATTGCTTGACATGTGACGTCTCATGAGGCGTTTTGTGTGGTGCTTACAGCGACGTTCTTGCATCGCATTGTCACAGCTAATGGAAATTAGGTGTCATCCATGTTTATAGCTTTGTTCATGGTGAGCACTGGTGCTCACCGTTTCAAAGCAAATGTGACCTTCAGGAACTAAGAAGCCAATCTAGGCATCCAGTGTCATCACCACTGTAACGCTGTTACTTGCAGAAAACGGCCATTGATTACTCACAGCAAAACAGGCTTCGTAAAATCACAGTGGTGTTATTAGTCAGTTAATTAACTTGTTTCAATAATCTGCCTATCCTTGCGCACTGCACAGCACCTTTTTTTAACTTTTAGTTACGGTTGTGTAATCACTGGTGGAGTTTCGTAGATTCCACGAAACATACCTGGTATGTTGAACAGCTCTGGGTAACGAGAGTCCTCATGCAGCCTCTTGATTTCAGCTTGCGAAAGCGGCACTTGCACATTTCGTGCTGGGCGCTGTATGGTGGGGTCAACAGTCCTTCTTTGAAGCCTGAAGTTAATTCCCTCAATTTCAGATGGCTGGACATTTCGCGTCGTGTCTTTGTTCCATTTTTCAATTTCATCGGTACAAGTCTTTCCACTCAGGCCACGTGAAACAGCGCAATCTACTTTCCAGAGTACAGCACTTACATGGCTACAAACTCTGGCTTGCCCAGCCATGCAGGTGCAGCCTGCATTCAAAGCTTCACCTTCCTTCTTTGCAGAAACCCACACACGATGAGGCTTGTTCTTTAGGGCTTGTGAAGGCGTGACATCTTCCTTCAAAAGCACAATATCTTCGTTCACTTTATGCAAGAGAACTTCGCCAACCCAGCCTGACTGTAGATAGTTGTACGATTCCAGAGACTTGTAGCATCGTACTTCTTGATGGTCGCAGGCCTTTGAGTGCACTAAATAATAGACTATATCTTGTCCCTTAAGTTCAGGCCAGTCCAGCATACCCTCAGTCCAATCTTTAATCTCATCCGGATGAGCATAAACAAGGTTCCCTGCAAAGAAAAAATTGGGTCAGTCACCCTCCATGTTTGCATCACATGAGATGCAAGCAAAACACCATTTTTTCACATGCCCGTTTATGCTACTGAAGATTTCCCTGCAATTATTTTTTGATAAGCACCTCTGCCTCAAATGAGCTCCTGAAATACATGTATACAGAACTTAAGTCCGCCAAACATTGTCTCGGCGATCACACACGCCATGCGCGGTCCAGTAAATAAAACTCATTCCTAAATCAAGCACCTGGGCTATATCAGTTTAGACGACATATGTGATCGCTGCGCACGTCGGAACACTGCAGGTACCGCGCTGCACCGGCGTCACGCTCTTGTTTTTGCTACACTTCGTTATGAGCACCCTGCGCTGCCCCAGATGCAATAAACTTTGCATAACTGGGCTGCTGAGTTGCATCGGAAGCGTATGGAGGAATCACCACATATCTGCCAGCCGCTGTCTCACGTCGGCTGGCCGAAAGCGCTTAGCTCTATGCAGCAGAAGGTTGTTTTGGGCTAGTTCGTTCGAAGTGATAGCGCTAATTGGACGACGACGACACGGGATACACAGCCCAGGCGCCGTGTCATCTTCGTCCGTCTAGCGAACTAGTTCTGCTAGCCTGACAGCTACATAAGCGCCTGCTTTCGCTAAATCAGGCAACCCTCAACCGCAGAACTTACAGATGACAGACGCAATCTATGACTACCGTCATTATGCGCAGCAATGGCAATGAAAAGCACTTACCGCTGATTAGCACGCCAGGTTTCGACGAAGGAGTCGCGGCTGCCACCGCTACCGATGAAGAAACGCTGTGCCCACTGGCTGGGCTTGCTTCTGCCATTGCACCTCTCACAGATCGCTAACGAGAGCATGTCAAGCGGCACAAAAGTCAAGTGGCACAAGACAAGTGAAGCGGAAGAAAACAATCGAAATAGAGCTCCGCGAATATCGCACTACCGAAGTGCAGCCGATCAGATCGCGCATTGGCTCACAGCCCAAAATGGCGTCATATCCGGTTCTGGCGATAGACGTCGCCTGTGTCGGGCGATGGCGCTGCTCAAACGTCGTTTTGTTAAAAGGTCCATACCGAATTTGGTAGGCAAATAAAACGTCAGCGGTTTTGGTATAGAAATAAAACCATAATTAAATAACAGGTAAACATTGTATACATGCAATTACTAGTTGAAGCGTTCCATATCGCACTGCAAACCGAATTCTAGGCCCACCATGACCCCCCAAACGAAGCAAATTCCGTTTGGGACGTATCTTGAGGGGGTGTAACTAGACAATGGGTAGACGTGCATCGTAATTTCTCTGATAGATGGCGCTAAGCGGCGATCTTTCCGGTAGGCGGCGTACGTGCAAGCCTAGCCGAGCATGCTGGCAATACATCCCGTTTAAAGGGTATTACACTCCGTTTCTCGACACGAGCGGCGCGTTCTTCGCTTTCTTCATCTAGTGACAGAGTATACTGAGGGTCCAGTTGGTCAGACATGTTATAAACAAAAACGTAGCATATGGACGGGACGAAGAAGGGCGAAGACAGGACGGTCGCTACTGTCCTGTCTTCTAGTAAACCAAACAGCTAACGCTCGTTACCTCAACGTCTTCAGACGGTGGCGGCCTTTTTGCGTTACAAATCGAGTACAAATCGACCCTACTCGCGAAACAATGACCAGGGCTAATCGACAGGCGCCAAAATCTCGCAAAACTGCATCGGCGCTGTATCAGACGGTGCACTTTGGTTTCGACATCTTGCTGTGTGCGTGTGCATCCTTTCGTACTCGGAGCCGTGTCTTTTTCCTGGATTCTCATATGCAGCGCTTAGCATGAGAGGTCGCTGTTTTTTTTTCAACGACAGTGTCGCGCACAAAATTCGGCAGTGCACTAAGGGATACGAGGCATGCATTGTCCACTTTGTCGTGGCCATCTGCTGCGCGTTTCAGAACGTCACCTGTCAATTTCACTTTATTCCAGCTTCACAGCGCTGGTCGTCCGCAAGTAAACCGAGCCACGCCCGGAGGAACCCCACGCTTCGCGGCAGCAGCTGTCTCCTTATACGTCGAGAATTCTCGACATCAGGATAATTAGTGAAAGGCACCGAACATACTAGCCATCTAGCTACCCAATCACCCAACGCCCACCCTCTCGTCGCACATCACCCCCGGAATGGGCAGTTTTCTGACGCTCCTCCTTCCTTCCACACCAGCTGAAACTGAACAGTTTCATTGTGGACTTTAAACCATCCTGTGAGCTTTTTTTTTCTCAGCAATCTTGCATTTAGCGTGCCTTCCACACGGTCATATCATTTTTTTTTCTTTATGAGGTGGGACGCGTCGTAAATGTTAACGCTCGACGGACGCGGCCGGATTGCTTGGAGGAATCGCGATTTCGGACTACATCCTTGACAGTGTATGGGAGCATTCGCAAAAAAAAAACAGGATATGTTCGCCTCAGTGCATCGTTACGGCGCAGTCGCTCTCATTTGTAGATAAAGGGCTCTCGTTAAGCTTACGAAAGCCGCAAATAAGTGAGGTTATAAAGCATGCTGAGCCGATGGTAGTCTCGTCCATAAACTCATCGAGGGGTCTCTAGGCGCCCCTGTATGTTGTCGGCTTCGAACACTGAAAGTGAAAAGGAGGAAGCTGGCACACTTACGGAACGGACTTCTTGACCCAGCTTCTGCGCTGTATGCTGTAGAGCGATAAAGTTGAGACGAGCTCTCGCAGAGAGCCGCTTCTTCGCAGCCGTGCATATGAAGAGGATGCCGTGAGTGGGCGGGCGTCTTCTTTCGGAGGGCTCTCACATATCGATGGGCTGTGTGGCATGGAGATGTCAGGCCTAGGGACGGAGGCATCCGGGGACGCGCCCACTTTGGGAGTGCTCCGCTTGCTTGACTGAGTTAAAGGGCTGTGCGCTCCGGATGAAGGGGATGCCGGAGAGGTCGGAGAGGTCGGAGAGGTCGGCAGGCTACCCTTGGGAGTTTTCTTGGCCATGTCGTTCAGTTCGTGGAACGTTGTAATGGCGCCGATTCGACACAAACCAACTTCTTCTTTGTTGTCGTCTTCGCATGTGGACTGGGCAGAGCTTAAGTTCTTTGAGCTAAATCTGAGTGGTTGATGAGTAAATTCTTCAGACTATTCATTGCACAAAGAATGTATAACGGTGAAGAACAATTGTTATGGACGATTACACAAAGGCCTGACAGATTGCTCTGGCATATGAGAGGCCTGGAACGCGGATGAACGTCGGTTGGTGCAGCCCAGAAGACGGAGCGAAGGGCCGGTTGGGAAGTGGCCTCAGTATCCAACTTAAGAAGAGCATGGGGAGAAAGGACATAAGGTAAATGGAAGTTTGGTGAGGTATAGCGAGTTTTGTGTTGTCATAACTGAAGATGTCTGCAGTGTGTTCGAAGAAAGCGCATTCGTTAACTCCATCTACGTAGTTTCATTTCGTACACAGCAAAGGACGACTTGTTTTTAAAGCTAATCTTTCAAAATGTTCCCACCAGCATGAAGCAAGAAATAAATATATGCAAGCTCATTATAAAACTTGTAAGGGAACAAAAAATGACATAAATTCGGTATGAACAATGAAGCTATTTTTGTTTATTCGCAATGCACGATCAAGCGGGCGTCACAACAAGTACATTGGCGAATTGACGGAATGATAAGAAATAAAAAAATGCCATAAAGATCACAAATGCAGGGAGTAATATACAGTAAGAAACAAAACTTCGCAACTCTTAGCGTTGGCTTAAACAGCGCAACTGAAGGAATCGTATTTCGGCTGTAAGAAGCGAAACAAGCACGCAGCTGGTGATTTTCCTGGCTTTTATTGATAAAATAGACTTCCGGGAATATTGTGGCACATGCTATCGATCGAATTCGAGTATATTCTGACGTGCTTAAAACTACGGATACATTCTGGGAAAACGGCTGTGGGCAGGCAAGTGCAGTCTCCGTATTTTTAAAGAAAACTAGCACTCTTTGGCGCACACAATACAAAGACACGGAAGAAAAATAGAAGTTGACATTTGTATACAGGGTTCCAATTTCTAATCGCAAAAATTAAACTATCAGAGAAAGCGAACGTCTTGTTACCTAGAAAAAAATTTAAAAAGGAACCATGTCTTTGTTTCATTTCAAAAGTAAAATGCCTACGTCGACAACATTTTTTGGAGCGGATCGCAAAGGCTACTCTATATACGTCGCCATACCCTTGCAAACAGTGATATAGCCGTTATTCCAGCAGATAGCATACAGTTTAAACCGCGTGCCACCACACTGTAAACAAATATTTCCACAAATGAAAGGATTGATGAAATGTCTTAAGCTCTAGCTCTAAATTCACATCCGAATGATCAAATGTATCTTTCCCTACTTTAGTCAGTGCTCACGCTCTACTATTATAAATTTGGTTCTTGTGATTACCTTCACGTATTTCGGTAAAATAGGGCAGTCTTTCGCACCGACGTGTGGGAATTTTTATGGGGTGTTTAGCGTCTAAAATTCTGAATTCTTTCTTAGGAAAACCGTTCATATACCCGCGTTGCGTAGATGACAATTTTATTATACGCAAACGTGTAGCCGAGGTAATAAAAGCGTTTGTATCTCACCCTAATTCATTTCACTCTTAACATTAAATTTACTTTCCACAAAAAAAGAAGGCGTAAATTTTGTTTCCGCTACTGTTAGTTTAGAAAATCGCCAGCTTAATACCACGCTCTACAGGAGTTTCACACAGGCATTAATATACTTGGATTCCATTAGCTTTCCCCCGCGACATTGTAAGCGAGGCATATTCGTAAGACTGGCAACCTGCCTTAATATATACAACGGTGACGGCCCGTGTTCCAAACATCTCCACTAAATATAAAACATCCTCTCTGATAGGAGCATGTGTACTCCCAGAACTGCCTTAGCAAGGCTTCAACCATTCTAAAATGGGACGATGTACTTAGATGATCAAAATATCACACTGAACATTTCACCCCCCCCCCCCCCCGCGTTTGCAACATAACACTCGAACTCTCTTGCTAAAATAAACTATGCTACCGGAATGTTGCTTTATTTAAGTATTGGTTGACGAAAATATTTCCTGATAAGAAACCCAGCCGACAATAAGCTCATGCTCTCGACGAAGATTTAACAACATGGAAGCATTTACCAAGTGACCGTACAATATGAAGCACGGCAAACGGTTTCACGTTCGATACAAAGACCTGCATTAACTCTGCGTCGTTCAATCCCATATGCTGCTTCAAGGTGCCTCCTACGAGAAACGATACATCGGAGAAGTCGGACAGCCAGTCAACGCGAGGTCCAATGGCTACTCTGCGGACACAGTAAAGAGCACCTAAAAGCCATTTCCGGAGAATTTTAATCAACATGGCGATATCTTTAACGAACTAAAACCATTCATTCATATCTTCAAGGGTCAAACACATACAGACATAATTAATCCACATATTTAGTACAATACAACCAGGACAGATCAGCAGAGACTTCGGTTGGAAAACGCTTTTAATCCGCATTCTCTTTTTTTTTTGGCTATTCTGCTCTCAGACATAAAATCGCGAAGGACGAACGCCGCGAGCTAGCCACTCTAGTATCTCAGGCATACTTTTTCACAGATGCACATGGCATGGCGCCAATGCGTGCGCTAAATTCGACAGATTCCATTGTGCAGAGACAGACGGATTGAGCACCACCTCACAAAAGCTGGAAAACGAGGACGAGTGAAAGCCTTTCTGCAGATGCGCATTGGGATTTCTGCTAAGCTTGCTTTTCAGAAGTGCCCAGCTTACAGGATGCCAGAAGAAGCAAGCAGGCTTTGGGAGGGTGTGTGCGATCCTCTTTTCATAGAACGGGGAAAACCATGCAGACCACCACAGGCCTTTTATCAGTGCAGTGCCCCTTCGACCCTTCACAGGAGCGCCATGAAATCTTCGCCTTAAAGAGAGTTCGCGAGCCATGACAGCTATCTGCAACAAATGAAGCCAGCCGGGGCACTTCGCATATGTTCGTTACAATAGAAGAAAGCAACCCCCTCAAAAATTACAAAGGCGTGTGGAGCTCATATTCTGCTATTAACTCTAATCACTAGGTCAAAAGGTAGAAATGCCTAATGAAATGGTAGATCCCTGCTAAAGTTACTATTAGTGTTGGGTATAAAATACCATAAAAGCTTGCGTCCATATTTTGTAATCTTTTTGTGCTGATCTTCCGAACGTCAGTTTTCTTTCCCTGTTCAATTTTCTTCGGATGCCCGAATTCAGCGTCTGTTATAATAAAAGAAGCAGGAGGAAATTCTTTGTTGCGTGGTTTACGCAAGCAGTAACGTATCTATTTAAAGTGATTTACCTTCGCGTTAATAGACTTACCTGTTAACGCGACAGCGTTAAAGGCCTCGTTCACCAGGAAATCCAGTGTTCACCGAAAAATCACAGGCATGGCACTAGCAGGTGGTCACCAGAGAGCAACATAGGAGACAAAAAGTATGGTGGGGCAGCCAGAAAAAGAATGTAAACCAATATGCCCCTGCCTGTGCCAAACATAGGAGACAAAGGGACAAAGAGTATGGTGGAGCTGCCATAAAAAAACGTAAACCAATGAGCTCCTGCCTGTACCACTAAAGTATCACAGGCTTAACCCAATCGTAATATAAATGAAAAGGCCCGAAGGCAATGTTGTGCTTTTGCCACCCGAAGGTGGGAAAATAAAAAAATGGGGTAATGCTACTAAGCGACCCACAGCCGGGGGAGCGGGCCCGGGGAGACTCCCCTGATCTCCCCTGGGACGTAGCGGAGGGGGTGGGACATAGGTTGTGGGAATGGGACTGAGGGAAGGGTTATGGGTAATGTGATGGGAATGGGGACAGCGAGATATTGACCCTCATTTTATCATCGCTCGACTCCTGTCTGGCCAGGACAGGGAGGGCGTCGATGTTCTCCAATGGTGCGGCTCCACTCACGGGATGCCCGACCACCCAACGACGCAATAGCTCCGACTCGGAGACAGGGAATCCTAACCCGGGGCAGCTGCCTCGGGCTCCTCCACGACTTTCAGGGGTCCGGTTCGGACTTGCATTACGCTCCCAGCTACTAACCGTCGAGTGTTTTTCGCGGCTTTTCAGACTCCGGAAGTATGTGTGGTGGATCCAGGGACCCACCTGTGGTTCCAACCAACCAACCTTGCACTTATTTCCTCCCCTGGCTTGCTCCACACCTACTGAGGAGGGAGTGTTCAGGGCCGGGCTGACCGGGCCACAAACCAAGAACCTGGCCGAGGGTGAGATAACCCGGGCCTACTCCACCGGTACTCCGCAACATCGACGGTTTTTGCATCGGTCCTACTAAGGTCCTCCTTACCTCGGCGTCCCGCGCTCTAGCCTCACGGCCCCGCGGTCAGCCATCCCTGGCTGCTTCCCCGAGGACATCGCTCCCAAGGAGCTCTTCTGCTGGAAACCCCCGCGCGGACCTGGCCTCTCCGTGGCCAGAAACCGACGCGCCAGCCGGTAGCCACGCACGCCCCCGCGTGCAGAGGCTTTTTGATTTTCGAGCAGTTTTTGAGTCCAATTCCGTGAGTCCAACCTGATTGTGAAACCAGGCCTGCCTCCGCACAGGCATCGGACCTCACGTGCGCGACTGGCCCACTCAGTCGCTTGGGAGTCGCTGCCACTCCCATGGGGTTTTGCATCCCCAGAGGACGGGCCCCGGCCAGCCCATCCCCACCGCTGTGCGTTGCACCGGAACAAAGCCTAGTAGCCGAAACTACACCGGCCCGTATCCGGTGGCAGGGGGGGCCACGGGCAGGCCGCACAGTCGGATTTCCCCCCCAAACATAGGAGACAGGTGGACCACGTAGGTTACGTGACCTTGCGACGTCATCAGAACCTGCCCACCGTGTAGTGAGCAAATTGCCCACCGTGGCAGGTGGCAGTTGAATTAATGATTGGTCGCTCGGCAAGAGCAACTTGGGTCGCACAGGGCCCACCGCTGGGAGCACCTGCAATCGAAAGCCAGTGGAGCACCGCTTAACCGCTGCACCACTCTGCCAAGAGCGGCATGAGGACTCCCAGGGATCTAAAATGTAAAGTAAAAAAATGACGTTCTGCATATGTGAGAATTAACCCATCATGCTATCGCATCATACTCTTATGCCGGAGCTAAATGTACCCTCCAAAGATTTTTTTCTTCCGACGTTTCTGTTGAGCGCTTTGTGAACGCCCTGTAATGGCATCATTGTTCGGTTCTCGCTTTTGCAGCGCTCGCTCCATAAACACCAGCCATGAATACCTATTTGCAATAAGCTGTAACTCAGGTGACTTTTATGATCGTTCATTTAGGTGAAGGATATTATGTGATTTTCTTACAATTTACTCCTGTATGCCAGCTCCGAACACTCAAATGAGCACATGCTACTTCCTGCCCCAGTGAAAGCTAATCCATGCAGAAGATTCTGCTTTGGGTAATTACGCCACTCACATGCCAAAACAGCTCGCTAAAAGCAATGATCTTAAATTGAGTGCTGGCCCTTTAAAGTGACGTTGAGACGCTGTTCCACGTTGTGTATATCCACTGTTTGCCTCATTTCAACCAGAAAAAAGCTACTCTGATCCCAAACAAAATCATTTAAAGGCATTAAAAGTCAAGCAATAAATTGCAGGCATCGCAGCCACAAGCCAGTTACTGAAGCAACCTCTGATGTAAAATTTTCTTTTGTTCCCGCTCGTATGAGACTATACCAGGCTGTGATGCGCTTTCAGGCAACAAAAACTCAATCGCCAACTTTCTCGGCGTCATATCGGCGTCTCATCATCAACGTGCCGAGTTTGACTCGAAAACAGAGAAGGAATATTTGATTTGCAACTTCATGTTTGTCAGCCGCAAGTACCAAAAAAAAACGCAAAACACCTATAAAACGTAAATCCAAGGAATGAAATTTTGCTACGAACAAAAACTGAGTGCAAGCTTCCTTACTGTCCGTTTAAAAAAATTTCGACACCGCATGCGGAAGATGTTGGGAATGTTCCGCACCGCACGCGGAATTCGCTGGTTTTAAATGCTGACGTGATATGTACAATCTCACCCCACTATAGCAATCCTAGAGACAAGTGTTTAGGAAAATGAGGAGCTCGGTTTAACATTCATATCATAGCGACCAGAAGTCATCCAAAGCAAAGGAAAGCAGAGGGAAATGTTTTCTGTCATTTTTCATTAAGTTCTTTGTTGATCAGTGACAAATTAGTGCTGCAGTAATTTTATTGCTGAACGACAATACATTAGGTAGCAGGAAGAAAAACAACCACATGCCGCCATTCGGATCCGAAGCCACTACCTTCGTGGTGGCTGTCCAATATTGTGCTTTCCGGGGAACTTATGATGCGCGTAGCCTAACATTGAGAGCATTCTCCAGCGCCTTTCCTGTACTACGTCCTGTACTACACGTCCTGTAACGTTCTGTACTACAGACAGTGCCCCAAAGATCGTGATTGAACAGTGAGGGAGGCAGCTGTGCGAGAACCATCCTATGTTACCTATACTGCATCGAGACAGCCAGAACCGAGGCTTTCGTCCAGCTATTCTGCTGACAACAGAAGAGAAATGGGGGGCTCGTTATGACAGATATATTAAAGAATTTAATATTCACCAAAGCCAAGGAATCAAAGGGGGGTAGTTTCTATTGTTACTTTTTTTATTAACGCGACAGCGTTAGGGCTCCCGATCTGCAAAAAACTCGCCGTTGTCATCGTCGTCGGCGTTGTGAACAAAAAATTGCTGGAGAAGCAACCTAAGTGGGCCAACTAGGTCAAGTGACATTGTGACGTCATTACAGCCTACCCAACGGTTTGTGAACTATCTGCCACACTGGCATATGGCGGTTAAATTATTGACTGGTCGCGTAAGGTTGCTCAGGAAGAGCAACCTGGGTGGGAAAAGCACCACCGGTGGCAGCACGTTCCATCGCAGGGCAGTGGCGCATCGCTTAACCACTGCACCACTCCTCCAGGATTGGTATGAGGACTCCCAGGGATCAAGGGATGTGAAGTAGAGAATGACCAATTCTGCATATATTGGAGGGAATTAACCCATTAACGCTATCACGACAAACCCATAAGCCGGCTCTTAAGTGTCCCCTTGAACGCTTGTTGTTGGTACCGAAAATGTCAAATACCTAATGTCCAGTAGAAATTTGGATTGCTTCCACATCGAGAACAATTTAAAGAGTTATTCGTTTTCAGCAAAAACCTTTTATGCCAGCGATACACCTAGTCCATCAAAGCTGTTCTGTCAAGCAATTCCATCTACACCGAACGCAAACACACGCGTCATTTTTTTTTCAGAAGGCATCGTGCGCAAGCAGTCACATGAGATGATATGCCTGCGCATGCCTGGCATGCGTCATCTGAGCAGGAAGTCAAAACGTCAACGTCATCCATCCAATACGAGTGTAAGCGCACAAACGCTCTCATTTTGTCAAGTCTGAAACATGAACAGTCGATTACTTGTCATATCCGCGGTTTCCTATCAGCGGAAGAGACATAGATTGGCTTGAAAAGATAAACACGCCCGGAGGATATAATGTCGAGGATCCAATAAGATATAAAAACCGCCTTGAAAAAATCAGGGCAAAAACTACAGTGACATTGTCCCCCCCCCCCCCCCCCCCCCCACCTCCCTCGTTTGGCCCTCAAACGGTAAAGCGCGAGAATAAAAACGCACAAAAGTGCACTGATCACCATGGGGGCGTCTGCCTCTATTCAACCAGATGCACAGTGTGCAGTCGGCCCACACTCGCGCTATTCGTGCTTTATTGGAACAACAGAGTCCCGGGAAAGCTAGGTACACCGGGGTGACCTCAGCAGCTACGTACACAACGACGTGTTAGCCGTCCACCGGACAATGTGCATGCTCCTCGCTTGAGGTTCTGGCTCAGGACATAGTTCTACTTTGGTGACCATTTTGCGTATGAAACCAAAGCCTTGTGCCCACACCAGCGGAACGTCGAAAAGAGTGCTAATTTTACACGGCATGCCTAGAGCTTTCACCAGAGCCTTCAGAGGCCCCCGCAACGCTCACGACTTTTCTGTGCTAATCACGCAAAGCGACCGTTAGCGAGGTTATTTCTTACATTTACCCGCGCCCGGTGTTGGCTATCAACCACACAAAGTTCTCAGGAAAGAGCTTTCGCGATAATGATAGTCGGCAACTCGGGCAACCCCCTTGCAGCGGCCACTGTTAAGGTGAACCGCGCGGAGGAGGTCGAGGAGGCGGCTATCGCCCTGGCCATTGCCTCAACGGTAGCTGAATATATTCTCAGCGATTCCAAGACAGCCGTGCGAAATTTTGCGAAAGGCAGAGTCCGCGCTGCCACCATGTCTATTCTTGAGAGACAGTCCAATCTAGCACCTAGCCGCCCGATTCAAATTATCTGGGTGACTGCGCACTCGTCCCATCTGGGGAAGGAAGCAGCCCACGATTTTGCCCGAGGATTCGTCAACCGGGCTGTGGCCTGCCCAAACCTGAGGTCGGCCAAGGAGCACATGGTCACGTATCATGACGTAACTATGCGCCATCGTAATAATACTCTTAAATACCCAAACCGATAAGTCTTTGACCAAACCCCAGCAGGTGGCCTGGAGACAACTCCAGACAAACACTTTCCCCAACCCTTAAAAAACTCCATTATGTAGCCGGGAGTATTCTCGCCCCAGTGTAAGCTATGCGGTCAAGATAGGGCCGACTAAGCTCATATGCTGCATTAATCTCCACAGGACACACCGCCGATGGACCTGCAGCTTTCGAACCGCGAAGTGTGGGAGGTTGCGGTGCTCAGCTCCGATCCGAGGACCCAATTTCGGGACGTGAGCCCAGCTTTGGAAGTCGCCGAGCGCCAAGGGCTCCTGGCCACATCACGCGACCAGCAGTGAAGCAGGGAAATAAGAAAAGCGCAATGGAGACCCCACTCGGTCTACGAAAGAGCACCTTTGAATGAATTTTGACGAAAATAAAGTTTTTACTCCCACCACCTTATTTTAACGCGTTAGCGTTAGTGAATGAATAAAACTTTATTTTCGTTTCTTTGGGTTCAGCTGATTCCGGACGTCTTCACCTTCCGAGTTCCAATGGTCGGTGCCCTCATTCCAGGGCCCCGCTGAGCTTTGCCACCTCGCTTGCGTGCCGCACGAGTCCTCTCTGGACCGCCAGCTCGCTGCTGGTGAGCAGGCCCTCCCACTGTTCCGCACTGGGCTTTTCTAGTTTATGGAACGCATAGTTGTGTCTACATTCCCATGTAATATGATATAGCGTGGGGGTTGCCCCGCACCATGTGCATTTGTCATTGTATTGTTCTGGATACATCTTATGTAGTGTGTGTAGGTTTGTAAAGGTGCCTGTTTGTAATCATCGCCATCCCACTGCCTCGTGCTGTGTCAGCAACGGGTGTGGGGGAGGATACGTCAGTCTCCTTCCTCTGTGGTAATTTAGTATTTCTGCATATGTGTGTTCTACCGTTGTGGTATGTTCCTGTGACTCCGTTGTGTCTGCTCGGTGGGTCATCTCGCGAGCTAGACTGTCTTCCCTCAGGTTCCCTTCCATTCTGGCGTGTCCCGGTATCCAGAAAATTTTGTGTTGCAATGATGTATTGGGAGGCCCTGCCTGGAGGATGATTTGCAGTGCTCCCTTGTATATTCTTCCCGCCGTGTAGCTTGTACACGCGGCTTTCGAGTCCGTCAGAATCGTGAGTGATTTATTTAGTCGGTTCCCTTCAGCTACTGCCCGAGCTACGGCAACTTCTTCCCCCTCGGTTACCGAACACTTTTTGGTTGTTACACACGTGACTGCCTCTAGGCTCTGGTTGACGACCACTGATGTAACTGCATGTTCTTTGATGCCCCTGTTCCACGGATACAGGCCTGCATCCGTGTATACCGTGTTTTCTTTGGTAGCTAAGTGTTTTTCTACGTACTCTGCCCTAGCGGCTCGTCTAGCCCCGTGCAGGTTTAGGTTCATGTTTCTCGGTAAGGGGCAGACTCTGATGGTTTGTCTGACTTCGTCTGGTATGTTTGCTACTCTGCCTTATGTTTCTTTACTGCTATACCTAACCTGCGGAGCAGCACACGGCCAGTGGTCGACTGCTGGAGTCTGGTTAGTGAGCTCGTGTCGCAGAAAATTTCAGTTTAGTCAGTGGCGCATTTCGGGTAAGCGTCGCTAGTGACTTCTGCGCATGTGCCACTATTTGCACCTAGCCACAGATGATCCGCCGCTGCGCCACGCCTTTTTTCAAAATCCAATTTTCATAATAATAATTGGTTTTTGGGGAAAGGAAATGGCGCAGTATCTCTCTCATATATCGTTGGACACGTGAACCGCGCCGTAAGGGAAGGGATAAAGGCGGGAGTGAAAGAAGAAACGAAGAAAGGGGTGCCGTAGTGGAGGCTCCGAAATAATTTCGACCACGTGGCGATCTTTAACGTGCACTCACATCGCAAAGCACACGGGCGCCTTATCGTTTTGCCTCCATATAAACGCAGACACCACGGTTTTTAATTACTCCCTTTTTCCTCCTTTTCCTCTCTCCTCTTTGACTTAGGGCGTAGTTCGGGTGTCCACCGAGATATGTGAGACAATTACTGAGCAATTTCCTTTCCTCAGAAACCAGACAAAACAAGTGAGCCGCCGGCGTCAATTAGGCTCATTGGCATTGACTATGTAGAGGCCTTTCATTTTCGCGAAAGGAAAGACCCACAACTGGCTCCCTGGGTCAGTGTGCATCCCAATTTCTTTTTCATGTACGTGGTACGTACGCCGAAACAAAATCACAAATTTTTGAACACACGTTGCCCTTCAGTGGTTCTGAAATAAAAATTGGTACGTCTGCTGTAACCAAGATTTAGCTAATCTTTTACGAGAGGCCATCTCTGAGGATTTTATGGCATGCATCGTTTGCGCTCCATATAAAAAGAGGTCAATAGGCTCAGCAGATTTCTAAAACCCTTGACGTTTTTGTTTCACGCCGCATCCTACTTTGAAGTAGCCTGTGTAGCTTGTGTCAGTTTCGACGCAACCTCGCTACATGTGGCGTAGGTGTCACTATCTTGTGACTGGATGGTAGCAAGAGCTGCGCTGTGCCTCACCAGACATCGCCACTCTATCGTGCATATACATATAGCCGTAACGCTGGTGTGAAAAAAAAAATTGGCAGTAGCTTAACTTGGCTAACCCTGGCATTCAGCGAAAAGCAAGCACGCTTGCTAAGTGTCTGAGGCTCGTCCATGGCAGCTCCGCTACACGCTGGCGACAGCCGTTCTATATATACCCACATGGCCACGTGGCTATGACGCGCTATCACATGGTCTTACGACAACCCCATCGGATGTTATCACGTGGCTTCACATCACCCCATCGGATGTTCTTAAGGTCGAAATTCTACCCAAAGGTCACCCAATGTCAAAGGCCAACTAAAGGTCATGAGTCAAGGTCAGGGGTCATGGGTTCGACACCATAACTGTAGCAAATATGGTCATACACTGCTAACGTGTGAAGGTCGTTTAAAGTCCTCCTCCGGCCTAGGCGACGACTGCTTTACCTAGCGTAGTGAAGCTTTTCACTTCAAAAGGCGTTCTTTCAACGGCACGTAGAATATTTCACATTTGGCGGTTTGTGAAACTCCTGGAACCGCAATTATTTTTTATGATAAAATTATACGCCTGTTTACAACAGCTCCTTTCTTACCTTAGGCATTATTCCAGCCCCTGAACTCCGAGCCAAATTGTACTGGTGTCACCTCAATTCTAACTCGGCTCACGTCTGGTTTTCATTGCCTGGTTTTCTCTACGGCATTCCGTGGGAATTGCGGGTCGCCGGCGTTTATTATTTCTGTTTTGCTTCACGACTTGTTTTCTACCACGACGTGGTGCGCCCCACAGCCGCAACGCGACATCATCAAACGAACAAGTTCCTCAATCCGGTCCAACAAACTTGTTTTTCCATCTGATCGAAGCACACACAACGATCTCTTTTTTTACTGCTTTTACCTCCCCGATTCCAGCCTCACTGTCTTGCAGTTACAAGTCATTTCATTCTAGTCAGTTCTAGATTCACCTAGTCCATTCACATTTTTCTAGTTGCTTTTTCGGTGATACGAACACTGTTATAGCATGTCTCAGCGTCTTTCTTTTTGGTTGTACATTTCTTTGGTTGAGGCGTACACGAAAGAGCGAAAACGCGCCAGCGTGGCCGTGACCTTTTAGAATTAGGCTCTCCTTGAGAAAATGCATGTTTTAGGCTTTTTGACGCCTGTTTCCACACTTCATTGACTTGAACTTCTCACGTAGATCGAAAGTTCATCTTCCTCCAATAGCACAGGTGCCTTTAAGGCACTGACAGCCAATAGGTGTCATCTCTTTATATGAGGCGGTGTTATCAAATTTAGAAACGTTTTTTTGGTGTTATCGTTATCCCCAGCGTACAGTTTAAGGAATACGATGAAAAGGAATTAATTATTGGTTTTTGGGGAAAGGAAATGGCGCAGTATCTGTCTCATATATAGATGGACACCTGAACCGCGCCGCAAGGGAAGGGATAAAGGAGGGAGTGAAAGAAGAAAGGAAGAAAGAGGTGCCGTAGTGGAGGGCTCCGGAATAATTTCGACCACCTGGGGATCTTTAACGTGCACTGACATTGCACAGCACACGGGCGCCTTAGCGTTTTTCCTCCATAAAAACGCAGCCGCCGCGTGCAAGAACCGTTTCTTCGTCATCGCAGGTTGCCCTCGCATGCGTCTCCCGCTTAAATTTTCCTCACCCGTGGGTGGTTTGTGCCCGATCAGTCTTCGCTGTTCTACGTGCTTGTGGTCTCTTCACCAGCACTAAGCTCCTCTTCGAAAAGAATAATCTTCTCAGAGATTTAGCTCTTCGCACCTGGTTCCTCCGTTCTAGCACCGTAAGCCTCACAAACCTGGGCATCGCACCAGGATGCACTAATGTTTGGTCAATCACCCTCGGCGCTGTGGCCCAGCAAATTTTTGTCATTTCGACAAGTTACATGTACTGGATGAGTCGCTTTGCCTGCAAGTATCTCGAAAGCGCATGTATTTTCGCGAGATGTAGCTAAAATTTTGTTTGTTAGGTCACAGCACCGAGGGCAACTACAAATTCGAAATTCTTAAAATTGATATGCACATTACTTAAGGAGGGCTACACGCCTCTCAACCGATTAGGAAATTAACAGCAATAGTTTAAAAGTTACGTAGCCAGTATTAGTTAACCAGACTACTAGTTATCACGTTCTATCTGCATCGTGATGCGGTACAGCGCTCGCAATGCTATGGTGAAAAAAGTGCTCTTCTAACTCAAAAAAGCCTAGGATAAACACTGGGTATATTAAGAGATCCGGCCAGTCTGTGCGATAGGAGCACGGTGCACAAGGCGATGCGTGTTGCAGTACATGCGATCAAGCAGTGCAAAGGAGCCTAGCACTTTAAGCTAGAAAACTATAAAAATTATTTCTGTTCGAACCACAGCTAGCACTGGAACATTTACGTTACACACGTGACCATCCGTGTGATTTTTTAAATATATAGTACAGTCTCAACTGACTATAAAAAACGGTTTATAATGAAATGATGAATGTATCGATGAAATTTCCATTCCCCATCGAAGCTCGCTTAGAAATACCTTTCTTCTGACATCCATTTTTTTAAGAAGCAAAATTTTCCATAGCGAGGTATACCAAATCTCAAAAGACCTTCACTGACCATTTTGCGCAGAGTATGTCGATTTGCAACGGCGCCCAAAAATTCCATACCGACTCCGTACAACAAAGTGAAATCACCGCGCATAACCTGCTCTCGCGAGCACCGTACAAAAGACTAGAGCATCCTACGCCGCCTCAAGCGGGTCCTGCGTGGAGAGTTGGTCTGGACAATTCGTCAGCGTCGCTGCACGCTTGCACTGCCTTTTTCACTGAAAATTCACTACGAGGCGCGCTGAAAGATGCCATGCCGCGCGGTGCGCACGGGCGCTGCACCATGCTGCATCTCAACCATGTTCCCAAGGCCGTTGGAATTTCCCCTTTCTACAACATGTGCTCCCGGCCTAGTGCGAGGGCGTCCTCCTTTTCTGCTTCCATGGGCAGTTTGTTACCCGGTTTCGCAGCATGATGACATTGTTAAAACCGTTTGGCATCGTGCTCGGCGTGCCTGACAGTATCGACGTCTCGCTATCTTCACAGATAAAACAGGCCAACCAATAAAAAACCGAAAACAATTTCCTTTCACTAAAAGGTGGCTTTCACCAAAAACTACGCTCTAGCGTACGCATTTGATATAAGAAAGTCCTGTCAGAAAGTTCACTGGCGTGCCCACGGGCTCACGAGATGTGCAGTAAAGGCAGCCAATAGGGATACTCGTGAAGAAATCGTCACTGCACGCCCTTTTTTGCACCGGCTAGTATCTCTTTTACCACCTAGAAAACGGAGCTAAGTATTCTGAATAGGTCTCTTTATGACTTCTACGACATTATTCTTTTAAGACTCGTTTTCTCTGCGCTCAAGCTCAAGCGGGCCGCGAAAGAAACGGATTCTCGTTGGCAAGGGTGGCATATCCGGTTGGTGAACGTGCCGTTAAGTACGTGTACGGTGTGCTGAGGACTTAAAAGCAGAGGGCACTGGTTGCAAGTGTTGAAGGCTTGCAACGTAAGTAAATCGGCAGCATACTGTGCCAGGAACGCTTGTTGGCTTGCGACAGTTCCAACACATAGGACGCACACCGTTATGTCGAAACAACGGAAGTTCAACTTTATTTTGTTTTGCCTCACGCTTACCACAAACAGCAAGGGAGGTCCTTAGCCCAACTATCGCTTAAAAAAAGTGAGCGCTGGTTATATCTTTTATGCATAGTTTGTGTTCGGTAGAGTTTGGTTTAACACTGAAGTAATTGCAGGCGCTGTGTAGTTTTGCAAGAAAAGATGAGAAGTCAGGAATGACGTTTCACACGTTTAAGCGATTGTACGCTTAACCGTGTGGAACGCCATTCCAGAGTTCGCTTCTTTTCTTGTAAAACTTCACAGCGCCTGCAATATACTCCGCTGATATATCTGAGCTCTGTATCTCTCGTTGTGTTTTCGACACCACATTGAAATTTAAAACGCTTTTAGGTGTCACTTGATTTCACCGCACTCATCATTCCGTGCTTTGAAGCACGCGGTCTGGCACGCAAGTTGAAAGCTGTTTCTGTTTTCCGTCTGTCCTGTGTTCTTTTCAGCCAGCTAGTCGCGTGAGAATAACACTTTATCCTCCGACACCAAATAAGCATTTGCATGTTCACTTCGAGAAAAGATTCCACCGTTCTGAAGAACCTCTGAGTAGTTCCTAATGCCTTCCCTCTAGCATGCGTCTTTAGGGTTCGCTTCTCTTCTTTCATTTCCGACTTAGTTCTGTCAGCAGTCATGCTTTTTAGTCTTCGCACTGAGAAAGTAATGCAAATTCGATATTGCATGCATCAGTAAGAGGGAACAAAGACGCCCGAAATGCAGATTCCAGAAGGTTGAGGTCTCTAGATTGGGTGCAAGAATATCGGGTGCACTCCTGCACCGCATATTGCATGCATGAAAAGCCACCTTCGCGAAGGCTTAATCTCATAGGCGTTTTTGTTTTTTTTTAAACCTGAAATGGGGAGAATTCAGCTCTCTGTACCTCCTGAATTGAATTACAGTATAACGATACCCTTTTTTTCTGCTGTGTAGGCAGAGCTATAAAGCAGAACTAAACGGTAAAGGTCAAACACTTACGTAGAGTACTCTATGACTCGAAAAAAGGACGATATATACCGCACATGGAACTTCAACGTATCACGTACAGGACTAAAACACATTCCCTTCCAGCGGGTGCATTTAGGCAATACGCTTTGATCTTAGCGCAAGTTTCCTTTTCGGTCTATATACGCAACTTCATTGCGCATGCGAGACACGCTCAATCCGGTGCATAGCCAATGGACTGAATCCTTCACCAGGCACTTAGCGTTTTTTTTTCAGCACATACTGAGCGGATTCAGTTGAAGAGCAGCCAGATTGCATTCAAAGAGAAGTTCTCCGCTTCAGGAAGGATTTCTTTTGAGCCCTCCGCTACCTGGAGACCGATAGTATAAGTTAGTGATACCAGCGCTGCTTGAAATGCGTGCATTCTCTTGAATACAAGGAAGTAGTGCCGGAGCTGTCACTCAAAGAAAATAGGTAGGTAATATCGCACGCTTACCTTGCGGCTTAGATAACAAGTTGATATTATGCATATCACATGATACTATCAAACATTTCTCGTCAAATATTGCTATATGAAAACAAATGATCCTTATCCAGGAAACTGGAGAAAGAAATAAGCAAATTTGTTTACATGTTTAGGCTTACTCATGGCGGAATAAATTTCGCATTCCTTACCCGATGTCCCAAATGCGACGTGAGAGTGATCTATTCTTGGAAATCTTGATTTATCGGATAGCATAATGTGCTAGAAATGATACAAGGTGAGCAAAAAATCGTCCAGCTTGCATAATTAACATAAATTGTTATACGAGCTGTCACAAGTAATAAATGCAGAACAAATAACATGCTTATTTTGCATTCTATTCTTGTTCTCTTTAGGCAGTATTATGAAGAGAGCTGTATGAAAGGCTTGCTGTGGTCATTTCTCCCAGTGGGCGCGAGTAAGGTCAGCCATTTTGCTTTGAACCTCGAATTTCTGCTGATGGATGCGCATAGACATTGAAAATTATTGTGACATAATGTGCCGCACTCTCGATACGACTGAAATGAAATTTATCCTTTAATTTTTTTTCCCTCTCAGCATTAGCCTCTCTATACGACCAAATAAAGAGCTCAAGAGAAATTTTTAAAATATTTATGAGCGATACGCAATAGTTCACACGTATAAAAAGCATAACTTCAGTGGTTTCGCAGGTAGAAAGAAGGAGATTTTCTCAATCTTGGGTAAAAATCATTCTATTCACGACAGTAAAAAAGGTCGTGGAGAAAAATTCGCATTTCTCTATTACGTCCGAGTGCATTTCTGCAGTAAAACACGCACTTTAAGCTGGTTTATTCCAATGGACAGTTTGTAAATTGCCAGGCAAAGTGCGAACCACCGATCACGCTACTAGAATACAACATACAAAATTTTCTCAAGGAATGGCGTCAGTACTTATCGCTGACGGCAGCGACTACTCTTAACTACTCTGAAGTAAATGTAACTGCGGTGAAACATTAAAGAGGAAATAAAAACGGTTATTTTCTGAGCTTTTCATTTATTTCCGGTTGAGATGAAAGCCGCACCGTCACAGGAGTCACGCTGTTAAGTCACTTTTTCCGCGTTTTCAAAAGTATTCCTGCAATCAAAAGCATAAAAATCACGATCACTTCCTGAATATCTATTAAGCTAAAGCAGCAACAGAAAATATACAATCACTTCAGCGTACCCAAGTTTTCTCATAAGCTTTGACCTCGGACCATAACTTCCGCCAGACTGCCACTGTGACTCGTGACACCTGTGTCAGTTGCAGAGTCCAAGGTTGCGGACCAAATCCTCGGCATGGCGGTCGCACTTCGATAAAGGCAAAATGCACAAACTGAACTGTACTGTGTGATGTTAGTGCGGGTTAAAAGAATTCTTGCTGTTCAAAATTTTTCTCTAGCCATCCATGCACGGACAGCATCGGGACGTTAGAATCTGCTTGCTTTATCATACTATATCATTCCGTTTCATTTTGGCGCCAAACTGCAATTCAGATTGTCGGCATTCAGTTTTCAAGCCTTGAACTTTCTGGAGCCGGATTGATGGGAGATAGCGGCAGGAAAAGAAGCAAAAAAACGAATAGCCTTCTAGGCTCGCGAGGCATACGGTATAGAGACGAGGCATTAATAAATGTTCTTTTACAAATGTCTTGTTTGTGCCGCAAGTGCAAAGGCGAGAGTACAAGCGGTTGCTAATTGCTCGCACACTGCTGTTTTTACGCCAAAAGTTACGCTAATGCGACTGCGAATTTTAAACATCTCCGCTTCAGATATCCCAATTTCTACTTTGACGCAATGGCGAGACACTGCAGTGGAGGAGAAGCAACTGCAGTGCCCAGAGTTAACGTTTGCATACGATTAGGCTTAGTTTCCCTTCCAAAGCACGCGACGCTGCTACAATTTGAGAGCAAGTACCACGCTTTAAAAATCAGAGGCTGCATATTAGTTTATAGTTATGAGTCTTCATCGTGGACAGTTTGAATCGTGCATTATGATTAGAGAGTAAATGGAGGGGATAACACTGATGCTGCACTGGGCGTTTAAAATACTGACATGCTGACATTACGACCAATGAGTAGAAAGCACTTCATCATTCTCTTTGGCTTTCCATTCGTGAAATTTATACCACATCGACATAGAACTGATTCGCCTCGGACAGCATTCTTGGAGATTAAAACGTTTAGGAAACGCAAATGGGGCTTTTCACAAGCAGCACGAGTCCAAAAAGGCTGATTTTCTTCACTGCTGCTTTGTGAGTAAAATTTATTCTGGCGCCTCATGTGAAACTTGGGTAAGGAAAGACGCGCCGCTGGTGTTAACGGCGCTCTTATGAACCACTTGTTATACCGACATATTAGCATTTCCAGATTCAGAATCCGTTCAAAGGCACCTCTGTTTCCATTGCACTGGCGGCATGCCTGACTAACAATGCTGCTGAGAATATTGCTGTTGCAATCCTAAAACAACTTGTTCTTTCTTTTGGCGCAGAAAAGCCAATAGGAACACTTCCTAGAAAAATTCGCGGATAAGTATTCAGCTCACGAACCGTCACATAAACGCGGGGAAGGAATTGAATCTCTCAGCTCTAGGTGGCCAACCACAACGCTCCCCACTCCAGGCGTCTTCCTATTTCGCGCTTAGGGAGTTCCGGCGTCTTCTCCGACGTGAGCGGAATTGGATTAGGCTTAGCTCGAAAGCCTACAGGGAAAATGACTTACGCGGGAAACAGCGCGTGTGCGAAGAAAACAAGGCAAGTGCCGAAAGCTAAAAGGTGAAGTGGAGCACCACCTCGTGATGCGCGTGCTTCCGACAGATAGAAGGACTTCCGGATTTCCTGATGCCAAGCCAGGGATACTCTCTTTCCTGGAATGAATAAAGATGCTTCTGTCAAACGCCGTAACCGCGCTATCTCGTGCATGTTCACGTGACTAGAACGGTATGCCGCATCCAGGTGAACTACAAATATTAAAATTGTAGCGGGTCTCCTAACGCAATGCTGTAATTTATGTATGCCCTGGAAGTACGTGATCATTTATTTTACATACTGCAGCCCCTATTGGAGCTATTGCAGGAGTGCGGTTAACAATTCATGTAAAAACAGCAAGGAAAATTCATGTAAATAACGGCAAGGGAAATTCATGTAATATACGGCAAGGGAAATTCTAGAGGTTCCATGGCGTGAAACATTAAGCTAAGGTGCCTTAGGTCGTTCAGTTTCTTGTGCACAAGGCACTCATAAGCGTATTTTCGAGTTGAGAAAATTTTCGGGGCTATCCTGAACTTCAAAGATTATAAAATACGGTTGTTTTTTTCTATGCCACACAACTTGTGAAAAACATCTGTCCTCTGCCTCAGATGTGACAGTTCAGTAAAAAAAGAAACATTTATTATGTAAATGCCAGAAAGAAATTCGGCATCCGGATGGGAACGGCATATAGTGCCGGTCTCTCGGCCAACATAGCCTTTCTCTGCGAAACCTAAATACGAAACGCAACAAAAGGTATTGTGCGTGCGAAAATATCAGAATGTATTCACCTAATGTCTCATAAATGCGCGAGCACTATCCTCAACCCACAGTATACTTATGATTCAGTTCAACACATTGACATGCAAGTAAACGATACGTTCTTGATGCAAAAAAAAAAAAAGCCAACTCTCACCAACATTTCCCGGTTAATTTTACATACGTTCGCAAGCGAAAAAGCAAAGCTAAAGGCGAGGAGGATGCCGTCCAAAGCGCAATCATTAATCAAGCTGCTTTCTTCACAAGGCCACCTGTTTCTTCATTAATTCCTGTGGCTGAGGCGAGAAAAAAAATGCCTGTTCCATTTTCAAAATGATGTATGAGCGTCCGGTTAGAGATTTTCACATTTTGAGACTTGTTTGCTGCGCCGGCGGTGTTGATTAATTTCATTTCACCTGCAGCATCCTTCAGCCTGACCGCTTGAGCCGGAAGAGAAGCGGAGGCATAACAGGGAAAGATAGCAGAACAAACATCTTTTGTATTCTCAACCGTGGCCCTTTCGTGACTGCTGCTTTGAGCCAGCCTTTGTGTCAGAGATGAACGGCAGAAGAGGGAGACAGAGAGAAATAATGAAAGGATACTTTATTAAAACAACAGCAAGTGGATGGTGATCGGCATTTCCTGAACCCACATAGCGAAACTGAAGAGGCGGGCAGCTAAGCATTGAAGTTTTATTTAGAACAAAACTTTTGGTTTTGTACGTTTTAGCGAAAAGTTTTAGTCGTTGTTTTACTTTATCGCTCTCGTTTCTTACCCTGCCCCTAAACGTGAGTTTTATGAGCCGCGAAAGCGTCCTTTGACGGCGATTAAAACTTACTGTTCTCGCTATGTTCTTCCTTTTTCTCTCGCTGTTAACAGAATGGGGAAAACGTTGTAGCTGCTACAAAAATTATAAAGTCTGGCCAGTCCTTCACCGCATAATGTGAAGAATTCGCAACAAACTTTATGTGGAAATTACCTGCAGTGGTGGTGGTGGTGGTGGTGGTGGTGGTGGTGGTGGTGGTGGTGGTGGTGGTGGTGGTGGTGGTGGTGGTAAAATTTTGTTGGATGCACTGGGGCGGGTTTTAGAGGAGAGTGGAGGGTTAAATTACTCCCGTGCCTGGGTGGTAGTCCTCATTCAGGGACACTTTTGGTGGTAGCCGCTGCCCGCGATCTTTGGACCATAGCCCTCTCGGATTCCAGGTCCAAGCAGCTGGTCAAGGTCGCCTCCCAGCCCTCTCTCATTGGCTGATTTACTCTCTTTATTGTCGGATATCTCTGGCAGGCCCATACCATATGATACGCGTCTGCCCACACCTCACAAAATTTACAGTACCCCAAAAAAGTTGGGTCTATGTGTTTTAGAATCACAGGGCTTAAAAGCGACCCCGTTTGCAGCCTTCTGAGGCGTCGTTCCTCAGTTCTATCCCGGCCCTTGGTGGGCTCTGGGAACGTCTGCATATGCGGTAAGCGGATTTGGTACAGGAGTACCGACAGAGTCTGAGAATTCAGTGGAACTCCGGGGGAGAGACACTCGGGCGGCTATGTCAGCAGCCTCGTTCCCTTCTATTCCCTGGTGTCCGGTCACCCATACCAATTGTTTTGTATGGGTGACTGCTCTGAAGTGTGCAGTGTGCAGAGTTTTAAGCATATTTTGTTGTTGCATCCCAGTATCTATTTATTCGCACCACGAAGACGGCGTCGACAGAAATCCTGATACCTTATAATTTAGGGATACCGGGGAGAAAGTGAACGCATCCGCTGTAGACGACAGTGAAATGCTCTTGAAGGGTCAATGCTGGGAAAGAAAGAAAATGGCGAGAACGGAGGTAAGAAGTCAAATGCACTCCAGCCGAAATCCCATTGGAATTATTAATCGAAAGGAGGGTGTATTTTACAATAGTGATAGTTGGAGTTCGGAAAAAATAATAAACTCTTCAGAGAAAAATGACCCAGTCTTGCACCTGCCGCTACCGCCCAGATTCAAAGGGAGCGCACTCATCATCCATCAAGCCCAGCGACACAATGGCACAGCAGAGGGAAACGCAAACGTGTACGCACCCTGGGAGCTCGCTAGAGTTCCACAACTGATCGTTTCTCTCTCTTTGGAAATAGTTGCCGGAAGAATTTGATAAAATTAGCAGCAAAAACAGTTTCACTCCCAGCCCTTTCGATGAATGCCCGCCGTGCCTTACAAAACACACTTTTCAGTTCAATCGGCACTGACGCCATTCAGTCTGTTTTCATAAAAGTTGGCCCAGATTAATTGAAATCTAAACACTGATTTTTTTTTTCTCCTACAGATATGGAACACTACACGCGTTTACGCATCCAGTCGGTTGAATACACCTCTTTCAATGAAGAAAAGAATAGTAGAACCGGTTTATTGAATGCTATGGTAGCTAGCCGTGCGCGTTAAGAGTTCACAGAATACAGCTCGAGCAGTCATGAATGTGAAGACAGAATGCCACGGATGTTCCGGCTTACTTATATATATTGGAAAGGAGCTGAAAAATTCCTTTTACATTCTCCAGGGCGAAATCAATTTGTCTAGAAAAAAATACTGGTTAGAGAAAATTAAATCTTTAGTTTAGTAAGAACCAATGTTTTAAGAATATCTGATAAAATAAATACCCCATCACTGCGTTGGTTTTTACCACTCGTGTTAAATGCAGAAAAAGGAATAGAGGTCCCAGTCTCAGAAAAATGGGTGTAGGTCATTTCCAGATACACCGCTAGAGTAAAAAAATCCGAGAGATTTCTTTCCTGAAGATGAGAAAGAAGCGGGAATAGATTATTAAACGAGCAATACCAGTAAAAAACTTCTTCCGTTTCTTTCGTTTTGAGCTTGACATGGCAAGTATACATCAAGTAAATAAAGGCATGTGTAGAAGAATAAAGAATAGTTTATTAATTTACTGGCTTTCACAATTTTGCTTCCCTTCCACTCTTTCATCATTATTTTACGCAACATTTCAGCCATCAAAATTTCTAGCCTTTTTTTTTATAACGCTGCAAGGGGAGTGACATTACTAACGGCAGTGTGAGCGATGGTTTCGGCGGTCCCCTTATACGCCTGTTAGTGTAGAAAACGTGCTTGCGTTGTCCTGTAGTTCTCTACGTGACGGCTGTAATGGAAACCGTCGCTCGCCCTCATGAATGGGTCCCCTTGTAGGCTTCCATAAGCCATGATTGCAGTACAGTTTAAAATAATTTATTTAGAAAATCTTGCAGTATTATCTCCACCGGCGGAAGCGTGGTTGGATTACTACTCATGCAGAGCTATCGTTGGCTTCGTGTGTCAGAGTGGAGAACTGCGATTGATAATTTCGCGTTCTCCACACACGGTTCAATACGGCCAAAATAAAGGCCATAAAACAGTACGTCACAGAGAATTAAAAACAATAAGCTCGGAGAAACGCTTCACAACAACCAGTAGAGCAGTGCGGTGCAAGGAACAATAAAGCGAAATTCCCAGTTTATATGAACACAAGTGCAAACACAAAGGCACAAAGACAAAAAACGAACCAGCAGCAAAGGTCACGAAAAGATGCAAAAGTAGCCAAATAGCACACCACCGCAAGACGCCAACAACAAAGAGGAAGGTAGTTGTAAAAGACAATGATGTTGTAGTACAAAATATACGGAAATGTGAAACGCTTAATCAAGTAAGACAGTTCTTCCAGACTTGAACAGAGCGGAGTGAGGCGCACCGTAGCTGTTAAACAACGTTGGAGTATTTAAGAGCAAGTATCATTATAAAAAGCATGGTACGCAGTACAAGGGCACTAAGGCAGTACAGAAAAAATAGCGCGGATACTTAATTGAAACTATTCCTCGAGTCTATCGACTGCTACAGATAATCAACATTTTGATTGCATACCTTGGGCTTCTTATACGACGTATGTGTCAGTGTTAGAACGCGCATCAGAGATATGTAAACACAGTGCATGTGCGTTCTTGAATGAGACTTATTTTGCACAAAATAGGCTTTACTTATAGTTTATCTGCAGATGTTAACTGTGTGTGGATTTTCTTCTGTTTATGGTAGCGTTTACTTTGCACGCACTATGCGCAAATAGCCTGCAGAGGCCACTTTTATTAACTTCACTGTTCGGTATAAAGCCCCCTTGTGAGTCGGTGCGGGGGTGTTTATTTAGAGGGAAAACCACAAGATCCGTGCATATAATCCCTCCGATAAAGACAGACTTTGTGGCTTCTTTTCAGAATGTGCTACCAGGAATAAAAGCAACAAATCAGAAAAGCTACTACTATCGGTAAACACTCTGTGTAAAAGTATTCTGGACAAGAACCGTTGAAAACCAAACACACGGCCGTATTGAGGCAAGAAAGAAAAGTAAATAGATAGTAGGGGGCATCATAAGCTTAACAAAAGACTGCTAAGCTCGGCCGGTGGTGCTGTCAGTCGTTTGCAAGTCAAGTTTGATAAATGTTCCAAACCTCGAGAGGGCGCTCGCCGCTACACCAGGTAGCACACGTTTTCCTAAGTCAGGCTTAAACACTCTTGCCGTCCCATGCAATGCGGAAACCCAAGTGAGCGAGCCGAAAACAAATCCCACCAAAACACGGGCAAGTGTAACACGAACATGCATTGAACCAAGAGAGAAGGGCTGGGTATAGAGAGCAAAGTTCAGAGTATTGGTAACACGACGCGTGGCTCGCGCTACGGAAAAGTTACTTGCAAGAAGAAAAAAGGGTCGCGGGTATTAGCTCCGCGGTGTTTTATCGGCGTATGGCGTGGCACTCGACGCAACGGAGCTCGTAAGCATGCCGCGCAGAGAAGTCAGCTTAGGCTAAGCCGCTTTTGCGCATCCAAGATGCAATGAATAAACAAACCAGCTCGTGGCGGGCTTATACAAGCGCGAAGCAACAAGCCGAGACCGAGTGCTTTTCACTTTCGCGCGATCAATCATGCTGACGTAGATAGCACAGTTAATAGTAACAGCACTCTGTGTACTTTGAAATGGGCTCGCTCTCGCAAAGTTTTCTGCAGTTGCAGAGCGGTGTTTGTGGTCACATCTCTGTGCCCTTCTGTGCTCCATGTGAACTGGAACATTAACAAAACTATTCCAGAATAAAACGAGACGGTCCCTGTGCAGGCAAGAAGGAAGCTGCAGTGGTTATCCCCCTCTCATTTTATTTTACAAAGAAGTACGTTAGACGAAAAACCGATAATTATTGTATGTCCGGAACCTCAACAAGAAAGAAGATCAGAGACACAGGGTCCTTCTGTACACAATGGCAAATGAGACACGAGCTTTCGCGACGAATCAAGCCGTATCACCACACTGGTAGTCAGGAGAAGAGAGAAGAAAACAAATACGACACCTTTCAGTTTTGTGAGCAATGACACAGGGCAGAAATACATAGGGCTAACTAACACATTCTGTCTACCCCTGCCCCCTCCACCCCATCCCTCTAAAACGCTTGTCACCGCCCTTTCTTTTCAGTTTGTTTGCCTATCTTGAATACTTAACTGTGGACGACCCAACAAACAAAGCTGCAGTCCTCAAGCGTAGTTCCGAGTATTGGCTGATGACTACAGAAATTCGGTGCCGTGTCAAGGATTTAACTGCTTAAACTTATGAAATGGGAGCGCTTAGTCACTCTTTCTAGCTGATGTTGTTGAATTATGGCTTGTTAACGAGCTGTGAATATGTACACAACCTTGAAAAGTACAGTCGAACAATGCACTCTGTTGTGCCTTTTGAGATAAGTAGATTGCTTGACTAGATAGGTACAGCTTTGTGGAATACGATAAGTAAACCATGATCCATGCAATTATGCATCCACGATGAAGTACTGTTTTGAATCTTATTTCAATCCTAAATGGCGCCAGATTAGTTAGCCGTTTGAGCGCTCTAGACAGGTGGGTGGGCGTCTGCACGATGATGTTTCAGGGCAACCTACTACTGGCATAACACTAAGCGATGCTTTCATACAAAAAAGAAAAAAAGACGGGACAGTGGCAGCATTGGGAAGCCATCAAGAAGAAGAGATGGTATGGCATTATTTACAGTACTGTATAGAGCAGAGCATATCGATGGGCAAGCCGACTAAAGCCAGTTAGTCATCTAGTTGGGCAAACCACTGCCAGGCATACCAAAATTCACGTCCTTTCTTCCAGGCCTGGACGTGAATAAGACCTGTTACTTGAAGACGTGGAAGGCTAATAAAGACACTGCAACGAAAAACGAAGACCGAGGACTACGGCCAGGAAAGCGTTAGGTAGTTTGGACTTTTGGTGTGAATAACGCGCTACACATTAACAAAACGACAACTGGAAGAACGGAAGACACACAAAGTTTGGACTTCATGAAAGATGTATGACTGCAGTACGGCGAGGTGGGGATACATATGGTGCTAAAGGGTAAGTGAGGTCAATACTACTTTCTTTTTAATCGTTGCGGAGGGAGAGTTCGTATATAAATGCCTCAGATCTCGTGGGTCGGCTGTATTCGCAGGTCCTGGAGAACAAAGGCACGTGTGTCTTCGCTTGTTACTGCGTCCATACCAATAATAATTCATGGTTTTCAAAATGTGAAGAACAAAGTACGAAAAAAATGCAGATTATTTTATTGCTAGCCGACCAGGCTTTCTGGTCACAGAACCTCCAAATAAGAAAAAATTATGACGCCAAGCATTTCACCGTTTCGTTGCAAAATATTTTATCTGCCTGTCTCATCACGCAGCATAGATACGAGATGACATTCACGTACAGCAGCAAAAAGAAAGCGGAAACAAAACGCATAGCAAGAAAAAAAGCAGTGTTACAAAAAGCCAGATAGCGGCAAGAAGAAAAGGGCTCGTCCGTTTGACACAAACCACGCACCCACGAAACAAGAGCAAGACCCAAGAGCAAAGCATCGCACACCGTAGATTAAGAAAGGCAGCGCCTGAGGTGTAATTACAACAGCCATATAAAGCACAGACGCTCAAATGACTCTTGCAGTGGTGACGAGAATTGCACAGGCGCTGTCTCTATATTGACATTTGTTGTTACAGCAAAAGCAATTAACGCCGGTGAAAAAAATAACGGTAACAGAAATACGACGCCAGAAAAAAACCCTCCACGGGAGGCTCCAGTATCATTTTTGAGATATGCACGCGCGCTAATTACAGGACGCCACTCATTGTACCTGCTGCTGATGCAGCATAACGCACTTTAGAAGTCTTCAGAAGGGGCCACATGTGTAGGTGCGAGTGGATGCGGAAGACATTTTTATTTTTGCTTGTTCCAAAGATTTTATTCAGAGGTATACTTTGTTCCAGGGCTGGACGTGAAGAAGACCTGTTACTTGAAGACGGGGAAGGTTAATAAAGACACTTCAATGACAAACGCAGACCAGGGACTACGGCCAAGAAAGCGTTAGTATAGTCATTACCGGTTTGTCTCTGCACGATTTCGCGTATCGACATTCATGTTTTTTGCTGAGCTTTTCAGGTTAGCTTTGCGTTTCGTTTATCACGGTCCCTTTTTCCCTCTCTTCTTATCTCCATACATTGCCACACGAAACCCCTTCATTATGATCTGGGGCCTGAAATAATCCCAAGAGGTCCTGCATCTCATCGCGCTCAATGAACAGTCTCAGGGACAAAATTTGCAAACCTGTGGAAATCCTGACCGGCGTCACGATTCTACGCGCACGCTGATTTTTTTAGCTAGCACCCTTCTTCTTGAAATACCCTGAAAGCTCCGCGTTTCGATACGCTAGACGTGCTGGCAGTAAACTACAGTAATATCACTGGACCTTACGGTGATGGATGTGTTCATTGTTGTCCTCTGCCCTCGGGGTTCTGTCTTGTGCCCTGATTCAATACAGAACATGCACGAGCTTGACGGAATGAAAGGCTTGATAACAGCGCCGTGATTGATCGTGGTGCAATGCTCAACCCTGGCCTGCACGAGTGTTACGCTTTGGCTCGCTACAACCTTCAGGCAGAGGGTGAAATTAAGCGTGCTGTTCGGAATGGATGACCTGTCAATGTTTCCGGGTTCAAGAACAAAATTACCGCGAATCGGTATGGTAAACTCACGAACACTGATCATCTCGTTTACCCTTAATTCACATTTTCTTTTATCCATTCTAATACATGGCCTCGGTGATGCAACTTACAGTTCATGTAGATTGAATATTAAGCGTTGCGCATTTTTTATTAGGTGTACTTGTCTTAACCCTTTTCAGAATTTCTGTTTTGCTATATATAGCCTCAAGGCTAATTTCCTCGAATTAATAGCGCATGCCGAAAATACAAACGTGTTCTTGAAGGCCGAGAGAAATCAATTACTGGAAAAAGCTGCTAACACCTAGCTTTCGAATGTGTCCGTATGGTTGCGACTGAAACGTTTAGGAATAAAAACTGGCAAAACTAGGCACATACGTTTTTGGGCAACTTTAAATTTATTCTAACGTGAGGAGTATAAAAAAATTTCTGAAAAAATTTCTGTTCACTGACAATCTTTCACGGACTAGACATCTTGAAGAACTCAGGAGTGATGTAAAATACAGCACATACTATAATGAAATTATACTAATTGTTATTCTACTAAAGGCTATAATGAGACATTTTAATATGGGAACAAAGAAAAACCCAAATTACAATGGGCTATTAGTTATGCAAAAGAAATGCCTCGCATATAAGACTTTTATCTTAACAGAAACATCAGAAACTTACGCACACAACCACTTGCTATAAAATATGATATGCTGCGGGCCGACAAGGCGTATTATTTCAAGTTATTGCTATGGGTTCACAAACATAGGCTTCGGAGCACATATTCAGGTAATTCATGTCAATAACCTATCTTAAATCCTACACTTAGGTCACCATCTATAAAAACCATGAACCTCTAACATGACGTTTTTCAACATTGACGCTGTTAAACACAGCAGATGTAAATGTTGATTTTAAAAAAGGCTTTGCTCTTTTCAAAAGCTGTGGCTTTTTATTTTTTGTTTCGTGTAGTATTTCGCTCACGCTCTGAAAAATTGTCATTCTTTTTTACTGCTTCATCTCTTCATTTAAAACAGTGCAATAAGGTCTTCTTGCTCTGATGAGCGTGATTCGTTGGTGGGAAAATTTAATAATCAAGCCCACGAAGTCTTTAGGAATGTTTCTATTTTCCACGGCTTTCACCACGTGCTGGATGGTGCTGAAGGCTAAGACTTGCCACGCGAATTTAGAAATTTTGGAATATGGGAATGATTTTCTACGGACGGCGGAAATAGCTGCTGTGAACGCGGGAAGCATTTTATTGGTTAGACTTTGCAGCGAAGACGAAAAGCCGGCGATCATAATAGCCGTGTTCGAGCAGACTCTGTCGGGACTTTCTAGTCTTGTGAAAATTGCATGCTTGGAACATCTACGTAGAGTTACGCGCTGTTCGCTACTGGCAGGATGGAACTAGTTGCTGAATCCTCAGGAAAGTTGGGCACGAGGAAAACTGGAGAGAAAGAAAATGTTTCTATGCAATATTCTTTCTTTTTCGCCAATCATATGCTTCCCATTTTTTTACTGACGGGTTTCATTCAGTACCTGATTAAATATTCCTCTACGCGCTGACTGACCTTGCTTTTTTTATATTCGTTCAGTACGACGTACGGGCTCTAACTGTGGCGTGCATGGCTTCTGTGTACGCCATTTAAATTTGCTGTTTTTTGTGCCTATGCGCATCTATTTATTTGGCTTCTCAAGTACGGTTTCGGTTGCCGGATTGTATGCACCGATATTTCTTGCGAAATTTGTATGCGAAGTGACGGGGCCTTACAACTTTCTAAGGCCTTATTACTTCTTTAGCTTCGCCCTTCACCCCAGAAGTGTTCTATTGAATAAATGAATAACAAAATATAGAAACAAATGGACACGTGGTCGAAGTTTCAAGCACCTACGTTGCACTTTGTGCATGGTTTCAGAAAACAGTAACCGTAAACGGGAGTATCTGTAGTATTTTGATAACGAGCACTACGGCGGCTTCAACGCTGAAACTTCTCGTACGGAGTACGACGTTGCACTGCGCCGGGTTGTTTCTTATGAACGTTTCGTTTATGAAATTGAGATGCAGAAGTGCTCGTTTATTGATATTCCATGCACTACGGCATGCATCATACCCGTTCTCTCTATTTTTGCACGTACCTGTGAAAGCCATTTTATTTAAAACTGTCATATCACTGCAATTTCGTGAAATCCAACACGGCTCAGTGCATGTGAGTTTGAGAATATCATTCGTCAAGCGGGTATTCTGTCGGCGAGACACGATCTTCGGATGCCAATCGGTGACAAGCTTCAGAAATGTGAATTAGACTACGTATATTCTAAGCGTCTTGTGGAGGCTGGTTTTCTTTGTACGCGTTCCTCACATTTCAGACCAAAAAGGCGACGCCGTGTACCTCTGGCGTAAATTAACCAAGTAATGCATATAAGAATAAAGGAGCCCGAAAATTTACCGATAATGATAGTTAAGGGGAGGGTTTTCTCCGATGAAGTGCGCTTAGGAAAAAAACAAAGCAGCTCGTGTAACAATGCCGAAAGCTCGCAAACTATAAAGCACAGACCCACCATGGAGGCCACTGAAGGCGACACAATTCATTATACAAGCATAGGTACACGACTTACGCCTATATTTTGTTTATAAGCTAGCACAAGGAATATGGGGTGCAGCTCCTCCCGCACGAGAGACAAAGCTACAATGCAGTGCAACAACCATTCACGCTCAAAACTTCCGTTATGGTTACCAGATGTTTTGAGGTTTTGTATTGGCGCACACAATCTCCCGACATGAACGCAGAAAGCGATGTCAGAGTGGGGCAATAAGTAGTGCTATTTATTTAAAAGGACGGTTTTCAATATGCATTAATACTTAAGAAGTTTTCTGAATAAAAGGAGAACATTAGTACGGTTATCGTGGGCTGTCCTGAAACTCCACGCTGCCCAACAGAATAAGCGTGCAGGTGCCCAGGAAAAGGTTCCAATTGTTGTGAAACTGAAGATATGAAAGTGGGAATAAGCAAGCCAGCATTGAAGGTATAACTATGAGCCGCTGTTAAAACAGCTATATGAAAATAAGTCTGGAGTCTGGAGCACATTTTAAACTAGTATCAAACTTTAATCTAGCTTGCAGTTTCAACAGGAAACTTTTGCAAGCTGTCCGAATGTAAAGCTATACTAGCCTTTGTCACAGCAACATAGGCTGCTGTTCGGTATTTTGAAGAAACGCAAAGAACGAAGAACAAAATGAACAGGGAGACAAAATTCGGCAACGGAGAACTTTACGTCTTATACTCTGATGGCGTTGAGTGTTGTTTATCTTAAGTTCGAAAGGGTGTAAAGGCGTCACTTGGATGCGGCAGACAAACGTTAAGGAAGATGCACATAAAGTTCTTGCTCTAAGTCTTTTTGTATTAAGCATAACAGTTAAGCACTCATACAGGAATCAAAATACACGTCCAAAAAGATCCTAATTCTACATTACAGGCGAATATCGCAATGCATTAGCGCAAATGCACAGGAAACGTGGTGAATGCTTCCGCCACGCCGGCGACGTCTAAGCGCTGTGGGGAAAAAAAATGGGTGGCGGCCATGCAGTCGCTAGGAGACCCGCTTGGCCGTCACGCTTGCCGAAGGCGAGCTATTTCTTGGGCAACCTCGAGACGCAGATAATCTCTGTCCTGGCCACAAGTCTTCCAAACGTCGCGCTGAACCTCGAACGCCGCCCATCCTTCAGAAGAGCTTATGTACTTTCTCATCTGAAATGCAAGCAGCGCATTTCCACAGCATATTAATTCAGTATTCATATTAATTCAGTAACAAAAGGGTTATGATTTCGTTTTCGCACTACAGTTTCAAAGCTAGTCAAAAAATGAACAAGAACTTGATTTTCACGCATATTTCATACGCTTCTCCTCCGCACCGCTCGTTAAAGAGGCTGGCTGCGCCCCGGAGAATTATGGAAATATGCTCTGGTATAAATCCACAGAAACGCACAAGTACAGCGTGGCATTTGAAGACGAGTAAATTAAGATAAGGGTAATAAGACGAAACATGCTCTCGTCATTGGAAGACTCATGGGCTCCACGGCATTGTATATGCTTGGTTTAGGCTTATGGGGGTTTAACGTCTCTAAGCGACTCAGGCTATGGGGGACGCCGCATATTGTATATGCTGCTTTCTCTCCTGTTCCACTGTGGAAAAATAGAACCACTAAACAAGGACAGCCATGATTGCTTTCTCGTACCTCATAGCTTCAAAATTTGTCATTATTGTTAACTCTAAGCTAAAGCTAAGCTACGGCTTGCGGACAGGACAACACAGCCAGCAGCGCTGTAAAAACTGACCCAGAGCTGCAGCTTTCCAGCACTCAAAGTGACAGCGGTGAAGGAACACAACCGCAGTCCTGGATGCCTTGTCGTGAGCACTAGTGACTCCCACAAGAATTGCATAGAAGTAAACAAAACAGCAGCAAGTCCTTTCTGAATCGTTATAGCCTTTCAGAGGCGCAATGAAAGAGTGGTCCACAATACTGGCTACAACAGCCCGTCTGTGTACATAACCTTACTTATGCATACTACTTCTGCATACGGATTCTGTTGATATTGTTGGTAAGCGTGTATTTAAGCATAACCACGCGAAAGTGGTGCGAAAATGGCGTGGAATCATCTAGAGCGATATTCATTCGCTACGCGAGGGAAAGGAAAGAGGCCGAACAGGCTTCGAAGAGATTGAAGGAGAAGGCCAGTTTACTGGTAGTCGTCCTTAAATCGGCGGAACAACTGCGGCTAACTTCGCTTAATAAGGGTACAGGATTGTTTATTTTAGAGATCTTCAATAGATTAATTATACGACAAAATAAAAGGGTTTAGAGTACAACATAAACTTCACTGGATCCGGCATTTAACCCTAATGCTTCGTGTTGGCGAAACACAGCAGTCAAAGTGGCACATTATCCAGTACAATGATTACAGTGTTCTATTCATCATCACCATCAGCCAGACTGCGCCCACCGCAAGACAAAGGCCTCTCCCCTGTCTCTCCAATTAACCCTATACTGTGCCAACTGCGCCCACCCTATGCCTGCAAACTTCTTAATCCGCTTGCCTAACTTTCTGCCACCCCCTGCTACGCTTGCCTTCTCTTGGAATCCGGCCCGTTACACTTAAGGACCATTAGTTATCTCGCCTTCGCATTACATGCCCTGTCCAAGCTCATTTATTCCTCTTGGTTTTGACTAAGATGTCATTCACCTTTGTTTGTTCCCTCTCCCACTCTGCCCTCTTCCTGCCTGTTAGCGGTACACCTATAATTTCTCTTTCCATAGCTTGCTGAGCTGTCTTTAAGTGGAACCCTTTTTGTTAGCGGCTACGTGCGATGGATGCTATCGAAGCGCGAATTACCGCGTAAAACCGACGGTGGGTTACAGGGGCAGAAAGAGGACGCGGACGAGGCCTATGTGTTCTCGGAGCGCTTCTGTGGCGTCAAAAAAATTCAAAATCTTAGTTTCTGCCACCACGACAGCACTGCGAACATGAATCTATTGCTTTTGTCGCTCCGAAAATATGTTCGCATGCAGTCACAGCGTTTCTTGGCTGGGCCCGAAACAGTACTTAACCTAAAGGGACACTGAAGGCAACTACATCCCATTATTGGTCTCAATAAAAATTGTTTCCCAGGACCTTCCTGGGTATGTTGACGTTTTTTTCAGCCTCAAAAGACGCAGTTGTAGGCGAACAATTGCTATTTAAATATCTTCCCGTTTGTCGAATCAAACTCGCGACCTCACTGCCTTAAATGACGGTTTGACACCGCTTTGAAGTTAATGGCAGTGTAGCGCGGCCTTTGCGATCCGCGTCCAAAACTGTCCAAAACTCAGTGTTGACGCATGCATATGGCTTGCGGAATGGGCCGGTGATAGCGAGAACGTTATTATGTATTTTTGCTCCTTTCTAGCTTATATAGTCTGCGTTTTCGGCGAGAGGCATCTCTCTGTGATTAGAGCGCGGTAATCTGTCGATACAGGTAGACTTCAGTTTATCCTCAATGCTCATTTAACCGCACCATTCGCGACCTTTAGAAAGCGGTGACATCACAAGGATGCTCTGAACGCCTCACCCAACTGGTAATAAGCAAAAAATTACCACTGGCATCTGCACAAGCGCAGCCAAACGGCTACAGAGGAAAGCTATACAGCTTCAGAAAACGAAGCATACCTGTTCCAGATTCCTATTAATGCTGAATGAAGATCGTTGAGCACCGGCGGAAGCGGAGAAAAACATTCTTATGATGCTAGTAAGAGTTTCTGGAAATGTATTGGCTTGAAAACTAATAGAATATCCTTGCGTTGGCGTTTCCCCCACAGAATTAGTGCCGGCTGGCTGAGTTTCAGCGTAAACTGTCCAAAATTCACAAGGCTTTCGTGACCGGTGTGATAACTGTGACATGGTGGGCGCAATGACATTTAAATTGAGGTCTGATAAATAAATACCAGAAAATATATCGAAACCTCTGGTGCGTTATATGAATTTTTGTTTCTTTAGTACGTTACATATTCTGACAACCGGAGTGCAATTTTGAGCCCGATTTTGTTCGAGCTCTTGGTAATATGATAATGTATTTCCAAAACTTCACTGAAATATCTTTTCCCGCATTTCGAACTCTGGACTGTGTGACATGAAATGTCCTACATGGAGAAACTCGTGACACTTTCAGAGCAGATGAAGTAGTAGATTACCCTTGTCGCTCCAGTGCGACTATGTGTAGGGGTTATACCACTACAAAAAATATTAAGTACTTAAAACTACTTCATTGCCTCTTGGAATGAACGTGCATCCATTTGCGTTTTTGACGCCCGTCGTAAAAGATGCCCGCACTCACTCCCACCTATTAGACAGCTCCCGAACAGGAGGGAAACAATACGACTTTGACCATGCTCCCTAGATGGCAGCACAGGTTGGAAAGGAAGCCCAGATGAAGCTTTTTGCGGTCGCTGTGCTCATTCCGTCGCCAGCGCGCTTTTAATATATTCAAGTATACTCGACCCAGTATCTATAATCAGGTATCATGAGGACATGGGACTATATAGCGCATAATTGGATAGCAATTACGACAATTGCATAGAGTCATACTGCTCAGCTGCTTATCTATTTTTGTAGGAGTCGCATGAAACGACAGAAGATGCGAACATACAGCAGGACTTGTTTAAAGGTTCAGTGTTTCGATCCTCCTACTGCTTTTGACCGATTTGTTGCTGCAGCGCAGCCTGAACAAGCGGCACCACATTTCGTAAGGTTCCGTTTCATTTTCCGCTCTCCTTCCTGATATCATCGGTCATGACGAAACAGCGTAAGGTGGTGAAGCAAAGGGCCAGTCACTGAAGTGATGCACCAGTTTTGTATTTTCTTTCTCACGCATATCAAATGTGCCCTCGTGCTCGCTCACTAGGTGGCATCGGGGACGATAGGCGTGCGCCCACAAACACAATTCTGCCGCAGCCAGGGTTCGTAACCTGCACGCCACTGCAGTTTTCATCTCTTTAAGATGATGTTACCCGAAAAAAGACTAAAAAACGTACTTTATCATAACCATGCGTATTAAAACAGCGGGACAGGCGCTTTATAAAAAAAAGTAATTTGACATCGTCTGCCACGGCCTACGTCAGCGGGAAAGCGTGACCGCTTAAATCAGGCCGAAATAAACGAAACAAAACTTTATGAAAGATGGCCCAAAGGTGTCACAGGTACATGCATCTCATGGGCTCCGTTCACAGAAAAGCAAAGCAGCCCGAGTGTCACCTTCTTTTCTAAGGAGTCGATTGTCTCGTAGGTGACGAAGTAGCGGCGACTTCCCGACTGGTAAGTCGAGTAGACGTACATTCCGCCTTCGTTGTAAAGTTCCTTAGCGTGCGACACGTTGTCGCTGCAGGTGAAGTCGTTGTCGACCATGTACGACTGCTCGCAGGCCTGATTTGGGGCCGTTGGCTCCTCAGAGTTCTGTGCACCGACGAACAGCATTACGCCCATCGTGGAGGAGAACAAGACGCGGAATTTGTCGCCCTGCGCTCGCAACAGTGCCACGGCTTGTTGGGCGACCTCCTGGAATTCGATCCACAACAGTTTGATAGATAAAAGAATGACAGTGTATCAGCTTTGATTCATCTCTCAGCATTAGTATGTAGAGAGTTAATAGCTTAAAATACGCCTAAAAAGATAAACGACACCGGTCACCAGAACTGTGCTTCGAATGACAACGGCAGCTGTGCCACAAGTACAGCATCCGATATAGATGGCTAACATCCGATATAGATGATATCGAATTTTTGCACGACAATCAATCATTTCACTCCTACCGGCGAGACAGAGTTGGTCGTCGGGGAGGCGGCATTCTCGCTCTGGTGAAAACAAGCCTTTCTTCTACCCCAGTTGATATCAATTGCCATAGCGAAATACTCTGCATCAAATTTAATTTTCCCTCTTGCACCAACATTCTAATTGCATGCTATCGAGCCCCCGACACGGATCCTTCCTTCATAAGCGACCTTCACTCTGTTCTTGAAGATTTGCAGTCTAGATTCTCTCATGCCAACTTCATACTCTGTGGCGACTTATATTTTCCAGACATCGATTGGGATAACTTGACTGCGTCATCTCGTCCATCAAAATATTTCTTGGATCTGGTCCTTACGTTTAACCTTACCCAAACAGCGTGTGCACCAACTCGAGGCTCAAACATACTAGACCTCGTCCTTGTATCCAATCCAGAATTAGTTCAATCGCTTTCGTGTACTAGTGGTCTAAGTGATCACTGTATCATAACTTTCAACCTGTCCATTGAAATTCCTATACGCCAACCGTCTGTTAAATACATCCGTGATTATTCTAAGGCCGATTTCCCAAGCATTAACTCCCACCTTGAAGAATTTCTTCAGACGTTTCAAATTTCCATACATAGCAGATCCGTGAATAACAACTGGCGTCTATTTAAAGAGAAAATGTTATCGCTTATAGAAGCTTACGTCCCGCTCATCTGCATTCGTGGGGATGCCAATAAGCCATGGTACTCAAATGCGCTGAGGAAGTTGTCGCGAAAGAAAAAACGCCTATTCCGTAACGCAAAGAAATCAGGATGCGCTAGGAAGTGGGACAAATACCTTGCAAGTCTGCACAAATACACGCAGTTATTACGATCTTCAAAACGAAAATTCTACTGTCACGATCTCATTGAGATAATGCGGGTAAACCCCAAGAAGTTTTGGAACTTGCTCACGCCCAATAAAAACAGTTCGCACAATATTTCCCTGAAGGCACGAGACGGCTCCGATGTCCCAATTCCCGAGCGCTCCGACGTCATGAATTCCTATTTCACGTCCGTATTTACCCAGGAGCCAACAGCAAGCATTGTTTCCGTGCCAAGTCTAAACTATGCACCTATGCCACCTGTTACCATCACAGCAGAGGGAATTTTAAAACTCATAGATAATCTAAAGATATCCACTTCCCCTGGACCAGACAACCTCCCTCCTAAGATTTTTAAATCAACTAAATATTTCACGAGCCAAATCTTACAACTCATTTTTGCCCAGTCTCTTAACACTAGTCAGATTCCAGACGACTGGAAATTAAGCAAAGTTGTCCCAGTTTTCAAAGCTGCAGATCGCTCCGACCCCTCAAATTATCGACCAATTTCACTGACATGTATCTCTTGTAAACTTTTCGAACATATAATATACTCGCACATCGCATCTCACCTTGACCACAACCTTTTCTTCTTTCCCAATCAGCATGGTTTCAGGGCAGGTTTTTCGTGCGAAACTCAGCTGTTCGAACTTACAACTGATCTTCACCTAAATCTAGACTCCGCCTTCCAAACCGATATAATTTATTTAGATTTCGCCAAGGCATTCGATCGCGTCCCTCACCAGCGTCTCTTTTCCAAACTCTCAGCTCTGTCACTTGACCCGCTTGTCTTATCCTGGATCCACTGTTCCTTAACCAACCGCTTGCAATTCACCGTCATCGCCAGTCATGCATCTCAAACTACTAGAGTAATCTCCGGGGTTCCCCAAGGATCGGTTCTTGCTCCATTACTCTTTTTAATCTTCATCAACGATTTGCCATCTGGTATTTTATCATCTGTCCGTCTCTTTGCGGATGACTGCGTCATTTATCGCCGCATCAACAATAGCAGTGATCAGGAATTATTACAGGATGACCTAAGCCGAATTCAGAAGTGGTGTTCCGACTGGCTAATGCAGCTCAACGTCTCTAAATGTAAGTTCATGCACATCTCACGTACACGTTCGATTCTTCATTTTTCGTACTCCCTGAACTCCATAGCGCTGTCTCAAACTAATTCATACCGGTACCTCGGCATCGAGATAACAACCAACCTAACCTGGGCTAATCACATCACGAAACTATGTGCTAGTGCCTCCGGATCACTCGGATTCATCAGGCGATCACTTTCCATGTCCACAGCAGCCACCAGACAACTAGCATATGAAACGTACATTCGAACTAAACTAGAATACGCCTCAACAATATGGAATCCTCACCAAGCCTACTTGATAGATTCACTCGAAGCCATCCAGAATCGGGCAGCACGCTTCATCACCTCACAGTATAAATCTCAGCTCAGCATCACAGCGTTGAAATCATCCCTCGGCATCAAGTCATTAGCCTTTCGCAGGAAAACTTCAATTCTTTGTTTTTTTCACAAACTGTACTTTAACTTTCCAGCACTTCGAGAAAACCTTCTACGAGCTCCGGTACGATCATCTCGTCGATTATTTAACTCCTTAAGCATACAGCGTTTGCACGGCTCCACCAATTATTTCAATAAATCTTTTCTTCCCAGTGCTATAGAAAGCTGGAATAACCTCCCCGAACACATTATCATTGAGACTAATCATTCCAGATTCAGACAGCTCCTAATCGACCATCTCAACGACAAATAATTTTTTCCTGCACCCTATGCCAGCTTCCAAGCCCTGCTAACTGACCATCCTGTGCTACTTCCAAAGTTGCAATTTGTTTTTGTTTATATTTCTGCTACACTCTGTCATGACGTGATTATTTGAATTTGTTACTTCTGTCTTTTTTCGTCTTGTTCTACTTTTTTTCCTATTCTATATTTTCTATATTTTTCTGTATTTTTATATTCCTTCTATATTTATATTCATTCTATTTATATTCATGTATGACGGCTGAACACCCCTGTACCACCCCCCCCCCCCTTATGTAATGTTCCTGACGGGACCCTTAAGGGTTAATAAATGATGATGATGATGATGATGTAGACTTGATAGAGGCTTTATGTGACTCATAATTCTGCGGTGATAAGGCAGAGGGAGCGAGAGCTCTTGTCTTTTCTCTCCTCATCGCGTTCTCCCCCATGCAACGATAGACGAGGTGAGAAGAAGATCAAAGGAAGGACGACCTTCCACTTTTTTGCTCGCGAGGAGAGGGGTCTCTCCACATGATAGGAGGAGGTTCGTCTCATTTCGTGGCGACGAAAGGCGGACACCGGCAAACAACGATGACGTAGAAACTTTTGTTTCCCCAGCGGTTTTGGTCTAAACGCCTTAGTTGACGACTAAGCTTGATGTACTGTTCTTATATAGAGCGGCGATAAAAAGCCCTGGCACTCGATTCTGTGTCACTGCATTGCTTTCGTACCTAAAATTTAGCCGTGCAATAAAATAATTGGGGAGGCGAGTGCGTGAAAGCTGTTATGCCCGTAGCGTGTATAGTGTGGAAGCGCTCACCATGGAAACGCGGCTCACCTGCAAAGCACTACCACTCTTTCAGCTTTTCTTGAATCCAGTCGGGGCCAGTATGGATTCGTTATCGACCAAGTAGAATGGTTGCGCAAAAAAAAATCCGGAAAAAGTCATACACAATGATATGTATCATGCTCATTTATACCATCAGCCTTGAAGCACAAAGTCCCCTTTACTACGAATAGGTGTTAATGTGTGTGAGCGCGACAGAATATGAGACACTTATCTCTTAGAGGCAACAACGACTACTACTTGTCGTGAAACGGAAATCTAGCATCGTAGCTTCAATACGCGCTCTTCTATCTCGCTGCTGAACCTGATGTACGCACGGCTGCTGCCTTAAGCTTCTGTAGCAATCATTGAGTTACTTACAAAGCTTGGATGTAGTTCGGTGGCAATCGTCTGGCTTATTGGCGCCGATATGCAATGGTCTCCTGGGACGTGCGGTTTCACTATGTGGGTCTGCAGGATGATCGTGGTGATATGCCTAACAAGAAAACAAGAAAAATTCATGTGGATGTTTCAGTAAGCTGCCTTACTACGAAGAAGCGTTGCGCATAGAACTTTCAGTGAACTGGGGGCGCCGCAGAAGGCAGGAACTCGCTACACATCGGACACTCAGCCTAGCACAACAGTACCTTTATTATCTGACTTACGACAATCACTTTTTCGGGCGGCAGGCCAGCACTGGCAGCAGCTGATCTGAATTTATTGCTTGCTCCATCCGAGCACGTTTACCGCTGCTTTAGAATTGCGTTGTCTGCAGTGACAAAAATTATCGCACTTGCGCAAAAAAATGGGAGTAGACACTTAACCTCCGCCTTAAAGGTACGGCGTGATAGCGTAATCGGTAAATTGATGCCCATATATGCGGAGTTTAGTCGTTCTCAGCTTTATATTAATATATCCCGGGAAGTCATCATCCCACTCCTGGCGCAGTGGTGCAGCGGTTAAGCGGGTGCTTTATGATTCGGCCACTAGTGGCCACGGGGCCACTAATGCCACGACCTTGTCAATCGCATTCATAGATGGCACGGAGCCCTCGTACGCCTATTGGCGCAGTAGTGCAGCGGTTAAGCGATGCGCGCCTGCCCTGGCAGCTGGATGTTTCAAACAAAGCTACCGGTAGGGCTTGCGAGACCCAGGTTGCTCCTCACGAGCTCCCGTAAAGCTCATCCTCAGCTCCACATTGGCCAGGTGGCATCTGCATTCAACTTGGCAATGTTGGGCAGTTTAACTATACGGAGGCAAAATGTGAGAAGCTAGTTCTTGGACTGGTAATTTCAGATGGCGCTGAAAGTTCTCAGCATTTTGCGAAGAGTCATTCTTATTATTGCAATGCATTTACTTAAGCGTGACATATTCCATAAGTGATTATAAACGAATTCAGTGGTATGTAAAAAACCTATACATCTATTATATTCTTGTCTTTTTCCTAGCTTTTAATCGAAAAAAGCTACAACGACAAAAGAAATTAAGCCATCAAAAACACTTAAGTTACAATACTAAGCACATCCGCGGGCACAATTAAAATTAACATTAAACGGAACATGCATATGTTTAAACTGTAGGAGCTCATGTTACGGTAAAACCACGTGACTATCCCGAAGGCTTTAAGCAACTGATTCCTTGAGATTTCTGGTTGTTTTCCACTTTATTAACACTGTGAACACTTATCAGTGCACTCACGTCATGGTGGACACCTCGTCCACAAAGCGCTGTGCCGATTTTGCAGTGTGAAGCCAGACGCCCAAGAACGTCATGGGCTCACTGTGGCGCTGCTGACGCAATGCTCCCGCCAAGGCCTGCACGTGCACGAGTGCATTAAGTATTGTGATAATCTATGAGCACGTTCATACAGTGCGTTTAAACTCTACCATAAAAGGTACCATATCGTGGTCTACGGTAGTTTTTGTGCACCCTTAGCGTTTTAAACCTGTGACCGTAGGTTCAACATGGCACTAAATTTCGGTGGCAACACTTGAGTAATGAAGCTACAAAAACAACCTCAGAATCAAGCTCAGTTCAACACAGTAAAGATACCAGTCAGTGGAGTGCAATTGACGTATGTTCACTACTATGTTGCGTTGTTCACTACTGCAGTGCGTTGTCTGCAGTGACGATTTGCTAAACCGCCATCTTCTGTCGCCTGTAAGACGAAATAGTAACAATCCGCTCTTCAGGTGCAAAGCGAGCATTTTTGATACCAGTCTGCAGTGATTACTTAAGGTAGGAGAAAAATAAAAGCAAAAAATTAAATCTGGCATACTGTATGATGTGCTACGTCTTACAGCAGGTGCATGTTAGCACTGTCTACTGCGTAGGCGGTAGGGGGGGGGGGGGGGGGTGTTGCGCTTAAGCCGGCTCTTTTATCTCTCGCTATCAGGGATGATTTCGATTCCTCGTTGAAGATGGAATTGCTATTCACGTTGCGCTCGATTGCCGATCTTTTGACTTCCTTCTTTTACTGTTTTTATTGCCTTGAGCGTGTATGCGATATATGAGTGAGCTATTCATACACAGCAGTAATCAGAGGCGACCATCACGTTAAGAGTGGGCGTCCTTTTTTTTACTCTTCTTATTTGCCTTGTGGATGTGTGTGGGATATAGGAGTGGGAGATGCGTACACAGCGGCCATTAGAGGCGACCATCACGCTAAAAATGGGCAAAGCTTCAGGTCCGGTCAATCTTATAAGTTCGACATGTGTGCTTTATGGTAAGGATTGGATCATGTACTCTACACTCAAGTCGAGATGACTAAGCTTTGTGGTCGGCCTGCAAAGCGTACTGCTGTTTTCAACACGACTGTCAAGGTGCCCTTCGACGAGCGATGGACAGTCTCGCAGTTATGAAGATTTGCTTGTGTCGCATAATTGTTCGATACTCTTGATTCTTATTACCAGCTTGCTTCGACTTTTTCTACTCCTCGTGCCAACGACCTAGCTACGTGCCAAGTCACTGAAGAACGCTTTCGAACTTTTACGGCAGCCGGTTTGGTTTGGTTTATGGGGTTTTAACGTCCCAAAGCGACTCAGGCTATGAAGGACGCCGTAGTGAAGGGCTCCGGGAATATCGACCACCTGGGGTTTTTTAACGTGCACTGACGTCGTACAATACACGGGCCGCTAGAATTTCGTCTTCATAGAAATTCCACCGCCGCGGCCGGGATCGAACCCGCGTTTTTCGGGTCAGCACCCGAGCGCCGTAAGTACTGAGGCACCGCGGCGGGTTTTACGACAACCCTTCACAATTTCGGTTCCTGATGTGTAATTATGGAGCCCTCAGGCACATGTCGACACTCACATGCTAGTATCTCGAGATATGCTGACGTTCGTGTTGACGAGCACGAAGAGGACCACCTGAAAAAGACTCCTGAGCCAGGTTTTTGCGTTTTTTTTTTTATGTCAGCCTTTCACCGTTGCTAATTTTTTTTTTTTTGATAGCGTTGTTTGTTGCCTGTGGACATAAGGAGAGTTAGGAAGAAAAGTGAAAAGGAAGAAAAGAAAAAAAAGTGAAAAGGAAGAAAAGAAAAGAGTGGGTGAGTGTTAAATAAAGCAGGAAAGATGTGCCGATCTAATGAAGGCGAGGAGGGAGCGGTGATGTGGCCCCTGCGTCCAAGCATTATATGAGGACTGGTTGTCTGGCTGGAGACCCGCTGCTGCCAGATGGCGAATTCTGGTCAGCTGCAGCGCCTGGCAAACCCAAAACAAGTGGTGAATGTCAGCCTCAATGTCCTGCGAGTTGCAGACTGGACACCCTAGGCGGGGATATAAGTGACGAAATTGAGGCCACATCCGAGTGACGGCAGGAGTGAGGGCAACCCCCAACCCGAGCCTCCCGAGCACAACCTCCTGCGCACGGGTAAGACCGCGGCTAAGGGTTATCGCACACGGAGGGACGAGAGCACGTCTGCGGCACCGGAGGTGTTCCTTTCTTGTGAGGAGGAGGATAGCATCATCCATTGAGGCATTGATGTGGGTAGGGTCGGCCAACGGGTTGCAGATTGCGCTGGAACGCCGACTAGCATTCCCATCCAGCGCTGTTGCCTAATGGTCGCTAAATATAGTCTGACGTTTAGGAAATAGCTGCCTTAAAGCAGATTAAAAAGTCCAGATTAGTGTCCTATGAGCGACCTAGCGTCAGAAGCATTGCTGGCGTCTTCCCCCTCGCCATCGTCTCCACCTGGTGCTCGGAAAGGCATGTAAAGAGGAGGAGGAAGCCTCCAAATTAAGAATCCGTGTCAACGTGAAGGGTTGTCCTCGCGGCACTGCAACCTGTAGGCAGTGCGCACCTTCCCGTAGACCTTAGGGGCGGAGTGCCTGCCTCTCCGCTCTTAGACTAGTGACGAAGTGTAGCAACCAAAGCTCTCGGCTACCGAGGACGTTTTACAGCCGCTAGAACAACTACAAATTTCATGCAAATCATTCCCTGAAATGATAGCACCCTTCCGATGTTTTAAACTAATCAAAGTGCTTCGTTTATGGGTGCTACCATTCAGCGGGGGTGAGAGCCTAAAAACTTGCCTCGAACATCTTTGCAAGATCGTTGGTGGTGGTGGTGCTAAGGTGCCGTGGATAGTTCAACACGCCCATTGCCGATATGTTCATTGTCCGCACCAACTCTAGAAGCTTGTCACGCATGTTTGGAATGGAGGCCACGGTGCTGTCTTCCTTCTCGAAGCCGCTGACAGAAAATCCCAGACCCGCAGCAATACGCCTGTTCACCGCCATGGCCTGCGCACAGGTTGCCAGGGTTGCAGCGCACCACCGCAAATAGTTCTGCGTTTAAGAGAAATAGTTTCAGTTTGCAGGTGCTAAAAATCTTAGCCAGTTTCAGTTCTACGGTAAAATTACACTGTCATTAGATGGCAACAGGCATAAGTAGATTAAGACAGTATGCTTTGAAGCACTCCGACTGTACTCTCGCTGAAGAGACTTACTCTCAACATAAGCTAATAAGCTGCCTTGTATGCTGCCTTATATGCGCTGGTTGCTCTCCCAACAATCCACTGAAATCTCACCCACATCCAAACTTCTTGCATAGAACTTTGCAGCACGAAATATTTTTTGCTTTCGGTGTGAAACAATATCTGTCAAAGACATTCAGAGCGATAAAGTAAGAAACTATTAAGCTTGATATAACATAATTTGCAAATTTCGCAAAAAAAAATAATTAGCACTCCATAGTTCTTTCCTTGCTCGCCAGCTTTTCAGTTACAGCGAGAGTACTGACCTTCTTGAATGTAAGCCAGGAAGTTCTTCCGTACAACGCCAGGAACTCTCCGTCTTGTGCCACAAGATCTGGGTAGACCGCGTAGTCGCAAAAGGGCACGTGGAAGACTTCAGCGCTGAAGACGTTCTCTCCGACCACGCAGAACATCAAACCAGGACGACCGCCGGTGACCTTTGGGCCCCCTGAAAAAGCACCACGAGCGCACTTATGGGAATTTTTTTAATTTTTTTTTGTTCTAGCAAGGAGCCTCGGGTCGCACTGAAGCCCTTTCACGTAAGACATGCGAGTAAAAACAATCTGCTAGCTCTGTACAAGCTAGTAGACATGATGAAAGCCATACTTATCCTTTTTCTTAGTTCGCCTCAAAAGCAAACGTATATACTGCCACAGACATATGGCTTCCTCATTGGTGAAACAGGCTATTGGTTACTCCGAACCTTACTCAGGAGGTTGTGAGTTCGCCATGCGACGGTGGCATGAAACCAGCTGCTGGAAACAACGTTTATTTCAATAGCGCAGCTCTTAATGGCTCATTAGTGGGTTAAGTGGCATCAGTGTTTCTTGTGCCACCAAATCACGCGACCATAGACTGATCACGCGACTATTTAAATGATTTCGATTACTGTTTATAATCAGGAGGGAATCACCCACGGACATCTCCCGAGCTTCTGATTGGCTCTGGGTATCATTACACTGTCACTCAAGTGGCTAGTGTTATCATTTCTCAAAATCACGCAGCAATTTCTGTTCAAGTGACTCGTGATGTCATCAGCAAGGGCCCGGTATATAGGACGGAGCTCCCCTCGGCGTCATCATTTTACAATTGTCAGTTCTATAGAGCCCGCAGATGCTAGTAGCTATGCATCGGTGGGCATCCGAGAATATTGTTGCTGACTTATACGGAAAGAAACGAGAGCGGTCAATCTTATTTTTTGTCTTTATTTCTTTTATGCTTCAATAAATAAGCATACAGAAATCAGCATAAAAATAACCAAACTACTTGTTAATTCTATCCCACAGTCACCCAAAAGGCCGAGCTGTAGTAACGCCGCACCGAATATAGTAATCATAAACAACAAAAACAAGATATCATAGTTACAAAAACATAGTAACACTCTGATGTAGCGCATGATAGGTCCTACTTTTTAAGATGCTTTACTCCTAGCTCCGTAACAGGGGCATATTTACACTGCTGCAGTTTGATATACAGAGCGTCCGAAAGAGGAAAAATGCCTGAAAAAGTGCGAGGATAAATATAATCTTGAAGCGCCTGAATTAATTTCTACAGCACTGCTCGGACTAGAGACGTGAACTATTTTAAACGACACACAATCATTACCTGTACGCTAACGGCATGGTAAAAAAAGATTTGAAGCTGCAACTGGCGGAAATATTCGCAAAAATAGCAGTGACTTCAGCAAGCAAGACTATAACGAAATCATGAGTGGGGCCGGTAATGATGACAGGACGACTAAGTTCAGGTAAAATGAAGCGAAACTGCTATTAGTCATGGAAATTAGCCTCAAGTTCAGGCAGATGTATTTGTGGTTAAATTTGTTCATGTGACAAGTTTTCTGTCGAAAAGGAGTGCCAGAGCATATGTCTGCCCGCAGCATGTCATGACTTATCTTTGTACTTTTCAGAACCATTCGCCATAAAACAGTAGCAAGGTAGAAACGGTAATTCTAAGTGGTGCACTGACCCATGTTTCATAGGACGAAATGTATTACGTCCCATGTCACATATATGTGTCATGTCCCAGTGTTCATATTCAAGGGTTGTGTCCTATATAATCTGTCACAAACGGTCGATTAAACCTGTTACACACCACAGTACCGTCCTTAAGAGCCGAAGCTTCAACTCGTGTAACCTGACTTGAAAGCTCATTTGACTCTTCGAAAGTACAAGGAAAAGAAGAAAAGAACTAGCACAAATTTGTGATGCATACACAGCCACTTCAACTGCCTAAGTTGATCTCACGTTGGGCTTTCTTGCTAAAATTTACTTTTGTGGTGAAAATTCGCGGACACTTCATTTTTCCGCGTGATAGATAAGTCACAGCAATGCTTTTATGTGGCCGTACCTCGAGAAGTCGATTTCTCCAGCGTACCAGAACGTGATATAGTCCGAACTTTAATTTAGAGGTCGTTGTTCGTAAAAGGACTAGCAGTAAATGTTCGCAATCCGCTCACGTGTGCTTGCATCGTCTTTAGGCTGTGTTGGCACAGGTAGTAGAATCCGTATCTCTGGCACGACAGGATACCTGGGGAGTGCATCAGCGATGGTTGCGTTGGCTGCGACACTGGCAGTGCTGTCACCATCTTCCGCAGCATCTTTCAGAAAGCAAAATTCACAAGAGCATAAGAGTGAGCGCAGTGAAGTGGACACCAGAGAAATTGGAGTACAAGAGAAAACTTTTCTACCTGTAGGGTGCATGATGTTAGTCACCAAGGAATATAACCTAACGCGTTGGGATTCGATTCATGCGCAAGTGCTTTGGCGCAATTTTGTCATATTTATTACAATATATCATAAGCTAATATAAAAATTATAACCTTGATTCAAAGCAGAGTCACCAAACTTTTGTTCCACCTGGTCAGGTATCACACATAAAAATTATTTCGCCGCTGTACTGCCTTACAGTATGGTGTGCAAGTTCCCTAGCACCGCAGGGCGATACATTTTCATATGCATGCCCCGGTTTATCAACTCGCAAGTGAGGGAAGTAAATTTGAAAAACTTTGAGACCACTGCACCGACCCGCACTGGAGAAATGCGAAAGCATTGCGCTGCTTCTGTGTATACACACGCAGTGATCTCAGCAGATCTGGTGTCATGGAACTTTCTAGAACGTGGGTTTTTTCCACGACGCCAGTACGCGTTCCATGACGTCATTGGGTGACGTCCAGGTGTTATGGCGACGTTTGTGGCTGTTGTAACGTCCAGATACTATGTCCATGTCCATGGCTATTTTAACGTCTGAGTGTAATTTTCATGTTTGGTTAATTAATTAACTACTTATAACTCATCAACCAAATTTTTCCCACAGAAATATCTCATGATGCACTATCTAATACAACCAAACTTTTTTTCGCATTTATGTCCACAGAATGATTTCGCATTAATAAAAGCATACCAAATCACCCCGCAAGCAACCGCTTGCATTCTGGCTAAGGACACTCTTTCAATTCGGAAAATTTCGTAGCTGCGATAGCAAAGTCCCAGTGATCGTTGTGGATGTTTCTTCGGTAGGATACTACCAGCAGGAAAGGTGAATGAACCATAAAAGCAGATTAAACACTACATATCTGAAACCTTGCATAGAAGTAAGGGTTATTTCTTTCGCCAGGTGCTTAGCACTATAGCGCGCTTGACGCGCTCGTCATTTTCTCCAACAGCTGTGCAGAGCTGTACTACAATACAATGTTAAAAGTATATTTCTATTTCATTTATCTCCCCGTTCAATAGGTAAAAAAATTTCAAAGCCGGCTTCTTGGATGCCATAACTGTGGAAGGCGCAGTGTAGCATGCCGTGCTGAACCTGGCGAGCCTAAATCAAATGGTCCTAACGCAAGCACACTGACGCACACTGGCTATGAACTAATGGGTATCCCGGGACAAAGCATAGAGGACACAAGAATAGAGTAAACAGCAAGACTTGCTGATAAGAGCTATTAGAGCGCTAACAATTAAAGCGATGGATCCGTGCATATGCGTAGTTGAGTCTGTCAACATCAATCGCTTGGTGGAAACCTCGACCGCGCCGCGACAGAAGCAAGGAAGGGGGCAATGCAGTAGAGACAGAAAGCAGCGTAGTATGGAGGGTACAGAGAAAATGTCTATAAGCTGGGGTTGATCCATAACAGCGCGACAGACGGGACATAGAAGAGAGGACACAGCACTCTGTGTTGTGTCCTCTCTTCTATGTCCCGTCTGTCACGCTGTTATGGATCATCGTAAGCACCAACTCGCCCAACAAACGGTATTGTCGAAGCTGGGGTTGTTTAACGTGCGCTGATGTTGCACAGCACAAGGGGAGAATATTGTGCGTCACCTCCACCGAAACGGGTCCGCTGCGGCAACGGTTGACCTGCCTTTGCATCTCGTCGGAGTGCATGACGACAGACCCACACCTGATTCATAGCGCTTCTGTGGATCATGGGACATCTCTCAGTCCCTCCTTCACGCACGGCCCAGAAGTGCGCCTACCGTGAGGGTGCTATTGGGTTTGTTCTTTCATTATAACTACTGATAACTAAGACGCAGACGCCCACTCTGGCTTGCGCGTCTCTCGCTGCTTTAGGCGAACGAGTGCAGCCTCTGTAGAGGAAGGACACGAGTTTCTGGGTGCATGCTATGACTGCTGGCGTCACAGCACCGCCCTGGGGGCACCTCAATTTTGCTTCCGTCGCTGGCCAGGTTATGTGTTAGGGCTGCTGTTGACTTGGGGAACTTAAGGACGCATAGTAGCCACGTGCGAGTAACGCTCGCGTCGCTCGCACGGAGGAAGAACGCTGTGAAGAAGCTCGGGCGGAGGACTCGCACGCTGGCGAGCTACCAGAGCTCATAAGTGGGAACAAGCGCAAGCGGAACAAGGGCCGTCGAGTCCGCTGCTGGTCGTGTCCGCCAGGGAGTTTGCGTCCCCTGATCAATACGCCGATACGAAACGTAAGGCCAGCGCGACCCCCGAGGTGAGGGTGCCCGAGCTCCGAGGAGCCCAAGATAGACGGCGAGGTCTTCAAGCACGGGCGCGCTGAGTAGAACGCGGGCATTAAAGACGCCAGAACCCTCAAATGCGTCTGCCTTTAGTAGTGGTGCATTCATAGTAACCGTGCCAGATCGACTGCCAACAGCATAAACCGTAAAATAGTCGTCCTCAAAACCACAACGGAAAAGCTGTTAGCATTCGTCATCCGGATTACCACAATTCTGTAATAGTTATATAATTTGTTAAACATAGTACGGACGGAAACATGTACTGACGGAAAAAAAACGAATTTTTTTCACCTTCTCGACAAGTCTGTGCGCAGTACGCAAAATTTAGTATAAGCATGATCAACGTTTTGTATACTACTTAGTGACGCCGTTCTGATACAAGAGAGGAGTGCATATTGCAACCGCGCAAAACGACGTGGAACGAAGAGAAGAATGCACAAGACGCATTCTTCGTTCCTGGTCGTTTTGCGCGGTTGCAATATCCACTCCCTTGTTAACCACCAACTAGCCCGCCTTTGCCTTTTAAATCTGATACAAGAGCAGGTCTGTGGGCGGTGTCAGGCTGACATACCATTACATCCGCAGTGACGAGCTTCTCGTGCTGCAGAGCTTCGTGTCTAACTGCGTCAAGTTGTAACTAACCGTTATTCTCTAAGCACATAAGACATCGCGACACTCTGAATTAGAACTGCACTGCTGGTAAAGCTGACAACAGGAGAGTGGAAATGACAACCGGGGCAGACTTCTTGCGTACATGCGCATGTGCTGCTCAAAGGTTCAAGTCCGTGATATTAGGTACTGCATAAGTAGGAGCAGGAACACAATGTTCTTTCTATTCGTGCAGTCTTGCCATCCGTCTTGCAGGGCGGTGAATACCACCGCCAGTGAGGACATGGAGGCGCTTTGCAAAATGACAAGGACGCAACGAAAGAACCCAGAAATCTAAACCGGGTATTAGGTATCTCCTAATGTAATCGTGCTGTATTTCGTAGAACTCTGTCCACGCTAGTACTGCATAATCGCGTCATATGTAAAGTTGTAAGCTCTGTGCCTAAATAGATATGTAAATGCATCTCATCTTAAATAGACACGGTGTAGTGCAACAAAAGTAGTGTTCATGAACTGCACGCACCTATAATGACTGCCAGTAGAACAGCAATACAGATGGCCACGAGAAGGACGCACATGGTGGCCAACAATGCCAGAGAAATGGTGAAGCGGCCTCTGCAAACAAAAGTGTTTTGAAGCCTAAGCGATATCAAACGCCGCAAACCTCGATAAAGAAGTCCATGCACAATATTTATAAGCAATTAAAGGACTTGTAAGCAGCAGGAGCGCCGCTTCTTATCTATGTTCAAACTTCTGAATACAGAGATAACATTCCTTCCATGGTAATAATAATTGGTTTTTTGGGGAAAGGAAATGGCGCAGTATCTGTCTCATATATCTTTGGACACCTGAACCGCGCCGTAAGGGAAGGGATAAAGGAGGGAGTGAAAGAAGAAAGGAAGAATAGGTGCCGTAGTGGAGGGCTCCGGCATAATTTCGACCACCTGGGGATCTTTAACGTGCACTGACATCGCACAGCACACGGGGGCCTTAGCGTTTTTCCTCCATAAAAACGCAGCCGCCGCGGTCGGGTTCGAACCCGGGAACTCCGGATCAGTAGTCGAGCGCCCTAACCACTGAGCCACCGCGGCGGGGCGACCTTCCATGTTTGCAAATACTGAAGGAATGTTCGTTTCTGCCTTAGAGAAGCCCCGGAATTTTGTAGTGTCCTGCCGTTTACAAGTTCACCTTGCAATGCATGATTGTCTAGGCTAGTTGTATTTCGTAGCTTAGGAGCCTAAATACTGGCCTCACTGTACACACGACAACCTTTTCTATGCAAAACATCTATACTTTCACTGACATGCTAGCCAATAGAAAAAGTTACATTTTCCTATGAAAGTATTGCTCTGGGCAACTCCGTTATAATCACATCGGGCATCGCCAGTAAAATTTGTCCTTGCAATCCTTCGAGCAATTCACTGCAATTCCATTGCAGTGTTTTCAGTCTAGAAAATTATAACACCATTCCGACATAAATTCAAGTACGACTTAGAAATAATACCATTATAATGCGACACGATACCTTATGTGGTATGCATCCTTCTCGTAAGTCATCAACCTAGGAAAAGCACCGCCTTTTTCGCCGCTTTCGCTGTGTAGAACAGCTGTTACTACACAGGCCGGTAACGGCTCCACTGCCTGTCGCCAAATTATAGCAACGTCTTGCTTTCTAGTTACGCAGTTTGCACTATAATAATGCACACTTATCCTCTTAGATACAGAAAGAAATGAATTGGCAATTAACAAATGCTAACAATCCAAATAAAAAGTTTATTGTTTCACCTTAATGGATCACTTGGGTTGAAACTGAAGCATTTGAGAAGTTTCAAATAAATATAAAATAATGAGCTCCCTGCTCTCAAGTAGTCTTCGAAATCTAGAAAAAGAAAATACGCAATTTATTCTCGCCGGGAGAACAACTGTAGCAACAGCAGCAATTTTTACCGATATTAAACCAAAATGCTGTGTATATGGGTACAAAGTTTTACAGTTATCTTGAGTATGTCATAGAAGGGCATGTACATGTTCACTCAGCGTGCTTCAAAAGTAGACAGTAGCTGTCGCCGTTATTTTGTCTGGCCCTCTAGAATAGACGCAGTTAACGCACATACCATATTAAATCAGTGCGAAAAAGTATTTTCAAATCAAGGTGTTTTAGGCATTCTCGTTTTCCATATGAAATGGAAACCGTCACCTTCCGAACTTTCCTCAGCAGAAGCAAGAGCACAACTAAATCAGAGAAATACTTCTAAAACCCAAGGATCTTCCTTCATTTTTTTCATACTGCAAAAATATTTACACCAAATACTTACGCAGCTTGAGTTCCTGAGGAAGAAAGTGAAAAACTGCATGAAAATTTCTAAAAATGAAGCCTACGCGTGAAGAGCTATGTTGCGGTTTAGTTTTGAGGCCCCGTCGCAATGAAGCGCCTTCAATTTTACGATTAGGCATTAAGGAAAGTTCTCCATAAAGATACTGCGCATTAATTCAAATCTCATCAACAATCTATACAGCAAGCACGCACTCAGATCTGTGAAGACGCGTCAAAAGCGTTACAAACGATTTCAAGATTAACAACAGTAAGCGGGTCATTATCAGCCAACATTATTATTATCAATAAGAAGAATGGTAACTTTAAAGTGAAAAAATTGTTTTACTTAGATTGCTGGCATTTTAATGTGACTTCCGCGCAAGCACAATACAGTTGCAGACCAGCTTTCGATCTCTACCGACTTTCGAATTTAAAACAAATCGTTATTGAGGCGCCGTTGCTCTATTAGCATTGTTTAAGTGGTGATACTTCTATTTCACAGAATTCGTGGCCTGGACTATCGGTATGTAAGACTTGTACCAGAAACCTAGTGCTGCTTTTTCATCTTTCCACATGACTTACATACTTACAAATGTATTTTGTTTGTGATTACTTTCGCTAATGCCTGAAAAACTGACCGCGATTTTTATCAGTGGTTGTAGAACTATAATTATTGGTAACATTCATAAAGCACTTGGAGAGGTAGCGAGACAAAATATCAAAAAGCTGTTACTTAAATACTATGTGCACTACTTAATTTTGTGATTATGCACATAAGCATAAATAAAAGATGGCCTTTTTTATCACAGGAAAGTTCAACATGAAACTGAAAAATTCTTTGTCATGTAAATTAGCCAGCTAATTACTACTGCTGTGGTTATTTTCGAGCAACAGCTTCCTTACCCAGCTGAGTGGGCGAAGAAGCGCCATCTGGAAAGGCAGATAAAACTACATGAGCCAAATTTTGTGCGAATAAAACATAACCTAAAGACCCAAAAAAGCACTTGTGCTATTTACACCAACCAAAATATTTTAAGTTTTTCCACGGTATTTTTTGCTCAGCTGATTAGTTATAAGCGTTGAAGTAAAAAATTTATGGGACTTTCGGGATAACCAAGCGCGCTTCATCACCAGCCCCCCAAATAAGTAGGACACCGATAACAGCCTCACGAGCAGTCCCGCTGTTCGCTAAATCTTATAACAAATAGAAGTATCGACGAGACACCGCACCCAGTAAATATAGCCCTACACACCGTTCGCACTGCAGTATGTGTCGAGAGCGAGAACACAGCACACAGATTTTATTTCTGCCGATTAAACAAAAACGTACACTCCATCTTCAGTTTTCATTACCTCAGTATAACTCCGCCTTAGATACCTGTTAACGGAGCAAACCCCCAGAGTGCCGCAACAGTTGTCACATCAAGCTACATCCCCCTGCCCATGTCCTCTTATAAATATCAAAACACTGTTCCTGGTCTCCAGACAATCCCTATTCAAACTCGCCGCGTCTCAATATTCGTGAGACTTTCCATACAGTCAGTAAACAGTCGTATTTCGTAAACGTGAGAAACGAAGTTAGTGCTAGTACAGCCGGGAACTTCAGAGCAAAAATCCTGGTGCTGCTGCCTCAGCCGTAAGGATGACAGTGCAACGCAAGCTGGTAAAAAGTAACGTTAAAGCTGCCAGGGACGGTTGCTGCCGAACAAGCAAACAAATTATTTCTCATCACTGCGAGAACCAATGACCACAAAACAAGGAGCCTTTAAATGAGCTTTGATAATGATAACTGTGTTCACTGAGTAAGCTATGCATAAGCTTTTCAGAAGTTCCCAAGCCGTTTATTTTCCTCCTGAAACTATCAACTGAGTTCCGTGGCACCAATGGCAGTTTAGCACACTTATACTTAGACAAATCCTCCTCAGTTTCTTTTGATTTAGAGCGCAGGGGAAGCTTACAAGCGGCACCTCAGGTCTCAGAAGCTGCGAAGCTGGCCTGAATATGGTTTAGAACAATGCTACTTCTTTCATATATGCTTATTCTAACGTTCATCTCCGATTAGAAATTATTTCACACCCATTGCATGCTATGGGCTTGAAGGTGGTCGTTGAATTTCGGTTAAGTAATGTAAAGTTTTAAATTGAAATATTTGATATTAGTTATTCTTCAGAGGAGAGGCAAAATACTATTTGCACGTTACCTCCTCTAAAAGTCTGATATCGGGGCTCGAGCGTAGCTGTCAACACTTCACACAGTTTGCTTATGCCACAATTATTTTTTTCGTCAAATATACTTTTACAGCCGCAACCTCGCAAGTCGTCTAAGTTGATTCAGCAGGCCAGGAACACACGGCGAGCGGGAAGCAACACATGATGTGCCGCAAGACAGGGTCGGACGGAGCCAATACACTTCAACCTCCCCGTCCTTGCTCACGCTTTCTTGCCCGGCGTGGAACTTCCACGAGACTTTAACAATACCTTTAAGTAGGATCAGCTTCCCTGACACACTTCATAGACTTGGCGACTTTACCACAAAGAGAAGAAAACAAACTCTTCTTGTTCCTTGAGGAATAAAATACTGATTTGGTTAGTTCGCGATTACCGTCATGAACTGCACACAGACAGCAGCTTTCACCGGGAAGAACAGGCGGCGCGAATAGGACGCCTGCAGTTTGCGGCGTCCTTAGCCACCTGTATCAGCATCAGTGGGCAGTAGGAACCACAGCGCCGCAGGTTGTGCACGAATATCTAGTGTGTTTTTATCCGCTGCTCTGGAGCGGACAACTAGTTTTTGACCAATGTGCAGAGCAGTAATGAGTAAGTTTTCCGGTGGTCGACTAGCGTCATAATTGATTATGTGGTTTATAATGGGGCATTTCGAAGCATAGACCGCTGTGGTTACGACAGCTGTTTTGATAAAGGGGATAATGGCGCAGCATCAAGTGAAGAGGACAGCAGGAGAACAGATGCACGCTGTTTTGCAAGTTTCTACAGGTTTCAATTAGGACAGAGACTGCTTGAGTTGCTGTACCAAAAAGAAATGACAAATATATTCCAAACCTCACGCGCCAGCAGTAGCTGCGGCAGTGCGATAACGAGCTTCCGCAAAAGAGCATGCGCATAAGAACTCGTGACATTCGGAGCAGTAATATATTGCGCCGTAGTACTGTCTCCACGCTGTTGTCCCCGGGTACTAAAAAGAATATTGCAGTGGCTGCTACTGTGAGCTCCTTCTGGAAGCAGGTAAGCAGTAGAAGGAATCTTCGGTCAATGTCCATGTCAAGAACGTAAGTTCCACGCTAGTGGCTGCAGAGTCAATCTACTATGATACTACATGAACAGATGGCATTCCATCAAAATCCGGACCACGCAAGCAGAAAAATACGTGCGACTCAGCAGCATGACTTACTTTTCACGCTAGTGATCCAGTACACACAATAATTGATGATTTTTGAACTGTTCACATGCAGTAGACAGTGGTAAGGCTTCTCATATGATTTTTAACACAGCTGACTTCATCTGCGGTACTTAACTCCTGTGTTGTTTTCATGAAAAGTCTTGCTAGAGCATAACTGAACGCCGCTTAGTTTTTGAACTACCCTTTGATAGTGGTGGTTGTAGCAGCGAGTAGTAGTAGCTAGGGGTGGTACATCGTGATAGAAACGTGGTGCATAGTGTTTCTTTCGAAGTTAGTGGAAGGCGAAACACTATCTGAGCGATAAAAGGGAGATCACACACTCCTGCACGTTCTGTTGTAAATCTTCTCCAGCGTTAAGCGGGGAATTCGCTTCATAATTCTGGGCGCACTCTTCCTTTAAACGATTACTGGGCCCTTGGAAGCAATCCCTGAGAAAACAATAAGCTTCTAATTTGCGAAAATTGACAACAAATTTTGAGCTGCGCAAAGAGCGTTAGACGCTGATTAGATGCAGAAAATAAGAACTAGCTATCAGCAGGCTGACCGGTTTACAAACCCATTTGGTCACATGGCAGCTGTCATACGGACGCGAGTAAATCATATACTTTAATAAAACATTCACAGCACTAGCAAATATTTTAAGCATTTATACGAAAATTTGGTTGCTTTCTGCCGACACGTTATCCAAAGGAAGAGCCGGAACGTCGCCCTGCAGGAGTGAGCAAGCACAACGCCAACCTCCGAAACCGGAAGGTCCGAAGGCCGGCGATGAAGGAGAGGTCACGTCACCAAATATAGCAACGTCTATGCTTTCCCGGTCTAAAACGTCTCTACAAAGCAGCATTCATTTGAAAGGTAAAGCAGCAATCTGCCTAGTCCTCCACTTTGTGCATTGCCAGCCATGAGGTTGAGGTTGAGGTGTTGAATGCTACAGGTGGGGTTAGCCTTGCTTGATCTGCCGGCAATTGCTCCACCGCAGCGTCCCTTCGATATTAACAATGCCGCATCTACTCCGCTAAGCGCACAGTCTCTTATAATAGCACACATTCTCTCCCGCAGTCACCATCTATGCACACAATCAATTGCTCTCTCAAACGAGTAGCTGTGTTGCCGTTTCATTGTTTCCGTTTCATTGCCCAGGTGTGATGAACGCATGACAGCGGTATTTCAAACACTTCAAACCAAAGGGCCATGCATCTTACCAGCATACGACGTTTGGTGACTGTAAGATGGATAATTGTAAGCTGCAAGAAAACAATGCTTAAGTTCTATTAATATAGACGTCAGAGAGGTTTAAGGTTGCATCTAATAGGTCTGTCGACGTCAAAAAAAAAAAGAATACCTTTATTCCGCTTGATTATCCCCTGTTCAATGAGTAATCAATGTGGGCTTTGATGAGCCAGTGTATTTCACACTATGTATACTTTCAATAATGCGTTATTATTCGAATTATTGCAGGCACATAATATCAACAGAGTGAAATGTTGCAACCTTCCTTCGTAACCTCTTTAAGTACATATTCCAAATACGCGCGGGCAATGCGAGGAAAGCGAAATATGTCATTCCGAACTCCTCCGAAGATTAGAACAGATTTTTGTGTGGTTATAGGAATGCAGGCGTTAGATTTCTCAAAATTTATGCCAACAAAAATTACGCATTTTTCGAGCCAGTATCTGTAGAGTAGACATAATCTATCTGATGATAAGAAATGTTCGAGTTATAATAGACCCCCCACCTACGGCCGCCAACAGCGCCACCCATCTCCGCGAACCGTGGCGACACAGCAGCTTATGCCAGCAGAAAAAAAAGAGGTTAAAAAATTTTTTTGTACTGCTGATGCCAAATTACGCTCCGAAAAAAAGATTTATTTTAGGGGAGTAATTTGCTATTGTCGGTGACAACGCGGGTAACCGTCGTAGTAGAGAAACAGAAGAATTGGCTTCTGAAGAAGAGTTAACGATGAACCAACGTAAATGAAGCCATACTTTCTGTAGTTTCTATTTTTGCGTGCGGCATGGGGCGTTTGCCACACTAAATGTAAGCAAGCGCTGAAACGCTCAAGCGGAGCTTACTTCCTTCTGAGAAAAGGTCCGAATAAACTGGCAACTAAAAGTGTGCAACTGATGTCGTAGTCACCAGCAACGACTCCAGCAATTCGCCTATTTTGTCGTTCGAGAACGACTAAGAAAAGGAAAACTCTCATCCTAAGCTACGCTTGTACTCTGTCGCACACGGCACCCCGTACAGGCTTTCTAGGCTGGCTCAGTGCTCAGCCACAATCGCTTCGGTTGGATGGTTTCAGCGTCGCTGTAGCCATTTAGGTGGAATGGTCTATGGGTGCCCGTGACCCCGGCCTAGAAGAGCGCTATTAAGTTTATTGAGCCAGGTTCATATTAAGCGACGCAGAACCTTATCATCGCTACCATGCAGGACTGCGCTGAAATGAGATGTAGCGCAATTACTGCAAACAGCTGCTATTAATAAAACAATCGCGAGTAATTTCAGTATGGCATGCTCCAACATACATGCATCTGCATGGCGCACACAAAACTTTCTCTCGCAGAAGATAATAAGCGTTCTTCTATTTCTCTATGGCGGCGTTACTTACAGGTTGCTGCAGGCGATGAAGTGCCGCCTAGAGAGATAAAAAAATGTATTGGAAGTATTTGGTAGGGATACAAAAGAGTTCAAATATGTAATACCTATAAAACTATTTCATGGAACGAAATGATATTGCAAGTTTTCTACGGTGTGAACGCGTGATACACATACCAATAACGCGGCCGCCCTGCATTAGGGCGTGCTCCTACAACATAGCGAAAAGTAAGAACAGAAATGTTTGCCTTACCAGCCGTTTCGGACCGCTCAAACAGTCCTGCGTTTTACACGTAAAAAAAAATCGGTGACATTCATCGACAACACTTAAACATACACAAAAGAGGTTTTCCTTATTTCTTTCTATTCTCATTTACACACACACACACACGCACACACACGCACACACACGCACACACGCACGCACGCACGCACACGCACACGCACACGCACGCGCACACGCACACGCACACACGCACACGCACACTCACACGCACGCACACGCACACGCACGCACGCACACACGCACACGCACACTCACACACACACATGTAGGACGTGCCATTTTTGCACCGCCTCTTGGTCTTGTTTTTTTTTGCTAATGTTATTCGAGATGCAATTCACATTGTAGCGACCTCTTTCCAGCCTCCCTAAATACAACTTTAAAAGCATATTGCTCCGTTATGATGAAGTCTCCCCAGTCTAAATGCTAGAAAAGCCTCGTTATGTTTTTTAGCATGTGCCAGCCTTATTTATAAATATACCTATATATAAATCATAATTGCATAGTTTGAACATGCTGGAAATATTTAGCCTTTGGGGGCTGCTTGTTGTAAAGCCTATCAGCACGCATTTATCTCAGAATGCTTCACAAAAAATAACACAGGTAGTGGCGTAAACGTGCACGGTTCTATCGCAGGCAATAAAGATGAAACAGCCGGAACCTTACCGGTAAACGAAGGGAACGATAGATGCGTGAAAGCTGCAAGAGGAGAATTAGGATAAGATTCAATATATAGCCCAACTGACTAAGAATATCATGTTTTTCTTTTGGTTCGAGCTTAAATCGTGTATCTAAATTTTGACAAAGGTCCTCTGAATTCAATATATATTTACCAGTACACTCTGACATTTTTCGCCTAGAACACACTAAAAATTTCTGACTTATGCGCCATTATTTTCACCAGCAGAAGTCGCATTAAATTAGAAAGAGCCGCCAGTGTTCGGACAAAACCTGATTTTACCAGATTTTTCGCTCCAACTAGGCATAACAAGGCGCATAAAAAAATATATACACAGTAAAGAATGCATAGCAATCTGGCAGTCATAATGGCATTAATTTATACGTGAAGCGCCCCCTCTCCGCAGAAGTCAAATGCTTTCACAGACCTAATTAGCGATCACTCGATAATATGCGACCAACGGATTGCCTTTTTTCGTACAAACCCTGTGGAAGCGACTGCTGAAACAACGCCAGTTGCCCTAGATAGATTAGGGTGCCTCAAAAAGACTGAGCTGAAGGATGACGAAATGCTAACGTGTTTCGAACATATACATAACGTAGGAAACAAAAGCGCACCGGTTTCGCATAATTTGACGGAACTTCAAACACGTACGACTATTAGAGTCAAGGCTTTATTTCGGTTGTTTGCACATGCGTGCAAAGATAACTCGACGGCAGCAAACGTCTGTATTTCTTCTCGCTTTCGTCAAGAGGGTAAAAAATTAATGTCTTTTCTCTTCAATACAGCTTTATTTCACTATCGCTGACTTCAGCACATAGTTCCGCTTTTTCCAGAGGGTGGGATGATGGCATGCAAAGATACGGGCCACGAGATAATAATGCTGTTTTTTTGGTTTCAATGCACTTTAGACAAAAAAATGTCTTTATATGATACTGCCCAATGTATTTTTCGACAGGGAGAGCTGTTAAACGCCCATTCCTGTGTTATGTGTCGGTGTAGTAGTAGTAGCCGGCGTAACCACACGGTGGTTACCATGAAGATCACTTGGAGGACGGCTACCCTTTAAGGAAGAGGGTATGGCGAGCTCAGAGGAATCCGCCGCCGGAGGAGGAGGGCATGAGGAGGGTGGAGGGATGCGTGACCGGAGGGTGGTTACCTCCTGAACCATCTGAAAGGTAGCTGCCTTGGAAAGAGGAGGGTATTACGAGTGCGAGTGAATGAGTAACCGGAGGGTTCTTACCATCCGAACCATACGGAGAGTGGTTACCGTTAAAGGAGTGAAGTATGGAGGGACCTGAGGATTGCGCAACCGAGGGGTGGTTGGCTGAGGAACCACCCGGAGTGTTGTTTCCGTGGAAGGAGCAGGGTATGACGAGAGTGAGTAATGCAAAACCGGAGTTGTGGTTGTGCAGGGAATGCTCAGAGGTGGTGGGGCCGCGCGTCCTTGAGCAGCGTACTGGAGATGAGCGCTAGTCGATGAACGAGTAGATGTGGGATAGAGCACTCTGTAAGCATACAAGTATGAAGTCGCTCTAAATTTCTCTAAACTTAGCATATAGTTAAGTAATGCAGCCTATAAACTATCGTGGAATACCGCTTTACAAAGCGTTAACCATCGTGTGAGTTTTTTTTGTTTTTCAATGCTATAGTCTATTTTTATTCCGCGCTAAGAAAATCATCTATGATTTAAAAAAATAAAACTTGCCGATATTTGCGCGCCCATCACTCACCATGGAAAAAAAAGCGGCTGCAGAAAAATGACAAACAATTTCTGGATTGCTGCACTAGGGTCGTGTATGAAATCCTTTTGTCCTGCGGGAAGGCCTACATTTGCCAGACGGGTTGTAGTCTTAAGGACCCACGCGGCGGAACATTTGCGTTTGTTCATGGAGAAAAGGGGGGGGGGGGGGGGCATTTTTCTAACCACTGCGCCCACTGTAGAAGGCATGATCCACGGCTACACGAGATAAGTATTCTCAGCAAAAGGTGTGATACGAAGGCATGAGCAGTGCTGGAAGCTTTCCATATAAGAAAGAGGGCAGTAGAGACGTCAGTGATGCGTCTGTGGCGCTAAGACTAAGTTTATTTGTCTTGAGTGGTTTGCGTGAAGGGGCATCATTTACGAGAGTTCATACTGCGCATCTCTTGTTGCGCACGTATATTTTGCTCGCTTGAAGATGTAATGAAGCCCGATGAAAGTTAGCACCTGTCCCATGTGCATTATATGGGTCTCTTTTCTTGTATACGCTACACTGCTTGCTGGAAACATAGGCTATCTAGCCCGTCTACAAGTTCTTCTAGATTTTGAATTTTTCGACCATCTAATTAAATTAAATTCAGCCAATACGTGACCACTCAAAGAAATACCGTTTCTATCTTACGTAATTGCTTGATGCAGGGCTAAAGCACGAAGTTTATTTTTTCTTAGCCATGTCCGCGAAAACATGGTCGATTGTATGTACGAAACACTGCATTTTGTGTTACCAGCTTCAGATGTCGTATACGAACTGTTTACTAAAACTTCCACAAAGCTGGAACTACAAAAACGAATTTTTCTTCTTCAGTCGGACGACAAAGCAAGAGACTGACAGTTATGCGCTTAAGGCACTCGGCAAATATATCATGTCATAGTAATAAACGTAAAAAATCGCTCCTTGACGCGAAAGAAAACTAAGCATTGTCTTTTACCAAAACCATACTACTTACGGTATCGAAGCGTCGAAAAAACGGTGTCTGAGGAATGAAAAATAGGTAGGCAAGGAATATTGTTAAACCAAGCACATTTAAAACTTCACTAGGTAGAACGTGTTGTCGGGCTAGTTGGTTCAGTACTTCAGACATGGTAGTTGCGCGAAACACACACACACATAAGACAGGGTACTGGACGAGCGCAAACTTACGACTGATAACAACTGATATAACTGATACAACTGAGAGAGTAGATGCATCTATAAGTGATTCTACGATTCCACTCTTCAATAGTGAGGTGGCCTTCCTCGATAAGACGATGTATGTTCTGGCCTTGGTGTGCTACTGATTATCACATGATGTACCCTTTCGCTGCGCATTATCAAATTGTATTCTTTTTCCTTGAAACCTGTGATGTTTCCTTTGAATAAAATCAGTTGTAAGTTTGCGCTCGTCCCGTACCTTGTCTTGTAAGGGTGTGTTTCGCGCAACTACCATGTCTGAAGTAAAACTTCACGTAGTATACATAGAACTGCATGAACTATTTCCTGACTGTTTCGCGTAGAGCGCCGTATTCAGTCGATTTATGTTACCGGTCGTTGTTATATTTTAGACATAATCTATGAATTGTGCTTTGCGTACATCGAATCCATGCATGTTCTAACAGTGCAATAAAAAAGCACTCGTTTTCTTACCTTCCGTCATGGGTTCCTCGTAGGCGCCTGTGGTTTCTAGGCCGAAAAGAAAAGAAATAAAATGCAGTGGCCACTAATATAGAGCACTTTGTGCAATACACGTGAACAAATGTATGAGATGGAAAATCAAATAATCTGCGACACTGCCATTTAAGAAAATACAATATACTTTTGTTCATTTGAACCAGCACTTCAGAGAGCTGATTGCATAGATGTCTGACTAGGATCTCTATTCCACCAAAAGCAGGGTAGACGAGTAAGGGGATAAAGATGGTTTTCCGAAAAATCTTAATCGAATGCTGAATATTCTCGCACATGTGCGACATTTACTGCAGACTTTAACCGTTCTCTGGAGTACTCCCAGTAGGAGCGTCTGCCATCTAGCACAAGCCAACGACCTTAAAATATTCTATTGTCTCGATGTTGATGCCTGTCGCCATCAGTTCTGCACATGCAAGCTGTCGTAGTGGCTCAGTGTTTACGGCGCTCGGCTGCTCATCCGAAAAACAGGGGTTTGATCTCAGCTGCTGTGGTCGCATTTCGATCGAGGCGAAATACTAGGGCCGGCGTACTGTGCTATCTCACTGCGCGTTAAAGAACCGCAGGTGGTCAAAATTATCTGAAGAACTCCACTACAGCGTCCCTCGGCTTATCACTCGAAAGACGCAAGTTTGGGCTGGGCTGAGGCGGTGGTATAATGGAGGCGAAATGCTAGACACCAGTGTAATGAGCGATATTACTGCACGTTTAGGAAGCATAGATGGTATAAATTTTCCGAACCTCTCCACTGTAGCTTGCCTCATAGCCTGAATCGCTTAGGAACGTTAAATCCCATTCGAAAAATGCCCTTCAGATTCTCACACATTATAGTTCAATGGAAATACGTCATCTGTTACAGAAGAGAAAATCGCAGCTGTCACCCCTGCGATTCGAAGACAAACAAGCTACCGAGCCATGAAACAACAAAGTTCATGCCAAATTTGTGCAAAATTGACGTACAGATCCATGGAAGACGGAGAAAAAATAAGTTTTCGGCATTTAATACGAATTTAACATTTCAGTGATAGCCCTGATGGAAGATAAAGATGATTTTTAGCGACTAATTATTCGCACATTTACAACCAATCAATGTGCATTTGTTCCTTCCAGTAATTTATAAGCCGCATTTTGCGCTTTGGCGTTTCAGAGATGTTTTTTGATGCCTCTATGCGTGGAGGTCATTTCTCTACAGGCAACTTTGTGCTATATTAAATTGTCGTCCAGAAGTCGCGTACTTTCTTGCTTGCACAGTGGAAAATTCCATATAAATGTTAGCTTCACCTATTATTCAAATTTCTCTGTATTCTGGAGTGTATGTTGTATTTGGACTCCTCTCGAGCTGCCTATAGTGTAATGGGCTTAAATATATCTCTTCTGGTTTTCGCGCTCAATGCTGGGATTAGATGCAGTGATGTACATAAGTTCTGTCCATTTTCCTCTTAATAACCTTTCACTGGATGGCTGGCTGGAATATGCATCATGCGGGGAATACATTGTTAAATTTCCAGAAAACACCAAAGGCCTCATTACCGTCCTTGGCACCAATTCCTACCACCTACTTCTCGGTGTGCTCAGTGGGCGAAACATAATTGCAGATACCAAATAAAGCAAAAAGCACACATTTCCGCCACAAACCTGCCACATGTCAGCCCTGTAATGCGCACGAAAAATACTGAAAACTTCAATTTCTAGGCGGCTCCTACTATATCATAAAACAAACAGCAACTACATTGCATTTGTTCGAACATGCAGGAAGCGTTATCTGTTTACTAACCACCTTCGGGGGCGTCTGCTGAGAATGTTTTTCTACATATTTGTTTTTGACGTACACTGTGCTTGTTTCTGATGCACACCGCACTTCTACTGCTTTAATGTGCATTGCGGAATGCTGATACCCGCACAAATGGATATATTTATGCTGGTATAGAAAATGCACGCATATCTAAGGAAGAATACCATGCAAGTCTTGAGGGGCTTCATTAAGAGGCAAGCCGTTGTTGCTCATTGCAAAGATGTACAAATCATATTTACAATTTAGTCATGTTACAGATATGATAAACGCATGCATTTGTTAGACTTAAATTACACTTCAGACACGAGAGTATTGCTAAAACAACTAATAAATTTCTAATCACGAAATACCGAGGCCAACAAGAAAACTCAAGCGAAGCAAATGATACTGAACAACAGGATATCTCACCGGCATACGATGAATCATCTTGATGAGAGGAAGCTGCAAAGAAATAAAAAGATAAATTGATGAAAACTGGAGCATTGAGAGTAATTACTTGAAACTTAAACTGAAAGTAAGCAACATTTTATATTCACACAACTCTAGGCAAAACATGGCCATAAATTCTGGTGAAGCGCATATTTCCAGCGCGAAGTTGTTTATGAACAAAAATTTTTCTCATATCAAAAGATTACACTTCAACAATCTGTATATTTGCAGATCCTCTATCAGGAAGCTTGTAGTTACTATATATTGCCAAAAACTCACGTCACTGGTTTTCTGCGGCAGCCTTAACAACTCCTTGCTAGCGCAGGAAAAACGTTAAGGAAAGATTCCGCTGCGCACTGGAAGATTAGACACTTCTCATTAGTTATAACCACTCCAAAAAATATTCTACCGTTGCTTCATTAATAAAAATGACGTTAAATAAAGAATGACTTGCTAAGAATAATTGTGTAGTCGCTGTCTAGATGAAGGATAGCACTTCAAGTGAACATTGTGCAAGCCAGGCACCGGGGGGACATTGAAATTTAGACAGAACTAGTGTTGATAACGTTCTAAAATTTTAGCATTCCTGCATAGGCTACTGAAAACTACAACAGCGAAAATATTCGTAAAGATTATTTACAGTAAATAAACTAAATATTATGTGCAAGCCGCCTTTATGTTCCAGATTGTTTCCTACACGGTATCAAAAGTGAAAGAATTAAAATGTTTGTATCGAATATTGCATACGGTGCTTTTTTTAAGTTGGCTGAGGTGGGAAAATTCATACAGCATGGATTTTAGAAATATGACATCTAAAGTTGATGCACACTTTTGGCTTGACAAGAACCAATACACTGGACAATTAGACAGTATAATCTTTCTTTTTTTCTTTTTGAGCCGCCGCGGTGGCTAAGTGGTTATGGCGCTCGGCTGCTGACCCGAAAGACGCGGGTTCGATCCCGGCCGCGGCAGTCGAATTTCGATGGAGGCGCAATTCTAGAGGCCTGTGTACTGTGCGATGTAAGTGCACGTTAAATAACCCCAGGTAGTCGAAATTTCTGGAGCCCTTCACTACGGCGTCTCTCATAGCCTGAGTCGCTTTGGGACGTTAAACATCCATAAACTAAACTAAACTAGTATAATCTTTTTCTTCAATGCACTGAGATTTTATCGGGTGCGTCGCCGGAGCCATTGCAAAAGTGCGCATTTCACTCTAGCTGCTTCGCAAAGAAAAGGTTATTTGAAACAGCGGCCGTGCATGTCCATGATGAATACTTCACGCCTTTTATCACATAACGCTAAAGAAAGCTTAAGCGGACATTAGGTCAGCATCGCAGTTCAGCAGCGAGAATTTCTGGCTCTAACGCCCTGCACAAAGAATGCCGTCTTCTATGAAATGCAACCAAGAGCAAAAATGCGATGCTGGTGCGAGTATTCATAGCTTAAGGGTGAACAACATTTTAGCATATATATCAACATTTGCCACTTATGTTTTTCAACTCTTCTCAGCCTATAGCATTTGCATAGAGATCTCTTCGATTAAAAGATTGCACAATCGCTCGAATCCAACTGCTCAAAATAGGCTTGTATGTGCGGCAGTGACTTCGAGATATCTATGACTACCGTCTAAAATGAGCAATCGATTTTGAAGTCAAACATGGCGCGGCTGCATGTCTTCTTCGCATCGGTCATCTCGTCGGGTATATATGAAGAACCTACAAGGGCAATAAGTACAGGTAGAAATGATCACAATTTTCTACCAAACAAGAATATTCTGAATTCTTCTGCACCATGACAATGCGCTTTCAATAGTGGCTTTTTCTTAGAGACAAAAGTTGACCAATGTGCCTCGTTTTAAAATAACCATCGAAAGCTAGGACTAAAGAAGCGGCAAGTCTTGTAGCCTTACCATCTGTCACGTACTCGAAGTATCGCTCCGTACTGTCTAGATAGGAAAAACGAAAAAAAAGTTCGAAAACCCGCGATGACAGAAATTGCAGCGAAAATGAATGGTTTCGGCACAAAAACCGCAGCGGCGACCCAGTGGTTTGAACATCCGGCTCGCATGCGGGAGTTGCGGGGTTCTATCCCCAGTGCCGCCGGGTGCCCACCGGTGATACAATGTGTACAAGCTTTCCCCTGGTCAGGTGCTCGGCTTATTTAGGGTAAAGTGCTTGGGAAATGGGTATTTGACCCAACCTTGAGTAGAAGAACATAGCCTGTGCCATGGCGCTCTTTGGCCACAGATGCGCTTGCTTGCACCATAAAAATCCACCATTATCATCATCATCATCATCATCATCGGTTTCGTTAGAAATAAAAGAACGCTATAGGTAACGTTAATAACGGTCACATTAATTGACCACCAAGGAGCGTACAGGTATACCGCATTGCCGCATGTGTGCGCGGTGCATGCAGTATCAGGTGCGCGACCACATGGCACAGGCGCCTTCCATTCTTCAAGCGCAGCCCGCGTTCGGTAATCTTGTATACGGCTGCGCTAGTACACCTCCGCTATGCTAAAACGCTCAACTGAGGGCCCCACTTCACGGCAAAACTCAGAAAGCGCATAATAATGGTACCTGGACTAACTGGCGAGATGGCGCGCTTGCCAAAGAAGGCAAAAAATAGACGGCACACCAGTGACAGAATCACATCGCGCATGTCAGCTGTTACGATCCTGGTCCGCGTTTTCGTGCGCTGCTTTCAGTATCGCTACTGGTCCAAAGTGGCACTACTGGCCAAGAACGCAAAGATTTCGCACGATGCCTCCCGCTCGGTTGGAAAACGGATATACACCTTCCCGTTGCATTCGCTCGAGGGCTCGTTGCGCTGCGGCTGGAATGCTCCGCGCTGTGTACGCCTCGAATACCAGCTTCCCGTGGCTGCCCGAAAGCTCCCTGCTTTCCTACTCTCCCTGAAGAACATGCGCAAATGTTTACACATTATGTGCTTACACTTGCTCGTTAATATGCATGAAAACTGCGAAGCTGAGAGGCGCGACACTGCTCGAGCTAAGCCAGAAAAACAAAACAGCCAAAATGGCAGTTTACCGTACGGAGAGACGATGCTGCTTTGCTCTGTGTGCTTGTGAGGCAGACAAAAACAGTAAAATGCGGCTCGTAATAAAAGCAGCAAGTTATTTTGAGACGACTGACAAGGTATAGCGAATGCTGCTCCATATGCGCTCCCCTTTTCAAACGTCGACCCAAATATTAAAAAATACTTGTGCTACCGGCTCCATGGCAAAGAGGTTTTGCGTTGGGTGCTATACGTTGCTATTGCGCTGCTATACGCGATTTTAGTTTGAATAAATGAGCGCCGCCATGTTTATTTTACCCGAGAGCTGCCTGTCACTGATGTAATCTTAGGCTGTTGACGAAGCAGCGTGTGATCTCTGGTAGTGACATCCACTGGTTGTATTCGTGCCAAGGCTAGAATTTTTGCACGGAGGTTAGCCTCCGTGTTCACCCGTGCGTGCGCGACGCCATTAGCGCCTGCAGCAACCAAGCGGTAGCAAGCGACCATGTTGCGACGGTGCCATGTTCAGAATTCATGCCAATTTTTTGTCACCGGTTGTCTGAAGCATAAATGTGACGCTGGATTGTATATATTAATATTCAACATCGAATTGTACTGAATCTCAACTGGGGAGTGCGATCGAACTGGTGAGATTTAGAGCAGCAAAGTCTCTGATGAATGATCTCGCTGCCTGCTCGGTCGTGGCGGGCGTGCAATTTATTCTGCTGAGTTTGCGACTGAGTCACTCCGTTCACAAATACAACATTCGGGAGACAATAGTAAGATACGGGACCGAAAATAACCCACATCTTATCTTTGCATCGTTTCTTCTCAGCGGTACCAGCGATAAGGCTGAAATTTGGTCCTTCTTGCGAGCAGCACAAGCCAGTTCTCTGAAAGAAATTCGAATTCTCACTTAATCTGCTTCTGCCAGCCTTACATGTGTAAGAATACCGGTGTTTGTCGAATAAAACGAACTGATGATAGGTTGCTACGTTAGAGTAACGATGTTACCGCTTACAGGAAGGGCGAATTGCCGCGCCCGTGTTGAGAGCTGAAATCTCTTTTCGGCAGGGGCACTCCTCAAGTTTTCACTTTTCATAACTGCCTGACATGGTTTTGCATCGTCTTAGTGGACATTTCCTGATTCTTATCAAAGAAAGGGTGAGCTCAAGATCCGCGTCCTTGATGCTTTTTTTCGAAGAATCAGGGCTAGGCCATAACTGCTGACATATTTAAAATGCACTTCATAGGCTTTCAGTTGAAACTTTTCTTCTCGAGAGTTTTAAATAAAATGCTAAAATGCATGACCGAGGTTATCGCCCCGTGCATGTCATGTGTTCCTTTATTCGTTGCCATCGCTCTACTGTTACGTGCCTTGCAGTCGGGTAAAAAGCTCATGCCGCCCGCTTGCATTCGTGCCGTGCTGTATATATACGACTATTTTCATGCTAGTTGAATTATTCTTTCTTTTTCAGGCGGCGCTGCCTACATGCACCTAGCGTTGGTGAACGAGCAGCGTGACGACACAAAGTAGCAGCGAAGTTTTTGGAGCCACTACATCTTGTGTTATTCAATTAAACAATTTTGCCCGAGCCATCTTCGGTTCCGGTATTCTAAAATTGCAGACTCAATGGTAGGCCAGGCTTCGTGCTTCATTCACGATCGAGATTAACCATAGACAGCGGGTTTCTTTCCGTCTGCATTTCATTCATGAAGACCGCTGAACATTTGCATAAGCTTGTTGTTGGCACAAGTCTTTTTTTTTCACCAATAGCATCAACTGCCATTGTAACTCGCGGCTGGTTGGAAAGTGACGCAAGAACAGACTGCAGCCGCACTGAGACTCCGGGACAGCTTGCCTCGCGTGCAGACTGGTGGCTTTTTTTTTTGTATTCGCCGACTCATCCGCAATACATTGCAGCTAGGGGAGGCTAAGCAGCCGCACGTTGCTTCTCGGGCAGGATTTAGCGCACAAAGGAGGATGGCAACAGTGGGGTGTCGTGCGTAGTGCAGGTGTTTGATGAGTGTATTTATCCCTCTCCAGCATCCTGCTCGTAAAATGGTGCGGACAAAAAAGAAAATAGCGTAGGGAGTGAGAATACGTCAATAGGTAATGCATGCTAGTTTTTTCAGAAAGAACCATTACATGTATTCTCATGCGTCAGCGTTAATTCTGTGGAAATCATTGGGTCTTGTTCAGCGATCAAACTGCTTGCGAAACAGCTCATCTAAACGAAAGGCAAAAAGCTACCCAAAGTCCCGCAAATAACTTTGCTGCACTTGGAATACTTTCAGATTGTTTTGTACATGAACACTTTTATTGATATTGTACTAATTCAATTATTACTGCAGTATTTAAACTTAGGAACGCGCTCCTCACCATGCAATAAAACTCAACAACCTTCGTCTTACCAGCCGACGTGGGCATCTGTCGATAAACGTGGCCTAAAAGAGAAAAATGAATGCAGAGAAGTTAATCGATATACTGCAACCTAGTATGAAATATTTTAAGACAACAACGTTTATTTAATTCAGTCCCCGCCGCACTCGTGCCATAAACTAATAAGGATAATACGAATCCTATAGGTTAAGCTTGTCGTAATATTCGTGCTCGTGTATGGAGCCAGCAAACTCGGCAAGAAAAGTTGGGAGTCGCAACAGAAAATAATGCAGTGTTTCAGAGATAAACATTTCGCGAAAGAGAAAGAAAATATATTCTGTAGCATTACATATGGACTTCTGCCGTCTGAGTGCTACTGGTTGGGCCACGCAGTTCTTAAAGATCCAGTTAAGCCACTGCGATAGCATTTGCATAGTACTGCGGAAAATTATTTCGCTCCAGCAAATATTTAGGTGGTTCAAGAACTGCAGCATAATTTTCTTGTGTAAATGGGATGCGCTCAGTCTTCTTTTTTTTTGTATTAAAAACCCAATGCGATGGTGTTCATAACTATACTTGAATACTTTGGTGGTCTCGCATAAGCTAGAACCAGCAATTTCAATCCAAGCATCCAGCTAATACTCATAATTAGTGGGCAGGGCTAATGCGACGGTGTTTTATACATATACTTCAATAATTTGCTGGGTTCGAAAGAGTTGTAACGAGCAATTTCAATGCAAGCGTCCTGCCAATCCTAATATTTTGGTTTGGTTTAAGGGGGTTTAACGTCCCAAAGCGACTCAGGCGTTGAGAGACGCCGCAGTGAAGGGCTCCGGAAATTTCGACCACCTGGGGTTCTTTAACTTGCACTGACATCACACAGTACACGGGCCTCTAGAATTTCGCCTCCACCGAAATTCAACTTCCATGGCCGTGATCGAGCCCGCGTCTTTCAGGCCAGCAGCCGAGCGCCATAACCACTCAGCCACCTCGGCGGATTAATCCTGATATTTTGTAAAAAAAAAAACAATTTGTACACTAATTTGCAAGTGCAATATTTCTCCTTTGCAAGTTCGTAATTTCGCTTTGTCCTTTCCTAAGAATTTAAAGAACTGAACATTACTGTGAAAAACCCATAAAAAGAGATTTAAATGTGCCAACATAGAACGGGGAAGTGGCAACAACCTCAAGTCTATCCACTGATATCATCAGGAAGGTTAAGAACACGAACAAGTTCTCGAATACGTTCGTCTGAATTTAAATTAAACTCCCCTCTCTGTTATATTACGTTTTAAAATGCTCATTCTACTGTACCTACAATATGTATCTGCTGTGTGGGACACCACTCAAGATAACATAATTAACTTCCTTTAACTTGTTTGAAACCGGCTGATTTGATGCATCTACTTGTACTCAACCGAGTTTTACTTATCATAAGAATTACGCACTCCGGATGACCTCTGCAGCGCCATAGAATTTCAAGAGTTTGTCTCTAAATTAAATTATATCACTCTTTTCTCGTATACTTTCTCTGTTCAAACGGCTCACAGTTTTAAAGCCCTCAAAAGCCGACAGAAGGTCGTTTACCCACCTCGAGCTTGCGCTGTGACCCACCTTCACTCATTTTTTGTCTGAACATTCAAAAACTAAAACAATCTTCTTCAGATCGCATCCTCCACAGACGGTCAGTTCTTTTGAAGACAGCTATCCCATCACTAAATTTCGCTAGCACCATCTTATAGCCCACCCCTCACGTAAAGCCCTCACAAAAGGACCTTTGAGGTACTTTAAAAAATCGCAAGTGGCTTTGCATTCCTTTCGTAACCATATTAAACATATTTCTATTGTTGGTAGTCACAATTCATCAGCATTAGTCAAGCTACCCCTACTGCAGCATAAACGCCTCTCACATCGGCTTCCAAGAAGCCCTGCCCTACGCTAGCTGTGGTCACTTTATCCTCAAGAACTTGATAACGTCGTCTATCTAACCTTGTTCTCTACGCCTAACTACTCATGTAATCTCTCAAGTTCATCACGCATTTTTAGCAGCGCACTTGCAGTCGTTTTGTGGCAGGCCCTTTACGAAAGAACCCTGTATGCGCATAATAGATACGAAAGAGGCAGTGACTCACTGTCGTCCATATTGGCCAGTAGGCCTGCACTCTTGCGAAGATTGTACGATTAAGAACTGCCGCAATGAAGGAGCAGAAAAGCCAGTCACTAGCGGAGCAGATCGAACAGCACGCCGGCCGCTGGAGGAAACCCAACTTCTTCTTTTGAGCGCGCGCACGTCATGATTACCATCAGCAACACCAAAAGCAGCCCTGGTGGCAACAACTACTACTACATCCCCTTCCAGTTAACCATACCCTACGCCAGCTGCACACAACTTATCCTGACGAACTTTCTAATTTGATTCACCCACTTAACTGCCTGGTGACCCCACCGAATTGCTTACTGCCCACTAGAGGGAAAGCTGGCGGCTCTTCACTTCATCCACCATGGACGCCCGAGGCATGCCGGGAAGACAGCGCACCGGATAGACATCTAGTGGCTTGTTTACTGTGCTACGGGTTGGATTTCTTGGGGTATTCAGTTTCGTTTTTGTCATTGTAGTTTTTAGCCAAGTTTTGTGCACTTTGTGGTTGTGTAGAGAAGGTACGCACACAGTTCAGTTGAGATCAGAAACATCCGAAGGCGCTTGACTCGAAGTGAGCTGAGCGCAGTGACTGACGCCTGCTAGGTATAAAGTCAGTTTGCCCCATCACTGGTACCATTTACGCAGCAATGCTGGGTTTTGCTCAGCGGGAACCTGTGCATTGAAATGTGAAAGAAGGGAACAAGGTTTTTAGTGAGCTGAGAACTCAGCGGTATGCTGTCGTGACCAGCCTGCATATTGCGCGTAGGAGCCTCGGAGGCGCATTAAAAGCGCGAAGTACTTCGACAAGCCCAACTTCTGTTAACCGTACTCGCCGAGGATTCCATTTCATTTATTTCGAAGACTGGCGGTGGCCGCGCATTGCATGCTGGAACGACTTCTACTTCACGAATTAATTCACGCAAATATCGCCATGTTGCCCTTGTCCGCATGAACACGGCCGTCACTTACTTGTGGTAAGAGAGGTGTGCGGTTCCCAATTCTTGTTTTTCTAGGCAAAATCTGTAAGCGCAGTGCCAGGACATGGCGAGAGCGGGCAATTAGTGCGCTGAGACTAGATTCTCATAGAAGAATGGAGGCTCGGGCAAGTTTCTCACGGCACGGATTTCGCCTATGTACGGACACAGCAGACGACACCAACGAAACGTTTCTGTTTTTCACAATGCGAAAACGGAAGCTTCTAAAGTGTAGCATTTTAAGCGCTAACAATTTTTTTGAAAGAATATTCGCTGTAAAAAGTGTGTCTGTTCAACGCAAAAGAATATTTTCTATGGTTAGCTATATTTGGCGGCATGAACAGAAAGTCCTCTCTAGCCATGAGCAAATTCGATTATCGTTTGTTTTTCTCCTCATTTCTTACAATGTACAGTAAGCATATATTTTATTACATGATATACTGATTGTAAAACAATGCTTCCTTGCAATCTGTGTTTTGCGAAAATTTGTATTTCTGCAGTCGCAGCCATGTTTTAGGGCCAAGCCAAGTACGTCATGCTGTCTTCCCGGCGTTCCCAAGGTGGATGAAGTTCCCTTTAAGAAACTCGCATAGACATTGGCGCCAGCTTTTTCACTAGGTAATAATTAGCAACTGAATGGGGGACACTGCAACGTTTTCCCTTCTCTTAGAATTCAGGGAGAGAATGAAAAAACGTTGAATGAATAGAGTGTTTGGATGGCCCTCATTCCAGGAGCCCATTGGAATCCATTAGGTTATTTTAAGCGACCACCGTATATCTGTGTATGCGTCATCACCCCAATAGTCATCACCCTTGCTAAACCTACTGCAAGGAAGAGGCCTCTCATACGTATAACCCCTGGACAGAGACTCTAAACACAATTATCATTGCTTCCTGCTTTGATAAACTTAAATTGATAAAATTTATGTTCGGGATATTCTTTTGTTAATTATCCCGTGCAAGGTGAACTTTAACCATACCAAGTATTTGCTTTTTATGTGAAAAGGTAAGCTTATGACTGCACTCCGCCAATTTATCAACTTCCTAATTTTAGATAATACGATAAAGGAGCGCGTAATTGTTTCCGCAGCACCTAAAAATAGCAGAATTATGCAAAAAGTAGCGCGGGAGCCTAAATTAGCCCCTGCTGGTGCATATCGCAAACGCCCAACATAGATTACCTTTACCACATGCGTTGAGGTTTCTCTATGACAGCTTTCTTGAATGAGCAACTACTTCAAAAGTTCTGGCCAAGCAAGAGTAAAATATAAATTGATATCACCGCGAAAAAATGGCATTGTACTTATGCACGTAATGTTGAATGCGCTACAGAATATGAACTGTAAATCGCATCTGAATATATTATAAACCATTTCTTATTGCATTTTATCAGTATTTTATAAGAACGAACGTTTAATCGAAGATGGCCCTAAATGGTCTTCTCGGTCGTCAAAAAAATCAGGTGAAAAAATCTGGAACACTTATTTAGTTCATTAAAAGTTCTTGGGAGGCCAGTTGGTGCATATCAACTTTGTAGGAAGTGTGCACAAAAAGACAAAGACAACGAGAAAGACGACACGCACGCACAAACTCTTGTGCGCGTGCGTTTGTAGGAGTGTGTGTGTGTGGATGTCATTCTCATGGTCCTTGTTGATTTAGTTCAAATGCAAAAAAAAGATAGGGTACGCATTTGAGGAACAATGAGCGCGATGCTAAGATTGCCAATAGCAATAAAAAGAAAGAGAACAAGAATATGTACAAAAGCTAGCGAAATGAAACCTAAGTTTGGAGAACCTGCAGTGTAATACAACGAAGTAACAGGAGTCATTTCCGAAGGAGCTCTAAGGCAGACGCTTCCATGGCTTCCCTCGGAGAAATGGGGGATAGCTAATTGACCGTGTCTTCGAACTTGGAAATGCTCTAGGTTCGCTTCCTGCCATGTGATTGTGTTTCGACGAGTAACTTTGGATGCTGAAAGCAAACGACAGATCAGTGTCGATTATACGTGTTTGTACTCCGCACGACAGGATGTAATTAACTTGTACACATTTAATCAGGCGGAAGAATGGCATCGGCTGAGACACGGGAGGAGGATGGGTCTCGCTAGGATATTGCGCTGAGCTTGATAGTTCTAGTGGCTAGATACTTTGACTAGGCAGAACAACAGCTTGTCGGGTAGTTGTATACAAACAAGCCGTCAGTTGTGATAGATTGATATCCGCAAGTTGAGTAGCGCAGTCAGAAACGAGGATGGCTGTGTTTTCAGTCTCGGTTTCAGTTCAGTCGACTGGCTTGGTCTTTTCTTTGCAGATGTGTACTTGCTAATTGGGTAGCAAGCGTCAAGTGAATTAATGCTATAAATATTGGTGTCCTCGTCTCATAAAGGGTTCAGCGTTACCACTATACCATTTAGCCGTGTCTCTGCTTCTCGCGGTTCGCCCGCACAACAGGAAGCACGAGAAAAATGCACTGAGAACACTGCACGCGCAAAGCTGTGTCGGCTTTTTTACACGGGCTTAAACTACGCCACAGGCCAACCGTCTTGCGAGACATTTTTTTTTTGTATCCGCGTGAAGATACACGCGAAGATGGGACAGTCAAAGAGCAATACGTGCTGACGTGCTTCGTTGTCAGCGGTGAAAAAATTTGCTGCGCGAGGACGCAGAGATCTGTCTGGATGGACGCTCGTGTGATAGCCTTTGTATCGTTCTCATTCAACATATATCATAAAGTACGCACGCTGCATTAGCGCATCTACTATATGGAGACAGCCGCACTCAATGAAGTGCAGGTCAGAGAAGGCATTGAACCCAAGGAACCACGACCATTTTACACATGCGTTTTGAAGAAATGCGTGGAGAACGAATTAAGAGTTTGAAATAACCCTACGTTCTTTAAAATAGGGCTGTGATAAAATGTTATCTGCCGTTTTCGTTTATTTATTGGCAGTGAATTCGCGGCTTGTGCTGAGCGGCCGTTTTCAAACTTAATATTTGTCTCGCAAGTTGTCGACGGCGCTGATGAACCCTTCTTGTTGAGCAGCTCTCCTGAAGAAGAGGCGAGTGAAAGTCCACTCCAACTTCTTTCACGATAATGTAAGAAGAGTAGCGTTCCATTTCTCCACACCAGTTGAACACTTCTTTAATTCAAAATAAGTGTTAATATTACAAGGAAATAAAGCTCATACTGAGGTACTAGTTGGGATCCGTAAATGCAGCATGAATTTCATGTTCACCGATATTGGCAGCCTTTAATAATGGCAGACACTTTAGTAACTACCACAGACAAGTCGAGAATTAAGAATTTGCTCATTATGGGTGCGTTTTTATACTCGGACATTTATTCTGTGTGTAGAAAAAAGATGACACTGAGTAGATGTAAACAGCGGCTTGCACAACAATACAAAGCGAACATTTTGTTACATTTAGAATGGCTACTCATATTAAGGAGAACCAGCATCAAGACACCTCAAATCACACGTATGCCAATATTTTCCTTGAAATTTTTTCTACCGATATTTCTCTGCACTCGTTCTCTCCCCGCTGTGATTCTGAGTTCTTGTTGTTGCTGACTTAAGGTGATATTGCGCAATGTTTACAAGAAATCAGTAGCCTCTTTTTCTTCTCCGTTTACCTTGTGTCTGCACTCGTAATAGTTATAAAGGTTTATACCATTGATAATAATAATAATAATAATAATAATAATAATAATAATAATAATAATAATAATAATAATAATAATAATAATAATAATAATAATAATAATAATAATAATAATAATAATAATCAATTCCGGAAATTATGATAATTGTTTTGATAAAAATGTGCGATTCTTCTTGTTCCCATCGACCATTTTCGACGAAAAAATAAGTGTATTGACGAAATTGCGTAGAATACTGCTTAAAATAAAACAACAAAAATGTGCAAGCCATGCTAGCAAATTATTTCTCGCGCTGTCAACTGAATACATACATTTAAAAAGTACCGAACGCTAAATCCACCTTAGTCACGGCAACTGTAATTGTTAATTAAATACGCCCCAAGGTAAAGCATGAAGTTCTTATCGATTTAGCCAGATCACTTGCGATGTTATTCGTAAAGAATTTTTCCGTTTCACGAGCTGTCTTTATTTTGCGCCGACGAAAAAAAAAAAAAGAAGCCCGCCAGTCTGCCGCGCGCATCACATCTCCCTCGCGCTACTCTTTCGTTTCAGCTTGCCAACGAACGAACAGGCTCGGCCCAATTTCTCTTAACCCTCCCAGGATCTTCTGTTAACGGTGAAATCCATCGAACGCTATGGCCGAACGTGAGTGCAATGTCTTTGGAAGACTTTTCGGGGTTTGCATGCGGGAGTTCGATGCCCCGAATCTGCACGGGAGATAAGAAGGGCACCATAGCGGGAGGCTCGCGTCTAAATTCGACCCACTGCCACTCTTTAACGCCTATACTAATACCGCCCACATCATTGGTGGTTTCGCATTTCGCCTCCATCGAAATGCGGCCGCCGCGGCAGTGATTCGCCGCACCTTCGCAGATATATGGGGCGCTTGGTCATTTGTCCGTGAATTTTATGCGAACATGAAATCTTTTACCGTGCGTTGGCCACTAAATGCGTGGCAGTATTGAAAACTCAAAGCATGCGTTCTTAGGCTTTCTGGTCAAATTTTGTTCATTTTTGCTGCAGCAGGCAGGTATTCAGCAAGAAAGCCCCCCCCCCCCCCCCTTTCCTCTCCTCACCTTGAAAATAATGCCTGGCTACTTTCCTGGGCTGCCGTCGTGTTATAAATTACTTTCATCGATGATAAACAACATGGTTGGATTCACCGACTGGACTGAACACATTCTGCATTCATGATATTCACTGGAATCAGCATATTCTACACATTTGTTACCTGGCTTAAAATTCTGACATGTAAAGGCTTTCTTTGCCTTTTCAGCCCGACTGCTCGTCACAAAGATCATAACCGGCAACGATTCCTTCATTAAGCCGCTCATAATAGGTTCAGCGTGCTGTTTCTTCGTCACATAAAAGTTCGCTGCATATTTCTCATACCTGTATCTTACAAGCGTTTGAAAGAGGGCATTATTTTTAAGAGGATGCAAATGAAGCTAGAATAAGATAGTTAAATAAACGCCTGAATGTACTTGATCCTGCACTTTTTTTACGGTCATTAGACTGATGAACTTAAAAATTCTGTTTTTCGAAGCAATGTTTAGCTGCCCCGACAGTTTAAGCAACATGGAAATGAAACAGACGCAGCGCTAGAACACTATCAATCTTTAATTTGATAACAAATATGGGGAATGGCTTCTTTCTGTAGGGAAAATTGTAATTAGTTTTAGACAAGAGTGCGAATAAATGATTTTTTCTTCAGATTTTTAAAATGTCTCTCATGATTTTTTTGTTCTTGCAGAGTCGCAGATGTCCGCTTATTCCGGTAAGATTCCTCATCAGAGCTTGTGTCACGCCAGCAATTTCGTTTTCAGTATTAACATATATGGAGCAGTGATTTGACACGTCAGCCTGGTAGTAACAGTAATATGCCCATGATACCACCCCCTTGCATAACGCTCTCCATGCCGATGCCACACTTGTGGACCTGCGCCGACGCAGGCGAATGACTGCACAAGACGACGCGTTTCACACGTCTGACTAACTTTTATCGGCGCTAATCTCGTCAAGGGAAAGAACCTGTGCGCTTCTTATGAGAATAGTTAGTGTAGTGCTGTCCCTGTGGTGCGGCCGGACTGAATGCAGCTGTTTCAGCGCGGCTAGTGATAGAGCCCTGATCAGGCCGGCCGAGTCGGTGATTTTTCACATGACTGGTGCTGTGACTAAAAGAAACGTAAACGAAACAAATCGTTGCCAAACTTCGGTCCCTGGATTGTTTCCACGAATGTTCAAAAACGCCAGCAACCAGGGATTTGTAGTGAATCGGAGCCAACAACACCGTGATTATTGCGGTTTGAATCTCTCATCCTTGCACTTTGCCTGTACACCAGGCGCTATGCTGACCAAACCCACGGTGTCACTAAATCAGTGAGCCCCTACGGAGTATAGTCGTGAGCACTCATAACAAACCTGAAGGTCGTGCTGATCGCGTTCGTGGTATCCAGGGGTTCATATTAAATGGAGTTCCCACACTGTAGCCAAGAATACAAACTTTGACAATGTAATTCCTTGATGCACGTCCGCTTATTCCAACTAGGCACTAATACGGCACATTCCAAGCTCCACAGAACAGTCACATGCTCCCTTTCCGGTACCCTTACTACTAACATTCTGGTTAGGGGACGCAATATAACTAATCGCGGTAGAAGCGCCCACGTTAGCAGGTCCTGCGTAGGCCTCCTAGTCATCCTGATAAGATTTCTGACAGTGCGAAGTACTGCGATGTCGGCGTCATCATCCGAACCAACGAAGTCATCCGAGGCGACATCAGGTCGGTCCAAAGGCGCACCGACAACGTGTTGCCACAAATATTCTTATGTCCACAAACGCGGTGCTCGACAGCATCTTAAATCGTTCCTGGGTCGCTAAACGCTGCCTTACGGAAGCAATTCTCGGTTCCATCCACGTCAGTCAGTTCCATGCACTGGGCCTTATTAGAAACGTCACGTGTTTCTAATTGGTTACTTGCTTTTATTACTTTTGAGTTTCTGGGTCGCCGCGTTCTTTCCAAAAAAAGGAGGGAGATGAGGTGACACGGAGGCTGAGACGCTCGTCGCTCTCCGCTCGTGCAAGCAGCGGTGGTTTTCGTAAGCGGGACCGAGTATACCGTGCCTCCAGTTTCGAAGTAACCGAGTTGTGCAGCCAAAGGTGTCCGTGGTAATTTAATCGCTATGCCATTACTGTAATAAATACTTTGATGGTAGCCCCTCCCTGGTTCGTAATAAGGGAGAGTTTGTTATACCTGCGGCCGGTATAAGCAGGCTCGTCTGTATTTCCTTCCGTGATCCAGCGCAGCTGTCGGAATTCACAAAATAGAAAGATATCTTTCGCACTCCAATGAGAACTCCAGATCTGAATCAAAATCGCCATTTGAAACACGATGTTTAGTTTTTTGCGCCGGGTTTGACCCGAATCACTCGTTGGAATACTTCGTTATGTGCAATTTTCACGCGTGCCCACAATGCACCGCAGTTTTAAGCAACACAGCTTTGCGAAGAGACGTCGCCTCGTCGCTAGCTGCCACTCTGTTTATTGGTCCATGGGTGAGCCCTAAAGACAGGAATCGAGATACGGGAGTGGTGGTCTTAGGTGATGTTTAGAAGAATGTCGGCAAAATCTTAGTTGACAATGAGCTTCTGTCTTCTTAACTCAGAATACGCCACGCTCTGCTCAAAATGTTAATGCAGAGAACAAAAAATTAAGGAAACTACCTTGACAGGCTCGAAGAACTCGGATTATAGCTTTTTTTATGAGTGGTTAGCTGGAGTCATGAGCACAAAAAGTTAGGCATTCTGGGCTCTTTCCGGTTCATGTCCCTTGCAATTCAAAGTTAAGGGTTTTAGATTAGATTTGTATTTTCTCTTATGATTACGCGGTGTCCCAGTACTACCAGCTTTGAAGGCAGTAACAGGTGTCTTGAAAAACCAGAGCTGCAGGAGCAAGTGTCCGCTGCGCATAATAGTGTTTGACCTGATGTCACCTTAGTTATCGTGCAAGTAGCAAGTATGGCAATCGAACGTACGGCCGCGAGTCTTCTAAGAACCATTTTTTCGAGTAAGATGCCTGAGAAGTTATTTTAAGGTCCATGGGGTGATGTTATTCAATTTGGGCCATCATCTGTATAACCCTATTTGTGTGTCATTTGCAATAGTCGTAAACAATAATAGAATAAATCTCTTCGTCTTCAAATTTTTTCACAGGAGTCTCCGGGTTCTCTCAGGTTGAAGGTGAGACTCAGTTTCTTATTTTTTCTCTTCCGATCCTTAAAGGGTATGAGTTCGAAAGATCGATTACGTTTGAAACGCCAGCAAACCTTAGTCAAAAGCCAAACGTCGGTCCGAACAAGCCAAGGAAAAACGTTCTCGTTTCTCCAAAAGTTCTTACATCTTCTACTCACGACTGCGCTCCCTCAGAACTGCTCAAGTTTAAGCTGTTTTTCTCAACAAAGCACATAAAAATTACGCACAATACAACCTCGACCACTGCGGAGCGAAATCGTTCTCTGGGCGTACAACTGCTCCTTTTATCATTTTGTGAACACCATTTTTCAAACCCTCAAATTGCAATCGTACAAGACTTGGCTATGGGATGCCCACACAGACGTTCACGGCCTCTTCTTGGGTTGCTTGCTTCATTCACCCCACTGTAATGAGCTCATGAAATTAACAAAAAAGTAGAAACCGATACCACGCAGACACTCACCTTTTTTTTTTTTGTGCACCGCGTTTCATCGTTCACAAAAAAATTCGCTCAGTTCGCATTAAGTGGCGATGAGCAGTACGGTAAGCATTAAGCCCCGCCCCTGGGCTGAACAAATTATACGCTATGCACTAGTTTCACACGACAAAATTCTAGAGTGGCCTACGGAGCTTATTGCATGACCGCAGTAAAACAGGGGCAAGCAGGGAGGAAAGGAGGGACCGCGTACAATAAGTGTTCATTTATGATGTAGTGAAGAAGCACCGAACAACAATGAACCTCTCGCACATCCTTCTTTTCCTGCTTTCTGGCCTCCTGAGGTCCATGCTCCTAAAACAAACACAGTGACCTGATCGGCAACACATTTCTCACGAACAAAATGCACTGTCGGGGAATAGGTCGCATCCGGATTTTTTTGTTTCTTTTTTTTACCTTGCCCTCTCCAAACAAACGATGACCCGATTTCACAGCATACACATTTTACACATGTGTATCAGAACGTGTGCGCGCAACCGCATAAAATGACTATTCCTGGGAAGAGACAAAAGCGTACCCAAAGATAACCTGGTCGTCTAAGAACATGTATAGCATGTACGGATGAGTTAACTGATCATACAAAAGAGCGGTAGAACAGCAGATACTATAGCACGACACGAAGAGAGCTAATGTAACTCGCGAATACATAACGAGCCACCCGGACTCAATTGGTATAGAGCTCTATGCACTGCGCGCTGCTACGGCGGCCTAAACGCCATAGCGTCTATGTCAGAAGCCCACATTTACAAAGACTCCTTAGCGGCCACAAAACAACTTGAAAGAGAGGAAAAGACACGAAGTGTTACTCAGGATATACATGCTCTCTATGAGCAAAGAAACCCATCCAGATACACTAGACTGAAGAAGATGCTGAAAACGCTGGCCAGAGGAAAGCACACACCCTGACACCCCAAATCCCAAACACTAATGCATTCCCCACCAGCCGCTCTTGCGATGACCACTCCATTCTTCCTCCCTTAACATCCTTTTTAAGGAAAAGCACATGTGCCCTTATTCCCCCGTCCACATACTCCCTAATAACTTTACGACAGTAGAGGAAGCGTCCCTTAAAAGGATAAGAGCTGGGGTCGGTGACCTAACAATGGGGCTCTCAAGAACACGCAGGACCCAGCACATGTCTAAAGTGCTCAACGCCGGCGGCAGAGGTATGTCTTCGCCCCAAGCAGTGGACTTACGCGGGACACGGGCTTCAAGGATACGAATATCACAGGAAGTGCGACTCACGGCCCCAAGGCAGGAAGTTTTCTCGAAGTGGCTAACGGACAACAATAAATAGCAGGAGCTTGCCCTGGTTTTTGTATGAAAATGGCCTATACCACTTTCTATGGTATATACAACCAGCGCAAGTTTTACCTTATGGCAAGTGTTCAAATTGAAAAAAAAAACTACTACTATATTGCTCATTGCCTTTGAGGGCAGCTTGCGCAATCAAAAGAAGCAAGGATATTCGCCGTCTTATGTGCAGTATAAATTTTGTACATAGCAGAAGCACGCTGTGCGCCCATTTTCACGCTCACTCGCATGAGAAAAGTTTTATTATGAAGCAACAATGAAGTCCCTGAATATCTGTGAATACAAATGTTTCTTCATTCGTGTAAGCTACTTCTACTCCACACTTTTTTTAAAACTTCATTCACAAAGCATGGAGCACTCTTAGATAATAAAACAGCTGTTTTTTATATATTAACGTCATTTCAAAATACTACCCCAGCGCTTTCTTTTTCTGTTCTTCTTTAGTGTTACAGCTTTCAACAGTGTTCATTGATTTCAAAATTTGTTTTTTTTTCTTCTTCAGGCAGCCAACTGTCCACCGTTTCTTCTGGACGTGGTAAGTACAATAATTATATTCAAGACATCATGCTGAAACATATGATCACGTAAGAGCAGGAGAAACTGGTTGATCAGCTTTTTATGTTAACATTTATTTCCGTGTATTTCGGCCAAGAGCCAGTAATTAATGTCGCTTGGACTTTAGTACCATAACGTTAGGTTTGCTAGGTAGTCGGATAGTTTCAATTGTGTACTGCTAACTCCCAAAGCAAACACAAGTGGCTTATTTTTGGTGAAGGCTATTTAACTGAACGCGTTCTCTCTAATAAGCAAACAGATGAATCCTCTTACTGGCTAGCTGTGGTTACGTCGCCAGGCTAGAACGCATTTCTCGCAAAGAATTCGCCTCCACGGTCATGGCGTCTCGTGCCAAGAATTCGACGTCTTGGAGCAGCGGCAAAATTTTTAGCTCTTAAAATGTTTTCCTACCAGTAGCATCTCAGCGTAGCATTCCTTCGTTGAGATGAACGCCTAAGGCCTGGTACGGTTTCCGTGTTGCTTGGTTTATTGGCGCTAAATGAAAGCACAGCTTTCATTTAGTATAAGATTGACCTAATGCAAAATTAAGATCCTTTATTTTAATCTGATGGTATGATTATTTCAAATGATGCTTACATATTAATGCCACATGCTATAACGTCCCAAAAAGTCAGCGTTAATAACGCGACAGGAAGTCGCCGCAAGGCACAATATGGCTTTGCTCTGCAGTCTTTTGTATTATTTATATTTAATGTCGACAGAAGCCATGCTGTTGAAGTGTCTCTTCTCGACACAAATAGCTTCTCACCTGCGGGCTTCAGTACGTCTTTAAATAGGATCTTTATAGTTAAAAAGCAGGGAGTGAACGATTGCTTTTATTTCAAAAACGAATATGCAGCATCAATTTCAAGGTGTAAGCAATTTATTCTAAAGCGTTCAAATATTCAGACATGTCAGCAACACACTGCTTGTCGGCACTAAAGTTAACGCATGCGTGTATCTGCTCTCTAGCTTCGTTGTTTCATGTATCGCCGACACTTTTCTTAAGAAAGCGAACTTTACTTTTTTTTCCGCTTCAGCGAAATGAGTATTTCAGAATCTCTAACACGCATTCATGAATTCGGAAAAGATACTTCAAAACTGGCCTTTAAAATTTGGTGCTGGCTTAGTCGTAAATTCAATTTCCCCAGAATTGCCTTCAGCACTCGCCCAAGTGCTGATCTCGAAAATTACTCTGTACTGTTACAGGGCGGGGTCAAAACAAACAAAACAAATATGTGCGTTTCGAGCAGCCTGTTCGAAGCTGTGCCGCTCTTAAAGGGTACAAAATACAATTTCATTCAATTATTGTTCTCAATAAAAATGTATTTTTGGGCTCTTTCTAGCTACTTGACGTTTGATCCGCAGCAAAAGACGCATTTATCAGTGAGACCGCTGTATTTAAACATCTTCCTGCCAGTCGACTTAAATTCGTGGCGTCCTCGTCGAAAAGCATGGGTAGCCGTGGTATTGAAGTTCATGACGGTATAACGAAGTTTCTGGGACCCGTGCGCAAAACACAGTGTCGACGCACATAGGCCGGTGGTGGCGACATCTATATTTCGTTTTATGACTTTCTTCTAGCTTAAGAAACCTCTGTTTTCAGGTTAAGGGGTTCTTTTTAGGGATTAAACGCGGTACTCTGTCGATGCATGTCAACTTCTATTGGTCCTCAGTGTCCGTTTAAACAAAGGGCCCGCTTTTCTGAAAAATAAAGTTTCGGTGCACGACCTAAGATATTCTACAAATGTGTAGGATCACTAGCATCTCTTCAACTATCTCGAGGTCGCATTTTTTTATGAGGCAATTGTGGTGCTTATACGACGCTGCGTGGCAGACGGTAGATGCGCAATCCTATATACTCATGGGAAGAGCACGCAGCATGTGTATCTAAAAGAAGCAAATTTTCTTTGCAACTTGCTTACATGCGTCGCGTCTCTCTGGCACCTGATATTAATTCCAAAGTTTCTCTTTCATGTTCTCGAAACTTCAAGAGGAGTAAGTACCTCACGAATTCATCTAACTCAGTTCTGTAATCAATAATTGCGCCGGTAAATTTTTTCGTATGCTGCAATGGGCTTTCTACGTTTTTGCCTTCTCGCTTTACAAACTTTTCCTCAAGAGTCAAGCATCCGCACACACACGGACATCGCCGTAGGAAGCACGTCATCGGATCATTATTTACCTTTTCCATCACTTCGCTGAGGTGCTAAGGGGCAGATTTTAGAATGCTCCTTAGCTTATGCGGTTTCCATTCTTCCAGTGTGGCGCACTCCATGCTTAATTCAAGGAAGCCTTGAAAGGAAGCCATCTAACTTTAGAATCGTCCTTATACGCTCCCTCGCTAAGGCACAGTTTATAATTCACAATTTATTTTTAGTTGCGTGTGTTTATGTGCGCTCGTTTTGCATTTTACTCGCGATATTTAAATGCTCTATACGGCTCGGCATGAAAGGTCGTTTGTCTAGCAAAGTCAAATTGGTTACGATGCAGGAGCAAAGCCAACTGCCCGCATACCACGGTCGGAGAGTGATATGGCTACACGTCAACATACGCAACTCTACTGAACGAACAAGAAATCTGGCGAAGTCGACAAAGCTAAAGGTGGCGGATGCGAAGTATAGCATGAAGGAAGCCGCCATTTTGAAGTCGGTGTCACCGCAGCCGCTCGAAACACACTACTGCGCAAGCGGAGAGCGAGTGGTAATGCAGTGAAGCCTCCTTTCATATGACGGAGGGAGGTAACGAAGCATAAATGAAGCGTTGTGGCTACGCCGAGGAAAAAGCGCGCTAAGCGAGGCTTCACTGAGAGTGCATTAGTGGGGCATATTCAAAAATTTAGCGTAGGAATGTCAATAGCTATTAAGGTAACCGCACTGAGCTCAGCGCACTTAGGGTGCAACGATGCTTCGTTACCCAAACTTGTTCATGCAGTGAGGGCTCGTCGATGACAGCAGGGGTGCTGGCAGCCTTCTGCATCGTCTCCCTTGTGGTCTGCTTCGGAATCATCCTGGCCTTCAGCATGGGTGAGTTTGGCTTTGCAGCTGTTATTTTCGCTAGAGTGCTCTTGGTAAGTTTCTACGAGACTTTTCTAGGAACAAAAACACTAGGAACATCCCCATAGTGATGTTAGGTCCATTTAATTCGTAATGTCCGCGGCACTAGTTCATATCTGGTTATCGACTGTCTGTCTTTACAGGCTCTGTAAACAAGATTTCAAGCCTGGGGGACAGAAATGATTAGGCTGTCAAACACGCATAACTGGCACTTGATGGACTGCTTATGTGACCGTTTTCTTCACTGATTGCATGCACAGCTTTAGCACGAAACAACGGGCCAAACAGACCCGGAAATAAAATTGAAGTTTAACCGCACGAATTCCGCAGAAAAGGAGTAGTCTGTAATTTTCAGAAATTACCTAATAATTGATGAATTAAAACATTTCCTCAGGCCTCGGAGTTTACGTTATTTGCTTTGGCAGTCGGGCATTCGAAACAGCGAGCCACCCGGAAATGTATATGCAAATCACTGCCGGAACAGCGCAGGCTTTCTCTTCATTGTGCTCATTGGAGCTGGTTTAAGGAACAATAAAAGAGCTTGAAACTCCTTAATGGCGTATGGCATGATGCCTATCTACCAAATAGAAGCGAAAAAAAAAAACAACGCTCGCAACCGGAAGTCTTAGAGGCGCAAAAAGCAGTGCATCCTGCAGCAGTAGACAGCTTCTTTAGAATTATTGCAGGCCGCCGATTGACTTTCAAGGCTCTGGCAAACGTTGCGGTGCGTGGCTGCATCGTTGCCACTACGGCGCCGCAGTCCAGCTCTGTATTGGCTGGCAACTGGAAATAGACCACCAGGCGCTAGCGACTCGTGGCGCTGGCCTCTTTCCAGATTTTTCAAAGTGCTTATCGATACCAGGCCTGCCTCACCTAAGGTTCTTAGCCAACGCCACCACGGCTACGTAGGGTCTTTAGCTCACACTGACACGCAGCACCGTTGAGCCTGCCTTCTGGACAGTCAGTAAAGTTTGGAGGCCCGTATGAATGCACCTAATAAATCATATGAATAATTAGAGAGATGTGGCGGAGGCACTTATCGTGAAGTGGGCGTAGTTCGGTTTATGATGATGATGATGACAGTGATGATGAATGCCGACAGTTTTGTCGATTTTTGAAGCCGTCTTTTGCGTGCTTGCGTGCGTGCTAAGCCCCCAAATTATTATTCTATAGAACAGTGTTAATTTGAGAGACATGGGAGAGGCCTTTACCCTGCAATGGGCATTATTATTATTATTATTATTATTAATATTATTATTATTATTATTATTATTATTATTATTATTATTATTATTATTATTATTATTATTATTATTAATATTATTATTATTATTATTATTATTATTATTATTATTATTATTATTATTATTATTATTATTATTATTATTATTATTATTATTATTATTATTATTATTATTATTATTATTATTATTATTATTATTATTATTATTAAAGTGGTCCTTGCGCAAGGAGAAATGGAGTATGTTTCTATGGCGTCAAGTGCAGAAGCTAAAATTATTGGTTTGCAGTGCAAAAAAGTTAGCTCCCGCGACGGTGGATAACATTTCCTTCCTTTTCAAGCAGCACGAACCCAGTTTAATTTTAAGCCGGTGGATAACATTTCCTTCCTTTTCAAGCAGCACGAACCCAGTTTAATTTTAAGTTCACATTCTTTTCTTTTGCATTTTACAGGTGACGCTAATGACGTTGGTGAAGGTAAGTGGGATGCGAAAAAATGTCATTATCAGGTTTCAACTTGTTAGAGTACGAGACGTACTCCCTGCGATGGCTTTAGGTGGTCTTCATGGCTGTACAAATATTTGATAGTGCAAGTTACCCACGTTGTTGGACATTAACTAGAACAGTGACTCTCTTGTCAGAACACTTTTAAAAGTACGAGTTACGTGAATAGTTTAGGATTTTTAGAAAAATGCCTTTGTTGTGACGCATCATGTAATGAAGCGTATTAATGTAGGTTCCTCATAAGTTTTTCACGACGACGCAAATCATTTACAGGACGACTGGTTGTGTATTCACTCATTCTTTCAACACGCTTTTTTAGCGAAATGTTTGTTGACGTAGCATTCATTCAATAACCTCTAGATCACTGATAATCACATTTTAGCACTTTTTTGTGCGCACCGCAGAGTTAATCTAGATAACATTAACAATCATTCGTCTTATCTCCCAACATTAGATACATGCTCGCGTAGGAATTAGGGCACGTTATTCATGTTCTGCAGGGTGAGCTTGGAAAGATAATTTTTTATGAAACAAAGGGACTCCATTGAGTATTCCCAGAAGTTTAGGTCTTTGCCGCTTCGCGAGTGTATGTGCAAATTTCACAGCGGTAGCTGTTAATTCGAAGCTTCGGGTCCTAAACGTCGTAAGTTTCGTGACCATAGAGCGTGCTCGCAACGTAGTGTCACCGCGGAGCCTGGTAGCACCCCCACATAGGAATCACGCGACCACTTCGTGCACATGACGTGCGCCCCGAACTTTGCGCTAAGCCTCCCTAAACAGAAACGCCACCGTCATACACTCGTGAGTGTTGTAGGCAACACTAGTAAAAAGCACAACGAACAACACATAGCGCTGAACAGCCGCATTACCACGGGTGTGCATTCTGGCCGATAATAGGAAAACTGAAAGTAATTTGTGTGAAAGGAAAAATTCATTAGTTGTCAAACTATCCGTAGACATGTTAGTACCGCCATGAAGAAAGGAATATATGAGGAAGCGAAGGAAGACGGAAAGGAAAAGAGGCTGCGGTGTAACCTCCAGTAAGATTTCGACGACATCACACGGCACGCGGACGAAGCATTCGCCTCCATCGAAAAAAGTCCCCTGTGGCGAGACTATAACCGACTGAGGCACAGCGGCGGGTAATAATAGGCAGTCAAGTTTTGTCCGTTATTTTTGCGGCTGAAAAAATAAAACGCGGTTCGCTTCCTCTGTTCTCTCTGCTCGCCCTACAGACGTCGCCATAATTACAGACACAAGGTTTCATGTTGTAGGGCGCTTTCTTTGCCATGTAAACATATGTTATTACGTTTTTGCTGCCAGTTTAAGCCGGCTTTACTTTAAATTTGCTTTAAATTGCTGAACTTTCTGAATATTTTGACTTTTTTCTCCGTACAGTTATAACAGTCTACTGAAGAGAGAAGTGGGGCTTCGTATTGAAATTATGTGTCGACATGAACTGAATACGCGAAACACCTTAAATTTAATGTACTCTACGGATGAAATTCACGCCGATTTATTGTAATGTTTTTTTTTCTGATAGCTCTTGTTTGCTAGTATCTTATTACGGATATAGCGCCCTATGCAGTATAAAATTACCCGGATGACAGCAATCAAAGAACATGTTCCGACAACAGGTTTTCGTTTTCTTCGCACAGTCAAGCATTCGAACGGAAACAGTGGCGCGTCATTACGGGCGCGCACACGAATGCGCTCGTCGTTTCCGCTGCCTTACAGAGGAGGAAGCGGGCAGCTCCGGCGGCGGAGGCGGCGGAGGCGGGGGCGGGTCTACCGTGGTCGTAAGCACCGGTAGCGGGCCACGCAGAGCAGTCCTCTCCACGACCATCAACAGCACAGGAACCACTGGTCTTCTGGTGCCTTCCATTGGTCCCCTGATCCCAATGCATATGACACCTCCGCAGACCGCTGTGCCTACCCTCGGAAGTAAGAAGGCAATGCGCTTCTCTCGGCAACATTCCTTTACCCCAATCCATCCACATTGACGACTGTGCCCTGAATCCCACTCGCTTGGTGTGCACGCGGTTCGTTGAAAGGGTCGCAAGATATGGTAAGTACAGCAACACTGCTTAGTTGAGAATCCCATCATTTAGGCTTGTTTAATTGCTGCGCAAGTTTACTGAGCTCTAGCGGCGTTTCAGTAACGAAAGACTAATCGAATTTTTAAAGTGCTCAGGTACCATCGGAACAAAAAAGTTGCACAATGAGCGTACTGCCTCGGCCAAAAGATGGCGCATTGTTGAGAGCGAGAGGCCCATCTTTCAAACTTTTTTTTTTTTCTTAGTAGTACAGGAACGAAAGTGTTTTTGGCTAAGCCATGCCAAAGAAAGCACAGACTGAGCTAAGCGGTTCGTGATCAGACTGCTTCACTTACATTTCTGGATTATGCCGACTATGTTCACTCATTTCTTAGCATTCAGGCTCATTATATTGTTGAATTTAAACTAAACGAAAGTACAAGTATTTTCAGTTCGTTTCATTTGGGGGTCGAGTTATTGGCTTCATGCGAAAAAGGTTCTAAACTTTTATTTCATTGGTTTCCTTCACGGTGCGTATGGGAACTACGTCGATAGTGGAGCCTCACTGCGCAATAAAACAGCTGCGAATGACGCTTGCAGCTTTAAAGGCTGCCTCAAAATAGACTCTTTGGAGGCTTGTCATGATTGCAAATCAAGTGATTCTTGACGAAATTAACGATGGCTCTACTTGGGAACTTGAATATGCGATGACGTACTAGCATGCATTGATTGGGCGGATTCTCAAAAGAAAATTTTATAACAGCTGTATCTTACCGGTGCTCACCTATGTGGCAGAAACGTGTAGGCTAACGAAAAGGTTCTGCTTAAACGGAGGATAAAATTGGTAGGTATGGAAAGAAACATAATAGGTGTAACGTTAGGAGACAGGAAGAGGGCAGAGTGTGTCGGGAAACATTTTGATTTAATGACACCCTAGCCACACTACAGAAGAAATGATGAGTTTCGGCGGGGCATGTAATGTGAAGGCAAGATGTCGTTGAGGATAACGGACTGGATTCGAAGAGAAGACAAGCGTAGCATGCTGCGGCAGAAAGTTAGGTGAGCTTTTCAGATTAAGAAGTCTGCGGGAATAGCGTAGCCACCGCCGGCAGGGGACAGAGTTAATGGAGAGATTTGGGAGAGGCCGTTTTCCTGCAGTGAGTCTAGTCAGGCTGCTGACGGTGATAATCAGCATGCATCCTCTATGAAAAGAAACGACGCATGGGCTCTTGCATACCTCCAACCGCCACATTGATAGCATGTTTACGTTCGCAGGCACATGGTGCTGCCAATAAAGGATGTCCTATACTGTACATTATACAGCAGGATTTCCTTATGTTTCCTCCAAGTTTCATATTGTTGCAGGCATGTAATGTGCTGACTTATTGGTACTCTCGTAACAAGAGCAGCAAATATGCGACGAAGTGTCAATACACAGACCCAAGAGCTGTAAGGAGCACAATAGTGGCTTATGTCACTAACATGAGTGCTCGCGTCTTCCGGGCTTGAAGAGACCTCTGCAAAGGCGGCTGGTTTATGGTTTCTTACTTCTGTGGTTATTGTTCGCACTAGTTTCTCTACACCCTGCGAACCTAGCCGCGCTCTTACGCAGCCACGACCACAACTCGTCGATCTGGCATGGTCATGTGCGTCGTCGGCGAGAGCTTTGTGGACCCGAAGGTGTTCGATGGCGGCTGGTGCGACTACGCCATCTACCCCGACCTCTTCAAATACGGAAATTCCTTTCTCCCGATATACGGAGAGACCTCCTGGGATGCCTTTAAAGCGGTAGGACCACTGGCGTCAACAGTGATCAGAATTAGCGAATTTGCAGACATGCAGAAATCACTGGCGCAGCCACTGGCTGCCCAAGCAGTACCGGTAATTGGCCCGATATTATAAATGAATGTTTTCACACTGGGATCCTGTGTAGGACCAGCCTTTGGCAATATATTTCCAATATTGGCCCGATTAGCTGTGCTGCTTGGGTGATCGCCAAGGCAACTCAACTCGTATCGAAAGTTCTTTGCGCAGGTGTGCCAAGTTGAAGCTTCCAGCACTGCTTCCGTCTTTTTTTTTCGATCAACATGAGGACGACCTTAACAAGAATATCTTCTCCCACACGCGAACACTGGGTACAATGTTTTGCACAAGCGCATCCTCGAACATTTTTCCACAGAATACCATGCGTTTTATTGGGACAGCGTTGTTCTATGTTTACTTTGCCTTCTTCTTTCAAGCTCACCTGGGTGGCATGGGTAGCATGGCTATACTCTTATATACGAGGTGACTCCTACAATGTACGTAAAACATGGTCATTCATGGAGTGTGCACTTCTAAGAATATGTGTAGTCTTTAAAGGGCCACAGAAAGGGGTGTCTGAGCTTGGCTTTAAAATGTTTGCCGTACGTAGAGCACAGGCTGCCGAGCGTAAATGTCGCGTACGCGACCTCAAAAGCGAAGTGGAAATTTACAATACATTTTTAAAAATTCCCGCTTTCGAAACCTCGCGGCGACACGTGGTGCCGGGCTTTCGCGCGAAAACCTGGCATATGACGTCACGTCGTGCAAATGACGTTAGCAGCCGGAGGTTATCATTAGTTCACAAGGCCAAATTCTTTCCTACGTCACACGCTACCGTTGCCGCGGCCACTCCGCGCGCGCCGTAGGCGGTGGAGGTAGGGGAGGGGCCGAGTGAGTGGGGCCGGCGGAGGAGCGCCGCCGTTTTGGCGTGCGAGAGGAGAGGGAAAGGCGCGAAGACGCGGAAATTCAAATTTTGTCTGCAGATAACTCAGCTTCCACAAAACGCATTGAAATAAATCTTGCTGGGGGATAATTATGATCCGTCATCTTATAACATCCCAGACATTTCTCACCTTTATTGAAACCCCTTTCTGAGTTCCTTTAAGGTTAACCCAAAGATCATCGAACCCAATACTTCTCTCGGTGACCTCTGCAGTGCGCAAGCTTAATATTGACTCGAAATGCGGGAAGGGAATATTGCTTACAGCTAAGCCTGATAATGCGGAAGGTTTTTCGAGAGGAAGCGACTCGCCAAGCAAATGATATCATGTGGCTCGGATCATTTTCGGACGTTGACGTTTTCTAAGATGCTGCTGTCTAAAATATGAGCGGTCTTTAATGCCCAGTGGGTCCCCCATTTATCTTTGAGCTAATATCCAAATATACCAGCAGCCTCTCCTTAGTTTACTCATTACATTTTCCGTCTCAAAGATTTACTCCATCTCTTTTAAGAACTTACTTGGGAATTATCGCAGGTGTGTCGAAACTGATATTAGAAGTTGTATGTTCCAGTTGATGCAAAAAGTTAGCCGTGTAAATTTTTATTGTTAGCATGCATATAAAACCATGCAGCAAATAGTCATTTATTGATTGACGCTTTCGTAACAGCAAGAAGGCAAACCATAAAATCAGAAAGACGGAACCTAAGTTGGCCGAGACCACTATTCTTCTCTCTTGCTTTTCCCAAATCTACACTCCTCTGAATGAAATCTGAGTTCATAGATTAAATAAGCTCTCATCAATAGCAGCGCAGACGCCTTTGGCTCTTGACGAAAGCGAATAACGGTATTAGATCACGGACTCCCTTAACTAAAATAAATACTGATTTCGTTCACTCCGTCACCACTGACCTCCCCCCCCCCCCCCCCCACCGCCCCTCCATCTTCATTGATTAAAGCGTAAAGTGATGAACGGCGAGAAATGGGTGCGATAGAAAGTATTCCGTGGTAATGATATTGTGTCTGGAGCCGCTGACGGTTTGAGGAATGAGTGGGGAAGAACGTCAGCAAGAGAAGCACGAGGATTGCGCAGGGGTAGGGTGGCAGTCTTAGATAGAAAAGACGTAACCCTCAGCAGAGATAAAATTTCTTCTGTGAGCGAGAGCCAGGCAGAAAGAAAATTTTAAAGGCATCTTCCTACAAAATATTGAAGAAACACTGTAAGTGGTGGCTTGATGGGAGTCTGTTTCATCCCACAAGTCTTGCACCCCGTCGCATTCCCCTTTTAAAAAGAGCAGGCTTCTATCTAAGGAAACCTCAGCAAAGGAAAGTATGAAAATTCGCAAGACGTTCTATTGTGTCACATAAGCGACAATTTTAAATAAGACTCAATTTTGTTGATTCGCAAACTGCGCAAAGTCTCCTGTGTGAGGTTTTTTAGGACACGAGTAATTCTAGAATAATTTTTTTCATTTTACCCGCTTCAAGCCCTCCAAAAGTCCTGTTGTCAAGATTTTCGGATATGTTCTCGCTATGCCACTGCGTGTCCGAATATTTTTTTCGTTACGCGCATTCCGATAGGGGATTATAGTATAAATTGCCCTCCATCGACAATAAACGACTCGCTAAAGACACTTGCTAGCTTCTAAAAATCCATTTTATAGGGCCAGGAATGCCACAATAGGAACATTTGTTTCCTAGGTGCATTCCAATCATGAAATGGCCGTTTCTTGCATAACTGCGCGCGGAAGAAAGAGCTGAGTTTCAGTGCCGATGCGCTGGCAGAGAATGAGCAGGTGAAAAAACTATGCGAAGCCTCCCGACAAAAATGCGGAATGAAATAAATGTACCTGCTTTTCGTAATTTTTACACAAATTAGGTCGCTTGAGCTGTGTTCTAATAATGGCGTCACGGGTCATCAGTACGACAAGCTATTGGGCTGAACCTGCTGACTAGTGCTTGACAGGTGCATATGCTGCAGTGAACGTAGCAACGTCCACGTGTTCGACTTCATAAAACACAAACTTCATTCATTCATTCATTCACTTTTATTTGTTCTTCACAACATGACGTACACATTGTGAAAGGGGCCAAGAAGAAAAGCCGTTCCTTTACGGCTTGAACTTCAAATGTGCACTCTTCTAAAGACCTGTTATTTCACTGCTAAGAGGAAGTTAAGCGAATATTTTATTGAAGCCGCCTTAACAGAATAAAAGTTTTGATTTTGTTAAAGTTAGTATTGCGTGCACTCAGCTCTGAGCTGGATATCACCATTGCCTTGAAATAACATTTTCCCTCGCACAAATAAGCACTTGAATTATTAGTAATTCGTACAAATCGATGGCCTGCATTTGATTTACTCTGATCATAAATTGATTTTTTTGCGGTGTCTAGCTTTACATATATATTGAATTTCAATACCCCACATTTTATCCGTATTTTCAAAATTTGCATAGCCCGTACCAACACCGCTACCAGTACGGTTTACGAGGTACCGCGTACTGGCAGTGCGCATGCGCAGATGAATCCGACACGGCAGGCATGCCTGCAGCTTGCCCGCAGCTAGCCCCATCTGGCGTGCTTATAGCGATCTGCGGATGCACAGTAATGGCGTGCTGCAAAATGTCCCTAACATATTTCGTATTATATTCTCGACTGCTTAAAAGGCAAGTGAACAGGTTTTAGAATTCGAAGAGGGGCCGAATGCATGAAACTTGCAGGTAAAGCATGCAAAACATTTTTTGTGCTGGGATTTAAAACAGAATAAGGCTTCTCCGCAGTGCGCAGCGACGGGCAGAGGCTGCAGTGATGACGTCACGTAGGGCGGCACTGCGTATAAAGCTAAGAAACGGTAGTTTCAAGGAAATAAATCAACGCCGCCGAAGGTGAAGCACACGACACGAGTCATTGTTTGGCGCTGTTGGGAAAGTCATGGCAGCTCGTGGGCGAAAGGCAGCGGACGTCTGAAAATTCGGAAAAAATGACTATTATGAGTTTCTCCGCAATTCTCTAGCATTGTGAGAACAAGCGTGACTATAGTTGTCGTTTTAATTGGCGATTACGTCATTATTTTAAAAGCTAGCGCGAAACTACTTGGCATGCTTTACTTAGGAGCTTCACTCGATTTCTCGAAGAACATTAAATTCGCGAAAAACCACTTCACCTTCTTTTTAATATCCAATAAACCACATTGTAGACATAATATAATTTCCACTAAATATTTAGTTGTCCTTCACACATGGGCAATAATCCCAATTTTGACCCTAGTCTATTCAAATAAAAAAAGCCAAATTTGCTGTCACACGCCCACCTTATTGTCTGCAGGCTGTCGGCGCTCACCAGCAAATGGGGGTCGGTGTGAGCTTCTCACTATTGCACCCCCGGAACAATAGGAGCACCGTGGGTACTATTCCCAGGACACTCGTCCTGCTGGAAAGACTTGTGCGGGAGATGAATGTGTCGGCCATGGGTGTGCTCAACTTCCCCCGCCACGAGGGCATGAACACAACCGAGCTGGCACCGGTGTTCGAGGTCAGTACTCGCGTGGGAATTTATACACTCGTTTTAGACACGAAGGCTTCACCTAAGTATTGACCCAGAAGATGTTATTTTACTGCAAATGACTGTCACTACGCGAAGAAATTGGCTGTGACTAAACTTGGCTAACCCTGGAATTCAGCGAAAAGCAAGCACGCTTGCTAAGCGTCTGCGGCTCGTCCATGGCAGCTCCGCTACACGCTCGCGACAGCCGTTCTATAATACTCACATGACCACGTGGCTATGACATAGTATCCCATGGTCCTACGACACCCCCAAAGCATGACATCACGTGGCTTCACATCACCCCATCGGATGTCCTTAAGGTCAACCCCAAAGGTAACCCAATGTCAACGGTCAAAGGTCATCTCAAGGTCAGAGGTCAGAAGTCAACGAAAGGTCATGGGTCAAGGTCAGGGTCAAGGGTGCGACGCCATAACTACCACATACGGTCATACACGGCTAAAGTGGTTGGGCTGACGGTCGTTCAAGGTCATTCTCTGGCCTACGCTGCGAATGCTTTAACTAACGTAGTGAAGCTTTTCGCTTCGAAAAATGTTCCCGCTGACCAGACGCGAACTCAGTGCTGATTGTGAGTGCAGAACTTCGGTGTGCGCAAAAGTTCTCGATATGTTCTTGAATCTTTTTCGTGTTATTGGGAACGTTACACACTACTCATTATTTTTCTCTTCCTTTTGTATATGTACATGTATTTGTGTCAGTGACTCAGCACAATGCCCAATTTTCAAGCAATGAAATTATCTTTATTTTTAAGCTTATCTTCTTTAGTTTCTTCGGATTTCAAAGCCTGAAATACATGCCCCGGTGTGACGCCACAGGCCTGATGTGTACCTGTAAGCAACAATGGAATGTTATAGTTTATTACAATCTCGCTCTCAAATCGTCATTGTGTTGGCTAGAGGATATATTTTAAAAAAATAAATGTCAGCTTAATTAGCACATCTCACGTGCAGCCTTTTTATATTTTGTTTATCGATGCCTCCACGACGTCAGCATCGCTGATATTAGAGGCTGGGCAGCAGTAAAAATCTGCATCTGCGTTAGCGTACATTGTGTCTAGCCTCAACTGAACGCATTGCTGAACGCACTGCGCAGGAGCTGAAGAAAGCGGTTATCCAGCAGGAACACTCCGAGCCTGTGGTTTTCCTCGGGGTCCAATTTTATACTGCTCAAGCAGTCGACGACTTTGTTTCTGAAGTGGGAGCAATAGGGTAAGCTCATTCGACGCTGACGATCTCAACACTAAGCCCTCCTTGTATTACTTCTCTGAAATTAGAAAGGAAGGCAGTAAAAAAAGTGCCGGGTTGAAGACTCTCACCAAATATTCAAAGCATGGCATAATATATGGTATCTACACACTAAGCACCCTGGGCTGTGAATTAAATATTTTGCTTTCGGCTTCAACCAGACCCTAAGATAGGCCAGGACAAATTACGCGGGAATTACTTAGTGCCAAGGGTACTACCGAGGCTGGCACTGCATCGTATGTAGCCTTGTTAGATCTTCTGCAAGCATCTCCACCCGAAGCAACGCTTCGTCGTTTCCTCAGTCTTGGTCATAGCAGTTTTGATGAAACTAAATTTGAAGCTCGTCGCAACTGCGCTGATGGATTGTTTGCTATGTAGTATAAGACGTCAACTGGCCTTCAACCAAGAGGCCCGTCAGAAACCAGGAACCCGGTACGGCACGAAACAGGAGCATTTTTAGCGTTCGGCACGTCGACGGCTTCGTCTTGAACAGCACCCACACTGTGCCGTCGTCTTCTTTTGTCACCAGCCGCCGGGGCTTCCCAAGCCTCAGCTCAGTCCAACAGCTACCACCCGGGCGAAAAGGCGCCACCCTGGCGACTGGGAGGATACGGACGGGCGACTTATGAAAAAGGCGAGGATGAGGGTATCGTAGTGCAATTTAAGGCGATCGACGTGGACAATTTCGCGGCCATGGTGACGGTGATCCGGGGACGTTTGGAGGGGCTCGGTGAGGTAATTTAGAGGAGAGGTTTGCTGGATGATGCGATAAGGCCCTTGATACTGGCAGAGTCGAGCAACCCGACCCTGCCAAGTGACTGTCCACGGAGTAAAGTTGTAGGGCAGGAAAACGGGTTGCGAACGTAAATAGCGCTTGAACCATCACAAATCGTGAGCAGGTCGTGCGGCAGTAAAACGGAGTTCATGGTGGCACTGTGTGACAAGGGAGCGTAAACAAAGGTTGCGTCGGAGAAGGCGGCACAAGAAAGCGGCACAAGGGCGGGGGAGAAAGGCGGAACGTCGGTGTCTTCGGCGACAATCACTGTAGCATCAGCGGGAGGCGGCACGGCAAAGGGAGCGTCAGTCAGTGGCGATAACTCAAGTTCGGCACGAGCGCAATCGATGACAGCTTGATGGGTGGATACGAAGTCCCAACCAAGTATACTGTCGTGCGAAGCGCGGGCGAGGACGATGAATTCGATGATATACGAAACGTCGTTGACTAGGAGACGGGCAGTGCAAGCTGCTATGGGCCGGAAATCTTGAGCGGAGGTGGTGCTTGGGGAAACGGAAGGAAGCGGCGTCGTCACTTTTTTCAGTCCACGGCAAAGATCGTAACTCATGACAGAAACTGCGGCACTAGTGTCAATAAGCGCGTTGACGGCTATGCCCTCCACGAACACCGCAGTGACATTGGCAGGTACAAAAAGAGGGCTTTGACGATTCGTCGGTGTCGCAGTTCTTGCCTCCGGAACTGCGGTCTTCAGTTTTCCGGTTGGGCGGTCGGTGGGCGGCGGGTCATCGGCAAACAAGAACGATGGCGAGGAGATGGCGAGCGGCTGGAACGGATGCCATAGCGGGAATAGTCGCGAGGAAGCTCGTCATGGAACGCAGGCAGCGGAAATGTCGCAATCTCGTAGGCTGGCTCACGAATATAGGTGTAGGGATGGGTCCGCGATTGCGGCACAATCAGGCCACGTGACCAACCACGCCACAGGCGTAACATATGGGCCGATTGTCCGCCGTGCGCCACGGCTTTGCAGGCATTGGCTGGCGCCGTGAAACAGGCCGAGGAGCTGGAGGGGAAGGCCGCTGCTGCGTGTAGAGATTGTTGGGCGGCCTGTAGGCAGGGGCAACAGGCTGGGGATTTGGCCGGGTCACGGCATCAGCGTATGTGAGAGGCGCCGCGACGAGAGGTAGCTGATGTTGAGCGGGCAGCACCTCAGCGACCTGCTCCTGGATGACGCGTTGAAGGCAGGGCGCCAGCGATGGGGTGGGCGGAGGCGGGCACGTGGAGACCGACAGCTGCCGAGCGACTTCCTCGCGAACAAAGGTTTGGATGTGTTGAAGTAGGGACTGGCAGTCCATGTCATCATTCCCTGTTAATGCCAAGCTTGAGAGAGTGGCGTCCTGCAGGTCGTAACGCCGAGTGGAAAGGCCCTGTTTGCGAAGCTCATCAAAGCTTTGGCAGAGGCTGACGACGTCGGAGACACGCTGGGGATCCTTGGCGACAAACATTTGAAAGGCATCGTCGTCAATTCCTTTCATAATGTGCCTGATCTTGCCAGCCTCGCTCATTGAGGGATTGACACGTTTGCACAGGTCCACGACGTCTTCTATGTAACTGGTGAAGTTTTCACCAGGGAGTTGGGCCCGATTTCGTAAGCGTTGCTCTGCGCGGAGCTTACGGACAGCGGGACGCCCAAAGTCTTCGGTTAGGATGGATTTCAGAGCCGCCCAGGTGGAGATGCCGGCCTCGTGGTTACGAAACCACGGATTTGCCACGTCGTTCAAATAGAAAATGACGTTCGTAAGCTTAACACTATCGTCCCAACGGTTGTAAGCGCTTACGCGTTCGTAGGACGCCAACCAATCTTCTACGTCGGTGTCATCCATGCCACTGAAAGTGGCATGGATGACGGCGGGTGACGGGGGCGCAGCTTGGGGCGTGGTCTCGGTCATGATGGACGTAGGAGGCAGGACGCGGCTGCGAAGCTCCAGGGTGAAGAGATCGTCGCACCTCCACCGCTTGTAGTATAAGACGTCAACTGGCCTTCAACCAAGATGTCCGTCAGAAACCAGGAACCCGGTACGGCACGAAACAGGAGCGTTTTTTAGCGTTCGGCACGTCGTCAGCTTCTTCTTCAACACCCACACTGTGTCGTCGTCTTTTGTCCCCGGCCGCTGGCGTTTCCCAAGCCTCAGTTCTGTGCAACAGCTATAATATTTGTTATAATGTAATGCGCTGTTATAGTGTTTGAAAACTCGGCAATTCCTCACTTGCTGGAAAAATACAACAAGCAATTCGCAGGCCATAATTTACAGTTCAAAATTTATTTGCTGAGCCAATGCACTGTACAGCGCAACCGCGCACAGAAGAGTGAGGAGAACCTTAATTTGGCCTGTATCGATTATAAGCGCAGAGTAACGACCAAGACTCAACTCTCACTAAAAATATTATTTCTTCAGGACAGAACAGGACCAAGACCAAAAGATGAAATCCAGGTGTTGCGAACACTTTTTTCCCCAACACCCATCCCAGAGGCTAGACGCGTTTGACGCGTAATCCAGACGCTAGGCACTTTGTCCTGATGCGGATTCCACAGGCTAGCACTTTTCCTGACGTGAATCCCAGACGCTAGACACTTTTCGCTGCGCCGATTCCAGAGGCTAGACACTTTTCCTGACGCGGATCCCAGCGGCTATGCTTTAACACTGTTGACTTGAAAAAAGTGATCAAGGAGTTCTTTTCAGTGCAGGCGTCAGATGTTTGAACCGAGTGGCACAAAATAATTTAATGCAATTTTCTGAGCAAAAAACGCGACTTATGTGCATGACTAGAATCGACACACGTAGACAAAGCCACAGAACTGATTTTCGTCGGGAACTAAAATTGCATAGAGATGCCCTCACGGCCCCTTAAAGCGTACTACTGTACCACGCGCATCGGGCTAAGATAGATAAGTTTAGTTATTTCTAAATGTCCGCCACTCATTTGCATCTGTGCTTCTCTTTTTTTTTGAAGACTGGCAGGCTCATTATACCTTTATAGCTGTTATGTCATTCCTCCACACACTAAACGAAAGACGAGATACAGCACCACCAAACATGGTTCATTGTTAGCTCTGTCTGCATTTAGTTGCCCAATAACACCAAGGTTTAACGAAGTGATATTGCAGTGACCACAGCTCATACCCGTTTTAATAAGGCTAGAAGTTGTGCACCGTGGTGCGCTGCCTCGAGGCAACACATGCATCCCGACAAGGAAGGGCACGGAAGAAATAATAAAAAATACTGAGAAAGTTGTAGCTGTGACATGGGCAACTCACACCTTCCACAAAAATTTCTCATAAAAACACAATATAATTTCCGTTCCGAGGGCATGTCAGCTGCGTGTGACAGAGAAACCGACGCGAAAACAGCGTGGCACAGACAAGCAAGGTTGGATATAATTTACTAGTATTGATTTTTTGCCGCCTTGCGTTGCAAGGGCGATACTTTACAACCGCCTGCATATGTTTCGAAAAAGGGGAGTCTAAACTGTGTCACCGATTTATCTCTAACGCTCAGGGTATGATAATTCGAGTCCGGAAATTAGATTGCAATTTCTCTTGCTGCATTCCAACTTTTTCCTCTCTTCTGTAAAGGGTCTAATATGAAGAAAATCGTCAAATTTCTGAAGTACTCACGAAAGCTAGAACCTTAGGCGCATAAATGGGTATTTCTATGGATCAGTGCTTGTTATGAGACTAAGGCGTGCTCAAAGTGATTTGCCACATGCTGACATATATGTGATAGTTTCTTTATTCATTTATTCAGAGTACTGCTAGCCCCAAGGCAAGAGCTGTCGCAGGGTAGGAAATACATTAGTAAACATCGAAGTAGTCCGCAGCTATAGGTTTGAAAATTATGCTATGAATGGAAGTACAATGCATTCAAAGATATTAAACGGCATTAAGCGGTTAGGAAAAAAACTTCGCATACTAATTTCAATTTCAGCGGGCCCAGACCTTCATGTGAGCCTGCCGCTACAGTGATTCTGGTGTACAGTAAACGAGAAAAACCGTGCAATGCAGCTCTAAGGAGGACATGACAAATATTTCGACTGAGGATAATCTGATTCCCTTTAAAGGGGCTCTGAAACGCCTTCCGAGGAGAGCACATTAACTGACTTAATCACTGCACTATGTTGCCTTGAAAAACTGAACCAAATAATACTCTACACGCAACAGAGGACTCACAATCACGCGCGAAAGTTGGCGAGCCCTTCTCGCCGACTTTTTCATGTTCGCGCCCTTCTCCATCCCCCACATCTGCGTAGACAAGGTGAGAGGTGGCCACTGGTTAAATTCTTTCAGACGTCAGGCAGTTACTGTGGCCGCGGCCAATGAGCCGCTTATCTCCGGCGGGTCGGGAAGCTCCGCTCCCACAGGGGGGTCGGCGAAGGAGCGCCTGCCTTCCATCGTGCAAAAAGTGACGAGAGGAGAGGGAAAGGCGGGAAGACGCTGAAATTCAGATTTTAACTGCAGATAACTCAGCTTCTACAAAGGGCATTTAAAAAATCCTTGCTGGACACTATTCGTGAAGCGGCGTGCTTCAATATTCCAGGCATGCCGCAACTTTATTAGAGCCTCACAGACCTTTTAAGATACTTATTTTTTCAAGACGTGTTTCCAACACGCGCTCAAATTTCGATGACACCGTATTTTTATTACGATATTGATCCTAAAGAATGACATCTCTTCCATACAGTAGGTGTTAGATATTGGGCACTATTCCCGATGTGTAACTTTGTTATCTACGCTCTTAGTGGTGCGTAACATAGCCCCTCGGAAATCTCTCTACCACAAGCTCAACTCAAGATGTTGTTTCTGGTCTCAAATTTATACACCCCCATTCTTTGTTTTCTTCTCTTTGTTTCAGATCACTCACCACGATTATTATCCAGACGCACATACACAGCGTTGGATTTTTTGGGCCGCAGACACTTCCGGGGTGTCACTCCTTCCCCGTGTCCTTAAAGAATGCACACACGCTATTGCCCTCTTTTGTGAGTTTTTTTCGCCACGCTCATTCTGCGTACGAGAAGTAGATGAGCTTTCCTATGAAAAAATCATAGTTGGAGCTTAATATACGAAGTCCGCGCTGTGTCTTAACTCAAACCTACGAACGCTGCTTCGAATGCTTCGTGGTGATGAAATCGATGAACACTGTTTCTTATTTGGTGCTTATTTCGGCATGCTTCGTAAAGGCGCCTGCCTTAAGTCCTCAATATCCTAGGTCACCGGCCTACCACAAGCTTCCGTTGCCCAAGGACTAAAATGCTCTGTACCATATCCACCGTTCACTGTCGGGATCAATATTTCTCACAACACGAAAGCGCCGACCGAAACGCAACGCTGTGTCACCCGGTGCTCATCACTGAACCATATACGCGGTGTAGCAAATGCATTCGTACTTGAAATGTTGCTGGCGTTATATTGCTCTGAGTGTGCCTTCACCTTCCCCCAGGCGCGTCTTCTTCCACTGCGTCTTCTCCCAAGGCGAGCGGCCGCTACGCGTCTTATATCCTGAGCCGCGGCGCAGCTGCTAACAGCATAGCGCAGCGCAGTGAGGCGCATAGATAAGTGAAGACGTCACACGCGGCGCTGCGCGGAGACCGGCGAAGCGACAGCGCGCGGCGAACACCTGCGACTCGGCGCAGCTGGTTGCCATGGTTACGGTGACTGCGGCGAAGTGACTAGCGCGGACCGCCTGAAATGCGCGGCTGACTAGCTTAGTGTAGCTTTCGCTACAGAAAGACCACTGCTAATCTGGATGCTGTAATTTTGCGGACACCCTAAGCCCCGCTCACAGCATCGAGAAACTTCCAGCAGCGGCGCTGCGTTAACGGCGCCGTGGCCTCGCAGCTCCGTAGAATAACGTCTCTAGTCACGTGCTATAGGCACGTGTCACCAGCTACGTGCTCCTGCTTCAACGGCGTCCGCAAGCACAGACGAGAGTGCGCGAGCTCTCCTCGCCTCATTTTCTCGCTGTTCAGCTGTCGCTGTGTGTTCCCGTCGCCGCGGCCGGTGGTAGGTCGGTGACCTGACGCCGCGGTCACCTCCCATTGGCCGGTCACCTCTGTGGAATCGGAAACAAAGCACTTGGAGAGATTGTTCTGCAGAACGGCAAAACCAGCTGGACTGCGGGAGAAAAACAGTCCTGTGCCGGAGGCGAAGCGCTGAAAGTGTTCTGCGTTGCGCGTTTCCCCGCTAGAGGGAGCGTGCCTTCAAAGGCTCACGCGCGACGTACACAAGACATTCACCTCATCGTGAGGGCAACTTCTTGAAGCTAGTTCTGGGAACGCAGATCCAGTACTCCCCGGCAAACACCCATAGTACCGTGAAATGAACGTGCCATGCGTAGTAGCGATCGCCAACTTTCTGGGTGCTAGGTTACGTGCATAATGGATTCGGGCGCTACTCTCGCGACATGCGTGCTTTAACCCCCGATATTATTTGGGCTGCATGCGTTTGAAATATATGTGTAGGAAGTCCTGGAGGTTCCCGTCTCTAGAATTTTGTGAAACTTTCTTAATTTGCCCGAAATCACCGTCGACCTTACTTAACAGGCATCTGTAAATTCTTCAATTATCATTGATCCCTACCCCTTTGTCCGGTGTTTGACTATGTCTCACATTGAGATAGAGGTCCTGCAGCTGCCTGTCTTGTAGCTGCTTCTCACATTGCGCCGAATGAAAGAAGAGACGACGTTTGAGATTATCGCTAATTCATTAAACGTCCAGCGTTAGTTCTCCAACTTTCGCGACGCCTTTCTCTCTTTGATTCATTTTGTTTTGCATGTCCTGTCTATGGGCAACTACAGGCATTTGCGGAGCGTGCCGCGCAGCGCCTGCGATCCCAAAGCGACAAGTTCCGCATCATGTTTTCCTCTACGTTGGGCGTCGCGTTGTTCGTCGGTGAAGTTGGATCCGGCAAGCCGAGGACGTTCTTGGACAAATGCGACCGTGCTGTAATGGCCGACTACGGCATCCTCTGCAATTCAGCTGGGTCCTATAACTTCCCAACGTCAGATCATAGGGAAGAATTCGGCTACACTTCCTGGGTGGACAACTATAACCGCACCTACTGGGCTAGCTACGAGACCGAGCGAAGCTTAACACTAAAGGTACCACCTCCGCTTCTCTCCTTCCTAGATGATAAAGCGCAGTGGTAGTTAACGTAGCGGATCGCTGCAGCTGCGTTTTGCAAAATATAGCCTTTAAAACAACTTTTCCATAATTTAAGGCGGATAATAAGGACTTGAAAACAACAGAGTGTTTCATCGTAGTGTACACCACGCCCTCTCACCCACTCCCACTATCTTAAAAAGGGCTCTACGAAACCTTTGGTCGAATATATATGCTACGGCGGCTATTAGGCTTTGTTTTAAAACGCATGACCGCAAACTTTATGAAAATTCTTTGCAGCAAGGGGTGTTAAAGCCATCGTAATAAAAGTGGATTCGCTGGCTATGATTCCATCTACCGTGCCCGCACGCAAGTGGTTCCTCTCACTCCCCTGAACGGCTACCCTCCTCAAGAGAAATATCACTGCCTCCCCAACTCCTCGTTTTTTGAGGGAAGACGAGGAGAACGTCATACGTCTATGGTATAGCCCCGCCTTGCCAGATGTTTCTTCATATTTGCCGTGTCCTTCCCACTATCGACGAGCGCTGAACCGTTAAGTGAGAGATCTTCGGAGCCATTGCTGTCGCCGGTTTGGTGTAATAATAATTGGTTTGGGGGGAAAGAAAATGGCGCAGTATCTGTCTCATATATCGTTGGACACCTGAACCGCGCCATAAGGGAAGGGTAAAGGAGGGAGTGAAAGAAGAAAGGAAGAGAGAGGTGCCGTAGTGGAGGGCTCCGGAATAATTTCGACTACCTGGGGATCCTTAACGTGCACTGACATCGCACAGCACACGGGCGCCTTAGAGTTTTTCCTCCATAAAAACGCAGCCACCACGGTCGGGTTCGAACCCGGGAACTCCGGTGTAAAAGCGAGGTTTGCGCTTCATAGGCATTTGAGAACCACCAGGCTCGACCACGCGAAAACAAAACTTTCCGGTATGGTTTTATTGTAGCATGGTGTACCTACTGAGGTGGCCGTTCGTTGAAGACGTGTGTGGCAGAGTATGCAACGTTATTTCGAAGCTATTTTTTAAAATCTCATGATAAAAAAATGTGTATTTCGAAGCCGGAGATTTCCCCAGGAAGAGCTCTATCAGCAAGGCTTTCCTCCAACTCTGACAAGCCTCTCTCGGAGTCGGACAAGCTTCCGCTTGCTATACATTTGCTAACACAGCCGTTTAAAATCTACAGGTCTGACACTTCTAAACGAAAGCGGTTTCTCTAACGGCATGATAATTGGGCGAATGCGAACAGCGCATCGTAGCAGACGACGGCGCAGACGGTAACCTCGGCAGCATCCCGTGGTAACGATCGAACCTAAGTTTCTAAACGCGGTGTTGGACTCCATTAACACCTCTGGTAGTGTATTTGAAAAATTCTGCCAAAGAAGTGGTCATAATCATCTTCATCATCAGCCTGACTACACCCTCAGCAGGGCAAAGGATTCTCCCATGTCTCTCCAATTGACCCTGTCCTTTGCCAGCTGCGCCCACCCTATGCCTGCAAACTTCTTAATCTCATCCGCCCACTTAACTTTCTGCCGCCCACTGCTACGCTTGCTTTCTCTTCGAATCCACTCCGTTACCCTTAAGGACCAGCGGTTATCTCGCCTTCGCATTTCATGCCATGCCGAAGCCCGTTTCTTCCTCTTTATTTCGACCAGGATGCCATTAACCCGCCTTTGTTCCCTCACCAACTCTGCCGTCTTCCGGTCTCTTAACGTTACGCGTATCATTTTTCTTTCTATGGCTCGCTGCGTTTTTGCATAACTTGAGCTGAACCTCTTTCGTTAGCCTCCACGTTTCTACCCCGTAGGTGGGTACTGGTAAGACACAGCTGTTGTACACTTTTCTCTTCGGGGAAATTGGTAAACTGCCATTCATGATCTGAGAGCATCTGCCATATGCGCTCCACCCCATTCTTATCCTTCTATTTCGACACTAAAACAGTCTCAGAGGAAATATTTTTCCGAAGCTTCTCCTTTAAACGTCGACAACCATTTCTCCTCAAGGTCGGCTCTGATAATGGTGAGCTTACTTAATGGAGCCACAGGACAGCTTCTGTGATGGCCGAGAAATTGCTCACTGGGCGACGACGATTTTCTCTTTAAGCTAGGGGATTTGAAAAATGTTTTAGCATTACATTATTCATGCAAGGCACTGAGGTTTTGTATATTGTAGTCATTTTTCTTCTTGTCCAAACGACACCAAAAAATCTAAGAACGGCCTTTGGTGATATCCTCCATCTATGTCCATAACAAAGTTTTCAAACATTTAACTCTGACTGAACCCTACTTAATAGCAACGACACATTCCACAATTTGGCTCACAAGTGTGCCTCGCAGTGGTGAAAGGGTTGTTACTCGTGACCTTGCTATATCTTGAGCATCGCTTTGGCAGGAGGAGAATAGAAATGCGGGAGAGCGGATTGTTGACGATGCCTGGAAACGTCGGGATGACAGGTTAGCACTTCTTACTACACAAAATTTGACAGCGGAAAAAAGTCGGTTACCGCAAGTACTTTCACTGCAAATATACCAAACAAAAAGAAAACTCTGAGCAGATCTTTTTTTTTTTTACCGTCAATCACTAAAATTCATGCAACGAATCACACACTTTTGAAGCTGCAGTAGACGAACGAATGAGTTTAGCCGCCGCGGTGGCTGAGTGGTTATGGTGCTCGGCTGCTGGCCCGAAAGACGCGGGTTCGAACCCGGCCCCGGCGGTCGAATTTCGATGGAGGCGAAATTCTAGAGGCCCGTGTACTGTGCGATGTCAGTGCACGTTAAAGAACCCCAGGTGGTCGAAATTTCCGGAGCCCTTCACCACGGCGTCTCTCACAGCCTGAGTCGCTTTGAGACGTTAAACCCCCATAAACTAAACTAAACGAATGAGTTTATCAAGCAGAAATATTTTAGCAGTCGCAGGTACTTAATACTGACGCGTGGAATCCTGTTGGAGCTCCCACTTGTGTTCCCAGGCTTTTGTTCTCAGGTGGTTTGCTGAACTTGATTTATATATCATTTGCGCTTTTAATACTTCTTTCTCAAGTATCTGTTTTGTGCCGTTCATAACTTTTTCCTGCACTCTTTCTTTCTGTGATTAACATACCTAAAGTTTTCCCCTTTGTGGCGCTATAAGTGCCTTAAATCACTAAACAAAAAAATCAGCAGGCGTCCACCCACCACGCTTGGTCCTCAAAGCTCGCATTAACGTTTTTAGTACTGTTTGACAACAATAATAAAGTATGGAATTAGTAACTGACGAGGACACCTCAACCGCGCCGTTAAGGAAGGCGGGCAGGTGGGAGTGAAAGTAGAAACAGAGACAGAGGTTCGCAGTGGAGAGCTCCGGGATCATTTATACCACCTTGGGACCTTCAGCGTGCACTGACATTGCACAGCACACGGCCGCCTTTTGCGTCTTCGCGGTCATCAAAACACGGCCGTGGTGGTTGTGGTTCGCGAGCGCATGTTATTCTCGGAAAGATTAGAACCTCTCGTCCAGCATAGATCGTCAAACGCGTGACCGATCGCGTGGTCGAGCCATGATCCAAATCATGTTTTTAAATGTAAAAATAATGTAATCGCGCGGGATATGGTTGTTCTTTAACGCTTCCGCGTTTGCTTCCAGAGAGCGCAATTATAATCAGAAAATAAACTTCTCATTTTTTTTTCAGCTGGAGAGGCATGCCAGGAACAGCTCTGACGGTTGGGTGGTGTTCGAGGTCCAACACGACGTGTCGAAAGCTTGCAACGTGAACAACTACCTCCGCCTGGAACTGATTCAAGCGAAAGCTCGCCGTAGCGGGCCTTAAGGATAATCCTAAGCGACTTACCGGTAACGAGTGCCCCTGCAGGCTACTTCTGCGTTTTTGGGACACCACCTCAAAAGTGTTTTCCTTTTTTTTCGCTTTATTGTCGACCTCAATATAACGCGCTGAGCAGTGGAGGCGATCTTGAAAATAAAATAACCCTGCTAGGGAACTCTCTTGAGCATTTGGCTTTTGTTTTCCGATTCTAGAGCTACGCGCTACCAACCTTTCCTCAAATAACGCATAAGGAGAAATACGGTTGAATGTCCCTGATCAGCCCCAGTCATTTTCCGCACTTTCAGAGCTCTCCTTTTTTCGTGGAATTTAGAAATAGAGGTCTCTTCAGACTTAACTTCATGTAGCGTCTCCTTCTCGTCTGCCGGTGTATTCTGCACCAGCCTAGTCGTCTTGATATATATATATATATATATATATATATATATATATATATATATATATATATATATATATATATATATATATATATATATATATATATATAGTGAAAAGGTCACAACTGGTTCGATTATCTAGGTTTATTCACCAACAGTTTCAGACGGTGGACCGTCCTTCATAACCTAGATAATCGAACCAGTTGTGACCTTTTCACTGTGCAAGTTTTCACTGGCCCGTTGAGCAACCCTGACTGCTTCCACACACACACACACACACACACACACACACACACACACACACACACACACACACACACACACACACACACACACACACACACACACACACACACACACACACACACACACACACACACACACACACACACACACACACACACACACACACACACACACACACACACACACACACACACACACACACACACACACACACACACACACACACACACACACACACACACACACACACACACACACACACACACACACACACACACACACACACACACACACACACACACACACACACACACACACACACACACACACACACACACACACACACACACACACACACACACACACACACACATATATATATATATATATATATATATATATATATATATATATATATATATATATGTTACGAACGTAGGTTGCGTTGGCTCCGCAGAATAAAGATTTAAGAGAAGTGGGCACTTCAACAAAGACACTTTTATTTATCAACGTTTCGACCGCGGTGCGGTCTTCTTCAGGACTGTAGTGGTCTCGCGTCAGATGGACGTCCATCTGACGCGAGACCACTACAGTCCTGAAGAAGACCGCACCGCGGTCGAAACGTTGATAAATAAAAGTGTCTTTGTAGAAGTGCCCACTTCTCTTAAATCTATATATATATATATATATATATATATATATATATATATATATATATATATATATATATATATATATACATGCCGCAGGTCGTCGATGTAGTCCCCAGTTATATGACCTATTAGACCTGTCTCATGACAAATCCGAATAACTACTCACTGCTAAAACACGTTACCAAAGCAAGCACAACCACCTCAAAACACTCTCATTGGCGGGTCACAAATCGCTCGCGTATCGTTCTGCAGGAATCTTTGTCTTCAGATATATTCTTCATCTGATCAAGCCATTGAATTGCTACAACTGTTATGGTTTGCAATCATCTTACGCATCTAGTCCACCGCATGGTCAATGCGCGCGCCGGATGAGGCGTACGTGAACAGAGGCAGCTAGTATAAACATTACCCCTCACCAGATTCGCTGCATTGTTCCACATCTTACTCAAACCTTTCAGCACAGACATAAGATTGAAACTGCGCTTCATACAGTATGCAGGACCGTCCGTAACGTTCCCGCACATATGTCCACAGAGCACGTATACCCTACATGGCTTTTCTTGCCCCTGGGAGACCGCATACATCATTGCAAATGGCCTGTCTTTCTAGCGCAAAACAGGAACACTGGATACTTCAGCAAGCTACTCTCAAATATATCGGGCTACCTATCATTACCTCTCTTTCCCCGCTCCCAAATAAGCTCTTAATCACTCCATTCCAAAATGTGTTGAAGTCGATATCAAACTAGGCACACGTTGTGCACGCGCTGCCAATAATGCTTATCCTATTGATTCGATGATCGTCTACACACACGCACCTGGAGCCCACATCGGAGCAGCTCCTTATTCAATTTCAGTCTCAATCACGTAGTGACACATACCCACGGTCCTTAAACCTATATCCTCCTACAGCAAGTAAAGATGTCTTATAATGGCCAGTATTCAGGGCCGCCCTCTAGCAACCGCTAACCCATCAGAATCTTCCGTGTACACCGATCTAATACAGGCCACATGCGAAATTTATGCTGGCCAGATTCCTGAAGAACTACTAAAGGATCTATAGCAAGTTCTCACCGAACTACGTCCTCACACCGTCACACTGAGGTGAATTTCTGGTCACGCTGGCATCCCATGCAAAGAGGTGCTGCCTTGCCTCGCCCGCGTACATCCAACACCAAGCGCCTGGGAATCCCTGGCCTTAACCACCCACGCGGGACGCTTACACCCCCTAAATAAATCTCCACTGCGACAGCAACAGAGAACTCTTCGTAGAGTTCCTGCTCGGGACAAAATCTCACCAATACGCTTAGCTGGCCTCGGAGCAGCTGAGAGAATCCACAGCTTTGTGTTAAGCAATACTCATTAGTGAATGTGCATGCAAGAAGTTCGTATCCAGTTTCGTGGCAGAGTTCACAAAACTTTTTCTCAACTTCTTTATTTCACATTAGGAATGTAAAACACTCAAATAACTGATTACTCTCCTCGAGATGTGTTTTACCTTATAACTTGCGTTTCTATATGGTTTTGGTGCTGTTTCGTTAAAAAAAAAACTTAGTTGCGCCCTTGCTGCACTACGGAAGCGTTTTCCCCTGCTCTTAGTCGTTTTCTTTAACATTATATTCAAGCTTAAGCTCACCCAGGCACTTCTATTACAACCAGCGCCACGTCATGGCAAAGTGGTTGTCTTGCTTCAACGTCACCTTCACAGAAAAAAATTTCATTCCAGACCTTAAGATTCCACACGTGAGCTGTTGAGCAGGTACACTTGCGAGTCAAATTGTGAACCCATGGAAGAAAAACGGCAGAGGCTTAGCTCGGCTATGCCAGGATATATGTAGCGAAAGCAAGTGTGAAACTCCCCGGTTGGCCTTGTTCACATATTCCACAATATATGAAGCACAGGCATAAACGTCCAGTATGACCTGTAGGTTCATGTTTGATTTCAGCACCGAGGCTGTCCAAGAATTGAAGGTGTCGCGTCATTCTTAAGCCTATTCTCTAGGCTAACGGCACGTTGTTCTTCGGTTTCTTGAGCCCGCCGCTGAAATCTCTTGGTCGTATTCCATCGTTCATCACAGGCCGTCTTCAGTGAAGCAGGACTCAGGTCTCTCCTCCGGCTCCTGTCGCTGATGCTAGCGGTCGAGACACCGGAAGTTAAACGTGCCTGTCTCGCGGCGGCATAATCATGGCGGCGTTTAGCCAGTCGTTCGGCGCGCCGTTAGTCTGTTTCCGGGGCGATTCGTTTCCTCTTCATCTCGTTCCGCTGTCGATTCCAGGCCTCCTCCAGCTTACCACAATCGTCGCCGTCCATACTGTCGCCTCAACTGTGGTTGCGGCGCACGCCAGCTCTCCTTTTAAATCCTGTGACGACCAAACGGCGGCGGCGGCGGCGAGCGGCGCGGTGTGACGTCATACCAAATGGCGCGACGAGCGCGCGAAGCACAGTAACCTTCCGCGGCGAGGCGCGCGTTGTGACGTCACGTGCCTCGATGGAGTACCGCCACGGCGAAATCGCGAGTTTGCGGCCAATAAAGCTTTCGCTTTAATATAAGTGAAAAGACGTTAAAAACTGACCAGCAGGGCAGAAAACAGCCATCACTGTAATAAGCTTCTAGAGGTTTTACTTAAGGGGTACGATAAAGACAGGCAGAAATATCAATAAGATTCATAGCGTTCGAAGTGTTTATGGAGAGCGCGTCATTATCGTTCACAATACTCCACCCCGACCGACGGTGGCGAGTGAAAGAGAGGGAGAGAAAGAGAAGGACGAAAAAGCAGAGAAGGTTAACCAGGCGATGCCCAGTACGATACCCTACACGTGGTGAGGAGAACAAAAGAAGAAAAAAGGAAAGAAAGAGCGGCAACGAAATGAGTTTTTCACTGTCCGTCAAGCACTATGACAAGGGGACCGAGGGCGCATATTTAAAGTTTATATTTTATAGCCGGTAATTCAACCCCGAGTCCTTTAAGAACTTCAGGAGCGCCTTCAGCGCTGTCCTTTCTGACGAAGTTTTTGTCCAAGGCCCCAGAATCTTGGTTTCTGCAAGAGGACGAGAGTTCAAGCGGCGGAGTGTAGCAGCCAGGAAGGCACGCTCTCGCTCAAAACGAGGGCAGTCAAAGAGTAGATACCCGATCGTTTCATCGCAACCGCAGTGCTCACACGCTGGAGAGTCTGCTATTGCGGGCCCAGGTCGTATACGGTACTTTACGCTCAGAAAATTCCACTGTTAACATTATCATCATCACCCCAACTTCGCTCACTGCAAGACAAAGAACTCTCCCATATTTCTCGAATTAACGTTGTCTTGTGCCTTCTGTGTCAACCTTGTATCCTTAAAAATTCCGAATTTCATCCATTCATCGTACTCTCTGCCACCTCATGCTACGTTTGCGCTCTCTTAAGAACCACTCTGTTACCGTAACCGACCATTAAATGTCCTTACTTCGCATTACAGGCCCTGTTCATGTCCACTTATCCTTTATTTCAGCAAGGTATAATTAAGTTTCGTTTGCTTCCTGACACTCAAAGCTCTGTTTCTCTCTTTAAAGCCTGGATCAATGATTTTTGTTTTTATAGCTCGCTGCGCTATCGTCCACTGAATTTCAAGCCTTTTTATTGCTGCCCGATGAGTAAGTACTGGCAAGGCACAATTTCTATATATTGTCCTCTTGAAGTGTACTGGTAAATTGCTGTTCACGATCTTGGTGTGCCCAGAAATGCGCTTCATCCTGTACTTGTTCCAGTTATTTCATTCTCGTCGTCCTGAACGATGGTACTCTACTAAAATTTACTGTGTTTTATTGATTTATATTTATTGTAATGCATGGCATTGTATTGCGCTGTATTTCATTGTACTGTACTTTATTTTAATACTTAGTATTGTATTCTATTGTCAACTATATGCCGTTTCAGCTTCGAGGAACGCTGATGGCCATGTGACGGTGCCTATGCCGTTAGTAAGGGCATTCTGCTCCACAAATCATTGCTAGAGAGAAGAAACCTGAAGACGTACAGAGCCACCAATTGACCAAGTAATCCGAAACGAATGTGCAGCGCTGAAAGTTACGCGGTCGGATAAATAATGTAATGCGCTCGTTTAGTGGGCTGCGGGCCAACTTGAGAAGGAGACAACCCTTCTTATATGCCTATATCCAGCATATATAGCCTATATGCCTTCTTGCACCGGTAGCTCAGACCACACCCTGGTGTGATCGCATCGCTAAACGTATGATCAGATTTTGGGCTATTTTTTAGCCGCTAAGACGGTTTAATACGACTTTTATATAAAAAGCGACGCTCAAAAAAGCACCCCTGACCACGCTGGGGTTAGAAATGCGCTATTCCCCAGCAGTTTCCCGACATCATCCCTGCGGCGTTTAGCTGCAAAGATTTGTATGAACGATTCAGCAATAGAGGCGTTGCTCATCCCAGGGAACTGATTTCGTCATGCTTCTCTCTGTCATGCTCTCCCCGAGTCGGCTTGGAACGTGGAAGTACACTGGCTTCGTTATCATTTGCAACCGTGTGTTTCTGAGTGGAAATTAGTGTGGATAGTGAACGCCTGGTAACGAAACAGCATCAATTATCTTTGTTTCCTCTCAACTCGACCCGATCCAATTAACTATCAGACATTTGATCATGCCGACTACTAGTTTCGGCACAGGCATGTGAGAGACAAAAGATTCACCCGCTACTTAACAGCGCACAGAGAGTACTCAAGGCAAGGCATATAGCGAAGATTGCACCCTTTCTGCCAATTATACAGTATCCAAATATGTGGTTTCGCCGCCCAGCTCGTTGGGCGGTTTTTGAAGGTTGATTTTGGCTCAAAATTGTTTTAAAAGCAACATATACAGTAACACACAGGGGATACGGTAACTGAAATGTGCATTTATCATCGCCATCATCATCATCATCATCACCATCAGCCTGAACACACCCACTGCAGGGCAAAAGCCTCTCCTATGTCTCTCCAATTAACCCTGTCCTTTGCCAGCTGCATCCACCCTTTGCCTGCAAACTTCTTAATCTTATCCGCCCACCTAACCTTCTGCCGCCGCATGCTACGCTTGCCTTCTCTTGGAATCCACTCTGTTACCCTTAAGGACGAGCACTACTGCTAGGCTAGCCTCACTAGATAAAGTTCTAGCGTTAAACCTTGCCAGGTTCAGATTCCCATGGCAGCCTGTCCGGAGCCAGAAATTCTTATCACCCTCCGCTGCATCACAGGTCTGACCGCCGCCGTGGTCAGTTTCTCTGCAGCCGCTGGGGACTGAGGGCCGAGGGTTAATTGGTTTGTTCATAGAAGGTTTTGGCCAACTACTGCACCAGGGTGGCCAAATCCTGTTCTGTTGAGGGAGTGCGTTGTCGGTTCTGGTCACCGAGATCAGGCCTCGCCCCAGATCTGGTTGTGCAATTCCATCGACACGCGGATTTTTTTTAAGCCCGGTGGAGAATTGCGCAGCCCCAGGATTCAAACCCCAGTCCTCCTGAACGCGAGGCGGACGCTCTACCTCTACGTCATCGTATATAAAAAAAAGACGACAGAAACAGGATTTTTTTAAAGTGAGTTCTAAATGCTGTCTTCCTTATTCCAAGAGTTATCTCTCTAATGCATGGCACCACTAGAGTGGGCACTTACCTAAATGTGCTATTTGTTACAGTGAAATAATGTACTGTGTACTTTCACTGCTTGCTTTGCAAGCAGTATGAAATCCAGTCCAGAAAAGGACACCTACGACTGTCATGAACGTTATTTTAATAGTTTTTATCATTTTTCGTACAATTTAACCTCTTTACCGCCATGCAGGGTTCCTTAACTGGAACCTTGAAGGCTGTATCGTTCTGAGAACAGAATCATGGCACAGGAGAACATTGAAAAGCACCACATAGCAGGCACCAGCCATCTCAAGTCATTCGCTTTGTCACACGGTCACATTGTCCGTGACTCTCCCCCCGCCTCATAAACGTCGCCTTCGTATATATTATGGGGTTTAAGAGCATAGAGATTGATAGGTCTCAATGCACGAAGCTTACAAAATACCAAGCTGAAAGAAGGCTTGTAGATATCTTGTATGTCACCGCGGTGTCCCAGCGCAAGACACGTTGAGGGCCAGAATATCGATCATGGCAGGACGTCTTCGGAGGGACCCGCGCGGCGAGATGGTAACTAGAGCAAGATGACGGACGTATGTAAGAACATGGCCACGCGATATCGGTTGTCGTTGGAGTATTGTGATTCCTGCGACGCGCCAAGTCGAGAGCGGGATGGTTGTCGGATGGTGGTCAGCAGGTGCAATGGCGTCACGTACGTATTCATCAAGCTGTGGAGTCCAGGTGGCAGAACTGGTTCGAGCTTGGAGGTGCCATTACCCATGATCCCGATACTTCATCGATAAAGAACAGCAGCATACCAGCTAGCTTTATGCGAAGCAGCTGTCTGTACTTATAAATAGCAATCATAAGGTATTGTAGCGCAATACGAAAACCCTTATGGCGTGTTTACTTTTCTTGGAATCTCGAGGAAAAGACACCTAGAAGCACCAGCTTGAGAAGATTAACGCCTCACGAGAGCCGCCTAAGATTATTACAGAGCCCTATGCGAAGGACCTTGCGATGCGCAAGGCCACATGTGCTTCTAAAGATCGTTCCCAAAGAGACTAAAATTTGCCACATAGGAGCGCCGAGCTCTGTCTATAGTGGCTCTCAAGTGATAGGCTTCCTATCCATTCTGACGGCACCGCAACAGAAGCGAACATGAGGAGAAGGGCAGCCAACTAACGGGTCATGTCCGCTTTGCCAGCTTGTTTGAATGCGTGAAGAATAAGTAAAAAGTTTATATTAATATACTTTTTTTAAGAATTGCGCTATAGTAAAAATATTTACGCTTTTCAACTGTTTAACTAGCCTGAAACTTCCTGACAGCGCTATTGCGCGGTTTTCTCCTGACGCGCTCTCTTCGAAGACCAACGGACGAACGAGCACTGCAAGTTAGATGTTTCTTGACCAGCTTATAAGCCAAGCCCTTCACGAATCCACATTTGTTAAACCGGATGTTGAATTTATTTTTAACTGTCTGTTTCCTTAAAATGGAAATAAAACTCACTTTGATGCACTTCACTGCACATGCGTAAATAGAGCATAAGCTTGGTACTCGTCGAATCAGCGAGTATAATAAAAGAAGTTTCCGGAAGATAAACGTCTTATAGGGCGAAAGCACTAATGCAATGGGCTAACCTCCAGCAAGATCTTGAGGTATTTGTGAGTTTGTTTTATTGTATTGTGATGAGTTTAGTGCTGCATAAACAACTAAGGCTATCATGAGCTAAACACAAGTTGTGGAAAATTGTTTAGTGCAGGGTTTTATGATTGTGGGTTTGTGCCAAATGAAATTCATAAATAAAAATAAACATCCACGTCTGGGATTTCAACCCGTGACGGCGCGAACAGATCAGAGTTGCTGGCCACTGCACGAGAGCACTATGCTGTCGCCGCAGCCGAACACGCCTAGTGTTAAACTGCAACACACTCTCGCGCTGTGCATTGCACATCGTGTTCTTCAACTAATACTGCTATAAAATTAATATTCGCGCTTTGAGCTAAGTGTTGGTAGTGACAAAGAGATGTGCGCTGCATGAGTTGGCTTGAACAACGTCGTGGCAGAAACGCGGCACTAGAGCAATATGCGTTCGGGATTATAACATTTCAGCAGAAACGCGGAATTGGCGCACAAGCAGCCGGAGTACATATTGAGTAAGTCCCGCATAAATGGCTCCCTGGGTCACTGGACACATCAATCGTGCTTTCAGGTAGGTGGCGGTGGTGTACACCTGAAAAAAAACTGTGTTTTCCCTCAATACCTTGTGCTCAGCAATGCTAAACCACCAGCCATTTTGCTTTACGCATTGAAGACATCTTAAAGGAGACGTGCTTTATTCATGAGACAGACTATAAAAGATATACGCCGATTCATTAAGACGGTGACTTTTCCGCCCAAGGTTAGATTGCAGACAGGTCAGGTCTATCATGCCATGCCTCGCACTTCTTTCTCACAACTTTTTCCTGAATTCTTCCTCTCCCCAAGCAACACAGGTAAATGGCCCAACATTGAAACCATATTGGGTAAGGCCGGCCCTACAAAGGACCAAGATGGAACCATCCTGTTGCAATATTGGGCCGATTACCTGTGCTGCTTGGGTCTCTGGCCTTTTGTCGCGTAAGTAGCCGTTGTCGCTTTGGGTGTAAGTTCCCGTCCTCTTGTTGTTGTTTTTTTCCTTTTTCATGTACTTGTGTCTGCCTCATTAGTAGTCATCTCCCTTTATTTCGCACTCTTTCTTTTTTATCTCATCCACCATTTTCTACAGAAAAAATGCCACCTGTAGACAATATCCTACGTGAACTATCCACAAGTAAACTGGAAATAAAAAGCGAACGCCATGATCTGCATAAAACTTGAAATAATTTTTGCTTGATTTATGATGGCCATTAGTTATCGTCGACGGCACTACGCCGCATCACTCTGCGTTTGCTGGGCGAGGCGTTTTAAGTGCATTCTTAAAAATTTTGATGACACACCGCGGCTTCTACGTTATTCGAAACGGTCGTCATTGTTTTCCGTGTATGGCCTCAAAAGTCCCATGTCACCTTTAAAGGCAGAATGACCGTGAACTGCAGACATTCTTCTGAACCCGTAGACAGTCGGGCACACTTGCTGTTATCGTCGCCGGCGAGTTGTATTTTATTTTTGTGCACGGGACCACCCGAACAAACAATTTGAGTTCCTCACCAGTTTAACTACCTTCTGTCAACGACAGCCGTGTCGTAAAACGCAATCGTGACAATATATCTGAAGCGTGGACAATGTTAATTCCACCCTGAATACTACTGCCATTATCTCACCTTCAAAAACGTTCTATGGCGAAGTGTGGACTTCTTAGCATAGATTTAGATCTCTTCACATCATCTTTTCGCAATCAATTTGCCATTAAGGCTCGTTTGTCCTTCGCGTACAGTTTCTAATTCGTTCTAAAGAAAAAGAAGATCGCCGCACGCAGCGCAAACCCTCGTGCCGCGCTGTCGTTTCAGCTCGAGAAGAGAAGAATAGCCCTGGCTCAGTTCCTCTTCCCACGCCCAGGATCTTGTGTGGAACCGAGAAAAGCACCAAAAAACAATGTCTGAACGTAAGTGCAATCTCCATGGTGGACGTTTCGGGTGTGGCATTTCTGAATTCGACTTCCCGAAGCTACAAGGGCGCGACAGTACTCCTTCACGGAGTTCTGAGATTTGTTTCGGCCCCCTAGGCTTTCTTTAACATACGCTGATACAACGTAGAGCACGCTTATTTTGGTAATTTGCCTCTTCCTCACACAGCCTCTGTGGCCAGGATTTGAAACCGCAGATTTGGGCTCCGAACCCGAACGCTATAGCCACTGAGCCGTCGCGACGATTTTACGTTTCGTCCGCTTGGTAGTTTGAGCATTATTTTAATTATTTTAATGTGAACCTGAATCTTTTTTAGCGTGTTTCAGCCACTAAATGTGTTCAACGGTAGACATGCCGTGTATGTTTATAGGGGTTTAACGTTCCGAACGGACTCATGCTGTGGGGCCGCCGTAGTGAAGGGCTCCGGAAATTTAGACCACCTGGGGTTCTTTAACGTGCACTGACATAGCACAGGGTAGACGTGTATTACAACACTAAGTATCGCTGGGTTTCAGGTCAAAATTTATTCTTTTCGCTGCAACCATGGTCGTGATTTAATTGGCAATGCACTGCCAAGTTAGCTTCGTCGGCAAGACAGAAGTAGTTCTCCATTTGAGAGGATTACTGGGATGGTTTATATGGCTTATTCTTTACATCACTATCGAAAAGAACCCGTAACGCTTTTTTCAGAAAGTTGTTCTTCCAAACTAATTACTATGTCCTCACAATACTACAACCATGATACGAATGAGCTGCTCCTAATACCTTCATAACGTTTTTTTCCCGCTTAACGTGGGTATTTACGCCATTATTTTTCAATCAGTTTTCTAAAAAAAATTATACTGTGAAACCACGCAATTTTTTAAAGCGAGATGAATGGGTCAAGTATTATGAGCTAAAACATGCGTCGAAATAAACTCGAAGTTTGGTTTTCAGTCATTCGAATCACAAAATTAAAAGCCTTTTTTCCAGACGACCTTAGGCCGCTGGCCAATTGAGGAAAAATTCAAATGTAACACACCGCGCTGGCGGAGGGGCCAACTCTCTATTTACCGTCACTTAACTCAAATGCAATTAAATATCTGAGGGCTCGCATACAATTTCTGTACTGTGGGTTTTAGGGACTTGCTGAATACATCAATGCACGCATTAATATTGTTGCCTAACTTTTTTTGCTTTTGCAGAGTCACAGGTCTCCTTTTATTCCGGTAAGACTACCTTACCAAGATTTTTTGTCTAAACCGCGCATTCTTTTGGCAGAAATAGGTACATAGACAAGCGTTTAGAGAAGTCGTGCCTGGGACACGCGCCAATGCCTCTAAACTACACGCCATAGGCCAAAGTCACACTTGTGGATTGGTGCCGACGCTGACGAATTACGAAAGGCGACGATATGCTTCACCCGTCTCACTACCCTTATCGGCGCTTATCTCGCCACGGGAAACATTGTTTATGTTGTGCTACGAATTCAGAAAGCGTAGTTCCTGTGGCTCGTCTATACAAGATGCAGCAACCAGGCCGGCTGCGGCTGTGGTTAGTCGTTTGCTTCCCCATCTGTTCTTTTCGTCTGGGTTAATTTGATGATCGTAAGTATTGAGAACGAAACGAAGTATTATAAAATAGTGTCCCGTCTTGACTTCCTTAGGCGAATATTCACAAAAGCGAGCATGCAGGAATTTAGAGCGAATCGCAGGCGCCTCCAATGTGATACTGGCGATGTGGAACTCCTCTACTTTGCATGTTGCCTGGAGTCCTGGCACAAGGCTCACCCAAAGCCTGCCTAGATCCGCAAAATCTTAAATGCTACTTTCTTGAAGGCCCACTAAAAAGCGCTAGTTGCAGCAGTAGCATTTACACAGGAGACCGCGCCTCGCAGTTAACTCCCTTCCAAGTCTGTAGTACGCATAAGTGAGCCCAGAGACACCCTTACAAAATCATCTTTAGACAGTGTGTAGACTGTCCATAGACTACTGTCTATAAAGTCTATAGATTGTCTAAAGACGAACCCAGGGAACAGTCTATAGGCAATACAAATCCTATAGACTCGCTATAGATAATCTATAGATTTATGGTCATACGCTTTTAGTAGACTTTTGTCTATTGACAGTCTATAGACTATGAGTAGACAAAAAAACAATATCTATAGGAAGGCAATAGAGTTTATAACAAGTCTATAGACTGTCTATAAACTATTTTGATAAGGGCAGAGAGCAAGACAGGTTTTAGGTGATGTTTAGAACAACGTCGGAAAGAAAGCAAGCTCTCTTATAAGACTACAATGAGCTTCTGTCTTCTTAATTAAGTAGCTGCTGTGACCTCTATAACATTCTACATCAGATTTTAAAATTTGGAGAAAAAATTTGTTCTCGCTTCCGGCCTTTTGGCAGGCTCGGTGAACTAAGCTTGTATAGCTTGTATTCTGAGCTCAGCTGGAAGCAGTGTCATATAAATGTGAACGTATACTAAGCTCTTCTCTGTTCACGCGCCTCGAAATTTAAGGCCGATGGTCCTAAATCTGTCTTTGATCTTGTGATTGCACTCTGCTTGAAAATTTCCGGCTTTTAAGTCTGGATTACATTTGGCATAAAAAAAACGCCTCATGCGCAAGCGTTGCCAGGGTATAACTATATGTCAACGGAAGTCGCCTAAGCTCCTGCTCAGCTGTAGCTATTATGCGTCTTAACTCAAAGCTGGAGCCATTCTAACACACTTGAAACCTGAAAAAATCTACTCTATAAACCTCTATGTGTTTGTTTCCGGGGCAGTATGAAAGGCATTTCTTGCTGAAAAAATCTGAGCTTAAAATTTTTCCATGTCTCCACTTCAACGCGTGACGTTGAGACAAAGAAAACACTCTGTGGTGATCACCGCTTTGAAGTCAACAGCGATGTGGCATTGCCTCAGGGATCCGTTAAAAGACTGTTTCGACACTGAACAGTTTGCTTGCGAAAAACGCCAGTGGTGGCGACACCTGAATTTTACTTTTTTCACCTTTCCGGGCATATATAAACTCTATTTTCAATGAAAGTAGTGCCCTTGCGAATAAAACGCGGCAGTCTCTGCACACAGAAGGGCTCCGTGCTCTATTGTTGGGCATGGGTGCCTTTCGTCGTGCTTTGACTGAGCGACTGTGACCTTTACTGTGTTGTGACTTATTGTTTTGTCTTTTTTTGTTTTGATTATGTTTTTACTTCCCTGATTTTCGTCATGGCCTGCGCTCTGTGCTTTGTCTGGGAATGTTACTGAGAACTTGAATATACTGTGACTTTGGTTTTATCACGCTATTTTTTCGTCGTGGCCTGCACTCTGTGATTTGTCTGTTTGCCTTTGACTTTGACTGAGATGTGCTTTTTGTTTCCTCTTCTTTTTAGTTTAGTTTTTTGTTTTTTACTGCTCTAATTTCTCATTTCATTTTTTTTCTTTGGAGCATTTAGCCTCTTTACATGTATCTTGAATTGGCGTTAAGCCTGACGAAGCGTTGCTGGTCCGGACTCTCTCTTTCTTTCTTTCATGCTGTTTTTTTACATTTTCTGAGAGGAGCAATAAAAGAGAAAAAAAGGGTAGTCTATCGATGTAGACCGAGTTCAATTTAACCTGAGTGTCCCTTCAGGCCCAAGAAGAGATGGTGTGCTGAAACCTAAATGTATAGTTGCTTTCGAAGATGATGTATTGTGCGTTTTGTTACTTCTCAGTGGATAGAGTTGCGGATGGAATTAATTCAAACACTGCTTTCACATATGTGCCGCCTTCTTTGTTTTCCATCTGAGAATTATATGTTGACACTGAAAAATATGTCTTCCGGTCTTTTTACAGGGGTCTCCACGCTGTCGCAGTCGCAGTTTGGCGGTAAGACTCGATTTTTTATTTGCTTTCTTCCTGCACGTTGAGGGGAAGCGAACGAGAAATTTATTGCATTTTCAACGCCCCATAACACCAATGGAACGTGACGTTTCTTAGCTTATGTCATGCCCAGAGTATAGTACAGCCCGAACCCTGGAGAAATGTTCCCAGTAGTCCAAGGGTCCTTCCATTTATTAATACCAAGGACGATTCCTCCAAAGTGAGCCAACGTAACGTGAGCCGTTGTCTTTATGGTAGAATTTAAAAAATGACGTATGTCTTTTTTTACCACTGCATAGCTGAATTTCTCTTTCGGCGTACAAGTTACACGTGATCGTCATTTTGTAACCACTAAACATTTCCCACACCACCGCAGTAGTATCACATAAAGCGAAGATGGCAACGGGGTGTGCGCAGAAACCCCGTTTCCTGGCTTGGTTCGTTCATAGAGTCTCGAAGAGGATACTGCTAAAACGACCGAAAAACTTCAGCCCTTTACCCTCAAAGTATGGCGAGTGGGGACAGAGGGCAGAACACTTATCTAGAACACGTTCTTGGCTTCTTTCGGACTGAACACGCGATATCTGGCGGTAACATTAGGTTAAAAATGGTCCAGATGTAAGCATGTCCAGCAGAAGTCAAACGTTTGTATCGTTATTTTTCGCATTCCTCGTCGCAGCGACTTTGTGAGCAGCACACGGTGCAGGCGTTCAATACATACTTTTTTCAAGCCGCCGCGGTGGCTGAGTGGCTATGGCGCTCGGCTGCTGGCCCGAAAGACGCGGGTTCGATCCCGGCCTCGACGGTGGAATTTCGATGGAGTCAAATTCTAGAGGCCCGTGTACTGTGCGATGTCAGTGCACGGGAAAGAACCCCAGGTGGTCGAAATTTCCGGAGCCCTTCACTACGGCGTCTCTCATAGCCTGAGTCGCATTGGGATGTTAAACCCCCATAAAACAAACCAAACATACTTTTTGCCTTCTGTGCGACCTACCCTCAAAGTACGAAAAGCCGCAGTAGTCGGTCAGTGATTGGGGAGAAACGAGGCTGAATGAAATAACGTCATGCGCCACGCTTTGGGTAAGAATCTTTGGTTTCAGTTCGCTGTCTCACGTTAGCCCTCTACTGATAGTGGCGACCAGTGAAGAGTTATTGAGCCCTCGAGCCAGCAACAGTATATTTGCTACGCGTTCCCACACGCTGTTATATCCTTACGCTGAAAGAAATGCGGAATATGGACGCAAAGACGACGCCACCGACACCGACGACAATGCGAAACCCTAGCTTCTAGGCTTATAGAGCTAACGCTCTGAAACAGTTAACGCATGTATACGACGCAGGCACGCGCCTCCTCCCTTCGAGTGATGCGTTTCATCTTTCGCAACTGTTTTCTAAAGATTTCAACAAAATGCAGATAAACGCTGCACTGGTCAAGAGGCGGTATACCACCGGGGAATAAAATTCTAAGGATGATTACGGCTCTCCTTAATGCGAAAGTTGAGAGCAACTCTGTCGGTGTCTTAGGTTCTGTAGGCTCATTATTTTGCTTTGCTTTGCTTTGCTGGGTTGTCAGCACGTCTGGCGACGATATTAGTTCAATAGTAGTATTAGTTGAAGAAGACAACGATGTGCAATGCACATCGGGAGAGAGTGTGTGTGCATTAGTTCGATAGCAGCATTAGTATAAGACGATGAAGACGTCAAATGCACAGCGCGAGTGTATGTTGCAGTTTAGCAGGAGGCGTAGGCGGCTGTGGCGACAGCCTAGTGCTCTCGTGCAGGGGCCAGCGAAGCTGATCGGTTCGCGGTGCCATGTGCTGGATTCCCAGTCACGGCAATGCTTGTTTTCATTCAGTTATCGTTTGGTTCCGTTACACCGACGTGGCGACGCGGCGACGCGGTTCAGCCTACGAACGGGCGCTTAAGAGCTGCGCCCTGAATAAAAAAAACAAACTATGGTCACTCTTAAGTTAACGAAAGATTGGAATGTGTGGGGACCTGCCCTGCAGCCCCCTGAGTTTGCTTTCCCGCGAGGCACCGTGCAGCGGCGGTCTCCCCTCGAGGCTGAGCGGATTCCCTTGTCAGTTACATTAACTGGCAAGAGAGGGCGCCAGCGTCGCTGCGCGGGAGACTGCTGAAGCCTGCCCGCGGGAGATGGGCTCTCTTCGGCCGGGATAATCACCCGGGGCGGACGCGTCGCTCGGCGGCTCCGCTCTTCGCCGACGGGGCGAAGAAGCGACGGGGAGACAGGCTCCCGTACTCGTCCCGTCCGGCCTGCGGAGTTTATATCCCTTGCCCTAGCGCGGGCGAACATTCGCTCGGAACCTTGCTGGTGAGTCGGACGCCCTCGATTCATTAGCGTACCTTGTTGCTAGCTGGCGTTATTGTTTCTGTAGCAATAAATGCCTGTTTGTGTCAGCCAATGTGTCGTTCCTTTGTTCCCCCAGAGCATGGCCCGCCGTGGTCGGCGTGCGCTCGGTAGCGTACGCGATCACGGGGTGGGGTCCGGGCGGCTTTGAACCGTGTCAGCCGCGTTTGAGTGGGGAGAACGTACTTATCTCCCCAATTCAACCCCACATCTGGCAGCCCAACGTGGGGCCTGCTCTTGGAACATTGGACGACTGTCGGTTCGGTTCGAGGAACGCTTTGTCCGGACTTGACAAGTGCTAGGCCTAGAGTGAATTTTGATCGCTAGGACCTGCGGCATGCTTTCTTGAGTGCGAGGTGTATTGCGCTGCAGCATGTTTGAACTTTTCGACATGCTCAGCACATTTTTTTTTCCCTGGAGTTTCTTCGTGAGAATGACTTGGTCCGCATCGAGGGAGTTCGAGGCCTAGCGCCCGCGGAGTCGCCGAGCCCGAAGCGAGTGAGTACGGAAGCCGCGTGGGTGGTCCGAGTTTCTGTATATATTTTCTCTACTATCTCTTTTTCGACTCTGGGAGTCGCGGCTCCGGGAGCCGGGTGGCCTGGGGCCACGGGTGCCGCTACGAGCTCGCTGGTATTGCAGCTCGGCACCGGGCGCTCCGACACCGTCCGATATGGTGGGCGCCGACCGCTCAGAAGCTGCTTTGTGCAGTGAGCGGGGTAGGACCACCCCACAAAGCTGATGTCTCCTCGCGGCTGCGCGCACAAAACCCGTTTCGGGTCTTGGTTGTGGTCACGGTCGTTGTCGGAGTGGTCGTTAGGCCTGAGGCTTTTCGGAGCTGCCTGCACCACATTAAAAGAGACATGACCACCGGACCGTGACGTTGAGAGGGGGCGCACTTTGCTGCCCGTCCGTTTTTTTTGTAACCTCGCACGAACTGAGCAGTCTCGTTCAACTCAAGAAAGGGCTTTGTTCACTCGAACTTTGCGTTTGCACAGCCGCCGACACGTTTTGCTAGCGAGTTAGGCATTGTGCCACGAGGCCCTTGCGGATGCCGTTTCCCCTCCCGTGACCTACGTTAAAGGCACGCCGAGAGCGTTTCGACAATTTTGCAGATCCGGTGGAGCCACCCAGGCTTGCTGACCGGTGCACATCGTCTCGCTGCCACCTGCTGCGACGGAGCGGCCTGTATCCTGTTCGCCGCATCCATCCGGGGCAGCTGTGGCGAGACCAGTCAGCAGTCACCTCCGGCTGCTGCTGCCCTGGCGACTACTGCAGGATCCTGGCCTGCAGTTTTCCCACCGGCCTTCGATTCGCGGGCCTGCGGACACGGTAGTCCGCGGGCCATACGAGTCGTCCCAGCGGAGACCTTCACGCCGCCTTCGGAATACCGCGGAAGTCTGCGTGGACGCTGTCGGCGTGACCTCCGCTGCAAGACGTGCCTCAAAGACATGAAGACCAGGAGACTCCTCCATAGCATGTACTTTCAGGCGCGTGGGTCTATTTAAGGTTGGGGGGGATGTGGGGACCTGCCCTGCAGCCCCCTGAGTTTGCTTTCCCGCGAGGCACCGTGCAGCGGCGGTCTCCCCTCGAGGCTGAGCGGATTCCCTTGTCAGTTACATTAACTGGCAAGAGAGGGCGCCAGCGTCGCTGCGCGGGAGACTGCTGAAGCCTGCCCGCGGGAGATGGGCTCTCTTCGGCCGGGATAATCACCCGGGGCGGACGCGTCGCTCGGCGGCTCCGCTCTTCGCCGACGGGGCGAAGAAGCGACGGGGAGACAGGCTCCCGTACTCGCCCCGTCCGGCCTGCGGAGTTTATATCCCTTGCCCTAGCGCGGGCGAGCATTCGCTCGGAACCTTGCTGGTGAGTCGGACGCCCTCGATTCATTAGCGTACCTTGTTGCTAGCTGGCGTTATTGTTTCTGTAGCAATAAATGCCTGTTTGTGTCAGCCAATGTGTCGTTCCTTTGTTCCCCCAGAGCATGGCCCGCCGTGGTCGGCGTGCGCTCGGTAGCGTACGCGATCACGGGGTGGGGTCCGGGCGGCTTTGAACCGTGTCAGCCGCGTTTGAGTGGGGAGAACGTACTTATCTCCCCATGTCAAACCCCACAAATGCGACAGCATAAGATTCCACATTTGCCGCAGATTCTATTGCAACTTCTGCGTGTGTATTCGTCAGTTTGTTTGCAACTGTCGGTCCGTCAACCGACATATTCGGAGTGCTAGCTGCAGTGCTAGTTATCCACTGCGCTGTGAGGGGCCGACATTTACCTGTATAACACTTTTTTCTGATTTTCAATTCTGTCCTTCTATCTGGGTTGCGCTCTAGAGAAAAGGTTGCTGACTACCCGGTGGGCAGGTTCTGATGACGCTACAAGTTCACGTGACTTCTCTTGACGAGTGATTGATTTAACTACCACCTGCCACGGTCTGCAGGCTGCTTACAAACCGGCGTCCAGGTTGCAATTTGGCCCATTATGCAGGTTGTATTGATGTCACAAAGTAATGCGGCATCTCTTTACCACGCAGGACGGCTATCAAGACGTGCGATAAAGCCACAAGCTCACGTGACCTCTCTAGACCTCTCAGCTATTTTCGTCACGCTGGGCATCGGCTAGCTTTTGTTGTGCCGATAACTCTAATTCAATCGTAATAAGAATTAACTCGAACTACTGTTCTACACACAATGAATTACAGAGCTCTTGCATATGCAGAATGAGCAATAGTGACTCATGTCGCCATTTTCAGGCCTAACTACGTGGTCGCAGCGCAACGCAAACGGGTCGGCGGCGGAAAGGAAATGAGGCGTGGTGACTTACGCACAAATACTTTAAGGCCCGAGGGGAGAGGTTTTGGCTGATCGGCGCTCACTGAAGCCGCCGCCGTGAAGAAATGTGAAGAGCCATAGCCCTCTAGAGCAAGCATTTTCCCCGTATTTCTGTGCCGCTGAGGCGCAGTATGCTCAGCTTTTGCTCTCTAGAGCCATTTACCTCAGGCACGAAATGCGCAGACGGTGGCCATTCAGCTTCTGATCAAGTACGAGCATTTTAAACTCTCTTCTAAGAACGGGCAGAGTCGGAATTTCAAATAGAATGCAAATATTTTGGAGCAAAGCGTGTAGGTACCACCGCGTACAATAAATGTTTATCCCAAAAGTAAGAAACATAACCAGAGAGAGAAACAACCCCTCCGAAATCTGTCTCTGCCTGTAGTCCATTCACTCGAAAGGAAGAAGAGACGCTAGCTACACTTTATCTGCAGTGGAAGCAGTGTACGCCCAGAAAGAAGTTGTATGCATACACTCACGTTCAAGCACATCGAAAAATAACTTTTATACATATTGGTGGCGCCAGTCGTACATAGAGAATATCGGAAATTGGTTAGTTGCCCCTGCATTGAGTAATGAAGGGATATAAGCAGCTTTTTTTAACTTTTTTATTCTGCGGCTCTACAACGTTGCCCATATATATTGCACGGGAAGTCAAACGATTATCCGTGTCAGTGCTGTGTTATATGCGCACCTTTGAGGCACGATAATGAACCAGTCATGTGTTTGGGGGAACCAATGTTCTTTCATTCGTTTAAGCAGGTAATGAAAGGACACGAACACCTTTTTACACTGCATTCGCAAAATGCAGACACTGGTCCAGCGACTAGTGCCGATTTTTTTCAGTGAAACTGTATGAGGAAGCATTCTTCATACGTTGCTTTGCAATATTACAGCTTGCAGCCATGTTCACTGAACGCCTAATATGTTTTTATTCTTTTTTTGTCTATGCAGGTAGTCAAGTGTCCACCATTGACGCCGGAGGTGGTAAATCCTATAACACTTCGCTTGATTGAAAGCGTATAAATAACCTCTCACATAAAAAGTTCGGAAAGAGGACAATGAACCTGGAAATGTAGTCTGTATTACAACTAATTTCCAAGGACTACGAGTAATAAATCTCACATAAAATGCGATGCCAGTGATTCAGTAAAGTAAGGCATCACAGTTTGGTTCCTATTTTGTTAAATTCCCGAAGACAAACCTAGGGCTCATATTTGGTTGGTTCATCAATGGAGCTGTATTTCCTGCTCTATTAAACAAAATATATTGCGTAAAACACAGGCTATACGATAGTTCCGGATATTACGCCTCATGTCGAAGGATTTCCAGGATATGCCTCCCCCGTCCTGCCATCGTGGGTGGAGAACATTTTTCGTCTTGCACTAACGGCTACGTTACAGTAATTTCAAGCACGAATAAAAAGCACTGAGATCTTGGTATACAATTGAGCGCTATCAAGATGGAGCTTTTATTCTTACAGGCTTCTTTCAAGTTATTATATCTCTGGTCCTTTACTTTAATAACGATCGGTTAATAAAAAGACACCGTGTATTTAGAGGGTATTCAGCATGAATTAGGCTTCAGGTACTTGAAACTAATTATGTGATTTGAGAAAATTATTTCATATTCACGACATGTCTCGTGTTCCCAACTGCCTTATCAGCATTACAGAAAGTCGACGTGTGCAAAAATGCCGCTTTCACAAACTTTTGGACAGTTGTGTCTTGACCATACCTGCCAATCGACAGAAGCTGCTTCAGACAGTACACACAAATGCTTTCATTTAAAGTGCAGTATGGAATGCATGTCATTGTATGAAATCCTAATATCTGGTCACTACGGCTGCAGCGAACAAATTTGTTTTACTGCGTTCAAATGATCAGACTCATCACCGGTTCACTGCTTTAAGGAACTAAGACAAGTATTTCCTACAGCGTAGCTTCGATATTAACTTGACGAGACGCCGAACCTTTTAATGAAGAAACTCATTGGCATCTTCCGCTCACAGATAATGCATATTTTACGAAGCTGAAGCATGCATTCTAGAATCAAAAGTGTCGCCTAAAATTTTGCGGTGGCAATCTCCCTAAAGTAATCTGGTGCAAGTTTGATTGAGGTACCCAAAAATGAACATTAATCAAAACATTTTTTTTATTTGAGACAGCGCATACAGTGATTCGAGAGAAGCAAAGTCTGTTGTGCTGAGTGAACCTGACAAGCCTGTGCCTTTTTTTTTCTAGTGAAGGTTTTAAAATGCCAATATAGTAAAATATCGCTCAGTGGGGCCTACAGCATTTGAACAGTGATCGTACAGCGTTTTTCAATTAATAAAATATTAACTAAAATATACTACAAATTACCTTTGTTGTAGGCAGGGGGGGGGGGGTCAGACTAATAAAAGAAAAAAAAATTAGTTTTATTTCGAAATCAACCTATTGTACATTCCAGTGCTTTTTGAAAAAAAAAAACTTGGTGCTTTTGCCAGTCAATGTGCAGTCCAAGATATATAAATGGACTTGGAGATTCTAAAATACCCTTTCAAGCATGGCTAAGTGGTATTGCTTTGAGAAACAAGCTCCTGCCACATACTGCCTCCTGTAGGTCAATGTGAGGCAGCTCGAAGGAACACATGCCCTTATGAAATTGAACAACCAATTCGTGTTCTTTATTACATGAAATCTTTTTTCTCTCGGAAATTAGACTCAACGCGCCAGTCTAACACTAGGTATTAATATCAATATTTTGCCTTTCATGCCCTGGAAATGTGAAGACAAGTAAGCACGGCACCGAATAATCCACTCATTTTATTTAATTATTTCTTCCTTAGTGTTCACAGTATGAGCAATCAGCTTTACAAGTTCATTTTCTCTGGCCACAAGTTCCTGCTAGAGCAGAACTTAAGAACACGTCCTTATATTGTCAACAGAATCATGAGATGGGTGAATTTTTCAATTGTACGGTACTCTGCGATTAACGTGCCACTGGGACCTTAACTAGGATGAACGCAAGTATCGCCCATGTAGTGGTCTAGCCTTATTTTATATTTAGAAAAGAGCCGGCAGATGAAGTTGATCGAAAACAGTCGAAAAGTTGGGCAACATAGTTTTGCCTTTGGGCATGTCGGTTCACACAAATCAGCCATGTTACATTTAATTCCTGCGTGCCCATAGCCACGATTGAGAGTAAGATAGGTTATACCCGCAAGCGGGTCATTACGACCTTCTCGCTGCCTAGCTGCAGTTTTCCTCTCCTCAGTATGGCATAAGTTAACGACTTCATCAACGGTGAAGCAATAGCAACTGCGCCGCTGAAGGAAGGCGCGTGAAACTTGCGCGATTGTTGATATAGAAACGCTAAGTAGAATGATTGGTGAACGCTTGCGTGGAGGTTAATTTAATTACACATTTAAGACGAAAGCTTTACTTGCCTGATAAGTCCGCCGGAAGCGTTCGTTCGGTGGAAGTGTCCGCTGTACCCGTCAATCAAATGACGTGATCAAAACTAAAACAAATAAAATAAAAAAAGAATGAAAAGCAAGCAGCGTTAAAGAATCAAGGGAAAAATTGGAAAAGAAATAAAAATTAAAGGTAAAAGTAAAATAAAACAAATAACAAACAAAAATAGAAATTCAAAACTAAATCAAAATTAAACAATAAAAATAAAAAGTAACAACAGAAAAATGCAATCTACAAAGTTTCATCGTGTCGTATTCCTGCACGTAAGCAGATTTAGGTGGCCTCAGAACTGTTTTTTTTTTCAGTTATTGCAGATGTCACTGGCAACTTCAAGCTCACTTGCACTCCGGATGCGGCGACGCTTCCACGCCTTTTTTTTTTAATCTCGCAGCGAAAGCTCTCCGTGGCAGACAGGGTTTCTGGCATGCTGCTGCATCTCCATCCTGGTGTTCTTCTTCGTAATCGTGCTGGCCTACACCACGGGTCCGTTTGGTCTCGCTAATTAGTAACTCTGGGCTTACGTCCGACCAAAACTGCGTGGCTCCTATCGCACAATTAAAACCATGTGTGGGATAGCACGTAGTCAACACCCATGTTCCACGCGACTCTCGCATTTAGTGCTTGCTGTTCTGGACTCCTCTTTATTGCTTCGAGTGGACGAAGCACGATTTGCTGATGACATTGCCTTGAGTCACTCAGGAGATGAACTGCAAATCATGATCAATGAGTTAGACAGAGCAGAACCAGCTACCATAGTCCTCCATAAAGTCAGCAATAAAATTCCAATAAGGAAGGGCTTCAGCCAAGGAGACACGGTCTCGCCAATGCTATTCATCGCCTGTTTACAGGAGCTATTTCGAGGCCCGAATTGGGAACAGTTGGAGATAAGAGTTAATGGAGAATACCTAAATAATCAGCGATTCGCTGATGACATTGCCTTGCTTAGTCACTCAGGAGGTGAACTGCAAATCATGATCAATGAGTTAGACAGACAGAGCAGTACCAGCTACCATAGTCCTCTATGAAGTCAGCAATAAAATTCCAATAGGGAAGGGCGTCAGCCAAGGAGACACGATCTCGCCAATGCTATTGATCGCGTGTTTACAGGAGCTATTCCGAGGCCCGAATTGGGAACAGTTGGGGATAAGAGTTAATGCAGAATACCTAAATAATCAGCGATTCGCTGATGACATTGTCTTAGTCACTCAGGAGGTGAACTGCAAATCATGATCAATGAGTTAGACAGACAGAGCAGTACCAGCTACCATAGTCCTCTATGAAGTCAGCAATAAAATTCCAATAGGGAAGGGCGTCAGCCAAGGAGACACGATCTCGCCAATGCTATTGATCGCGTGTTTACAGGAGCTATTCCGAGGCCCGAATTGGGAACAGTTGGGGATAAGAGTTAATGGAGAATACCTAAATAATCAGCGATTCGCTGATGACATTGTCTTAGTCACTCAGGAGGTGAACTGCAAATCATGACCAATAAGTTAGACAGGCAGAGCAGAACGGTGGGTCTAAAAAACCAAAGTAATTTTCAACAGTCCAGCAAGGGAACAGAAGTTCACAATTGGCAGCGAGTTGCTGGAAGTGGTAAAGGTCTACTTGGGGCAGGTAGTAACAGCTGCTCCAGATCATGAGAGGGAAATAACTACAAGGATTAGAACGGGGTGGAGCGCATTTGGCAGGTTCTTTCAGGCCATGAATATCAGGTTACCAATATTCCTCGAGAGAAAAGTGTACAACAGCTGTATCTTATCAATACTCATCTACGGGGCAGAAACGTGGCGGCTAATGAAAAGGGTCCAGCTTAAGTTAAGGACAACACAGCGAGCTATGGAAAGAAAAATGATAGGTGTAACGTTAAGAGACCGGAAGCGGGCAGAGTGGGTGAGGAAACAAACGGTGTTAATGACAACCTAATAAAAATCAAGAGGAAGAAATGGGCATGGCAGGGCATGTGATGCGAAGGAAAGATAACCGCTGGTCCTTAAGGGTAACGGAGTGGATTACAAGAGAAGGCATGCGTGGCAGGGGGCGGCAGTAGGTTAGGTGGGAAGATGAGATTAGAAAGTTTGCAGGCATAGGGCGGACGCAGCTGGCAAAGGACATGGTAAATTGGAGAGGCATGGGAGAGGCCTTTGCATTGCAGTGGGTGTAGTCAGGCTGATGATGATGATGATGATGAAGTATATCAACACTCGTCCGTGAGCTGAAATCCTATGCATTCGAAACACAGTGCATTATTGCATCAGCCACATCTTGCCAGCATTGGTATAATTTTTAATGAGTGAAGAGAAAAGCGGGAGTTGTGTGGTGCCCCTTTTTCGATCTGCTGGCGAAACCTGCTTGTGTCGTTGCCAAAGATTTTTTCGGGGTTTGAAAGCTGCGTGCATTTCGGTAGTGGGCGTGGAATTCATTAAGCTGGTGAAACGTCCATAACTCCCACCTGATGCTAAGTGTTCACGACCGTTTTCTTCATTGCGCGTGCGAGCAGCACGTTTATTTGATTTGGTTCAAGAGGTGTTGGGCACATCCCAGTCTAGACGAGACAACTGCTGCTCTGAGCATGTCACCCCTCGCTCTCTCGATATGGACGCTTTGTTGCACTGAGCGCGCTCTTTGGAGAATCGTATGAATGGAGGATCGTTTGAATGCCGCGCCAGCTGTTGCGCGATTTTTCAACACGTGGCCTGCTCACTCCAAAACGTGATATGCGCTCCCAAACCTTATGTGGTAGACTCAAAATGCTCTTTATTCAAGGCACCACTGAGTGCGGTTCTTTAGCAGTCCTACGATTAAAATCCGAAGGGTCCCTTTTGTGTGAGACGCAAACTATAGTTGGCGCTATTTTTTCTTTTTTTTACTTCTTTAAAGCTGCAGAAGCCAGCCTGCTGTTCTCTTAAGTTCGCAATTTATTTTTATATTTGTTTACAGATGACACTGATATTGTTGATGAAGGTAAGTGCGAGCTGAAAAAACTCTAGTCTCTCGTTTTCTCTCCACCTAGAGCGAAATACGCGACTGCACAAGAATAAAAGCGTATAAGAACTCCGATCGCCTGAGATGGATCTTGGGGGCTATACAATCATTACATCTCGTTCTGTTGCCAGCGACTTCAAGATAGGGATAAAATAAAAGAATGACTGTGTCACCAGATAATCTTTTAATGCAATATTTCTCGCAACAGCCTCTGTTCTGTTAACAGTCGAGGTAATGCTACTCGTTCACTCAGTACGAACGGCTAAAAAATTGGAAGCTACGGCAATAATTCGGCTACACAGAGGAACAACTACTTTTGTGCCGCATCATAAATGCAAGGTTGTCATCGTGGAGTTCCTCGAAATTCTTCGCAAAGACCCATTTGATGTGGAGCAAGAATTCTTTTCGTTGTGCCTCGTTGTTTGAACCCACATTTTTCTAACACATTTTTTCATAGATAGGAAGGCATTAAAAAGTGTGCGTATCATTTGTTCACACATTCTGCCTCTGCACATAGTAGATGATTCTGAAATCAATACGAGCGCCCACATTTATATAGGTCATCAATGTATACATGACTGAATGCAGGTACAAGCACATGATGTACCATCTACTCAGGAGATTTTAGAACAATAGGAAGTTAGAAAAGAACATATATCCTGGATACAATACAGGTGCTGCAATGGGCATTCGGCGAGAAGGGATTTCTGCAGCAGTAGCACTGAGCGGTTCTCGCGTGTATGTGCAATGTTTTTCTCAAAGTGAGCACACAGCATTTTGCGCGCATTTGCTGAACTGACAACAAACTGTCAGTAAGCCTTTTGGTGCACGTTCCTTCGAAGAAACTGTTTTGTAAGCCCAGGAAGAGTGCGGTAGCAGGATCAATTTTGTTGGACACCTCAACCGCACAGTGAATCATGAGGTAAGAGAGTCAGTGCCAAAAAATGGAAAAGAGGACGGCCATACAGAGGTTAATCTTGACTTCCAGAATTTCTTTAGCGCGTGCTGACATCGCAGGGCACATGCACATCTTTCGCATTAGGCCTCCATCTAAACTCGGCCACAGCGGTCGATGTTTGATTCCCCGTCCTCGCGCTCGAGAGCTGAACACTAGGCACTGAGCCACCGGCGCGGGTAATAAGCTTGTACTGCCTTATTCCCGCCTTATTCGTGTCTTATTTGAGGCGGCCACCTAGCTTGCTCCGTTCTTTCTGCTGACGCTGTAAACACCGCCATACTTGTAAACGTGCGCTCTCGCGCTGTAGACCACCCTCTTTACTAGATGACACTTGGCAAGTCACGCTGACACTTCGGGCGGATGTCCCACAATGTAGTAATGCACGTTTTACAGGGGATCTTCGCTGCCTGCAAGACTTTTGCCACGAATTGAAGCCGGCTACCGAGACCTGAATTCTTGTTTTTCAGTCTGTTAACTTCTACCAGTACACGTAAAGACAGAAGTGATGCTTAGGTTTAAAATAGTGCGTAATAAATGAACTTACACGTAGTGTTCGCATGAAATGCAGTGAACTTTGAGAGGAAGCTCACTACTGCTTTATTATAATTGACCCCCTACTTGTCGGCCAGAAGCGACTGTGAAAAGAAGATTCGCAAAATAGCTGCAAGTCCAACTATGAACTTTTTTCTGTTTTTGCAAAACAATGTTTCAGCGAAGTGCGCTCCCAGCACTAGTGGCAGGTGTCAGCAGCTACACTATCGTCTCAGTACTAAAAAAAAAAATATGCTTTCATCTTTTTTTGCACACAAAACCGATTTAGAATTTTACTTATTATAAGGAATGCTTCTATTGCTCAATCTGAGGCTTTGTCAAGCCCCTTGTAAAGGATCGGCGCTGCAGTGTAGGGCAAGAAAAACAAACAATAATAAATAAATATTGTTTCCGTGCTTGTTTTCCTCTACTGAAATTTCACTTCCAGCGGTACACGACGATCCGCAAGCCCATATAGTACTTAAAGATGCAGACAATAGGTTTCTGCTTTCTCGTTAGTCATAAAACGAAAAGGAAACTGCACTGCATCCTGACGGACTAGACCCATCGATAAGCTGATGTTTTTTTTTTTCTACCGTACAGGTGATGACTCCGTTGAATCGGGCAGCGGAAGTGGAGGCAGCGGGTCTACTGTGATCGCTAGCAGCGGGCCCGTGGTCATTAGCACCGGACGTGGTGCCCCACCTACTACCACCGACAGGTTAAGGACCACCGACAGCTCAGGGACAACTGACAGCTCAGGGACAACTGACCACTCGGTGCCTACTGTCCCACCCGTAGTGCCAACCTTTATGCCTGTTCCCCCGACCACTGTGCCTACCCTCATAAGTAAGGAGGCAACACCCTTCCGTCGCTTGTACCGCATGACTCCCTCCGCCAGGATTGCTTAGCAAGGCGCTACAGAGTGATCAAGTAGCGCGCCCATTGCTTGACTGTCTGCAGCTATACTCGGGGACAAGCTTTATATGACTACGCAGGGAGTGCTACGAGCACGTGCCGCCAGCTTAAAAGCCTTTCTCTCTCCCTCGTGAGTGCGTTATAAGAGCGCACTTGTGCAATCCTCGCGCCTCGCCCTTGTAGCTTCCACTGCATAGCCACAAGTTGCTCTCCCCGAGTTAGGTGGCATAAGTTTTCTCCCACACAGTCCCACATATGTCTATGCTTCAAAACCCAACTATCGCAGATTAACCATCCAACACCCTGCCCCAAGCTGTACTCGTCCTGGGCCGTTGTACAATAATACTAACGATGAGTCAGAAGCACATTCATCGAGCCCGTTAATAGTTTGCCTTCACTCCGAAAGACGAGGCAGGCTCGTGCACAGGATTCGGTCGCTTGTTTTGCTACAAGAAAAAAAATCCTATTTTGGCCTTTGGAGCACATTTAACTTGGCAACGGTGATTGATAACTGGCAGTACGCATAAATATTGTTGGTGGCGGGGGCTTGTTGGGGGCTAGAAGCAGTTCACATGGTTACGAGGATAAATAGATGGAATTTGCCGTGTAAAGTGAGTCCCACATGAACGTTGAATTCAAAACGGACACTGACGACCACAGTTACGACGACGATCACGAGCTAGGTGCAGCTTGCGCGTTATGAAATCTCATAAGGGCCAGTACGATGCAACGTCTGGGCACCTGATGTTTTGTTACGGTGCCTGTACTCAAACTATTATTGCGAATTTCAAAACCCTCTTGCTTAAAAGCATCATTATCTTTCTACATTTTAACGCTGAAGTTGTTCCGAAGCAACAAAACAATATGCTTTCAGAATTAAAACGACACAAGGAAAGTATATGCAAAAAAAAATGTGGAACACTTTTACGCGTTCTCAAAAAAAAAATACTGTGGTGTTAAAGGGTCAAGGTCAACTCCGGGTGTGTCTTGAGTTTGAGATTTTTAATGAAACGTTACCTGCTCGTTTTTTTCTTCGTTTGTATCAGTAGTGCTGTTTAGTAATTCAGTGCTAACAAATACATTGCTTACAAATACATTTCTACTGTTGTATTTCAGCAGGACATGACACATTAAATTAGATTGCAGTGCCTAAAAACAGCTTATGCTCAATTATTGATGCCCTCGCTCCACATCGTATCCCATTACGATTCTTAGATGTAAGTAGAGAGTGGGGGGAGCTCTTTCTGTAATGGGCTCTGTATTGAGCAGCAGTTCCTTATTTTGCTTTCAACAAAGTATCATACTCTTCTTTTCAAGCAATGCAGAGTGCTCACTAACCGCGACTGGAGTAACGAGAGACGCACAGAGGCTGCGAAGAAGAATTTGAAAAACTGTACATCTGCAAGCAGGACAGTGTTTGGTCGCGTCACAAGCGCGGGTATTGGGGCTACTGCTAATCGTGATCGAAAAAATCTGCGCACATTACTTTCTCTACGCATTCGTTTTTTTAGTTTTTCTGTTTTCTTGATGCACTGATTTTTCTTCGTATTCCAAATACAGCTCATTTTCAATGCAGCTACATCAACAACGATGACAACGTCAACCATGACGACAACCTCAACGACCACTACAACCTCAACTACAACCACGACACCAACGACTACCACGACGTCAACTACGACCACAACAACGACAACCACAACAAATCGACCTGGCTTGGTCATGTGCGTCGTAGGCGAGAGCTTTGCTGACTCGAAGCTATTCGATGGCGGAAGGTGCGACTATGCCATCTACCCCGACCTCTTAACATCTGGAAAGAACTTCATCCCTCTGTACGGACGGACCTCGTGGGACGCCTTTAAAAAGGTACGCCTTTTTCAGGCAGGCAATAACATTTAGAACATGGATTACCATCTGGCCCATCATTCAGCCTTGCATAGAGAGGTAGGATCGCGCGCATTGCCAGCAAGCAGTATTAGCGAACTTTCGAACACGCTCATATCACACGCGCAGACACTGGCTCACTGACCAGACCCGTCCCTTCGAATCTATAGCTTTTTGGCAAGGCACCGAAATAGGAGCCTATAACCGGGCTTTGGTCTGCCTCCTTGTCTGTCGGGAAACAGTGAGTACATTAACAAAAATACCTGCACACTGAAATGGGAAACGCTCGGTGCCGTTGGTGCAGAAAAGCATTTACTGCACATTGCCATAGCATAGCCTATCTCCGTACTTACGTGGACATGTATTTAAGGTGTTTCACCTAAGACCGTACATAGTTTTTAAAATTGTTTTCTGCGTTATAAGAGGGCTTTTTCCGGCATATCACTGCCAGCGGTGTAGCACACTTGAATGCAACTAAGACGTGCTAACAACCAGGCTCGTTAACTTATATTGAATAGTTAATTTTTCAACTATTACAGTTAGGCTCCTTAATTATTTAAAGCAGTGAACCGCACCGTAATATTCATATCGGCTTTCGGGATTTCTAATATTTTGAGTTAGAAGAGTGCTTTCTTCTTCATAGCAATGTTAACGGCGTATTACGTCAGAATACAACTAAGATATGCTAACTAGGAGGCTGGTTAACTAATATTAAACAGCCAAATTTTTACCTATTACTGTTAGGCTCCTTAACTATTGAGAGTCGTTTAGCCTACACCAAATAATATCGATATCAGTTTTTAGATTTGAAGACGCGGTTACCCTTGGCGCTGTGGCCCCGAAAAATATGTGCTATTTTGACGAGTTACATGCACTGTAGTGGTTGCTTTGCCTCCAAGCTCCACGAAATTGCATGCATTTTGGCGCTATGTAGGCAAATTTTGCTGGGCCACAGTGCCGAGGGTAACCGTCCTTTTGAAATTCTAAAAACTGATAAAGATATTACTTACGGTGGGCTACACACCTCTCAATAATTAAGGAGCCTAACAGTTACACTTACAGTTAATTATTCAATATTATTTAACCAGCTTGCTAGTTAGCACGTATTAGCTGTATTCTGACGTACTTCATCGCAAGATAATGCTGCGGCGAAAAAAGCCGTATTCTGATATAAAAAAGCTTATTTTTAAAAACTGTGTAATGTCTTAGGTGGAATACCCCGTATATATACGCTTCACTATTATGATGGGAAAGCTCTTTGACGTGAGGCCGGCTTAACAGCTATGAAGTGGCTTGGTTATGTCTTCGAATAAACATTATTTCCAATAATCCACGCTCAATTATAAGTCACCGTAAACTTAGCATGGGTCTTTTACATAAACTTGTCGCTCGCACCAAACAGCACGCGAGCGTAATGCCTAATATGTTTCGATCACTTTAATCCGGTTCTCTCTCGTAAGAAATTGCAGTTTTATAGTCATGTTGCGTTGCATTAGACTGTGTCATAATGTATTCACACTATTATATTCTAAAATTTTCATTGCACAATGTTAAGTACGTCACTTCGCCTTCTACTATGTTAACCCAAATTTTTATTCTTTATTTTTCTCACCTTCCCACTTCGACAACCGCTCTCATACTGTATATATTATGTGCGAATAAAAAAATAAGCAAATAATGCTATGACACGCTTTGTGTGCAGGCTATCTCGGCTAACCCGCGAGTGAAGGCTGGTGTGAGCTTCTCTCTTCTCCACGCCGGAAACCCTAGGAGCAGCGTGCAGCGTCTTCCGACCTTAGCCGCCGAGCTGCGGAGCCTTGCTGCCATGATGAATCTGTCGGCCATGGGCGTCCTGGACTTTGCCCGCCATGAAAGCGTCAACACTAATGACCTGGCACCCATGCTCCGGGTCAGTCCTCGCACGGTCTTTCAAACAGGCTCTGTCTACTCGGTGATTGTCACCATAACCTCAATCTATCCAAGCTTATTTTTTGAGGCCGAGAACAATGCATCAGCTCTGCTGGCGTTTTTGTTGCTTTAGAATCATTTTACACTCATTTTGGTTTTTATTTTACGGTTCTCTATTCGAGAAGTGACTGTCACAGCCGGGAAACAATATTGGATGCGACGGGACTACTTAAGTGTGGCCGAATAGTCTCGATTTGCATTGCAGAAGCGTGCTAATAGCAAAATTTTGGCTTCTTTCGGGCAATTTTTTATTTCTTTTTGCTTCCTAGAGGTGTGAATGTTCTCGGCAACAGACAGGGCACAATGAAAAATTATTTCTGCGTTCGACAATTTGTTAATTATCAAGGTTTCGAGCTGGATGATTTCGGGTTTCCATCATGAAATATACGCTCCAGCGTGACGGCTCAAACCTGTGATATCGGCGCTGGTAACAAAGATATGCCACCCCTTACTAAAATTACCCATTTCGGTATACACGGGGGCCTGAAAATCTTTCTTTTTTAAATATGAAACACCACTCACGTGAGTCATGATTGCTTTTTACGCTTTCTCAATGTTTCCAAAGCGCCAGATGCAGTAATGGCGGTGTTTAGGTAGCTGGAGAATTGGGAGAAGTAGAATTGTTCTGCTGCATTAGCCTGCATAAAATCTATGCTCAAAAGAACGCGACGCTTCTTACTGCGCAGGTCATGGAGACAGCGCTGCGCCAACAAAACCGCGGCACAGGGATGGTCTTCCTCGGGGTGGCGCTGTACACTCAGGACGCGCTCAGAAAATTTGTTTCTGAAGTTGGAGCGATAACGTAAGCACATTCGACCTAGACGGTACTGAGTTCCATTTTGAGCTTGGCGCATGATAGCCTTAGCTGCTTATGTGCCATAAGACCCAACACAACACAACACTGAGTTCCGCTCATATGATATTTTTTGCAAGTGGGAAACGAGTGAAGTAAATCAAGCAACGCTAATTAAGACCCCGCTACAGAACATTCTGAAAGTTTTATATGCCGGGTATTTCAGCTAATATGTTGTGAAATCTTGAAAATATATTTTTTTTTATTTAGAAGAGCGCATTTTTCGGCATAGCATTGTAAGCGGTGTAGCGTATCAGAAATTGCTGAGATATTCTAACAAATCAGTCGATTAACTATTAATGAGTAGTTAATTTTTATTATCATCATCATCAGCAGCAGCAGCAGCCTGACTATGCTAATTGCAGAGAAAAGGCCTCTCCTATGATTATCCAACTAACCCTGTCCTTTGCCAGCTGCGGCCACAAGCGTGTTAATCTCATCCACCCACTTAACTTTCTGCCACCCTTTGCTACGCTTGCCTTCTATGTAAATCCGCGCCGTTACCCTTTTTACTATTAATTTTATTTCCTTATTGATGGAAGAGCTGTAGCCCACCGTAAGTAATATTCATATCAGGTTTTAGAATTTCGAAAGCACAGTTCCCCTCGGCGCTGTAGCCGTGCAATTTTTTGGCTGTTTTGACGAGTTACGTGCACTGGATGGGTAGCTTTGCATGTAAGCTTCTCGGAAGCGCATGCATTTTTGGTGCGATGTAGCCAGAATTTGTTGGGCAGCAGTGTCGAGGGTACCTGTGTTTTCGAAACTCTAAAAACCTATATACAGATTACTTACGCTGGGCTACACGCCTTTTAATAAATAAGGAGGCTAAGAGCAATAGCTCAAAGGTTAGCGACTAATTATTATAGTTATCCATCCTACCAGTCAGCACGTCTTGGCGGTATTCTGTTGCGCAACACCACTGACAATGCGATGGCGAAAGAAGCGCTCTTTTAACCCAAAAACTTTATTCCAGAACAGCTTAAATAAAACGCCTAGTATTTGAGGCTATCTGTATATTAAACTCCCTGGTGCATTATATTAGTTGTGTGGTTTTAGCTTCAATCAGAAGCGAAGAAAGGTCAGAGAAATTAACCGATAACTCTGAAGCACAAAGGGTACGACTGAAGTGGGCACTACATTGAATACGGCCTTGGGAATGCCTGTTAAAGAAGAAATATACCAGCCAAAAAACGAACGCAATACGGCCTTGGAAATGCCTGTTAAAGAAAAATATACCAGCCAAAAAACGAACGCACAAGGAGAGAACAATACAGGACAACCTCTCCTTTGCGTTTCGTTTTTCGTTTGTTTTTTTGTTTTTTGGCTGGTATATTTCTTCTTTTACATGCCATACAAACAGGCCCACCATTTTGCCCTGCTTGGGAATGCCTGTTCCGGCATTTGTAATCAGTGAACTTGCGGAGTGTTCCCGCACCATTTTCTAGGACCTTTTTGTACACGGCGCAACTCTTCTGAAATGAAATCACGAATGATTTTCCATGATGAGTTTGTTTGATACCGCCACGCTGCAAAACATGCCAGAAAAGAAAGTCGCGTCGGCATTTCACAAGCTATCATTGACGGGGTATGAGCCTTCTTTTCACAATACCTTTGATTACCCACACACTCAAAGCATGCTCGTGCCTTGTGCTCAGGATAGTAAATGGTTTAGGATTTATGGTGCCTTAACGTCCCAAAGTCACTCAGGCTATGAGGGACGCCGTAGTGAAGGGCTCCAGAAATTTCGGTAACCTGAGGTTCTTTTAAATGCACTGACATCGCACAGTACATGGGCCTCTATAATTTCGCCTGCAACGAAATTCTATCACCACGACCGGGATCCAACGTTCGTCTTTCGGGTCAGCAGTCGAACGCCATAATCAGTGCGCCATCGCTGCGGCTTAGGATTGTTAAGGTCAATTATTTCCACATGCGCACCCATCTAACCACTTTTCTTTTTTTTGAACGCTTAATTGCTAACCAGACTTGTAGATAACGTGCTTTGTCATTCCAGTACATCGACAAAAAATCGACAGACAGCAGTACAAAGCACCTTACACTATCAGCTTTATCTGCATTTAGTAGGCTATAACCCCCCCCCCCCCCCCCCCGGTTAAGTACGGTAGTACCGTATATACCAGAATTCATGCCTCTTCGAAAAGATATGAAGTTGAGCAAATTATTCATTTCTTTTCTTTAGGAGCAAATGACAGCAGTACTGCAGCAACATCTGGATCAAAACTTTTGCGATAAATGGGAATGCTTTTAGTCCTTGCCGCCAACTACGTTCACAGATGGTTGCGAATCAACCCATCGTTTCAAAGCCTATCGAGAGATAACGGCTACTCAACCCGCGACAGTGACATTGTAAAGTGAGATTCGATGCCCGCATCACTTCAAACAAGCTGTGCGCAAAGCACGCATGTAGGCAAAAGCGACGAAGGACAAAATAAAGTAATCTCAAAAGATCGTCGTGTTCAGCGACTTCTGTGAGCTCCCGACGTCGAGCTGAGAATTCCCGATATCCACCTTATGTGGGCACTAATTTGAATACGTTTGCCAAGATATCAGGTTATAGCACTTAGAGCTCAGTTTCTTTGAAATTAAAAGTCCATCAACCACCATATTCGGACTGATAGCTGCAGTAGTAGGCATTCGCTGTGTTTTGTCGGTGTCAACATTTGCATATAACATGTCAGAACCCGAGGAGCAGGTTGTGATGACGTCAGAAAGTCACGTGACCTCACCCGACCATTCTTTAATTCAACTGCCACCTGCCCCAGTGGGTAGGCAGCTCACCAACCCGGTATCCAGGACACTACCGGCTACAGCGGGCAGGTTGCAATGAAATCGCAAGTTCAGGTAACCTGTTTCGCTAATCAGTGAATTTTGTGACATCACACTGCGGATTTTGCTCCTTCATGAACTGTAAGGCTAGCGTATAAAACGAGCACAAAAATCTGAAGGTGTGACACAGAAGCATGCGACAACCTCTGCGCCTCTTTCATAAACTGAAGCAAAAATTGAACTTTTGTTTGCGAAGACGTGCCGCCCACAAATTCGAGACAAACCGGTTAGGATAAAGCAGCGAAGAGAAAAACACGGCTAAATTGGTTTATTGAGCCGCCTGGAACTCAACTGTTGGAGCTTCTTCCAAAAATTTTGTGGCAGCGTGTTCCATGAATTATGACTGACAATCACCGGAATATGTTCTTGAAACATGCTGAGTAAATTACGTTTTATGACCTTGTTAGCCTTTCAATCGTTCACAGTATTCTCAATCGGGCGGAGAAACGTGATATACATTTAGCTGTGTTTTGAACATTTGGTTTTCTGCTGTTATTTACAATATGGAAGGAATTACTCAATTTTTGAAGCCCACAAGAAAGCTAAGCCCTTCACTTGTATGGATGATTCCGAGTGTTCGCTGCATAGTGCTATTACATATTCAAAGCTGTTTTACCGCTAGTTCACATGTACCATCTTTGGCAAAAGTAACCGAACAATGGTGGTTTGTTTCTTTGCCGCGTAGAAAAGAAATTATGGCAGCCCTTAAAACTCTGAATCTGTATAAAGTAAGGTGAACACTTGTTCTCATATTTTGCACCTTTCGGTCTTTAGGTGGGCCGTAAAGGCTCCATTATACTGTTGAGAAGCAAAAACCTGTTTCTCGTTTACTTTTGGCAGAGGAGGTACGTGAAACCCTTTCAATCTTCTTTTCGCCGTTACACTACAACTTGATCACTCTGACGTTTTTTATTTTTTTAGAGGTCCTCAAGAGAACGAAGACGATATGACTTCGACCACGTTCTCTATACAAAAGCACGGGCTCTAAATGTGTAGTCGGGGAGCAGTTATTTACAAGCCTAAACGTTGTTGCATGCCTGCCGCCACTGCGTTTTTATTGTCGATATATTGGGCAAATTTTTATTCAGCGTGTCAGGGAAGCATGCGCCGAATATTTCACGTGCGTGTGACCAGGAGACTTTTAATATTCTTGACATTAGAGAAGCTGCATTTCAAAGTAAGCAACAAATTGCGATTCATTACACTCTCATTCCGATATGAGCACTGGTATCTCTTCCTTACATTTCAATGTGAGGACGCCTTTATCATTGTCGGACTTCGTTATCAGTCTGTTCTTTCTTAGCGTGTTCTCTGAACTCTAAACATTGCAAGAGATATTTCCCATGTGCTCATTTTTAGCATTTTTCCATTCTCCTGTACAACCGTCTTATTCCTTGTCGCCTTTTCTTTTTCATTTCAGATCACTCACAACCATTATTATCCAGACCCACGTGCACAGACTTTCACAGCATGGACAGATTGCTGTTCATGGGTGTCACGCCTTCCCCGTGTCATTGAAGACTGCATCTTTACCGGTGCCCTCTTTTGTAAGATATTCACTATGCTAATTTCGCGTGCAAGAAGTGTTTATATAAGTGGCCCCACGAGAAAATCAAAGTTCTCACTCATATCACGAAGTCCCAATTTATTCCTAGGTCATTCACACCGACACTCACCTGGATTCCATACTTTATTCCTAATCTTTATCTTTTAACGTGAAAGCACTACTCAACGCTGTCCCAACCAAGAATCTTGTGTGAAGACTGAGAGTAACTGGGGTAAAACATCGAGGTAGTTTGGAGGAGTGCCGCGCCAGCTTTAACCAATTGGAGGGCGACCGTGAGGGTGACATTGGGCAAGCCTGGCATATCTATAGCCCATGCACAAATAAATAAATATTACCGCGACTAAGTTTCGAACCCGCGGCGGCACGAACAAGTCAGCTTCGTTGGACACTTCACGAGAGCAAATGCTATCACCGCTGCCGATCACGCCCCAGGCTAAACTGCAGCACGCTCTGCACTGTGCATTGCACATGGTCGTCTTCATCAACTTCCACCTGTGAGGCGAACAGATAAGTTCAACGTTAACTCGTTGAGAGGTTAACCTGTGTCTAATATGATAGAAACATGGGCTTAATGGTTGTGGCCTAAAACCATCGTTTTAGCGCAACACACGACAAAGACACCAGAACGAGAGGACACTGGCTGTGTCCTTGTCGCAGTGGCCGTTCTGTGTCCTTGTCGTGTGTTGCGCTACAACTATGGTTCTGTGCGTAACATCGTCGCCAGACGTGCCGACGACCCAGCAAAACAAACCTATGAGGCAACCAGGCTAAACACGTGCTTATTTTAAGGCTACGTTATGAAATTGGCGCCTTACACCCAAGCTGCGCCTGCTGTAAACTCGCAAAGTCTCAGCTCAGCAACCTCGCAGAAGCTTGCGTTTCTCTACGCCTAAAGGGCTGTCAACAATAAGTACCATGTCCTACGGGAGAAAAATGGCCTCGTTACATGTGAGCACCGCTGGGAACACACTGCAGCGTCATCTGGTGTCTCTGCACTCCACTATATCGACACGTGCATTGCGCGTGCATTCGTGGTGAAAGAGGCTTGTCCTGCGAGAAGGTTTTTTTTTTATGGGTGCCCCCGTTTCTTTGGGAAATGCGAGAAGCATTGGAGTGGCAACGGCTAGTGAAATAGAAATGCATATTGTTTACTTGAGTGGAGCCGCCTTGGCGACACCTTACTGAAATTATGGCTCACCTTGGGAGGCAAACGAGCTTTTTATCCCATCGTCAGGCTTCATTGTCGATTCAAGTCCGAGCCACGCTCCGCCAACCGTCCCGGACGAGTACCCTTACCGCTGTTTAATGGACGCGCCATTCGCGGCCGCGATCTTCGGTTTCTGGGCCACCAAGGGACGAAAATTTCAATTATGTCGGCGCTTGCGTGTCTTGCATATTACGTCTCCGACGGTATTAGAGTGAAATCCTTTTATCTGGCGTACTCTGCTGGCATCAGCGTGACCCCGTCACACCTGTCACTTGCAAACAGAATTTGTTCAAATTATTGACGGGAGCGCAAAGCTTTGGCGGAGGCTCCATAGACATTTCGCGAAAATGGTTCGGTGAGAAACATAGCACGCTATACACACAGCTGGTTCTGAGAAAGTGATGTATTTGTACCAAGTTTAGTTGTGCGCCTATATCATTGCATCCTGCCTTGTCTGGTTATGTAGGCTTCAGTTGAAGGAGGCAGTCGGCTCAGGTCGTACAGATGGTGACGGGTTCTTTATACACATAGCAAGATTTAGTGGTGTGGTGCCAATGTTGGTAGCCCAAAGCAGATGGAGCCAAGCAAAAAGCGGAGGAGGAAGGGGAGCGCACTCGCAACGGGGTAATGTGCTTGCCATAGTATCAGGATAACAACAACAACACCATCAACAACAACAGCTTGCCGGCGCTGTGCTCGCTTTGCGAAAACTGCGGTGAAGAGGGAGCTAGATTGGCGTGAACAACGCATGCGCCAGTAGTCTCCGTACCAATAAGCTCGAGCACTGTTCTCTTCGTCGCACTGAAGTACTGCCTTTAATTGGAAGGCGCGCACGAGTTTCCATAAGCGCGTGTGCAAAACCTAATGAATCAGATGCGTTAATTGTTGTGATAGTAGGTACTGGTGATTTAAGGTCATGCTTTCGGCATAACAGCGCCACCCCAAGGAAGAAAGAGAGGCAGAAGATGAAAGCAGGAAGGACCAAACGCAGCGCTGACTCAAACTGTTTATTTAGCGGCTAACAGGGAGCCTATACTATACGCACTCAGACGCGCACAAGCGCAAACCGTGCAAGGAAAACAAAATGTGTTTCAACTTTATCGCAAAAAGCGTGAGACATTTTGTCCGCATTGTATGTACAAAATCAGTACGCCCATTAGGCAGGTTGCAAGGTTGTGTACCGCGTCATTATTGGAAACAAAAAATTGGCAACGGTTAAACTCTATTAAACCTGTTAGGAGAGCGTTAGCTTTGTGGTTTTGATTTTGTTTTGGTTTTCACTGGAATTGACCAATGAACGCTTATTAATTCGGTTCGCTAAGTAGCACAGTGCACTTACTCTTGACCTAAGCTTTCCAACGGTATATGACTCGATGCTATATAGCGCGGTCTTTCCAGTTAACTCATTAGCGCTAATTATTTCGGGTCGCTAACTATACAGCGCGTTTACATTTGACCTAAGATTTCCAACGCTTTATGACTCCATGCTTTTGCGCAAAGTTTGGCTTTATTTGAAAAGAACTAGTTCACGCCAATTAACTGGGAAGTTTGGAAGTTGGAAGTTCGAATTTGAAGTTTTCTTATGAATTCGTGTTCTTGGTAAACTGCAGGAATTAGCGGTGCGGGCCACGCAGCAGTTGCGATCCCGAGGCTACACGTTTCGCGTCATGTTTTCCTCCACGATGGGCGTCGCGATGTTCGTCGGTGAAGAGGGATCCGGCAGACCGAAGAACGCCTTTCAGAAATGCGACCGTGCTCTTGTGGCCGACTACGACGTTCTTTGCAATGCAACGGGGTTTTACTATCAGCAAGCGCAAGAATCCCCGGAAGAGTTCGCGTACGCCGCTTGGGTGGCCGGAAACCGTAACTACTGGGCCAGCTACGAGACCCCCGCAACGTTGACTTTAAAGGTGACTCTTCTACTTCTCTGCTCAATACATTACAAAACGCAGTGGTCGGTGACGTCGCCGCATACAGTCCAAAAACTGGCACTCCCTTCAAGACAGGAAACGCGCTGCTATACCCTCTTTCGCAGAGTTTTACTCCGGCTAAGGGCGCATTCACACTTGTCCAAAAATCCGGCGAGCTAATCCGCTTCGCTCGCCGGGAAAACTAGGACCTGTTCTCAGCAGTTGACGCCCTGAAGAGGCTGAACCGCCGCGCCACGGCTGTTTCTCGCTTTTCCACACACTTCCCGGCCACCACGTCACCGCTCGCGGCGTACACAGATATGATTAGAAAAAAGCATAAATCGATACTGTAACATAACAGTATGCACGCTTGCGAACGCAAGCACATTCCCATTTTTAGTTCAGTGTATGCAAACAACCCGCCGCGGTGGCTCAGTGGTTAGGGCGCTCGACTACTGATCCGGAGTTCCCGGGTTCGAACCCAACCGCGGCGGCTGCGTTTTTATGGAGGAAAAACGCTAAGGCGGCCGTGTGCTGTGCGATGTCAGTGCACGTTAAAGATCCCCAGGTGGTCGAAATTATTCCGGAGCCCTCCACTACGGCACCTAATTCTTTCTTTCTTCTTTCAATCCCTCTCTTATCCCTCCCCTTACTGCGCGGTTCAGGTGTCCAACGATATATCAGACAGATACTGCGCCATTTCCTTTCCCTCAAAAAAAACAATTATAAAAAACAAATTATATGCAAACAGACTCGCAACGAAACGCCCAGCCTAGTGGCGCCATCTGCTTGTCAGGACAGGAACTAGTACTGTCAAGAAAACCGGCGCTCCTCGTAGGCCTAGTAGCGGCAGAATCGTCGCTCAAAATAAAAAAAAAAAATAAAGCAAATTTATCACTTATACATTTGCTTATAGGTGAGGTGAGACGAAGCGATGTACTGGTGTCCGATTTATGGCCAGTGAACGCGCTGAACAAGGCCGCAACAACGACGAATTCATTCCGAGGCGAGGGGCCCTGCGTCGAAGGGTGCCGCGATGTTTTTCGCCGCGGCGGCGGCGAACGCGGAAAATTTGGGTCCAGCCCGATCGCCCTCGCCGCGCCGCTTTCCGCCACGCTCAGCGTCAAAAGCGGCCGAATCCGCTTCGCTCGCCGGATTTTTGGACAAGTGTGAACGGGCCCTAAATCTGCTAACGAAGTAAATTCCGCCTTTGGCACAGAATAGCAGAGAATAGGACTGCGTGCGCACGTCCTGTGAGGGACCAAAGGACTTGGAAAAAATTTACCATTCTTTGCTCGCGTGTTGCCGCTGCATCTCCTGAAAGAAAAGTAAAGTACTCTTTTTGACTCGCCCAAGTAAAGTGATGTAGTTGAGCGAAGACCCTGAATAAGTACTTACCCCTGTACACCCTTTGTCAAAAGTTTAGAGCCCAAGGTATTTGCTTCTTAGCCATACCGTGTGGCTTGTAGTGCATCCTTAGTGGTCAAAATCTCCAGACGATAGGAAGATTTTCGGTCCTGTCCCCCTCCAATGGGTAGGATTTGTACAAATGCTACAGGAGCCTCACTACCCGACCCAGAAGCAAACCACGTGGTCTCAATCTCCTGACAAATACACTAGGTAGCCCCCCTAGCTCCCGAAGTTTCGGGAAAATATAGCTGTACCGGTAAGTGGAAAAAATTTTCTAGGCTACGGGAGTATCATTTCCCTTTAGGTTTGTATCTAAACAACGACCTTCCAACAAAGAACGTTTCAAATTAATAACCGACGCTGAAGCTCGAAAAAAGCATCTACGCTAAATACCAATGAATCTGAAAGATTCGCCATGAAAAAATCCCTGTAAATGCTTCATATTGCAAGGCACTTATTGCAGAAGCTCAGCTCGGTCACTGGAATGCTAAATCACCACCGTTACCGCCTTCCACAATCAGTAAAACTATTGATATATAATGCTCTTTTTGTGTCCTCTCTTCATTACTGCTTTTTAGTATGGGGCACCACTACCACGACAAATTTAAACAGGCTGCTAAAACTACAAAAAAGAATCTTACGCATGATTGCAAATCTAAAATATACAGAATCGTCTGCCCCTTCTCTTTAAACAGTTCAACGTGCACCGAGCACATGATTTATACCGTTATATACTGCCTCGCGTGTTCTATTATAGCGCAAAACATCTTATATATTATAGCGCATCTCTCCTTTTCGACGTCGCAGGATTGACGCAAAATGATCTGCCATATCCCACAAGAAACACAGAATACTAGAAAATCCCAAAATGCCGCACCAATTATGGTACACAAATTCTCCAGAATACTTTACCAAGGCTTCAAAATGATTACAGTAGACAAGGCACTGATCTTGTGAAATTAACCCTGTCTGAGTTTAAACAGCTATTTACAAACTGATTGTCATCATGGATGTTTATATTCTTGTTTTTTGTGCATACATGTATCTACTTCGTAGATCCTCTCTGTATAATCTGTATAATATGTATAATCTCTGTGTATATAATCTCTCTCTATAATCTCTGTATAATCTTTTTATGTTTGAGAATGCTCACATACAAGTACCACAAGGCTGTAATCTTTTTTGTTGATGTGTTTATGCTTTCCGCTGCCACAGTATTTGGGGGCTAGGGACCCCTCAAGCCGTCGTAGAACGGCTTTTACCTTGGCCTCCTGCACACTCCGGTGCATGAATAAAAATATCAATGAAAGATTACCTTCACTGTTCTTTATGAACAATCATTCGATGGGCGGGGCTGTAGTTTCATCGCCTATCATTGGCAGCTTCAAACTTCGACATGAGAGCTGGTATATAGCCCAAGATTCACCGGCTGCCCGATGAAATACTTAACTAAGGAGCGACTAAGACAGATTATGTTTCCGGGAGATGCATTTGTAGAAACTGTCTTTTAGCAAGACGCTTACACAAGGGATCGAGCTCAGAATAGCCTCACTGCCATCGCCTCGCCTTCAAGAGCATGCCCCTCGTTCAAGTTTCCTGTTTCGTCTTCCCGTTTCGCAGTAACACGTAAACCAGGCTGCTTGGGTATTCATTCGTTTTTGAAAATGTTGAGGAGAATGATTTTGGCGTGCATTTACGTTTTCTTGCTTGCTGAAAAACCATAAATAACTGGCAGAAAGATAACTTTCTTGCGTATTCTTCTGCAGCTGGATAGGTACGCCAGGAATGTCTCTGAGGGCTGGGCCGTCTTCGAAGTTCAGCACGACGTGTGGAACGCGTGCAATTCCAACAACTACCGCCGCCTGGAACTGATCCAATCTAAAGCGCACGCTCGCAGGCCGTAGGTTCCGACTTGGCGATCGACAACCGACACCAACGCGTCCTGCCGGCTTATTTTGTGTGTTCCTGCTCTAAGCCTTTAATATTTTTGCAGCACATGGTGCTTGCTTTCTTACTTTATCTGTACGCTCCTCTAAATGTTTTGCAAATTTCGCGAACGACACTGATAGCTCTAGCGAACAAGAATAACTAAAGTCATGCTGATAATCGTAATTACACAATTTGTGCTCCAGAGCTGTCACTTCTTTATGCAATGTAGAATAAACAAAAATTCGTCTTGATACTACATTAGGATTTCTTTCTCACGTATTTCTGAATATATTGGATCTGTTTGATCGTGGGTGTATTATATGCTGGTTTAACCAATTCTCGGTGCTCCCGTGTGACATAAAGGAGTCTTATGCGTTACAGTAAGTTGTTTTCATGCTTGGAGAGCCAAAAGTCTTTATTCTACAGGATAATGAGCAGACGTTTTAAGCTGGGTAGCATTTGTCCAAGTGGGTGTCTGAATCTTGGTGGAAATGGGAACGATTGGTCCACTACAAGACGCCACTTTTGGCTGGCTACCTGCATCTCTTAAAACTATATTTCTTACAATCCAGTGTTGTGTATCCCATATCTCTTAACAGGTCGCTCTTAAATTTAACATAGATATGTGCCTATAAAGCTTCATTAGGCATTAATTGTGAAATAATAGTTGAAATACTGCATAGACCGCCGGTAACTTTAACAGACAATACCGCCAACAGGGGCCTGGGAACAAGCCTAAAATCGCTGGCGAAAGCAACTTTTAGTACATAGAATGTCCAACGAACACAGATATGCAAATGCAGTCGATTTTCGGTCGCTTTCGTTGAAAATAAACATTTGTGTACAACTCCTAGAAGCTCGGTAGTTGACAGGCGAATGCTGCTTCCCTGCAGCAGTAATAGATTCCGCTAATGGCCGCGCATGCGTTGTTTTCCCATGTATGTTCGAAATTTGCGCAATCACCAATGTTATGAAACGTCACTGAAACTTACTGCTTGCTTGAAACTAAGTTAAGTCTTGTTGCAGCCCACAGACAAGTATTTACTCGCGCAGTATACGTGCTCGTAAAATGAACGCACCCCTCACTTTGGCTGGCCAAAGGTAGGATTTTTTTTTCCTTGGCGCAAGTAACCTACCCTAGTTCTTTTTTTTTTGCACCCCCCTGCTGTTATGGTCGCCGAAACAACCACGCAACACTATAAAGCGCATTGTGTCAAATCTCAAGAATGCGACAATTCGTCCTATGGAATGACACGCAAATAAAAATGCAAAAGAATCAGAGTACGAAAACAAACCACCGATGGTTGCAAAGAATATCTCTTCGATCTGCCATAACAGGATCGCAGCATTACCAACTTGCTGCCGCTGAAAGTAGCACAGAATGCTGTGTGTTGTGCTAGAGGGACCTCTAGTTTTTAACGCCTAAAATTTTCTCTATTTTACCGCACGTAATGAACGCGCCCCCAAATTTCGCCAGTTTTTTTTTATTATGTACGTGAATAAAGTAATAAAATGTGGTCAACCCAGAAATTATTGACACAAGCATGTTTGAACGGGAAAGGGTTTATAAATTAATTTTTTTCATGTATTGTACGATTTTACTATAGAAATCAATATATCCGAACATCTTCTGTCAGAAGGCTTGCATTTTTTTTTCCTATAAACATTCTTGCTATCGCCAGAAACCTTTCGTATTGGTTTCTGCGGCAGTCTTAACTGCTTCATGCAAGGGTCAGATAAACTTTCTTTTAAAAGAAAGATTTTGCTGCACGTCATAAGAATGGACCGTTACCTTCAATATTTCCATAACAGTACCTTAAAATTTTCCAATACTCCAACTTTTTGTCCAAGAATGTTGCACACATTGGTATTAGGAGTTAGGGCTCTTTTCGAAAAGCACAGAAACTTGCGCCGTGCTTTGCTCGCGCTGGCTGTTGGCACACGGCACCGGCGCCCCTTCCCCGACATCTTCAGGGCGTCATCTTACCGGACCAGTGTATCTCCTCGCCTGGTGCGGGGAAGTCCTGCTGCACTAAGCCAACTTCCCTCCTATATCCGTGCCACGCTCATCCCGGGACATCCAAGGACGCCACTAGGACTGGTTCCCCCGTACCTGCGCCACTGCACTTACTCCGCCTGTGACTTCGCCCCACCCCTTTCTATTGTCAGTCATCACAAAAACGTAAAAAAAAAATATTTTTCCGGTCCCACCGGAGCAACCCTACGGTTGGTGGTGGTGGTGGTAATAACTTTATTGATAGAAATATATAGGTGGGTCTTAGTGTAGAGCCACTCATCACATATTTTGATGTGGTCTGTGGCTCTTGTGGCAGGGTTGGAGCCCCTATCCAGGGCCCCACTGAGTGACACTGCTTCCGAGCATCACAAAAATGTATCGACCAATCGAGGTTTCCCTGCTTTCCTTGAGACGGAAGAGTAAATAACGTTCGAAATTTAGTTTTTTTTTCTGGCCAGCAAACCCTCCACCAATCCACGTAGCCGAAAAGTAGTTTAATAATTAGTAGCTGAATGACAGAACAACGAAAGAAGGCTTCTATTGAAGCAGTTGTTTGCAGCCGAGACACAGTATACGCGTCATTCTGCGGGCTCATACACTTTTCATTACTTTCCTCGTTGAACACATTATTTCTGAAGATACCTAACGAATGTTATTGATTCAGGCGTTTGTTTTATGACAAATAGAAGCAAATATACTCCGAAAATATTTATGGTGCTCGTAAGGCGGGACACTACCGTTTTTGCTTCGAGAGACTAAGTACTAAGATACTAAGTAGAACTTATTTCGTACTAAATTTTTCGGCATTCTTCTCCCTGGTCCCCTTACGTGTAAATACATTGTCGTTTTTAAAGAAATGTTTGTCCTATTTTTTTTTACAGTGACAACTGCATTTTTTTTTTCTACGAGATAAATATCGCCGGCGGCGTCATAGTCGGCGTCACAGACGTCGATAGAACACACCCACACTTTTGACGTCCTTGGTGACACGTGACCCCCGACGATATTTGTCGCATTTTTTTCACTTAATTGGATCTAATTAATTAACTAAATACCCCACATGCACTTCATTATTTCTCTTGCGAGATTTTTTGGTGCTCTATCTAATGCAGTTATTCTTTTTCTTATAACTCAATTTCGAGTTCGAACGTTATCGTGATGACACAAAACCTCAAACATAGCCATACAATTCTTACGCATTAATAAAAAAGTTTGGGATGCGCCGCAACACATTATTGTTACCATACAAAGCCTATATGAAACCTGTACTTGAATTTGGTTGCATTCCGTTTTCTGGTAGCGTAAACTACAAGATTCAACCCTTAATCTTACTGGAAAGGCGCGCTCTACATATCTGCCTTGTTCTACCAAAATCAGTTTCTAACGCCCTCCTTTATCTGGAAGCCCGTATCCCTGATCTAAATTACCGCTTTCAAATACTCACTGTGCGAACTTTCCTCAGGTCGTTGGACCCGGTGACTGATGTCAGCACTGCTATTTTTCTGTCTGAGCCGGCCTTATTCTTTTCTTATCATTGGCCATGGTATCAAATGCCACAAATTACTTTAACGCAGAACCTTTAAACATCGATATGTGTTGATCTCAGTTCTTTGCAGTGGGTCGATGACCCGCCGGCAGCAGTGTAATTCCATTTAGACCACATCTTCCCATCTCATGCGAAACGCATGCCCGCATACATTTTGAACGGTCTTATTTCTGGTCACATAAAGAAATACCCCCATCATACGGTGTTTTCTACCGATGCTTCCGTCACTTGCCAAAAAGCTGCAGTTGGTATCTTTTCGCAGGATTTGGCAAGGAGCTATTCTGTCCGCATCCCAGATTATATTCCTATATTCTTTGCGGAATTTTTGCTCTTGTAATGGCCCTGAACAAAATTCTATGTCATGTGTCACATGTTATCACCTTCGCTGATTGTCAGTTTTAGTCTTCCTTGAAACTTCACAAAAAGATTAAAAAGATTTTTTGAGCCGTTTTCTGCGATATTTTGACCTATGCACATTGAAGGAGCTCCGTTTTGTCTGGGTTCCTGGCCATGCAGGTATTCATGAAAACGAGGTGGTGTTGCATTTGGGTTGCAAGCCCCAAGGGTAGCGTTGGCCTGGCGGCCTGGGGCAAAGCTGGAAACATCCGAAGGTCCCGGCAAAGGATGAGTCGACTGGCAACAGAACAACTTGTTTATTCTGGCATCTCAAAAGAGCAGCCGGTCAGGGCGACCACGTTACTCGAAGGAAGGAATCGAAGTCTCCCTCGGCGTAGTAGTAGTAAGTGGATGAAAGGGGAAGAGGAAAGGAAAATGCACGGGCCTGTGACTGGTGTTAAAACACCACAACCACTGCCGGCGTGCAGATAGAGAGAAGGATAGGTAGGGTTTCAGAGGAAGAAGGAAGAACGCGCGCGCAGGGGCGCGCGGCGTTCCTCCTTCCCCCCTCGGCGTCCGGGGCAGCGGCGTTTTACACCCTCGGAGTCGAGGGCAAGAAGGAACGGCTTGGGAAGAGGCGTCCGATACGGCGACGCTTGAACATGTCCAGACGTGACGGGTGCGTCCGCCAGGCCGGCGCCGGTCAGACCTCCTCGCCTCCCAGTTGGGGAGCTCCTCTCCCCGGCTGCCGCGCTTTGACAAGCGTGGGCACCAACATGCACACACACACACACGCACGCACGACGACACGTGGCACTGAAACCTGCCTGGACGCGCTTGGCGGGAGGCGTTGCGGCAGCGATGAACGGGTCCAAATGACCCCCGCTTTGAACAAAGCCCCGGCGTCCGTTGCATCCGCGCCGGCTATACCGCGCGTTGTAGGCGAAACGTAACAGACCGCCCCGCCGGGAGAAGGAGATCCCGATGGTCAGGGGACTGCATCCGCTGTCCGGAGGGATGTCGCTCGATGATGCTCGTAAACGAAACCGGTCGTCCCTCGACGTTGCTTGAGCGTAGCGCACAGAGAAGGCCTCGTTCTCAAGTTCAGGATCACACAGGACACTGCAAAGTGACTTCGGGAGAGTTGCCATTTTTGTGCTCGTTCCCAGCAAGCGTTAGAACTACGCCGAAACGCAACCGCTCAGTCAGCAAGCACGAGACAACCCTCACTAAGCTCTGCCGGGCTCTTTCCCCTTTTATACTACTGCCTAGTCCCTTACAGTAGTCAAGCAGCACTCAGAACGCGTCCACAAATTGGAAAATTGCACTAGAAAGCACATAATCACTTTGAAACACTAAACAAAAGCAATATGTTAAAAATCCTGCCTCAGGAAGAAAACATCAGTAACCAACAACTTTGAGGCGGATTCCTACGTTAGGGGCTTCGACTTAAGCCATCGGCGTTACCGTTGAGACTCCCCTTTTTGTAACGCACCTCAAAGGAATATTGTTGCAAAGCGAGGCTCCAGCGCAGGAGGCGGCCATTTTTGGGAGATATGGTCTGCAGCCATTGGAGAGGGCAGTGATCCGTCTCAATGATAAACCTCGAGCCGGCTAGGTAGCATGACAATTTCTGAACGGCCCACACGAGACACGCACACTCTTTCTCAGTGGCGCTGTACGCCTGCTCACTACAGGTCAGCTTACGACTAGCATACAGGACGGGGTGTTCCACTTCTCCATTGTCCCTTTGGCACAGTACAACGCCCATGCCTCGCTCACTAGCATCGCACTGAACAACGAACCCTTTTGTGTAGTCTGGCGATCGTAGCACAGGCTGGCTTGTTAGGGCGCTCTTTAAGGCGCTAAAAGCTCTTTCCTTTGTCTCGCTCCAGACGACTGTTTGGGGCTCTGTTTTTCTTAGAGCATCCGTCAGGGGAGCCGCGATATCGGAGTACCTGGGGATGTACCTCTGATAGTAGCCGGCGACACCTAAGGACGACCGAATATCGGTCTTCGTGCGCGGTTGCGGGAAGTCTCGCACAGCGGCCACCTTTATTTCAGAGGGGCGGCGACGACCCTGTCCAATCACGTGACCGAGGTAGACAACTTCGGCCTGTGCTAATTGGCACTTGGGAGCCTTGACTGTCAAGCCCGCTTCGCGCAGGCGGGTTAGCACTGCCCGCAAGTGTGCCATATGCTCAGACCAGGCTGCGGAGAATATCGCTACGTCGTCTAAATACGGTAAAGCAAATTCTTCCTGTCCCCGCAACACTTTGTCCATGAGGCTTGAAAAGCAGTATGGCGCGTTCTTCAAACCAAAACTCAAAAACTTTAGGACGGAATGTTCCCATTGGTGAAATGAACGCCGCATACCTACTAGCCTCTTCTGTAAGTGGAACCTGCCAATAACCCCTGACAAGATCTAGGGTGGAAATAAACTGAGCGCTACTAACTTTCTCAAGGCGCTCCTCGATGTTAGGGATCGGATAAATTTGATCCTTAGTAATGGAATTAAGCCTGCGGTAGTCGACGCAAGGACGAGGTTCCTTGCCCGGTACCTCAACTAAAATCAAGGGGGAGGTATAATCACTCTCACCCGCCTCAATAACACCGAGCTGTAGCATTTTCTTTACCTCAGCCTCCATAATATCGCGCTGGCGGGGTGACACCCGGTACGCCTTAGATCGTACTGGCTCTGGGGAGGTAAGTTCTATATCATGCGTAAGGACAGAAGTCCTACCAGGCCTCTCAGAGAACTGACCTTGAAACTCTTGTAAGAGTTGGTGTAGTTCGGTTTTCTGCTCAGCTGACAGCGGTGCTTTAATGATTAAGTCACTAATGACCTGATCAGTGTCTTCCCTGTTCGTCACTGAGCCTAGTCCCGGAAGCTCGACCGGAAGCTCTTCGGGAACGTTTACCATCATACACACCACTGCTTCCCGTTGTCTATAGGGTTTGAGCAGATTACAGTGGTAAACTTGCTGTGCTTTCCGCTTTCCTGGCAGACTCACCACGTAGTTAACATCCGACAGTTTTTGAACAATCCGTGCTGGGCCCTCCCACTGCACGTCGAGTTTGTTTTTTAGCGATGTGCGCAATACCATTACCTCATCGCCCACCTCAAAACGACGGGCCCTGGCTGTCCGATCATAATAAACCTTGGCCCTCTGCTGGGCCTTTGCCATTGCTTCACCTGACAACTCCTGTGCCCTTCTTAAGCGTTCGAGGAGACTAAGCACGTACTCGACCACGACTGGGTCGTCGCCCCTGCCTTCCCACGAGTCTCGAAGCATGCGAAGCGGAGACCGCAGCGAGCGACCGTACACCAGCTCAGCTGGCGAAAACCCCGTAGCCGCATGCGGCGCGGTCCTTAATGCAAACATCACCCCAGGCAGACACAGCTCCCAATCACTTTGTTGCTCAAAACACAATGCTCTCAACACGCGCTTCATGACGGAGTGGAGCTTCTCAACGGAATTCGACTGTGGGTGGTACACTGAGCTGTGTAACAGCTTTACCCCACACCTTTCGAGAAAGGCTGTCGTCAAAGCGCTGGTAAACACTGTGCCCTGATCTGACTGGATTTCCGCAGGAAAACCAACTCGCGCAAATATGGACAGTAGTGCATTGACTATCTCAACTGAGCTGAGTTCTTTAAGCGGCACTGCTTCAGGGAACTTTGTCGCTGGGCAGATCACAGTCAAAATGTGTCTGTACCCCGTGGCTGTTACCGGCAGAGGTCCCACTGTATCAATAACGAGCCGTCTAAAAGGCTCCGTAATGATAGGTACCAACTTCAACGGCGCCCTCGATTTGTCCCCTGGTTTGCCAACCCGCTGACAGGTGTCACATGTCCTCACAAAGTGTTCTACGTCACGAAAACACCCTGGCCAATAGTACTCTTGCAAGAGACGGTCCTTAGTCTTCTTAACTCCTAGGTGTCCGGACCACGAACCGCCATGCGACAAGCGCAACAGATCCTGACGGTAGCACTGAGGCACGATCAGCTGATCGAACTCGACTCCTCTGCGGTCTAGATACTTCCGGTACAGGACCCCACCTCTTTCCACAAAACGAGCATTTTTCTTGGCGATACCTTCTTTGACATTGCAGAGCATGTTTTCTAGGCTGCCATCCTTTTTTTGCTCTGCTATCAAAGCCGACCGGCTGACTTTTAGCAACCTATTAAGTCCATCGGACGTAGGCGCGATGAGCAAATCTGCAGATAGCTCTTCTAATTTTCCCGTGTCGGGCATTTCCTCTCCAGTACCTGGTGCCTTCAGCGCTACAGGCTCAATTTTATTCAGTTCGGACGTGTTCTGAGTATCAGCTTGCTGCGCCTCCGACCCTTTTTCATTGTTCGACAACGTCGGCCCCGCAACTACCGCCTTTGCAGCGAGCTCCCGAACTCTTGATCTGGTTAAGGCCTGAACGCTAGCCTCACCAAACAAAAGCCCCTTCTCGCGCAGGAGGTGATCGGACCTGTTCGAAAATAGGTACGGGTACTGGGGGGGCAGCATAGATGACACTACGGCCTCCGTCTCAAGTGCTCCGAAAGGTCCTTCAATAAGCACTTTTGCTACGGGCAGACACATGCTATGAGCTTCCACGGCTTGCTTGATCCATGCGCACTCGCCCGTGAACATATCGGGTTCTACGTAAGAGGGGTGAACTACATCCATTGTAGCTGCGGAATCACGAAGCACTCGGCACTCATTCCCGTTCACGAGGAAGTCTCGCATGTAAGGCTCGAGAAGCTTCATGTTCTCGTCAGTGCTACATAATGACAAACACACGACTTCTCTTTTTGTTTCTGGACACTGCGCCGAAAAGTGACCCGGCTTCTGGCACGTATAACACACGCGCGCTTGCCTCGTCTCGAACCGCTTTCTGCGTTCGGCTTCGGCTGCCGCCGTCTCCTTACGTTCGGTCGGACTGCTTTCACTCGCATCCGCACTACGTGTGTCCCCCCTTGCTCTCATGGGTGTGAACTTCGGCCTCTCAGACTTGGAGCCCAATTCACCCTTTTGACCGTCCTTAGCTCCGCGAGCCCGACGCGTCACAAACTCCTCGGCTAGCTCGGCGGCTTTAGCCACTGTACTAACGTCTGGCCTATCCAAGACCCAGTACCGCACGTTCTCAGGTAACCGACTATAAAACTGTTCCAGCCCGAAACACTGCAGAATTTTCTCGTGGTCACCAAACGCTTTCTCTTCTTTGAGCCACTCCTGCATGTTTGACATAAGCCTGTAGGCAAACTCTGTATATGACTCATTTCTGCCTTTTTCATTTTCCCGAAACTTCCGACGGAACGCCTCCGCTGACAGCCTGTACTTTTTTAGCAGACTCGATTTCACTTGGTCGAAATCCTCTGCCTCCTCTCTCTTCAAGCGAGCGACTACGTCGGCCGCCTCGCCGGGTAACAAAGTGAGCAAGCGCTGTGGCCACGTTTCCCGAGAGAACCCCTGCTTCTCGCACGTTCGCTCAAAGTTAACCAGGAACAAACCAATGTCCTCTCCAAGCTTAAACGGCCGCATCAGGTCAGTCATTTTGAACGATACTCGTTCTCCTGCACCGTGTGCCTGACTTCCATTACGAGCGCGTTCCATCTCTACCTCGAGACGCTTCATTTCCAAAGCGCGCTCTTCTTTCTCTTTTTGCTCTTTACGTTCGCATTCCTCTTTCTCTTTTTGTTCTTTACGTTCGCGCTCGTCTTTTTCTTTTTGTTCCCTCTCCTCAATGGTCTCAAGGCATTCCGACAGCTCGTCATCCTCAGCCTCCAACTCAAGAATCGCCCTTAGCAGTTCCGGTTTTCTGAGTTTGTCTGAGACATCAAGACCCAACTCTCTTGCAAGCTCCAGCAATTTCGGTTTGCGCAACGACTTCAAATCCATGGCTGCTCCGAATGCTGCTTTCTCTACTGCCTACTATTGTCTTGCCGCAAACTAACCCGGCAGCAACGACAACACAATTACCAGCTCTGTTTCTGACACTAACAAAAGCCTGGCAAAACTCAGAAGAAGAAAGTCCCGCACTCACCAAACCTCGCAGCCAAGAATTCAGCGCAGTCGTTCCGCTGCAGGCAACCAGTCATCACACAGGGCTCGTTGCACTGCTCCCGGATAGTCGTTGTGCTGCTCAGCATACAGTTGACCGCATATCTTCGCTGCTGGCCTCCGTTGTCGGGATCTCACCGCTGGCAACCAGTTGTTGCATTTGGGTTGCAAGCCCCAAGGGTAGCGTTGGCCTGGCGGCCTGGGGCAAAGCTGGAAACATCCGAAGGTCCCGGCAAAGGATGAGTCGACTGGCAACAGAACAACTTGTTTATTCTGGCATCTCAAAAGAGCAGCCGGTCAGGGCGACCACGTTACTCGAAGGAAGGAATCGAAGTCTCCCTCGGCGTAGTAGTAGTAAGTGGATGAAAGGGGAAGAGGAAAGGAAAATGCACGGGCCTGTGACTGGTGTTAAAACACCACAACCACTGCCGGCGTGCAGATAGAGAGAAGGATAGGTAGGGTTTCAGAGGAAGAAGGAAGAACGCGCGCGCAGGGGCGCGCGGCGTTCCTCCTTCCCCCCTCGGCGTCCGGGGCAGCGGCGTTTTACACCCTCGGAGTCGAGGGCAAGAAGGAACGGCTTGGGAAGAGGCGTCCGATACGGCGACGCTTGAACATGTCCAGACGTGACGGGTGCGTCCGCCAGGCCGGCGCCGGTCAGACCTCCTCGCCTCCCAGTTGGGGAGCTCCTCTCCCCGGCTGCCGCGCTTTGACAAGCGTGGGCACCAACATGCACACACACACACACGCACGCACGACGACACGTGGCACTGAAACCTGCCTGGACGCGCTTGGCGGGAGGCGTTGCGGCAGCGATGAACGGGTCCAAATGACCCCCGCTTTGAACAAAGCCCCGGCGTCCGTTGCATCCGCGCCGGCTATACCGCGCGTTGTAGGCGAAACGTAACAGTGGGTGATTACTTAGCAAGGTCGGCTCTTAGCGGGTCGGTGACACATCCCGTCCCGAATTTCCGTCTGCTGGCGATTTCCAGGTTTCAACGGTTCCAACACAAATCAGCCAGGTTACGCGATTCCTTACTAAATACCACTTATCAGCACTTAGCATATAACTGGAACGTCCGTTCGTGCAAAACCAGGCTGTGCGAGGTATCAATGACGTATTTGCGGTGCAGGATTTCCAGTTTGAATTAATATCTATGCAGATGTCTGTGGACACCGACAAACCTACGTGACTCATGCAGGGAAGTAGGGAAGTTGAATCTGTAGACCATTTTCCTCTCTACTGCTCAAAGTTCGCACTTCAGAGAAAGATTTACCTGGAGGTCCCTCTCTCCAGGTTAGGGCTCCTGTTATCTCTGCCAGTGTTATTATCGTTCGGTGCGAGCGCCAAAGGATTTGCATTGGGTTCAAGTTGTGAGATTCTGCATGATCACATGATTGCAACTGGTAGCTAGGTTGATTCGCTGACTCTTTTAAAATTTTTCCTGCTCTTCTTTTTTCACTAAAATGCTGTTTGTTATCTTACTTTAAATATTCTTCTCTCGTTTCTCATTGATACATTTTTCAAAATTCGCGCTTGGCGCTCATATTTTCTCATAATCTCCTATGTAAATTTCTTTGCTTATATTACTATAAGTTGGCCAATCTCCGCGTGTGGATATGTGCCATGCTTTAAGAGGAAGAAGAAGAAGAAGTCTCTCTTGTGCGGCTCATTCGTTGTAGCTTGCCAACGGACGAAAAGGCTCGTATCAGCATCTGTACCACAGCCGAAGATCACCTGTCGACAGTGAAGTCTACTGAAAGCTATGGCCGAACGTGAGTCTATTATCTTTGGAGGACGTCTCGGTTCCGGTACGCAGATGTGTAATGACCATTAATCTGCATGGAGGGCTAGAAAACACTGTACTGGAGGGCGCAGAAAAAATTGATACCTCCCAGTGTTCTTTAAAGTGTACTAGTACCGCACAGAACACGGCATCTTCGCATTTTGCCTCCATCCCAAATGCGGTCGCCGCGGCAGCGATTCGACGACATCAGCTCAGTCCGTACAGCCGAACGCCACTCAAAATTTCTCCATCGCGCAGAGTTGAGGATGTTTCTAAGGCTTGGCAGCTTGACCGCTGATTTTATGCGCCAACATAAAACGTTCTATGAATGGCAGGGCGCTGAATGCGCATAGATATCAGCGCGGAGAAGCGTGCTACGTCTTCTAGCCACTCTGCTCAAATTATCCTCTATTTGTTCTAAGACATTCTATGGGCTTCATCAACAATGCACTGCTCGGTTAGCTTCATCCTGAAGGTCCAATATATTGTGCACTTGGCTCCACTGACAGTTGGAGTGTCATGAATAGCCCTAGATAACAGGTGCATATTATTTGCTTTAGCGCATCGATGGTTTTCGACTTTCAAATTGTGTTCAAAATAACGCGAAATGTCTGCATATATTAGCACATTTCCAGGAATTAGTATATTTGGCATTTTTATTACCTCCCTTTCAATCAAGACCTGTAATGCGTTGTTTGCCTCTTCAGGCGGCCGGTTCACTAAGAAAGATTACATTGATAAGCTACAAGCATGAATCTCTTCAACTAAATGTCGTGGCATCTCATCGCTTTTCTTCATAATGTAAATATTGCTTTCATATTTCTTATTTCTGTATCTAATGAACTTCCGAAACAATTAAAAAGCAAACAAGAAACACAATCCCCCACAATGTCCTCGGTGCTGTTGATTGTTGCCTTCCTTCCAATTAGCGAGCCCCTCATGTCCCTACTCTTGTATGTTCATCAGTTTACTGAGTGTGATGGTTCTTGCAGTCTCGATGCATAAGTCGTTTCTCGCCCAACTACCGTCCTCACCAAATTAATCGCATTCTGCAGGACGTTGTAAGTGTGGTGGTGGTGAACGCTCTGAAAGTTAGGTTACCCGCAACATTACTGCAGTGGAAACTGGAAGGTTGAACAGCCGCCGTCCTTCATTTGGTAGAGCAATGTCCGTGAGATAGAGGGGTCATGGGCTGATATCCCACTCACGCCATGCGGTCGTTTTTAGAAGCGGTAGCTCTTACTGCATACGTTTGTCAAGGACGCGCCTGTCTGCAGTCAAGGTCAAATTGACCAAAACTGTTACCACGTGACCACACTACATCACATAGCAACAATGGGCGCGTAGCGACTGAATTGATGCCTATACTTTCGATCTCTCATATGTGTGCCAGTATAGCGGCTATAGAAGTGGGACATACTCCCCCCCCCCCCCCCCACCCCAACTTATGCATAAAATTCGGGGCCACCTGTTTGACGAAAAATGTTCGAAGTGATGTCAAATGACTTGGCATGTTCGGGAGGATAAAATTACTAATTGATGTGAAGCCCAAAATATGTGTGGGATTCGCACCGACGTCCTTTCCTGCCTCAAACTGTGCATTTCGAGGACCTTCACACGGCCATTACGGCCGAACTGTTTGTCGCAGAGGGTTCCGGATGGCGTCAAACGATTCGTCGTGTAGTGATGCGCACATGTTTAGATTTATTAACTGATATAACGAGTAAATATACCGGATATATCAAAGGTGGCTATAAATCGCAATAGTAGCGCAAAATCCGTGAGGCAGATGGCGCTGCTTGTGTCTTGGAAAGGATGTTTTCGGAAAGGAAACATCGGCGGAAGTGTGGATTTGCTCTTCTCTACGTTTTCTGAGCACGCCAAAGTAAAAGCTCCCGTAGCTAACGCTCTTCACTCGAATACTGAGGCAGCACTGGCGGAGAATTTGTGTTCTACTTTGTATTGATTATTGTTCATGTGAAAAATGAATACACTGCTTTATTTTATATCCGAAAAAAGCACAAATAAAGATGAACACATTCCTCTGTCTTTGCCTTTGTTTCGTAGAGTGTTTGTATGCCGTAAATTTACGTAGTAATCCGTTTTTTTTTTTATACGGAGGTAAACGAAGCTATAGGATAGCAGACGGAATGAGCTTCATAAAATGCTGGTAGTTTGCGTATTTTTTGTCTTTCTGGTGGGCAATATAAAGAAATGGTTTTTGAACGAACCTTGTGCCCCCACATCACAGTCGGGAAAACACATCCATTGAAATGGACTGGCAGGGCCTAGTCGTTACCTGTTAATTTAATTTATTGAAGTACAAAAATACAGAAAATAATTCTCACGAATCACATTTTTTTCTTTAGTGCGAATTTCAGTGACCTCTCGTATACATCATTGAAAACAATGGGTAATCATTTGATCTTAGTGATATATATATATGAAACAAGTGTCTCATGTCTCTTGTTTCCTTTTCTTGCAGCGTTGCAAATGCCAGTTCATCCAGGTAAGACCTCGACATCAATCTCTTCTTTTTTTGTGCCTGCGTCGAGCCTTTCTTTATAAAGAATACATGCCTGAGGAAGCTGTAGTGACACCAGTCGCTAGGGAACAGTCGGGCAATTCAATGCACGGCAGGTGATTTTTAGCCGATTGGGTCCGAATGTGCCCACGCGCATTAAGTAGCAGTTTATTCTTACCAACCCAACAAAAGAGCTATAACTTTTTCCTACGTGCACTTTTGTGTAAAAAATCAAACAGGATAGCTAGCTCTCACACGTGGTGTTTTACTTCGCGCGTAAAGTAAAACTATCCGATTAGACGGAAAAGGGCTGCTTTCTTACTCCTTCGTCCTTCCCTTCTCACACGGAGTGGTTCAGGTGTCCACCTAGGTGATATACAGGCAAAGCGTCTTTGTTTTTGCAAAACCAATTTTACACTTATTTTATCCGTCAGCCACCAGAGACCCAGTGGCCGCACAGAAGAGAAAATTCAAACAGCATTCTGTCCGCCGACGGTTGCCACCTCTTGGTAAATGTGGAGAACGCAACTTAATGCACGCTTTCTTAGGAGCGCGGCAATATAAAAGTTAATGAGAGGCCAGGGAAAAAAGTGAGAGGTCATGAATCTGTTTTCACTTTTTCTTACATTCTGCCTGAAAGGTCATGCCAATGAACTCGAAGTTGCATGTGGCCGCAGCGACCGAGAAACGCGTACGAAAGTTTTCACGTTCCATGATTGAACGTCGCCTTCGTTATAGCGCAATTAGCTATTGTGATGGACGATATCGGGACTGGAATTTAGCCCAGGATCATCCTTTCGAGTGAAGTATTTAAGCGTAAGACGCTGAATGCTAGAAGTTGATTCTATGGTCTCTTCTAGCGTGCAGTGATGTGATGCTTCTAGATGCGTTGCGTACGTTGTTTTAATTTCTGCTCTGTTCTTTATTTACAATCCTCTATATTTTCATTTTGTGGATTATAGCAGACATTGGTGAACAGGATTTTCTCACCGTATGCACTTATTTTTCCCCCGTTTTCATTCCAGGCGTCTCCGAAATGTCCCAATTCGGCGGTGAGCCTTTCATTTTTTTTCCTTCCTTCCCGTTCTTCAAGTTTCAACGATATTCAAAGATTGCGCTTTTAGTGTTCTCGAAGTCTAATGGCGCATAAAATATTAGAGTTCGGTTTAAATGTTTGTATAATGCCAGACCTAAGATCCCGAGATTTTTTACCCAATAGTCAAAAAGTTCTCGGCGCTGGAAGATAACGTGTACATTTTTTCGCAGTTCTACAGTGAAAAACTGCGCCCGAGGGGGTAATGCTGTATGACGCAAGCCGCAGCTTATAACTAGGGTTTGCAAATTTATTTTTACGTTTTTGAAAAAACAGCGGATTTTTTCCGCGTTTTTTTTTAAGAACGCATTTCTGGTGTTTTATGGCCGATATTATTTTCCATTGATTAATTACCGGCTTTTTTGAAAATTCTGTGAATTTAAAAGCCACTTGAGTCTATCTCGGCGTTTTTGTCAGCACAAGCTATATTCAGCAGCAAATAACGAACAAATCGCAGCACTTGTAGCTTTGCTTGTAGAATAATTTTCTATGATTACTAAAAAGTAACAAAGTTGAATGATATAACCTCAGACAAAAATTGATTGAGGTTCAGATGGCCTGATAAGATGGACTGCTAAACACAACGGGCTCTCAAAACGATGGTTTTTCATTTTGCCGCCTGCCATTGGCTGGAAGTTGCGCCATTTTCACTGTACTTTGGCTGTTTTTACGGCTCCCTTGTTATTTTTAGTCCGCTAGCGCCAGAGATTCCCCTCGGCCGCTTTGCCGTTGTCTGCGGCTTCGCAGGGCCACGTGACCTAGCTGGCCCACCTGCCACCTCGGTTGCTTGTCTGGGAATTTTAGTGCGCCAGCACAGCAGGTTCCTATCGCCCATTTTGCCCATGTTTGTCCGCTCCTCTGCGACCTTGATCAGCTGGGTGGATGGGTGCTATCCGTCTGGGTGGCAGATAGAAAGCCTGGGTAAGATGTAATCTAAACTTGCCCTCCGGTTTGTGAGCAAACTGGCAACCATGGCAGGTGCAAGTTCAATTAATGAACAGTCGCAAGAGGTAGCTCGCAAAGAGCAAACTGGGGCTCACAAGCCCCACAGGTGGCAACAACTGCCACCTCAACCTCAGGGCAATGGCGTAGGGCAGTGGCATAGATACCAGGACTTCCTGGTATCTATGAATGTAAGGTGCAGACCGACTTATGAGAGAGTGAAAACAGATATGCTAGAGCGCCGTAAAAAGAGCAGCACTAAAGGAGTGGACCGGAGGAAGTTTTAAAAGGCAATTCTCTTGCCCCCACCCGGTCGACCCTGAAGAAGATGCCAATGGCCCTCTAAATGCCACAGCTTATTTAATGAGAATTTGATTGAAGTGCTTTTTAGCATGGTTTCATAGCCGTCTCTGACATGCCATTCATAAACTTACTTAACCGACTAGCTGCTCTTAGTGGGTGATGACAGAGAACAAATAGGTTTACGATAGCAGTCAGTGTGAAGTAGATGCTTCCCGGTCTTAACAAGCTAGCGCAGCAACGCCTGAAGTCGCACTATTCCGCTACTTCTCCAACCATAAGAACATCCAGTCATTCGCCTGCTGAACAATCAGCAAGTTATGGCTTACTAGTCGAAGATGCTCACTTTTTCCGCTTTCTAACACTCAATTCGCTGTATCTGTACATTTTTTAAAGATTTAAACAAACATTCTGAACCCTAATTACAAGCAAAACTTAGGTCACACCCAGGCGCGCAGTAAAAATGTGGCTGATCCGTACTGATTCCAGCTGCTGTAGAAAGATTCCAGTTGGCGATAGGCCTTTAGCGCACCCATTCTAACCATCTTCCCGCCGTCTTCGAGAAATGCTAGGGCTTGTGAGCTCCCCTGGGTTCATCGAGCTCATGTTCCCACCATAAGGCCGGTTACCCTATGCCTAAAACATTTTCATAGAAAAAAAAATCGTTGACGGAGACCACGTGGCATCTGACAAATAGCTTCGACTTCACGAAATTATACCTCACATAACTGTAAACATGATCTCTTTATTGTATGCATTACTTTTCTCTTGCTTTTATTCCAGGCGTCTCCGAGATGTCTCAGTTCGGTGGTAAGGTTTCTTTTCTTCGCACTGTGCGTGGCTAAGCGTTCAGGAAACTGTTGGCGCTTTCAATGCCAAGAACATTAATAGAAAACAATTAAAAAAAACTAAGATAGCATATTTTTTCTCTACCCTCTCGGCAGGGGTCGGTGCTCACGCTGGGTTCGCAGCAGGCGCCGGCGGCTTCACTCGGTGGCCACGATGTGACACAAGCCTTCATTTTCGCGTAAATAAACTCACACTGCTTACGAAGTAAAAAAACCAGTGGCAGTTTCCTTTTAAAAACTAGGCTAACATGTTATCATTGGGTTGCCTCCTTGCGTTGCGAGAGGGAGGGGCATCAAACTGCCTCAGTGTTGATGACAGCGATGCAACACGATGCTTTTTCGTGACTCCTCTGCATTGTTTCAAACGTGAACATTTCGCAGAGATTGGTCTGGTCATAAAGCGAGTTGGACGTAAAGGAACGTCACACAGGTCCCCCTGTTTCTAAATTGGGGAATACATAGGCGTCAGGAATCATCGTTAAGCTTCGGTTGCATCACACTTCGACCTCAAGACACCCCATCGCATCGTGTCCAAAATCGCCTGAGGTTACTGGTCCACCAGCCACATCACTGAATATCCACATAATCTCCACACTGAATGCCCATATAATATCTCCACCGAATATCCACATCACCTAATATACACAGACGCTTCTCAGGTATAAGAACGGTGTGCGCAACTTCGACCGACAGTGCAGTGCGATCGCGCAGAATTCTGAAGATTTGAATCGGTGCATTGATTTTTGATAATAAGTAGGTGTTTGACATCGATCTAAACCTATTCAAGCCACAGCTTCCAAATGTTCGCACATACAATACACACCAGAAAACGTATACCGGTCTCAAGTCTGCCTTCAATCGGTGTGTGTATATGGCTGTCGCGACGCCGTGAAGTCCGTCCCGCGCCGCTCCACGAACGAGCATTCTTCACTCCACAACTCCTTCGAATTACATGGTGGCGACATCTTTTCCGGAACTGTAGAAGTAGACCAACAGGAGATGTTAAAAGTGGTTCTCCTGCCCCCGTCGGGTCGACCCTGAAGAAGGAGTCAAGTGGGCCCCTAAACGGCGCAGCTTGTTTCATGAGGATTCGATTGAAGTGTGACGCCCTTTTTGTATGTAATTCATAGTTTCATGGCCATCTCTAACATGCACTTGATAAACCCACTTAACTAAGTGCTCTTAGCGGGTGATTACAGTAAAAACATAGCTGTTCGATAAGAGTCAGTGAGGAGGAGGTGCCTCCTGGTCTACAGAACCTAGGGAAGCAACGCCTGAAATTCCACAACTGCGCTGCGTATATAATCATAACAAAAACCAAACATGTCCCTGGCTTCCTTACTTCGTTAATTTAAAATTTTGGCTGAGCGTAACTCCTGCTGATCAATTAGCAAGATATGGATTCAATGTCGAAAATACTAGCTTTTTTCGCTTGAAACTGAATTTCGTACACGGAATTCGCTGTACTTCTAAAGCTTTTTTTTCGGTTTAAAGTCCGAACCGTACTTATCACGCTAGATCACGCCCGGGAACAAACTAAAATGATATGGCTCATAGGTACTGATTCAAGCCGCCGCAGAAAAATGCCAGGTGGCACATGTGCTAGTCATGTTCCCCTCTTGAAGAAATCTAAATGCGCTGCTGAGTTCCCGTAGCTGTGCCGAGCCCATGTTTCCATCAAGAAGCCAGTTACCTTATCCGGAAGACATTTTCCTAGAAACAAAAAAGCGTTGAGGGAGACCACATGGCTTCTGACGAACAGTTTCGACTTCACGAAATTATAGCACACAGTGATAAACGTAGTCTGTTCATTATATGCCTTACTTCTTGCTTTTAATTCCAGGCGTCTCCGAGATGTCCCAGTTTGGTGGTGAGGCTGACTTTTTTGTTTTCTTTCTTTTCATTGTGGGCGGCTAATCGTTCAGCAAACTGCGCTTTCAACGTCAAAAAACTTTAATGGCAGGGAATTATAAAAATTAACAGAAGCGCAGAAAGACAGAGGCGCTGAACTGCGAAGCAGAATGCGCTTGTAGGCTTTTCCAATTTTTAGTTTGGCTGGCTTTTGTTGCTGGTTAATATATTTATGCTTTACATTTGCTGCACTTACACCTCACTTCATGCTGACAAGCTTTATGGCTGGATACTGATTTTTTTATGCTTTTAAATTTCTTGCACCACACCCATTTTGCCTTACTTGATGCGCCCTGTTGGAACCGCCAATGACACTTGCTCCTTTCGGCGCCGCTTTACCTCGGTTCACTCTCGCCGCTCGCTTGGGGGCGTCGCTGTGCCCACCTCTGCGCCTCCGCCGATGCAGATTTTCCCTCTCGCCTATCGACAGGGTGCGGTGCTCGGCTTGCTACAGGTGCCTGCGGCTTCACACGGCAGGCACGCAGCGACACACGCCTGCATTTTCGCCTCATGGCACTCATACTTCAATAATAATAATAATAATAATAATAATAATAATAATAATAATAATAATAATAATAATAATAATAATAATAATAATAATAATAATAATAATAATAATAATAGTCATGTTTATTTTCGCCACTGAGCACAGAGGAGCGAAAATAGGTGGCTGGAGAAAAAACTGCTCTATCGCCAGCCTGACGGCGCTCCAGCCACCTTTACTTATGCAGTAAAACTCAAATGGAAGTTTCTTTTTAATAACTAGGCTGACGTGTTATCATCGTGTTGCTACCCTGGGATGAGAGAGAAGGCGAGGCATCAGTTAATCTAAGTGTTGATGGCAGCGATGAAAATACCGTTAAATCGTCGCGATGGTTGGAACTTTATGCTGCTTCGTGCGTCCCCTGCATTGTTTCGAAATTGAACATATCGCAGAGCGAGTTAGACAGAAAGCCACGTGACACCGACCCGCCTTTTCGGAAGCAAGATATACATATGTGTCACTAATCGTTAACATTCGGGTGTTTAATATCGCGAACGAAAAACAGAGCATCGCACTGTGTACAAAATCTCCTCTGGTGTTTGTTCCACCAGCCACATCACTGAAACGAAGAATATCCACAAACACTTAACAAGTATAGGAACGATGACCACAACTTCGATCGAGGGCGCAATGCCATCGCTGTGAACTATGAATACTTGGATAATAGCATCGATTTTGAGAGCACCTGGGCCATTGACATCGAACCCAGCCCACTCAAACTAAAGCTTTCAGAATGCTCGGACATGCAAAACACACTCGAAAGCGTCTACAGTCTCAAGGCTGCCTTCAATTGGCTTTTGCCACGCCGCAAAGCCAGTCCCCCGCCGCCCTACGAATAATCATTTCTCGCTCCACAAGTCATTCGAATCATACGGTGGCGACCCGTCTTCAGGAACTGTAGTAGTCGGCCAAACGAAGGTGTAAAAAGCGGTTCAATTGCCCACATACGGTCGACCATGAAGAAGGTGCTTAATCGGTCCCTCAATGTCAAAGGTTCTCTCAGCAGACTTTAGTTGGATTGTGACGCTCTTTTCTATCTAATGCATGGCTTCGTGGCTGTCTCCGACATGGAGTTGACAGGCCTACTTAAGCGACTAACTGCGGATAGCTGGTGATTGCAGTAAACAAACAACGCTTCGCTAGAACACGGAGAAGAGGTGGAGCTTCCCGGTCTTCAGAGCTAGTGGAGCAATGCCTAAAATCGCATAACTGCGCCACATGTACAACGATAGAAACGTCCCATCATGCTCATGGTGCCCTTGCTTTGCTTTAAGAGCTAACTGAATCCAGCTCCTGCTCAACAAACACCAAGCTATCTCTAGCGTCTGAAAGATACCAACCTTTTTCAGTTAAAAATTAATTTATAAAACAGAATGCGGCATACTTAGATTATTTTTTGTTACTTAAACCGAAAGACCAAACCCAACTTATAGCCACAAACTACGGTCGATCCAAAGCGCAGAGTAAAATGTTGTGGTTGATCGCTACTGACGCAAGCAACCCGTAAAAGACGCCGTCTGGCGATGGGCCTTTAGAGCACCCTTTCTTACATTCCGTCCCGCTTTGCAAAATCCTAAGGCACTGCATGAGCTTCCCTAGATATATCGAGCACATGTTTCTACCTAGAAGCCAGCGAACGTATCGTTCGCTGGCTGTTTGAGACCAATGTTAAAACATTGGTCTCAAACAAAATGCGATCAGGGAGACAACGTGGCATATGGCCATATGTTAGCCATATGACCATATGGCGAAGAGTTTCGTGCTCGCGAAATTATAACACACATTGGTAATCATTTCACTGTATCTATTGCTTTCTTCTTGCATTTATTCCAGGCGTCTACGAGATCTCCCAATATGGCGGTGAGGCTGACTTTTTGTTTCCTTTCTTCCCATCTTTCGAAGCTATAGATGCTCTTCGCTCATTCAGCACCAAGAAATGGTAATGGAACAGAACCAAAAATTGATAGCAACTGAGATTATATGAGGCGATGAAATGCGTAAAGAGAATGCGCCTTTGGACCTGTCCATTCCATGCTTCTCACGTTTGCCGCATCCCTTCTATTGAAATTTGCGCCAGTTTGTCTCGCTTCACTTTGGCTAGATATTTTTCCTGTATAAAGATTTCGTGACTTACATTTGCCGCATTTACACGTCGCTTTACGTTGACTAGCGTGGTGGCTCACTAACGATTTTTAACGCTTTTACATTTCTTGCATTTTACTTATATAACCTTAACTGACGCACCTTGTTGGATACGCGAACGACACGTTCTCGCTTTCAGCGCTGTCTTCCCTCTTCCCGAACACGCCGCTCTCTTGGTGGCGTCGCTGCGGCCGCCTCTCTAGAGCTTCATGAATCGGCCTTCACCGATGCAAATTTTCCCTTGCGGTACTAGCGCTCTAGTCGCAGTGGGCGTAAGAGGCTTTACGCGGTGTCGACGTAGTGGCACACGCGGGAATTTTTCCTAATGGCACTCATATTTCCTATCAGGTAAAATGCAAGTGGAGGTTTCCTTTTATGAACAAGGTGGACTATAATTATTGGATTCTCGCGCTGGGTTGGGCGAGATGGCGAGGCCTCACACTGCCTCAGTGCTGACGACAGCAATGGAACTTCCGTTGAATTGTCGTGGTGGGTGGGACATTCAGCTTTTTGGTGCCGCCGCTTCATAGTTCTTGTAAACCAGCGCAACGGCTCGAAACCAAACAGAAAGGGACAAAACACAGCGCTGATGAAGAAATAGAGCCCCTTGTACAAGAAATAAAGCTGTACAACATGAACTGGTGGGCGAGTTGGTCAGACATGGTTCTTGTAAACCAGCCCTTTCTGTTTGGCTTCGAGCCGTTGCGCTGGTTTACAAGAACTATGTCTGACCAACTCGCCCACCAGGTCATGTTGTGCCGCTTGATGGTTTCGACCGGGACCATTCTGCAGAGACCGGCCCTGGTAGGGCCGGTAAGAGGGCGATTTAGAGATAAAGGAAGGAGACACTGGCCCGCCTGTTTAGAAGGCAAGGAATGCATGTGTGTCATAAATCATTCCTACCCCGCGGGTGCTTCATGCCTCAACCGAAAGGCCGTGGACCTCATGGCGTATAAAATACCTTTGCAGACTCTTCCGCCAGCCACATGGGTGGAACGAACAATTTTCCACAAAAGCTTTGCCAGCGTACGAACGATTTACGAGGCTTCCAACAGAAGCGCTGTGCGATCATAGAGCATTCTGAAGACTTGTATCATTGCACTGACATTGAGAACACCGGGGTCGTTGACACCGAACCCAATCCTTTCAAGCGATAGCTCATAGAATGCTCGCACGTACAAAGAACACGCAATAACATGAAAAGATCTGAATGTTTTTCTTCTATCGCCCTGCGTATCTGGCTTTGGCGACACCGCAAAGTCCGTCCCCCACCTCCTAATTAATGCTCATTCTTCTCTCTACAACTCATGCCTCTCGCATGGTGGGGCCCGCTTATCCGGAACTGTATGAGTAAACAAAAAAGAAGGTGTGAAAAGTGGGGCCCACATCCGATAGACCCTGTAGAAATTGCTGAATCTGTCCCTAATTGCCAGAGGTTCTCTAAATAGTCTTTGGTAGGAGGCTGACCCTTTTTTCTCTCTAATGCAAGGTTCCGTGACCATCTTTAACATGCAGCTGATAACCCTACCTAGCCGGCTAACTCCTTTTGACTGGTAATGACAGTAAATAAACAGCATTCCACTAGCAGACAGCGAGGTGGAGGTGCTTCTAGGTCTTCAGAATCTAGCAGTGCAATGCCCGGATTCACACTACTGCGCTAATTATGCAACCATAGTTCCTTCCCATCATGCCTCTGGCTTCCTTACTTTGTTATTTTATAATCTGACCAAGCGTAACTCCTGCTCAGCAACCACGAAAATATGGCTTCAATGTCAAAGATACTGACGTTTTTCAGCTAAAATTTAATTGCAAAAACAGAATTCTGCGTACATTTGACGTTTAAGGCAAAAGTCTGAACCTTACTTATAACCGCAAACAACGATTGTACACAGGCGTGAAGTAAAAAGATGTGGTTTATCTCTAATGCTTCTCTCCGCTGCATAAACATGTCTAGTGGGAATAGGATTTTAGCGCAGACTTTCTTACCATCCCCGTCTCTTTGCGAAATCCTAAGGCGCTGCACAAGCAGCCGCAGCTCTATCGAGCCCATGTCACAACCAATAATCCAGTGTCCTTATCCTTGGTATATTTTTCTAAACTAAATGCGTCAAGGGAGACCACGTGGCATATGGGGTATAGTTTCGTATTCAAAAAATTATAGCATGCACTGGTAAACAATATCGCATTGTATGTATTGCATTCTTATTGCTTTTGTTCCAGGCGTCTCCGAGATATCCCAATTTGGCGGTGAGGTTGGCCTTCTTGTTTCCTTTCTTCCCGCTGTTCGATGCTAAGCAGCGTTGAGGAAACAGTGCTTTCAACAAACTTTATCGCCTCAGATGACCTGAGGCAATAAAGTGCGTAAGCAGAATGCGCATTTAGACCTTTCTATTTGTTATTTTCCCCGTTTACCACATCCCTTTGTCCGAAAGTTGAGCCAATTAATTTCACTTTATTTTGGCCAGCTTTTGTTTGCCGCTAATGACTTTTGTGATTAACATTTGCTGTGTTTCCATTTCATTTTGCGCTAACTAGCTTTACGGCTTGCTAATAATCTTTTACGTTTTTGCGTTTCTTAGCTGATTATCACTGAAATTGCTGGGATACACGGACGATTTCCTCTAGACATAACGAGGACGCTCAAGGCTTGGTAACAGAAATGTATCGAGCGTGTCGCGTCAGTAACTTCCCACACGAAAGAAAATACATCTTTTTTTATGTCATTATATTCTTAGAGGACAAAAAAAGAGTGCTGCTGTGACTAGTCCTCAATTCCACTTTGTCGGCTTATCTGGCACTCGGCATAAAAGCAGGTTCTTTGCTGTGCTCACCCCGGTGTATTTAAATCTATATTGAACAACGTGTTTATAGAACTCTTCTCAAGCTGTTCTTTAACGCTACAGATATGAACAATCTTCATTGGTGACGTCATATCTGCGTTCTTCTCCACAGGCAGTCAATTGTCCTCCATTTCTTCTCAAGATCGTAAGTTGCAAAGAACGGCCATTAACTGCCTATCACGTGAAAGCAGAAGCAACTCGGCGACGAACCTTCACATGTAGTGGCCGTTACTAGACATTTCATAAAAATTCGAGGCATATTTGTTATTCCTTAGAAACAGTAGCCAGTGTCTTTTTTTATCATACGGATGACAGTCATATAGTGCATCTGAGCTGCGATACCTATAATTTAGCGTAAAGAAGCCGAACACTTTAGCTCGTGTGTGATTAACGATAAAGGAAAAACCCAGAGGACTATATCTGGTGAAGACTTTTGAGAAAGCAAGTTTACTGTTACTATGTAACTAAAACCAGGGGAAGATCACAGCTACTGGCTGCATGTGAGTGTGTCGCCCTGCTGACGCATTTCTTGCTTTTCTCCTCCCTGCCGTGGTGGACGGAGACGAGCAACGAATGTCTTGTAACTAGCCCAAAATTTTCACGCATTTAAATGTTTAGACCACTTTAAAGCCTGCATGTAGAGTTCTTGGGGGGTAATAAACATTTCACTGACGTCTAAATTGAGCAAATATCTTAATTTATTTCTAATTTTGACGTGTCTCTCGCGCTAAACAAAAATACAGCTTGCACTTGAACCCTTGGCACAAAATCTGAGCTCACGTTGTATTAACTTGCCAATTTCATGTTTATATATTAATGAACTCAGTTAATGACATCACTACTTTCAGCTACTCACCAAAAAACCCGCCTTACTAGCGTGGCAATTATTCACTACGACGCACAAAATGCTAGGAAAGCTCAGAATCCCTTCCAATACAAGCTGAAACCCAATCACCTTTTTTTCAACGGTAATAATTCGTTCTGCACACTTCAGTATGTTTTCTAACACAATGGGCGCAGTGCGGGTTACGGGTGAACGCATGGCGAACCTATTTACTCCAATGTGTTTCAGTATTTAGACGCATGAGTGGTCGAATCCTCCTGGCGACTACCGCTAAAAACGTGCTGTCTCCACTGCGTATCGTCGTTATTACTTGCGTATCCTAAGACAGTTTTATTCGGTGAAAACGACTGACTTATTAGGGTTAGGGAGGACACGTTTTTACAAACCTGAAACTTTTATTCACAGATGCCGAAAGGGCACTTCCAATCTGATGTTAGAATCCCTCGTAAGGTTAGACAGTGTGTAATTGGCTTTTGTGACAAAAAAGGAATAACCATAACATTCTGTCTCAAACAGCAGGGACAGTGAATAATGAGATGAAACCAAAGTTATTTTACACAAGAAAGAACAAAGTCGCTAGATTTCTGTTGCTATAACGCAGTTTAACACAGAATGGTCTTGAGTGGGTGAGCAGCGACCATACTGCAGTCTTCCATCATCATATCCATGAGAAGTGTTTGCCAGTGGCCTCGTTGGGAGAACATCGCTCGAGAACTACGGTGCTCGGAACTACACGGACACAGTTAGCTAAGACATAGAAGAAAGATCAAGCACACTTCACTTTTCTCGTTTGAATTCGCAAACTGTGTTCGTGAATATCCAAGAAATGACTTCCGTAGAATGTAGATGACTATTTGTTAAAATTATTCCAAGTTGCAACCAGGGTTTACATCTAGGAGGTGAAAATAAAATAAAATAATGATTTCGCATAGGTGCACTTGAAGCCCGCATATTGAACTGAATAGCACTCTTAAAATGTGTTCATTTTTTATGAAGTAAATGTGTGACATTGCAAAACACGAAATATTCACAGGACTTGCCACTAAAAAAAAAAAAGAGTTCACGCATTACCTGGCAGCGCTTTGTAGCGCAAGCTCTGGCCACGTGAAGTCTCTTGCTGGTGGGAGTCATGCAGATGGCAGGCTCAAAGGCTTCAGGCATTGCAAAAATAGGAACTCTCTGTACTCTACTAAACAGACTTTTTTCTCTCAAACTTGCTGCGTCTCTCTGACACGTGGCATTGATACCAGCGCTTTCTTTGCCTTTCATGCTATCGGAACATCTAGCCCGGTAAGCACAGCACCAAAAAGTGCCACTCATTTCATTCCATAATGAATATTTCTTCGGTACCGTTCCAAGTGGCAGGCACCCCCCCCCCCCCTACTTCGCACATTTCTATCTTACTGAATGACAGGTATCTGCAAAAGCATAGCTTGCATGCACGCACCAATGTACTCAGCATTGTCATTACATGGAACCATGTAGCGCAGAATTTTCGCCTCTTGTATTGCTCCATTCGCATTATAAATGTCACGCCGCTGCAATGAAGCGCTATGTTTAAGTGGTTGGTGGTCAAATCAGCTTGTTCAGCGCGTGTGGTGTGTTTCGTCTCTTGTTTGTCTCGTAAAGTTCGCGCTGTCTGTTTCATCACATTTGCTAACTAGCGCAAACATTTGCTTTCCTGTAGTTATGTTTAACACAGCTAAGAGCGATGTCTTGACATAGCCTTACTAGCAAAATGGCTGATGGGGGGAGTTGAGCGAGACCGTTCGGAAAGTAGGGCCGCATAGTACTGCGGTCCTCGCAGTGACCATCGCCATGACCCTCCATAAAGCTATAGCTGTGACTACATCTTGCCAGACTTCGCTACTGCATGCCTCACATTTCGCGATCTCACCGTCGGCCTGCACTCGTGCGGTGCGAGTTCTCGCTCACCTCCCTCCTCGTGATTCACATCGCATTCTGCTCTGGACCTCGGTTCACATGACTGAAGTGCGAAATCGACAGGGCATAGCCTGGGCCCGCGCGTGTTATCTCTTACCGGGCTGATACTTCTTCGGCCGCCTCTTCTGACGCGACACTCCCGTTTCGACTCCATACACCAGTATTCGAGATTCTTGCGCATTTTGCTCCCACACGGACTCTCTGCCGTGCGGATTCCGTTTCCTTTCACCAACTCCACACCGGCTCCTAATCTAACCTTGCGCGCTATCGCCGCCTTTATCATGCCCGCTGCCGTGCTGATTACCCGCTACTCGGGAGCTATGACATTTTACATCCACTGTCTGGACCTACCAGGCCATTCGAGCAGCCTCTTGGATGCACGTCCCGGACGTAGCGTGTTTTTTATCGTGTTTTTTTACAAAACATAGGCCCTCAGCCTATGTTTTGTACCAGTACCACAGTACTGTACGGGCGGGAGCCGATGAAAGAGAAAGACGAAAGGAATCTTCCGAGGTGAACTCGCCAGCGTACAGCACGTGCACCTGCGTGACTTATACCCAACTTTTGCCGCTCGTTTAACTCGATTGTCACTAGTTCTCCGGTTTAGTTCGAAGAATAAGGCAAGCGGTAGCGCACGTTCTTTCCTTCTTCATTTCTACACGTTTCCGCAAAATCACAGTTCGCGTACACGCATATATGTCATCACCATAAAACCGAGGTATGAAATATTTTGGCGACAAAATTTTGCCTTTTCCACTGCTTCATTCACGCGCTAATAGTCCCGTTGCTGCAGCAAGGAGCTATTTTTAACACAGGTGTCAGCACTACCCTGATTCAGCGTGCATAAATAAACGGCTGATAGTGCAAGGTAGCTCAAACACTCGAAAAGCAGAACGACACAGCATTCTTTTTGTAGGATCAGATTGAAGGAACAGAAAATATCATCCCTCACAGCTGAATTGCATGCCCACGGCGGGTGCTCCTCTGTGACTCATTCTTACTTTCCGGACGTTTTAAGAAATGCAGCCCTAAAAAGACCATAATCATCTCTCCATGCGCTCTCCATCTCCCCAGGTTTTTTATTGCCGCTTTCATGAAAAAAGAACAAAATATAATTTAAAGAAACCATGACCTACCTTTTGCATGAAATGCTGAAAAGGGCGCCATCCACGATAAAACAAAACGTTTCTTGCTGCGTTTCTCGTAGACCGACCAAGTTGATACGAGGGACCTTCGGCGGACCACTCCAGGTTCAAAAAATTCCACTGAACAAACAAATAAAACTGAACAAACATTATTGTGCACTTATTGCGGGGAGAAGGCTACAAATAGAACAACGCGAAGTTTATAAGATGGGCAAGGTGGTCAGACATGCTTAAGGAAATAATGGCACAGCATCAAGTGACTAGGACAGCAGTGTGTGTGTGTGCTCTCCTGCTGTCCTAGTCACTTGATGCTGTGCCATTATTCCCTTAAGTGAAGAAGTTACCCTGTGTATGCTAAGCAATGCGCAGCCTAGGAGAGTTACAATAATGCTTCTACACTATCAATTTGACCCAAGTGATGCAATTGCATTAATGCAGAAACTTCGAATGTTCCGTCGTGTCAGTCTGCATGAAGTAATGAGCCTACATGTATATCATTTGCAGATGGCAGCAGAATGAGACAATTGCACCCAAAAGGAGTCATTACGGCTACTTTCTTAGGCTTAGGTATATTTTATTGTCTGACATGTAAAATGTTACCGCTTAAGCCATATGATTTGTGCCGGAGTAGAAGGTCACATGAATATGGCGCATATGTTCGCTGAATAAAGACAAGTAGGACGTAGAAATGCCCTCTCTTTCGTGTAGTTTATTTCTCTATCAGCTTGCGTTAGATTTTTAAGCCTATGTTGTACTGTGAATCCGACCACGGTTCCTAACATTAAGTTGTCTATTCAGAGAGAGCTCATCGCTGTGGACAGTGATCCAGGCCGCCTTATGCATCGTCGTCCTCCTGGTCTGCTTCGGATTCGTGCTGGCATTCGTACTGGGTAGGCTTGTTTTTGCTGATTTACTCTTCGCTAGCGTCCGTTGAGCGAATGCTAACTGCACAGCTCCTGGGAACCATGATAGCACTTGATAACACTTGATCACACTTGATAACTCTGGGATAACACTTGATCGCCACTTGCCCATACGACCGTCGCTGTTAATGCTGACTGCTCTGCTGTTCTATTTTCCGCATTGCTTCGTGCCAAAGTATCATGCACAATGTCAGCCGCGCCTAACTTTATACACAATCTTCTGGATCGCGTCAAAAGCACCGCGTACTTTTGGTTTTGCACAAACCAGATCCTGAGAGCACCAGTACATTTCATGAGCTCAGTAAAGTTAAAGAGTACCTCAGGGCAGTGTTTAAGGGCCTTTGCTGTTGTCTTCTTACATTAAAAATCTGGTTAACATTGACAATGCAGCAAGAGCTAACACATATGCTGACGACACCATTCACGCAATTTCGGATACGAACACTTTATTTCGATGTCAAGTATATTGCTTAGTAGGCTGTACTTTTGGAGTAGCAGTACTTTACTCGTCATAAACAATTTTGAAACAAAAGTCCTGTTTAGGCAAAAAATCGTAACTTAGACGCATAATCCGCACTTCACCTAGGCCCCGCTAATTAAAATACTGACTCAAGTAAACGTGTCGGTGTTCTGTTCGAAAACTTGATGTCCTGGAATATTCACATAAACGCAGCTGCAACTAAAATTTCGCAATTTCATGTATTCCTGGTATCCTGTGCCAATTGCAATATTGAGCACCTGTTAGCTTGAAACATCTAATTTACAATGCCTTGTTTATTTTCCATATCAATTACTGCCTTACAGTGTGCGGCTGAGCTAAGACTGTCAAATTTTAGTAAGAATACACGAATAAGTATATCCTACTTCTTGCTAACAGTTGTTCTTGATTTGTCAATTTTGTTACAAGAGGTCCTCTTACAGTAGCAATGCTCTGTGACCTTTTTCTGTAGTAGAATATGCATTTATATTGTCCTGCATATTTCTTATATAAGCCAAACTTTAAGCAACGTGGGCACGACGGCATCCTCGAAACGATCGCGCTAATTCGTTTTCCTGAGTACTGAGCTTCCGGACGCCAGCGGATAGCCTCCGCAACCCCTACACAAGCGCCCTCATTTAACCTCTCGAATACTATACACGTGTCCACCACAACCGTCGCTACCGCGCCTTATACCCGCGAGCACATTCCGCGCTTAATCCCACCAAAGAACATACTAGCGACAATTCCAGACACAATCTTTCCTCTGCCCACTGCGCCACTCCCAACGCCACTCCGCCCACTATCTACCATTACCTCTGGGAATGCCCACATCTTCGCGTCCGTTCCCCCCCCCCCCCCCCCGCCCCCCGTTTTCCTGGAAGGCCGTTCCTCTGGCTACGCAGCCGGACCACCAGCAAAGGCTGATCGAGCGGGCCAAGTTGGAGGGAGCGGCCAGGGGGCTCTCGGACCAAGAGCCCTCCCTTGGAATGTATGAGTATCGAATAGTCTTCCCTCCTCCTCCTCTTCCTAAACCCTGCGTTAGTCCCACTCCGCTGCTTGCTCAAGACGTCACGTACGTTTTTCTCTCGCATGCCTGGGATAAATGCTAAACTGTCCACTTGATCAGAACGCAAAATGAAGGCAACTCACGTGACGGCCTTTGCTCCACAAGCCAACGTTCTCTTATGTAAGTTCACATCGCATATTTTGATTTTTTGTTCCAGGCCAAACCAACGAAACTGATGAGGGTAAGTCTGGCGCGAGAAGGGTCGTAGTTACCCCTTATTGTTCTGTTTGCCGTCACAAAAAATAAACTAAGCAAAGGAGAGTTCAATTTGCGTCAGGTAATGCTGCACAGTTATTCCCGTAGATTGTGTCAGTGACTCTCGTCGATCAGAATAAAAGACAACACGAAGTCCTGTCTTCGGAAATTATTTTGATTTAATATTTAGCGGAAGAGAACTATCAGCGCTAATGCTCACTAAATGTTACTCGTGTATAACGAACAGCCTTAAAAACGGAAATGTCTGCGTGAGCTCGGGGTCTCGAGATGAACGTGTTATCGAACACTATGTAGTTGCCGTGGTCTTTGACGAATTTCTTCGTGAAGGCACAGCAGATCGAGAGCAAGACTACCTCTGTTGCGAGTTGTTCATTCCCCATACGTTTTCAGTTTTTGCAGAATTTTTATGAAGACAGCAGTGCTCCAAGGGCTTCCAAGCCAGATTTTCACCCACTCTTCCGTCCACACTGCATACCTCAGACAACTATCAGGAGTGCACATTTCGATATAATGACCATACATCGTATACGAGTACTTGGGAACATAAGTGGAAAGACACGTTATATCTGTTATCGATGTGGGCTTTGAAGAATAAGGTGATGAGGATGTTTTCGACAGAGGAGAAAGGCACCCGCCGCGGTGGCTCAGTGGTTAGGGCGCTCGGCTACTGATCCGGAGTTCCCGGGCTCGAACCCGACCGTGGTGGCTGCGTTTTTATGGTGGCAAAACGCTAAGGCGCCCGTGTGCTGTGCGATGTCAGTGCACATTAAAGATCCCCAGGTGGTCGAAATTATTCCGGAGCCCACCACTACGGCACCTCTCTTTCTTTCTTCTTTCACTCCCTCCCTTATCCCTTCCCTTACGGCGCGGTTCAGGTGTCCAATGATATACGAGACAGATACTGCGCCATTTCCTTTCCCCCCCAAAACAATTAAAACCAACAGAGGAGAAAGGACAGCCACAATGAGGTCAGGAGCTATGATTCATATCTGCAGCTGTATCATCCAGGCATTCCTATGATTATTCGTAAATATTTAGTCAGTGTGTTCGCAGCGTTCTGAAAAGTGATTGCCAACCCTCTAGTCTGTTTTTAAAGCGGTTTTATGGCTGTTATTAACAGGCGTGCACTTTGGCATTCACGTCTTGTGGGAGTTTTGTCGGTTTGATCTGACGCAATTCGATTCCTCACTTCTCGATTTTTGTCCTTAAGTCTCGCCGTACGGGGAGACACCGGCACTCTCGGTGTAGCGTGCTCTGATCCACAAGTATACAGACCATAGCAGTTCCGGCCTGTGCGTGAAGAGAACCTAGTGCTATGCCTTGCAGGAGGTGCGCGCCGCCAGCAACAATTTAACAAACGGTTGAAACCGGCGAGAGACACCTAGGGGAAAGCGGGAACTCATGGAACAGCGGTTGGAGTGAGGAAGCCGAAAACATTCAATCATGAGCAGCCTCAGCATGTTGAAAGACAGCCAGAAGGAATGCAGTGAAATATCTTCTGCCCTGTTTCGTTCGGTCGGCATGAATGACGCGCGAACTTCAGTTCAGTAAAAAATTTGTCCGAGTACTCAACAATAAATATGCATAATTAACCTCGTTTAATCCTAAAAGCCAGAACCAGCCGATCAAATGGAATCTACTGACAACAAATGCTCCGTAACACTCTTCAACGATTATTGAAGGCTCTAGAAAAGTAAGGCATTGATATAGTTAAAAATCCCTTATCATCTATGCACAAATATTTCGCTGCATAGTCTCCCCTCTGTGTATATGCATCAAAATTCTTCTTGATGCTTAATTTCAAATACAAGTTCTATAGTACGTCATATTTTTTTTTCTTGCAAAATATTAAGACCATAATTTACACAAGTTTAAAAACCATTTTTTTGGTCTTGTTACTTGTGCTGAATGTACTGTCCGATGCGAATTACATTGCCTTTTTTTCTTGTTTTAGTTTTAAGGTTCTGTCACTTTTCATTCTACCTTTTGGTTGTCTCACTCAGCGGCTGTGTACATTTTAAGGGGGCCGTGGATGACCGGCTTTTCCCTCGGCCCCCTTTCACTTCTTTCTGGAAAATAAAATGTCCATGAATGATTGAATGAAATCTGAAAGACGCTCTGTCAACGTGTTTTAGACCACAAAATTTAATGCCTAGCTGCAAATCAGGTGGCGAGAAGCGCCATTCTTTTGTGTGTAACGCAGGTGGCAGGAGTGGGACGATAAACTAAAGACATGCCCCATTCCGTCGTTTCGTCTCATCACTAAAGGACAACGGCAGAGGTTTTTAGAATTCGACGAGCTTAAAGAGTTCTAATGTGAGAAACCTGCAGGTAAAGCATACGAACTCCTTTTGGGCTAGCATTTAAAATGGTGACGAAATCGCCAAATAAAATCAAAACGACCTTCAAACTTCTACGCAGCGAACAGCGCCAAGTGGGGGGGGTGGGGGGGGGGGGGCATGATGACGTAATCGATGGTGCCGGTAGATTTCAAACTCATAACCCTTGCTCTGAAGGAACAAAACCAACTCCACTGAAGGCAAAGTCCATCGCGAACGTTGCTTGGCAGCATCCAACGACCCACGGGACAGTCTGGTTGACGGGAGCGGAAATTTGAAATCTTATCGTCCGAGACGTCACACCGACCTTCTTCGCCTCACCTACTGCTCTGAGAGGCCTAAAATTTAATCGTTGATTACGTCATCGTTTTAAACTCTAGCGCAAAAAAAAAAAGTTTGCATTCTTTATCTAGAGCCTATATAGATTTGAATCCTTGACTATCGTGGAATTCTGAAGAAGTGTTGCTGTTGCCATTTAAGGAGCACTGAACATCTAAAGTCCATATAAAGTCCGGCTTTTTTTTTTCATCTAGAAGGGAGTTATTCAGGCCAGCGGATTCGTGTTCAAACAATTCGATTTGCAGGAAAGAGGTTAACAGCACAAACGATAAACATAGAGCCACAACTAACCAAAAAACCCGTACTGGAATACAAACAGCTTAAAGGGCCACTGAAAAGTTCTAGAATTCAAAGAAATTAAAAGAGCTGAATGTGTGAAGCATGCAGGCAAAGCATGCGAAATCTTTCTGCGCTAGCATTTGAAATGGTGACGTGATCGCCGAATAAAGCGGTGTCGGCGTTAAGGCTCCTCTGCAGTGCACAGCGATGAGCAGAGGCCCCATTAATGACGTCACATACGACAGCACCACGTTTTCATCGAAAAAACGGTTATTTCATTGCAGAAAACCAACACAATCGAAGGTAAAGCTCAGGAAGCGTTGTTTGGCGGCTCGGATGACGCACAGCATCACGCAGGCAACACATTTTAGAAACAAAGATGTCACTACAAGTTTTCTCGCATTTCTTTAGCGCAGTGAGACGAAGCCTGAACATTGTTGCGGTTTTAATCTGCGCTTACGTCACTATTTTAAATGGTAGTGAAAAAATCTGTTGCATGCTTTTCTTACAAGATTCATAGATTCGAATTTTGAATAACCTCTAATTGTAAAAAAAATACAGTTAAACTTCTTTTTCACTTCTCGCACTTAGCTCTAACTGATGACCTTTGCTGCGGTCTTTCATAAGCTAATTATTTCTGCTGATAGCGTGTCGTTCAAAATAACTCTTCTGTAGCAGACGTGTCGAATTAAGTTGCCTCGCGCTAAAGACAGCAGAGCTTATGAACTTTGTATTGATCACAACAGCCGGAATATATTAAAGTCACACTGTGCTCACTTAGTCCGTGCAAGTTCTAGAGGTGAAAGGCGCGAAAAATAAACGACACAATATAGCCGGCGCCACTACCTCCCACGATGTGTTTCTTTTATTGTGCCATGTCTTCCAGCCTCTTACGCTTTAGACCTCCTTTTCGAACACTGTATTTCACAAATATGCACTGACTTGACTTTTGAAGAGAGATCTTCCTGTGTCATGAATTATTGTGTAAAAAATTGAAAGCGAATAGCGCCAAATTTCAGAATGAAATCTCTGGAAAACGTGAAAACTTCGAACACCCTGACACTGAAGGCTGTGGCAGTTGTTTTTCTAACTTTTCTGCTTTAAAATCACGGAGGTGTTTGAAGCTACTGTGTAGCTGTTTTATAAAAAGAATAAAAGCATAAACTGCTCTTTCCTGTCACTGGAAGCAATCGATAACGTACGGAAGAGAAAAATCGTGCTGTAGTTGGCACAACATGAAAAAATCTCGAACAAATCGACTGGATTATTACTTCACGTTTAACATCATTTTATGCCAATAATGTGAATTAATAAAATACTGAATAGAGCAAGAAATTTCATCTTGTCACATGTTTCGAAGTACTAATCTTAAAGTTAGTCCACTGCCCTTATTACGTACGGACACTGTGCGTTGTCACATTTCTACGGCTGTAGCTTACTGGTGTGCACGATCAGGAGAAAACTCTAAATTAAACTGTCCTACTCCTCTCGGCTTTCGGCTACCATCTTGCTTTGTGCGCTCTTCACTTCAACAACTTACATCAAGAAAAGACCGGTGCATCGCATTATGCATCGCTCCTAGCTCAGTGCAACTTTGCGGAACGCCACATGAGAACTGAAGTTGCTAACAGCAGTTTTCCGTTTCTTGATATTATGGCATAATTAGACCAAAATTACTTCAATATACACCGCCACAGCCAAAATGTACGAATGAAGTGCTCGCTTCCGCTATGTTACAGGCGATGAAGTTGAGAACGCCGACAGCGGAGGCAGCGGGCCTACCGGGGGTGGTAGAAGCCAGTACGTGGTACCGAGAACCACAACCAGAATAACCGGCAGCACAGGGACCACCGACCCACTCGCCCCCACCGTCGTGCCTGTGACCCCGCTGCCTGCGCCCTCTCCGCCGACACCTGCGTCCTCTCCGCCGACACCTGCGTCCTCTCCGCCGACACCTGTGCCCTCTCCACCAACACCTGTGCCCTCTCCGCCGACACCTGCGCCTACCCTTCCACGTAAGCAAGCAAGAGGCCTCTTTCCTTTCTACCGCAACCACTTCTGTGAGGATCTTCAGAGTCCAGTTTGGATTAATGTATAAGCAAGCAGCACTGCCTTCGCATCAATGCATATTGACGATATGGAGTAACTTAGGTCTGTGCACTCCCACTGATGCCAATATCCATAGGCTCACTCGTTATCACGGTTATCGCTGTTATATCGCTTTTATCACTGTTATATAACGTGGCCTTTCATGCGTTTCGCAGAGAGAATTAGAGGAATCGTTAAGCCTAAATACATTTTTGCCTACTTGCAAATTGCGCTTGTTAAGCGTTCTTTCATTCCTGTTCAGCCTGTGCGACCTCTCTTAATACTTCAGCGCTGATAGGCGAAACATGTCAATGTCCAGAGTTTCCACACTGACGGAGGGAACAAGCGCGTTGAATGCAGTCTGCAGGGCTACTTTGAGCCCTCTTCCTTCACAGAGAGCGCCTCTCTCTTAAGCCCAGCTTAATCAAGCACAGGAGATGCACATCGTCGGAATTGAGAGGCCTACCCTCACAACAATCCATTTTGAGAGCACAGAAGAGCTCCTTTTGGTGAAACCGTACTATGCATCCTCACGTTAGACGCCATTTAGCCTTGAAGAATTTCCTCACACAGCTTCGGATGCAAATGGACAGGCCGTTGACACCGCTGCTCTGTTATTAATGTGTGAGCATTACAGGGGACAAGTCGCTGAGAAAGTGAAGCCCTAGGTGAAGCCCTGCCCATTGGATTCTTATCAAGCTGCCCACCGAAGCAGGGGGCAGTTAATTTAATGGTCGATCACGAGAGGTCGCCCGCGAAGAGCAACCTGGTTCACACAAGCCCCACCGATGGCAGCACTGCCTTCGCTGGGCAGTGGCGCATCGCTTAAGCACTGAACCACTGCGCCAGGAAATTGTGTGAGGATTTCCAGCGATCTACGAGTGTAAACTAGAGAATGACAGACCTCGTGGCGTTAAAAAAAAGATAACGATAACGAAGAGGTCAAAACTGAAAAGTAAAAAATTAAAAATAAATCAGTCTATTGTCAATGAGCGTTGTACTTAACGGCGACCACTCACGCATTTTTCTCGTGTCGTCCAAGGGAGCGCGTTTTAGTTTTTTTTCGTTGTTAGAGAGCATGACATTCAAAAGTTATGAAGTTTCGTAGCGCTCACGTCTAATAATGTATAAAGAAAGGTAAAACAATACCATGATTTATAATTTTCTTCTACAGCGCTAACTTTACTAGCATAGTTATTCCGTTTTCACGTCGTCTGCACGCGATTCCCAACCATCAGGACCCGCTCGCATTGGGCTGCGTGCAGCGAGGAGGCTGGAGAAGTAGAGAAAGAGAAAAGGCGCAGCCGGTCACCGGCATTGTGTCGCGCACTGTGGTCCGTGACATCATGTAGTGGCGTGCGCGCGCCCGAGTTTCGGTGAAGATGTGCGCACCGGCGCCAAAATGTAGTCTCGCTGAAGCCGACGACTCGTTCGGAGAAACCCACGAAGGGGGCACCACTTGAGGTGGAAAACGTTTTGGGTAAAATTGGCGCGTCGTTCGAGGAAGCGGTTATGTGCGCTGTAATAAATTTTGCCCATGGAATGGCTACCGTTACACATCTCTACATCGCGTGGAATATCAGTGAGGCTCAGTTGCGGTTCCTTATATCCCTTTATCGGATAATTTTCTTCGTAGAAATGGATGTAACAAGTACATAGTCTTGTATAGGAGCTTGCAAAGAGAACATTTATTCCTTTGTTGTATTCGTTATCACGTTTTAAAAATAATCGTTATATCGAAGTTCCATCGTAATCGTCGTACTATGCAGGAACTAAAGGTACATACCGCAGTATTCACAGCTTCGTCTGAACCACTGTTTTTGTGTAATACTCACACACTACTAGCAGGCTACTAATGTAGGATGTCTCATAATTAGCACCCTTCTCTAAGTCGTTTTTGTTTTCTCAGAAAAACAGGACCATATTGTTCTTGTCCTGGAATGCAAACGTCGACTAACCGGTAATGACATAACGTCAACCACGCACAAGCTGTGATGTGTTTTAAACAGGGAACAAAGGCTGCAAGCTGCGAAGTGTTAGCTCCTGTCACTAGAACGGTTGTTAAGGTCCATGTTGATATCATAAGCCGGCACAAGCTAAAAGTATCGCCACAATGGCCACGGGTTCCTCTACAGTGTAGCCGTACTTGAAAGTGTGCGCCCTGGACAACTGCGACCGTGATTCTGTGCAGCTGCGCCAAGCACAACACGTACGATGCGGACACATCCACCTCGCATAGTGATCTGCGTCGTCGGCGAGAGCTTCGTTGACCCGAAGGTGTTCGGCGGTGGCTGGTGCGACTACGCAATCTACCCTGATCTCGTGAAATCCGGCACAGACTTCATCCCGCTGTACGGACGGGCCTCCTGGGAGGCGTTCAAAAACGTAAGACCCCGCCCTCACCAACAACCGCGTGTATCGAACTTACAGACGCGTAATTTAATCTAATGGCGAATTCCATTGGTGATCCGAAGCGCGGCGCTCGAATCGCAAAAGAGCACCCCAAACCGCCTCGGAGCACAGCGACCGTTGTCGACCAGCGGAACATGTAGAGCGCGCAGCGGAAGTACTGGTTCCGGAAGTTGAGGTCTGGCAATTCTTGCGCCAAAATACACATAAGCAGACGTCGACAGGCAGGCGCTTCTTTCGCGATGGAACCTATTAGTCGCTTTGTTCATGTTACGCCTGAGGTGCACCGCATCTTTGTGAACCTCGTAGGCAATGAGGAGCACAGTTATGCTCTAGGTAAGTTCATAAATGAATATATATCACATGTCTGCAGAGCGCTTACGGGACAATTTCCAACGAGGAAATTGCCCTTCGCAGGGGCTTCTGCGAAAAGTTCATCGAAAAATGCTTCGAAGAGGTACTTTTCGTTGCCGCTGCTGCTGTCCGAGTGCGCGGACCCAGATTCCGACGAGCTGTCGTCAGACAATGCGAGGGCTATTGCCATTCCATACGATGCCGTAATTGAAAGTTGTAACCGCTATGATGCGGGTGACGAAGACGACATACGCGCGCAAAACACGCGCGCGCGAAACAACGCTCAGTGTCTCCCGCTGACAGTCCTGCACACGCTAAAAATAACCACAAATCACAAGTGTGTTTCGGAGGTGACGACATCGCCGACTACAAGTTCCGGTGAGATCCGTCGCTGGTCGGCGGATCAACCTAGTGCGCTCCGTACGGAACGGAGTTGCTCCAAACGACCAGCGGAACTCGCGCGGGCGGTCCAGGTCGACCAGTGGAGCTCGAATTCGTCGTCGCGGAGCAAGAAAAGCTGCTCCAGCGCGACCAGTGGAAATCGCCATAACGTTCTTTGTTCAGGTGTTCTTCGCAGAAGTTTAGAGCACTGCTTTAATACTAGAATAAGAACGCTAACGTGAACGAAAAGCCTGCGGTGACCGTCCGTGGGTGAACAACTGCCGAGATATCAAAATTTACACTTACCGTACTTAGGCATCAAGCGGGATTGGAACTCACAGCGGCGCGAACAGATCAGAATCGCTGGCCGCCACATCGGACTATTCGGCCATCCACGCTACCTTTGATACCTCGTGTTTTACTGCCAGCCTATCGTGGTCTGCTTTGGATATCGTCGTCCGTATCGACTTTCATCTATGTCTTTCGCGCTTTACATCGCCAATTGTTGTCTTCATTAACATTCATCCGCTTCCAAACGAAAACGGACGAGGACACTTGGAACTACGAAGAAATGGGCAAGCAAGCGCCATCTGACGGGGATGGATCAAGGCACACGGAACAGCGGCAGATTTGGAACACCGCAGAGGGGCAACAAATAATTTCAAATGTAATTGGCGTGGATGAATTCACATCATCTACACAAAGAGCTCACGAAAACTGAGCCCATATGCTAACGCATTCTGTGCGCATAAATCGAACTGATCACTCATGAATTTCTTTATTTTCGTTTGTTTCTGCATGCGCACTGACGACCTTGCCAGAGAGATTGCTTGCAGCGGTGTCTGATAGGATGGATAATTACCTAAGAGGAAGTGTGCGACCTGGTCCTCCCTGAAAAACACATAACACAGTGTCTACTTCTTCACTACTCTGTTATATTTCTAAACACTACATAAACTGGCAGGCTGTGGCCGGCTAAAATCACACATTTCATTTAATGTCACGCCTTTGTGGCTAGTATCCCAGCTGTAAGACTCAGTTTTCTGCATTCAATATTCCCACAGACGTTACCTGCGCAACGTTTAGAGGAAATAGTGCTCTGAGCTCGCAAGTAAGGTTAATATAGAAAGACAAATAGGTTTAATGACTCATTTTTCCAACGCCTGAAGGGACCAATTATACGACAAGAAAGGATAAACGACCACACTTACTACCTCTCTTCTCAGTTGCTTTTTTCTAGGTATTATTATCATCCGGTCTCTGTAGTTCATTGCTTGAACAACCTGCCAGCAGTAGCCTATAAGAGAAAGAGTACAGTATCTATCAGGCAGGTGGAGCCCTTAATGCAGTGACACTGGTGATAAGGGGCTAACAACGATCCGCGCGATGGCGATCTACTTCTGAGAAGCACAAACTGCCTACGCATAGAAGGCTTTAAGGAGTTTGATACCCCTGTCACACGACATTACTCGAAGGCCTTTCCAGCCAAGGCACCTTTTTTCACCAAAGGAGCGAACGCTTAAAGGAGCAGCGACGCAGCTACACGGTGCAGCCCAAAGGTGAAATATTCGTTCAGGCATATCGCCCGCTGCTGTGCTCGATGCGGCTGAAATGAGTGTTTTAGAATTAAAGTCGGCTATTCTGTTCATTCGTTGATCTCATACAATTTTTTTTATTCTGATTGCTTCCTTAAAATTACTGCAACAGGTACTCATATCAGCAGCAACAGGTTTTATGTATTGCTTTGGCCACCAGGGGCACTCGGTGTTGCTGCAACACTTTCACTGTCTTGAAATCTGGGCATAAAATATAAACACCCGTACAAAAAACAAAGCCAGGCACACGTTTCCTATTTTTAGAGAATGTTTTCAAGCATTGTTGGCTGTATAAATTTTTTTATTGCTTTTACTTTCTGACGTTGGATGGCACTGCGATCGCATGTTCTCGAAGGCCGCGCCTTTGGGCTCCAAAGGTCTCGGCCGGGCGCCTTCGCCCCCAAGGCCCATAGCTGCAAAGGCGCAACATTTATACCGTGCAGCTGCACTCCTTACGCTTTTGGATGTAAGGACCTGATTTTCAAAGGCCTTTGTGGTGTCCGTGTGACAGGGGTATGAGTTGGTTCGCACGACCGCCTCTGCACAGACGTAGTTGGTTTCCCTTGTAAGCAGAACATGGTAGCACATTACAAATCGAGCCAAGCCAAAGCTCCCTAACAGCTGCAGCCACTTTCGCCGTTCTCTTCATGTAGCCATTTTCCGTTGGTGGAGGCGGAATCAGTTAGCCTCTTCTTACGAGCAGTGGTATGTAGTCGGCAACGGGTGGAAGGAAAGTAATAGTTTGACTTGCCAGCTTATCCAAAAAAAAAAGAAGCAGCGGTCCTCATAGAAAAGTAAGCAAGCTAAGGATAAGATAATAAGCATGGTAGCACGAACTGTGATGGTTCGTTTTTGCAGAAGGAGCAGTTTACGGTGTCTATGGATTTTTTTTTTAAGGCGCAAGGGTATCTGTGGCCAAAGAGCGCCATGACTCAAGGTATTTTCAACTTCTCAGGGTAAAGTAAAAGACCCATTTCCCAAGCACTTCACCCTACATAAGCTGAGCAGCAGGCCAGGGGAAAGCTTGTACCCATAGTATCACCGTTGGGTACCCGGCGGCACGGGGGATCGAACCCCGAATCGCCCCATGCTAGGCACATGCTCAACCACTTGGCCACCACTGCGGTGCGATGATGGTACTGTGCCGAGCATGGTGTTAAAATAGGTGGCGCAGAACGAAGGCCAGCCAGAAAGGAAGATGAAAGAAAGATGTTTTCCTCGCAGCCTTGATGCTACAGTTCTAATAAATCACAAGATAAAGGTTTGTCTCATGCAACAACTCTGATATCTGTCTCTCTTCGCTTGCGTCCATATATATAGGAGGAGAAATGTCCTGATTGTCAGTTCCTCGACGAGTTTGAATTGCAGCCTATGCAGCTCTGTGTCTTGGCTTTTGGTTTCGTTGCAGGAGGGTCAATTTTGAAAGCGGCCTTCAATATCTGCTAAAAAACTTCTGAAAATCTTTTTTCTTGCGCATTAAAATTTCACTTTTTTTGATAGCTCGAACGCAAGCGTATAAAACTTTTTATATCTCGCTTAGGAATTCCCAGTGCGGTATTTCTATTGTGCATATTGAGCTTTTTTTTTTGTACGGTATGCCAATGAAATATAAGGCCAGTAAAAATGGATATGAATGAAGGACGACAAAATTAAAGAGGGAGAGTTGAATTATAAGGAGAGGCTAGAAAAACAACAGGTGCACATGCAATCTAATGCTATGCACATAAATGCTCAAATAAAAAAGTAGGCATTGTCTGCAAGCCCCCAGCAAAAGTTAAAGTCACTGTCCAAGCGCAACCCAACCATTCGAAGAACCCGAACAGCAACGCTTATGTATCAGGGCACGGCGTCAATACTTGTTGTCTGATGTTTTTGAAAACGGCGCTTGATAAGAGGCGTAGAGATTTCACACGACTTGAAATTACTGTGTAGACGACGGTTCCTTCTTCCCGCTTCAGATGCTCTAAATATTTCGAGCATTTCGTGGCATAATATTAAAAGGGCCTCAATCTAAGTTCTGCTACTAACATTTGAACAATTCCTTATTAACTCCAGTTCCTGGATTAGAACAATTCCTTCTTAGCGTGCCGTACACACCACGAGAGCTTACACTTTGTAGGTGTATTTCTGCTATAAATTCGGCTTTAAGCCGGTGCTGTTATTAGAGTAGTAAAACCAAAGCTGCTGACGCAGATTTGTCACATCACATCGTACTATCACCAGCCGTTTTTTTTTAACACTCGTTCTGACGGATGAGTCGCTTTATGAACACTTTTGTTCGTGAACCGATATATCAAAATGGTTGAGGCAGGAATGTTCGGGGTGCGTGACAAGTGTTCTACTGCAGCGGCTGAAAATCACAGCTCAAAGCAAAAAAAATCGCAGGGAAAGTTAAGCTCTGCCTTAAGTTTAATTCGTATATATCCAGAAGATCATTCTCTGCATTCGTAGATCTCCGGGAGTCCTGGCAGTTTGCTCTATCCAGTGCGCAGGTTGGGATGACGTCGCAAAGTCGCAAGACCTAGGTTGCCCCTCTGTCTCCTGGGTTGCCCTCTAGGCACCACCTGCCAGAGTCGTGTACGTGATTTTTCACTCACAACGCCGACGCCGACACCTGATTTTCTGGTGAACGGGGCCTTTAACGCTGCCGTGTTAAAACCAGGAGAATGCTGCTCTGTTTACTTAGTCATCGTGTTTCACTTTGAGGTGGCATACGCAAGAAATGCACCCGCTAACTCAGCTTCCGCCTAATTAGAGTTTATTGTAAAACTGCGACACGCCCGCGTTTTTGTATGCAGGCAACCGTGACGTACCCGCAAGTAGGGGCCGGTGTGAGCTTCTCTATGCTCAATGCCAAGGACCGTAACAGCACTGTGGCCGACATGCCAAATTTACTACCCCAGCTGGAAAACCTTGTGCGAACGACGAAAGTATCGGCCATGGGGGTGCTCGACTTCACTCGCTTCGATGGCGCTAATACGAAAGACTTGGGACCCATGTTCCAGGTGAGCCGTTCTACTGTATTTTCGCTAACCCGTGAAGGTCGAATTTCGATGCAGGCGAAATTCCAGAGGCCCGTGTATTGTGCGAAGTCAGTGTGCGTTAAAGAACCCCAGGTGGTCAAAATATCCGGCGCCCTTCACTACGCCGTCACTCGCAGCCTGAGTCGCTTTGGGACGTCAAACCCCAATAAACCAGCAGTCAGAATCCACGTGAAGGCTATCCCTTCAAGCTTTACCTAACGAAAGCTACATTCAAAGAAGTCTGAGCAACAAAACATGACAAAGCAAGCCTTTTGATTCAGCACGTGTAGTGCCTTTTGAGCAGTCAGAATCAACGTGATGGCTATCTGTTCTGGCTTAACCTGTCGAAAGCTACTTTAAAAGAAGCCTGAGAAAAAAAAGTTCACAAAGCTGGCCTTTTGGTTTCATTTTAGTCCTTTTGAACTTTAGTTACTGTAATTTTATCGGAAAGAAAATGAGCTTCACAAAAAGAAATAATTATTGATGGTCTAAATCGGCCGACGTAATACCAAGCATTTTCGTATAGTTATCGTAAAAATGCAGGTGGGTGAGCGTTCAGGACATGCATTTTAACAGCCTACCGATAGCGAAAGATCAGCGTCTGTCAGCGGAATTGTTTTTCTTTTCATCTTCTTAGTTCTAGCTGCAGTGACAGAAAACAATGCCTTGTTCAAAATTTTTTTCAAAATTTTGTTCAAAATTTTTGAAAATTTTTTGGTTTCTGTTTTTCAATCATAATTTCGGCGGGGCGATGTATTAGGCCTGTGGTTTGTACTATAGGTAGGAGAGAATTGCTGATGCTCATTGTAATGTCTTGCTCTTTTCTGCTACGAATTCGCTCCTCGAAACCATTTGTAATAGAAAGGCAAAGTAGCTTCAGTCGCAACAGTTATATATTGTAATTTGAGTTTTGTTCCTCGATTTTTGCAGAGTGCTAGGGCAGATTTGTCGAAAAATTTGAGTATATCTATTGGACTGCACTAGCGTGGATCGATTCTAACTGTGCCGGCGCGGCTGATGTTTCGTAATTCGCAGGTGCTGAACGCAGCGGTGAACAAACAGAATCACACCGAGCCCGTGGTTTTTATTGGCGTACTGTTGCACACTATAGACGCAATCACTGACTTTGTTTCTGAAGTGGGATATGTGCGGTAAGCAGTTTTACTATGGCGGCACTAGCACTAGAACGCATTTGCTTGTTTGGTTTACGATTTCTTTTCTTAATTTATTTTTCTCTTTTTTTTGTCTTCTAGTGAGCTGGTTCGTGAATCATAGGTATGGCTGTGTTATGCGAGCATGTTCGTGTGTGTGTACGCGTAAGCTTTTTTTTTAATAACTCCTTCGTCAGCGCTGCGTTTCTATGCCCCCTTCGCCTTGGTTCTACCTCCTCGCGG